>NC_071527.1:8887196-9585057 GCF_027887155.1 Malaclemys terrapin pileata | reverse complement strand
TGAGGGGTGGAGGGATAGCTCAGTGGTTTGAGCATTGGCCTACTAAACCCAGGGTTGTGAGTTCAATCCTTGAGGGGGCCAATTAGGGATCTGGGGCAAAATCAGTACTTGGTCCTGCTAGTGAAGGCAGGGGGCTGCACTCAATGACCTTTCAAGGTCCCTTCCAGTTCTAGGAGATGGGATATCTCCATTAATTTTGGGGGGGGGAGGGATAGCTCAGTGGTTTGAGCATTGGCCTGCTAAACCCAGGGTTGTGAGTTCAATCCTTGAGGGGGCCACTTGGGGATCTGGGGCAAAATCAGTACTTGGTCCTGCTAGTGGAGGCAGGGGGCTGGACTCGATGACCTTTCAAGGTCCCTTCCAGTTCTAGGAGATGGGATATCTCCATTAATTTATTTATTTATTTATAACTGGGTGTGCGGGCTCTGGGATCGGGCCAGAAATGATTCAGGGTGCAGGAGGGGGCTCCAGGCTGGGGCAGGGTGTTGGGGTGTGGGAGGGGTTGAGGGCTGCGGCTGGGGCTGTGGGTTCTGAAGTGGGTCTGGGGATGAGGGGTTTGGGGTCCAGGAGGGGGCTCCAGGCTGGGGCATGGGGCCGAGGGATTTGGAATGTGGGAGGGGACTGCAGGTTGAGGCAAGGGGTTAGGGTGAGGGAGGGGGTGTGGGCTCTGGGGTGGGGCTCAGTATGAGGGGTTTGGGATGCAGGAGGGGTCTCCGGGTTCAGGGGGACTCATGGCTGGGGCAGGGGGTTGGGGCTCAGAGTAGGGATGGGGCTTACCTCAGGCAGCTTCTAGTCAGTGGCACAGCAGGGCTAAGGCAGGCTCCCTGCCTGTCTTGGCACCGCGCTATGCCCTGGAAGCATCCAGCAGGTCTGGCTCCTAGGCGGAGGGGGAGCGGGGCAGGAGGCTCTGCATGCTGCTGTCACCCCCAGGCACCTCCCCCCAGCTCCCATTGGCCGCAGTTCCCAGCCAATGGGAGTGCGGAGCCGGTGTTCGGGGTGGGGGCAGCATGTGGAGCCTCATGCCCCCTCGCCCAGGAGCCAGACCTGCTGGCTGCTTCCGGGGCACAGTAAGGAGCCGGGACAGGTAGGGAGACTGCCTTAGCCCTGCTGCGCCACTGACGAGACTTTTAATAGCCCGGTTGGCAGTGCTGACTGGCGCCGCCAGGGTTTCTTTTCAACCAGACATTCTGATTGAAAACTGGACACCTGGCAACCCTAGGAACAAGGTTCCCATGAGGTGTCCCTCCGGGCAGCCCAGAGGCCTGCGGGCTGGATGCCTCGGGAGCAAGCAAGCCTGGCTTCCAGACTGGCTTCACCACCAACCAGGCTGCAGGAGCTGCATGAGACTCCTCACTGTCCCCTGCTAACTAGGCTCTAGGCTGCCCGCAAGTGGGCCGAACCCTCTCTGCAGCATGTGAGCAGCGTCCCGGGGGACTCAGCTCCCACACAGCATTGCAGGCCAGGCTGCTCTGTGGCCAGTCTTGTGTGACAGACCCGTCCCTGGCAGCTCACAGCTTCTCATTGCACCCATGCAGCCCTGCAGAAATCCTGAAATGGACCAGGTTTGGACCTGGCAGCTTGGGTAGGCCCATTATGGACAGACCAGCTGCCAATGACCCCAAGGACAAGGATGATGTCAGGCCCATTTCTAGTTTTTCTGCTTCTGGAGCATGACCCTGTCCCCGGCCTCTGGTCCCCAAACAGCCAGGGATGGGCCAGCTGGGCCCCTGACAGCCCTGTGTGAGCTATCTGGTGACAGTGTGATGCAGGGCTGGAGATTAATGACTCCCCCTTCCGGGAAAAGGGGAGGGAACCGGGGACAGCTGCAGAGGGAGGATACTGTCACCCAGAGACGGGTTTATAGTGGTGCATCTCTGGCTCCAGGCAGTCTCTGCTTCCCACCACCTGTGGGGCCCCACCTGTCTCCCTGGAGCTGAGCCGCCTGGGACTGGTGCAGAAGCCTGGCCAGTCTTGGCCAGTTGGGCGGGTGCGGGGGGGAGAGAGACAGTGTGGGGGGCTTGTCTGGGCCCCTCCAGGCAAGTGGGTCCTGAGGGAGCCCAGCTGGGGCAGGCCCAGGCCTAGCTGATCGCACCACTCCAAGGGGCTGGAGCGATTCCCGGCCTCAGGACCAGTCCTGGGTGTGCTGCCGGCTCGGCAGACAGTCGCCTCCCAGCAGGGCCAGTGAGTGCACCCGGGAGGCAGGGCGGGGGGGAGTGGGTCTCTGGAAGGTCTGGGGATGGTGGTGCTGGGCTGTGACGGGGCGGGGAAGATGTGTTTGTTGAGGCACTAGGGTGTGGGGGCTTTGTGAGGGGTGCTGGGCAGTTCTGGTGAGGCTGTGGGCAGGGGTGGTGTTGTGCATTTGTGCATTTGTGGGAGGGTCTTGGGGGGGCGCTGGGCATAGCAGGTCCAGGGAGGCTCTGGCCATAGGGAATCGGGGGGCTGTTTGGAGGTTGGTCAGGGGGTGGGAGTGGCACAGCAAGGGCCCACCCCTGAGGGGAAGGAGCATGCTGGCAGCACAGGGCCGGGAGGGCCATCGTGCATCTGGCAACTGCCAATTTGTAAATAGTGCCCTCGCACTGGGCTGGGCTGGGCTGAGTGGGGCCGCCCCTGCCATGCCATGCTCCAGGCTGGCCCCTCGCTCTGGGGACCGACACCCGCCCCCGAACGCCATGCTCCATTGCCTCCATGGGGGCCCACAAATATGTTTGGCGCCGGGCCCACAAAAGGTTAATCCTTTCCTGCTAGTCCCGCCTCTGCCCTTTGCACCCAGCTCCGCTGACACCACTGGCCCCTGTTAGTGATTCCAGCCACCAAAACTGACCTGGCTCTTTGCAAACATTTACTTTCTGATTGTGTTCCCTGTACCATGGCCGAGCCCTGCATGGGGCAGACACCACAAAGGCCCCAGCTCAGCAAAGGGTCCAGAGGGGGTTTGGCTGGGAGGTAGGCGTGTCACACTCTCACCTGCACAGGCGATGGGCTGGGCCTGCCCTGCGCAGGGGAGAGTGTAACCCGCCTACTTCCCAGCCAAACCCCCTCTGGACCCTTTGCTGAACTCCACACCCCACTTCTGCATAGCCCCACCCCACAGCAAGATTATCAGCGGGGTGGGGTGGTGACAGGCAGCCCTGAAGAGTCCTGCGATCCTTCACCTACTGCCCGCTGGCACCTGAAGATGCTTTGAAAAGCCCCGATCTGGAGCGATCCACAGCAGGCAGAACTGTCCTGGCAGCATGAAGCCAGTTTGGGAACTGCTTGCCCCATGAGAACATGGGGTTTGCACCCCCTTTGCTAGTCCCAGCTGTAGATTTCAGCCAGGGGCTGAGACTAGGGTTGCCAACTCTGACTGAAACTATTCCGAGAGATTATTTTTTTCCAGCATGACACAATGTCATTTTCTTAAAATATCCTATTAAAATCTCTTGGATTGCTTTCAATAGTCGCCAGGAGATCAATAAAAACAACAAGGAGTCTGGTGGCACCTTAAAGACTAACAGATTTATTTGGGCATAAGCTTTCGTGAGTAAAAACCTCACTTCTTCGGATGCATAGAGTGAAAGTTACAGATGCAGGCATTATATACTGACACATGGAGAGCACGAGTTACTTCACAAGTGGAGAACCAGTGTTGACAGGGCCAATTCAATCAGGGTGGATGTAGTCCACTCCCAATAATAGATGAGGAGGTGTCAATTCCAAGAGAGGAAAAGCTGCTTCTGTAGTGCTTCCTTGTTGTTTTTGTAGATACAGACTAACACGGCTACCCCCTTATACTTGACACCATGCAAGGCACTAAATTTAGCCGTATGGAGTGGAAATCCATCAACCTCAACAAAAAACTTGCACAGATACAGACAGACATCATCTTCCTCTCCAAATGCAAACAGATGGACATCATACCAAAAGGACTGAAGGTGAAAAATCCATTGCAATCAACATACTACACTGAGTATGGTGAGAGACTGTGCCACACACTCTCAAAGAAACTGAGGAACCACCTGATCAGCATCCTGTACAGCAGACAGGAGAAGATCAAGAATGAGCTCTCAGAACTGGAGACTCTCATACAATACCAGCCTTCTACACAAACTTCCACGTAGCTGGACTTTACAAAAATGAGACAAGCCATTTACAATGCACACTTCACTTCTCTACAGAGGAAAAAGGACTGTAAGCTATCTAAACTAATACCTGCCACTGGGGGCTATAACAATGGTACCCTCAACTCATCTAACAACATTGTCAATCTTTCTAACCACACACTTAGCCCAGCAGAAGAGTCTGTCCTATCTCGGGGACTCTCTTTCTGTCCCACCATCCCCACAAACATGATACAGTTCTGCGGTGATCTGGAAGCCTACTTTCGTCGTCTCCGACTCAAGGAATATTTTCAACGCACCACTGAACAGTGCACTGACCCACAGGAACCCTCCTACCAACACTACAAGAAGAAGAACTCTGTGTGGACTCCTCCTGACAGTCGAAATGACAGACTGGACCTCTACATAGAGTGGTTCCGCAGACGTGCACAGGCTGAAATTGTGGACAAACAACATCACTTGTCCCATAACCTCAGCAGTACAGAACGCAATGCCATCCACAGCCTCAGAAACAACTCTGACATTCTCATCAAAGGGGCTGACAAAGGAGGTGCTGTAGTCATAATGAACAGGTCAGATTATGAACAGGAGGCTGCCAGGCAACTCTCCAAGACCACATTCTACAGGCCACTATCCTCTGATCCCACTGAGGAATACCAAAAGAAACTACACCATCTGCTCAAGAAACTCCCAGCTACAGTACGGGAACAAATCTACATGGACACACCCGCAGAACCCCGACCAGGGGTATTCTATTTGCTACCCAAGATCCATAAACCTGGAAACCCTGGATGCCCCATCATCTCAGGCATTGGCACTCTGACAGCAGGATTATCTGGCTATTTGGACTCTCTCCTCAGACCCTATGCTACCAGCACTGCCAGCTATCTTCGAGACACCACCGACTTCTTGAGGAAGCTACAATGCATTGATGTTCTTCCTGAAAACACCATCCTGGCCACCATGGAAGTAGAAGCACTTTATACCAATATTCCACATGAGGATGGACTACAAGCTGTCAGGAACAGTATTCCTGATGAGGCCACAGCAAGCCTGGTGGCTGAGCTTTGTGACTTTGTCCTCACCCACAACCACTTCAGATTTGGGGACAACTTATACCTTCAAGTCAGTGGCACTGCTATGGGTACTCGCATGGCCCCACAGTATGCCAACATTTTTATGGCTGACTTAGAACAACGCTTCCTCAGATCTCGTCCTCTAATGCCCCTCCTCTACTTGCGCTATATTGATGACATCTTCATCATATGGACCCATGGAAAGGAGGCCCTTGAAGAATTCCACCTGGACTTCAACAATTTCCACCCCACCATCAACCTCAGCCTGGACCAGTCCACACAAGAGATCCACTTCCTGGACACTACAGTACAAATAATTGATGGTCACATAAACACCACCCTATACCGAAAACCTACTGACCGCTATACGTACCTACATGCCTCCAGCTTCCATCCAAGACACATCACACGATCCATTGTCTACAGCCAAGCCCTAAGATACAACCGAATTTGCTCCAACCCCTCAGACAGAGACAAACACCTACAAGATCTTTATCAAGCATTCGTAAAACTACAATACCCACCTGGGGAAGTGAGGAAACAGATTGACAGAGCAAGACGGGTACCCAGAAATCACCTACTGCAAGACAGGCCCAACAAGGACAATAACAGAACACCACTGGCCATCACATACAGCCCCCAGCTAAAACCTCTCCAGCGCATTATCCACAATCTACAACCTATCCTGGAAAATGATCCCTCACTCTCACAGACCTTGGGAGGCAGGCCAGTCCTCGCTTACAGACAACCCCCCAACCTGAAGCAAATACTCACCAGCAACTACACACCACACCACATAAACACCAACCCAGGAACCTATCCCTGTAGCAAACCTCGTTGCCTACTCTGTCCCCATATCTACTCTGGCAACAGCATCAGAGGACCCAACCACATCAGCCACACCATCAGGGGCTCATTCACCTGCACATCCACTAATGTCATATATGCCATCATGTGCCAGCAATGCCCCTCTGCCATGTACATTGGCCAAACCGGACAGTCCCTCCGCAAAAGAATAAATGGACACAAATCGGACATCAGGAATGGTAACATACATAAGCCAGTAAGTGAACACTTCAATCTCCCTGGTCATTCTATTACAGATTTAAAAGTCACTATCATTGAACAAAAAAACTTCAGAAACAGACTTCAAAGAGAAACAGCAGAACTAAAACAACAAAGAGTCTGGTGGCACCTTGTTGTTTTTGTAGATACAGACTAACACGGCTACCCCCTGAAGCAGAACTAAAATTCATTTGCAAATTCAACACCATTAATCTGGGCTTGAATAGGGACTGGGAGTGGCTGGCTCACTACAGAAGCAGCTTTTCCTCTCTTGGAATTGACACCTCTTCATCTATTATTGGGAGTGGACTACATCCACCCTGATTGAATTGGCCCTGTCAACACTGGTTCTCCACTTGTGAAGTAACTCCCTGCTCTCCATGTGTCAGTATATAATGCCTGCATCTGTAACTTTCACTCTATGCATCCGAAGAAGTGAGGTTTTTACTCACGAAAGCTTATGCCCAAATAAATCTGTTAGTCTTTAAGGTGCCACCAGACTCCTTGTTGTTTTTGTAGATACAGACTAACACGGCTACCCCCTTATACAGGAGATCAATGCCGATTCCGGGAGACTCCAGGCCAATCCTAGCTGAGGCTCGGTTAATCAAGACACAAGATTTGTTTCCCAATGAAACATAGGGCAGAAAAGCCAATAGCTCATAGCACTGAGCCTGGGGTGGGAGTGGGATGGCTTGTCCGACACCAGAGACTGAACTAGGGATCTCCCCAGCTAAACGTGGGAGCTGTGAGAGGCAGAGGGCCAGGCTGCTTAATGGTAACATAACCGACTCATCTCCTGTGTGGGTCAGGCACGGGGGCCTGTAACACGCCAGTGGGTTCCCTAGGCAGCTATGAGCTGCAGAGCTGGGTCTTGTCTGTGTGGCTGCACCTTGGCATTTCCAAGACCCACGTGCCACAGGTGCTCTTTGCTGCTCCAGCGACAGCAGAGACTCCAAACGCAAGGGGAAGGGCAGGAGGCCAGCAACGAATGCCCTGTGTGGTAATGACTCACCGGCAATACAGCGGCAGGGCCCTTACATCCTTCACTCTCTTATTCCCAGCGTCCCTCTCGCCACAGCAAAGACCCACCATTACCATGATCTGACAGACCCAGGTTTCCTACCTCCCCCACTAGAGGCTGCTGAGAGCATCCTGCGCTATCTCCTTGGCATGGTTCTGCCCATGGTTCAGAGACACAGAAACAGATTGGTTTTGCCTGACAGTGTCTAGTGCCCTGCTGTGATGAACTGGGACTGTTCTTACTGTGGTCTGTGAATGCTGACAGGGGAGTGTGACTAGGATAGTCTGCATTGGGGGATGGGAGACTGCCCGAAGGAGAATACCTGAGCATGTAACATGAGAACCCAGGAAGGGGTTAGAGGCCAGGTGACACCTTTGCCCGGGAAACTGAACAAAGGCTGTGGGAGGGGTCGCTGAAGGGAGAGTTTCAGAAGCTGGCTGGTGAGACGGCTGGGAGGCAGACGGGGCTCTGACCTCCCAACGGGCTGGGGTGCCCTGAGACCCCAAGATGGACTCAACTGAGGGGGGTCCTGTTGTCTGTGCCTGAAAGACCTGTCTTGGACTCTATTACTGTCATCTAAATAAACCTTCTGCTTTACTGTCTGGCTGTAGGGTGACCAGACAGCAAATGTGAAAAATCGGGACGGAGGGTGGGGGGTAATAAGAGCCTATATAAGAAAAAGACCCAAAAATCGGGACTGTCCCTATAAAATCAGGACATCTGGTCACCCTAGCTGGCTGAAAGTCGCAGGGAGCCGGGGGTGCAGGGAGCCGGGGGTGCAGGGCCCTGAGTCCCCCATACTCCATGACACCTGCTATTAGTGCCATCGCTGGGGTGGATTAGCATTAAGCAGGGTTATTACAGTAATGCCAAGGGAGCAACCAAGAACCAGCCCCATTGCACCAGATGCTGCCCAGAGAGAGGAGCAGCAGCTGCTGCCCCCAGGAGCTCATAGCTCACACTGGGAGAAAGGAAGGGTCATTGCCCATTTTCAGATGGGAAAACGAAGCCCAGGGAGATTGGGTGACTTGCCCATGGTCACACAGGGAGGCTGCAGCACAGCTGGGAGTGGACCTGGAGTCCTGGCCCAGCCCCACAAACCCATCCTTCCTTGAGATGACTCCCTTCCCTCATGCACAGAGCATGAGCCAGGCTCCTTGCCTCCTTCCACACACCCTGGCTCCACAGCTCATAACAAGGCCTCCTGCTTCCCCTGGATCCCCTAAGGGCCTTGCTTACATGTGCTGCAGCCCTGAACCCCTGGGGCCCATCTGGGCTGGGGAACCAGCCGGCTGTGGGGCCAATTGTGATGATTCTGATCCGTTACCCACGTGTGCCTCTCTGGTAGCTGCTCTGCCTTCAGTGTGGGTATTCTAGGATCAGAGATCAAAGCCTGGCTCATGGGCTGTACCCTCAGTGAGCTCACTGCAGGCATGGCCAACAGTGACCCTCCTGCAGCTCCTCCGAAGTCCTGCCTAGCGCTCTACATTCATGGAAGGGGCTGCACCCACACTGCAGGCGAGGTGGGTATGTCTACACTTGGAGGCACTAGGCACCTCTGCGCGCAGCTGTGCTCCTCACGCCGCCATGGGCACATTCTGTTTTTAGCACATTAATCAGAGCCAGCATGGGGTGTCTCCTTGAGCTGGGATTTACAGCTCCAAGTGTTGCCAGGCCCTGTGTCCTCAGGGGTGAGCTGGGGAGAAGCAGCTGGAGAAGGGGGCGCTGGGAAGGGCTGAGTCTGGGGGCTACGGCTAAGGATGCTGGGGAGGACTAGGAAGGAAATGGGGATCTGGCCAGGTTGCAGGTAGCTTTGCTCTGCAACTCTGGTTCCACTCCTGGCTTCTTTTTCCTGCTCTCTACAGCCAACACACTGACGCCATGGAGTGTTTCTAAATGATCCATTGTTCCGGAGTACAGTGCCTGGGGCGTCCTGCGGAGGGCAAAGACACAGCCCATGGATCTGCAGAGGAGGCAGGGGGAGGGCAGGGCAGGGCTCAGGTTCAAGCGGCCCCAGCACGTCCTGCCCTGAGCCATACATCGGCAGGTGGCAGCCTTGTCAAATCAGGATCCCTCATTGCAGCTCTCTGGGTGGGCAGAAGACAATGGTCTCTTGTCCTCCCTGTGAGAGACCCAGACCAAACAACCCTTCCCACTCCTAGAGCTGGTCAGAAACCTCCCTTTGGGACAGAGCTCTCCCACAGGGGCCTGGCAGAGGCACAGTGCAGGGGTTCTGGGTTATGTGCCCTGCAGCCCTTTCCAGAACTGCTTGGTCCAGGCCAGGACATTGGGCAGCACAGGCTGGGTGGGAGGGTCTGGGGTCTGCAGGATGCATACGGGCCTAGCAGCCTCATATATTCGTCCCCGTTGTTCATCCCTACAAGGGAGTGTAACCCTTCTGCCAGTGGAACCGGCAGCAACCAGGGCCAGGTTCAATATCTAGGGGTTCCTTTTCAAGAATACAACACAGAACCATCTCGAGCTCCCATCCAGTAACCTGGGACAATTACACACCACCCCTGGGCGCCTCTGAAAGGCAATACTTCCCCACTCGCAAGCACAGAGTCTGAGTGTAGAAAGGCACCCGGGACCCTGCTCCCACCTGGCAGCACCCAGGACCCCGCTCCCTGCTGACAGCTCCAGGGACCCTGCTATCCCTGACAGCACCTGGACCCCACTTCCCACCAGCAGCACATGGGACCCCACTTCCTGCCGGCAGCACATGGAACTCTGCCTCCCCTGGCCCCAGCATCTCCCGGGACCCTGCTCCGCGCTAGCAGTGCCTAGGACCCTTCTCCCTGCTGTCAGCACCTGGGAGTCGGAACCCTGCTCTCCACCAACCTGCAGCCACTGGAAATTCAACATCTCCCCTCAGACTCTCCTGACTGCAGATGCCAGCAGTCACCTCCCCACGCCTCAGGCCCTGCAGAAGCCAGACCGCCCAGTCACAGCCAGCAGTGTGGCCTTGCCTTGTGTGTGTGACTGGGGGGAAAAGGGGGGTGAGTCACTCACTTTCCCTCGTCTCACACTTGGCTGTTCAGGCAGCTGCTACTATTGCACTGGGGACAGTGAAAGGCTTTGTGAGCTCCCCCGCCCCCCGCCCCCATCTCCTCTCAGGTTACTCGCAAGACACTGAGTCATGGGCAGCGGTGTGCACTGCAGGCAGCTGCTAAAATAGTGCATCTTGGAACCAAGTCATCACATCATCATCTAGCCTGTGCCACAGGGACCCTTCTAGGTGTCTGTCTGTCTGTCTGTCTGTCTATCCCTGCGATGTGTATACAGCACCGAGTGCTATGATGCAGAGCCCAGAGACTCTCTCAGACTCGCGCTTAGTCGTAGAAGCATGGTGGTGAACAGCGCCTGTAGCCATGTCACAGTCAGAGGCCAATGGGCTGGGTGCAGCCTGTCCGGCTCAGGGAATCGGGCTCTGCCTGCCCATCCCGCCCCTCTGTGACATAACCCCTGCCTGTGACCCCTGCTCCTGGACGTGCGGGGTCCCTGTGCTGGGCTAGCTCCAGGCCGGCTCCAATTAGCAGTGACTGCGTTAATAATTAGCCAAGCTCCTTTATTCCCCTGCTATTTGGGGAAGGCTTGCTGTGGCCAAAAACCAGGGGGAAGGTGTGTGTGTGCAGGGGATGCCCTCCCCTTTGCGTCCCTGCCCCATGGAGCCCAGCCTGGCCTGGACCCTGGCAGGGATTGTGCCATTACAGACACAAGGAACTCATATCTGTGCTGTGCTGCTCCCCACCTCTGCACACCGTCACCCTCTCCCCCTCCGCTCCTTCAGCATGTGTGCCCCCACCCCTTCCAGGTGCTGCCCACCAGGCTCAGGGGGTGCAGGCTCATGTGGGTCTGTGGGAGTGAGGTGGGGACATGGGGGACTGGGAGGCTCTGGCCCCATTCAGGGGAGCTGAGAGCCCCTCAGCGCTCTCCACCCAGCCCCAGACTGTCACCAGCACAACAGCCTAGGTATTCTTCAGCCCCTGCAAAGACCCCAGAGTGACGCTGCAGACAGCGGGCCTTTAACACCAGGACATGGATTCCAGGAGCAGCCAGGGGCCCCAGCTGAGACCACGGCCCCATTGCTGGACAAACAGTCCCTGCCCCAGAGAGTTCACAGTCCAGACAGACAGATGGTGGTGCTCCAGGGCAGGGAGGAATAAAATGGCAGACCTGTGCCCCATCATAACCCATAGAGGCCATTACAACCAGGGCATAAGCTAGGGGGACCAGATGTCCTGATTTTATAGGGAGAGTCCCGATGTTTGGGTCTTTTTCTTATATAGGCTCCTATTACTCCCCACCCCCTGTCCCGATTTTTCACACTTGCTGTCTGGTCACCCTAGCATAAGCCCTCGGGGCTACACTAGCTCTCACTACTGCTGCCCAGCAGAGGACAAGCTGCCTCCACCATCCAGTGCACAGAGGAACCTGGCTCATCGTGTGCAGAGTGGCTGGGCCCAGCACCCCATACTAGCCTGCGCTGGGCTCAGGATTTCACACCTGGCAAAGAGGTTTGCCATGGTGTGTCAGAGAGCTTCACGCTCAGGCTGACACGCAGCCCTGCGCCGATGTGTGTGAATGGAGAGAGGCGGCTCAGTCACATGCGGGGGTGGGGAGGTTGTTTGCGCTAATACGCACTTCTCTCTTAACTGGATTAGTATCGGCTTGGATTTTTCCATCCCCTTTTTCCTCAGAGAAAGGCTCCTTTCACCAGCCTGGCTGCTAGTCATCCCACGGCCCTGCCTCGCTCCAGGGGGACCTGGCTCAGTGACTCATTGGGAAGATCCTTTTTTGTGAGCTTAGATGTTTGCTCTCTTCTCAGAAATGCTGATTTCTGCAAATTGATCCAGGGCCAAATCCTGCCTGTGATATGGTCCCATGCACTACCTGACTGGCACAAGGAGCTCAGAGCTGCACCAATCCACACAGAGGAATCCCAGGCCAGTAACCGGCTCCCAGTAGATGGTGTGATGTCCTACTTGGGCTACCGAGAACAGTGAACCACTGTGTTACCCCTCCCAGCCTCAGCAAGGGAGAGCTGTGTCAGCTCCCAGACACACCAGCTGGCCTGCCCTGCCAGCAAACTCCCCAGGCCTCTGCCAGTCCAAACCTTACCTTGCAGGTAATAGGCCCCCGTTCCTGAGTTCCCCAGAGACATCTCTCTGCAATGCCCAGTCCATCTGACTGGACACTCACAGAAGTTTTTTGCCTCCAACGCGACAGCACATCCACCAGCCTGTTAGTTTAGCTGCAGATTTACCTTCATTGTAATAGACAGCACTGAGCTGGTTTTGTAATAAAACAAGATAAGTTCATTAACAAAGAACAGAGGTGTAAGTGATAATAAGTAAGAAAGAAGAAACAGATAAAGAAGAAACAGGTATGGTTACAAGTAAAAAATAAAAAATAATATGTGACCTGGTGACTAGCGAAGTTACAACAGACAATAAAGGGGGGAGGGGTGCAGATTGGGATAAGTAAAGAACACATCAGAGATCTTCTGGCCAATTGGAATGAATTCAAATCAGCGGGGCCAGATGCTATTCATCCTAGGCTGCTGAAGGAATTAGCTGAAGAAATCTTGGAGCCATTGGCAATAATATTTGGAAACTCATGGATAACAGGAGAGGGACCAGAAGACTGGAGAAGGATTAATGTAGTGCCCATCTTCAAAAAGAGGGGAAAGGAGGAGTTGGGGAACTATAGACAAGGACTACGATATCTGGGAAGCTACTAGAGCAATGTATAAAACATCCAGTTTGTGAATACCTGGAGGATGAAGGGGTGATCACTAGCAGCCAGCATGGATTTACCAAGAACAAATCATGCCAAACCAGCTTGATATCCTTTGACAAGGTAACTGATTTGGTGGATAGGGGGAATGTGGTGGACATAATATAATATACCTGGACTTCAGCAAGGCTGGACACAGTCCCACATGACATTTTGATAAGTAAGCTGGAAAAATACAGGCTTGGCGGAACGGCCATTAGCTGGATATATAATTGGTTAAACAACCACAAACTAAGGCCTTCTCTACACTACCACTTAAGTCGACTTAAGTTATGTTGCTCAGGGGTGTAAAAAACCCACCACCTTAGCGACATAACTTACATTGACTTAATACAGTGTCTACACCGTGCTATGTCTGCGGGAGACTCTGTCCTGTTGACATAGCTTCCGCCTTTCATTGAAGTGGATAATTACGTTGACGGGAGGGTACTTGCCCATCAGTTTATCGTGTCTTAACCAGACCAGCTAAATCGATGCTGCTGCAGCACTGTTGTCATAATCTGCTTATGCGCTGCCTGTGTGACGCTCTGTACCTCAGGGGAACAACCTACACCCCCATGTTCATCTTTATAAAATGATTGTGTGGTATCCAATGCAAAGTTTGTCATGTCGGGTGTCTTTGGAAGGCTCATAATGCACTGAGCATGGTTGTTATAGTGATGTTATAGTAATTGTTATAGGAAGGTTATAGGTTATAATTTCATGTATATAGTTATGAGGCTGAAAATGTATCCTCATGGCTTAAAGCAAGCCCAGACAAAAACTCTCCAAGAACAGAGAGGCAGTTCACACCTCGTCAGGGCATCCATGGGACAAACCCAGCCAGCCTCACAAGAACAATGGACACTGACTTAGGCCTTGGCTACACTTGCGAGTTGCAGCGCTGTATAGCCGCCCCCAGCGCTGTAACTCACTCCCCGTCCACACTGGCAAGGCATTTGCAGCGCTGTATCTCCTTGGTTGCAGCGCTGCATGTACTCCACCTCTCCGAGAGGAATAGCGAGTGCAGCGCTGCCACTGCAGCGCTGCGGCGCCAGTGTGGCCATCCAATGCGCTGTCAATGGCCTCCAGAATTATTCGACAGTATCCCACAATGCCTGTTCTAGCCTCTCTGGTCATCAGTTCAAACTCTACTGCCCTGGCCTCAGGTAACCAACCATGTGACCAACTCTTTACATTCCCCGGGAATTTTAAAAATCCCCTTCCTGTTTGCTCAGCCCAGCATGGTGTGGAGTGCTATCAGCAAATCTTTCCAGGTGACCATGCCTCCACGCGCCAAGCGAGCCCCAGCATGGAGCAATGGCGAGTTGCTGGACCTCATCAGTGTTTGGGGGGAGGAAGCTGTCCAGTCCCAGCTGCGCTCCAGCCGTAGGAATTATGATACCTTCGGGAAGGTATCAAAGGACATGATGGAAAGGGGCCATGACCGGGACGCCCTGCAGTGCAGGATTAAAGTCAAGGAGCTGCGGAGTGCCTACCGCAAAGCCCACGGCGCAAATGGCCACTCGGGTGCCTCCCCCCCTCCCGCGACCTGCAGATTCTACAAGGAGCTGGATGCGATACTTGGGGTTAACCCCACCTCCACTCCAAGCACCACCATGGACACTTCAGAGCCGGTGTGGGGGGGGAGAGGAGGAAGAGGAGGAGGAGGAGGAGGAAAACGGGAGTGATGGTGGTGGGCCGGATGGAGACACCCCGGAATCCCTGGAGCCATGCAGCCAGGAGCTCTTCTCGAGCCAGGAGGATGGTAACCAGTCACAGCGGCCGGTACTTAGTAGAAGACAAACAGAAGAGCAGGTTCCCGGTAAGCGTTTTTTTTTTTTTCGGGAAGGAATTTTTTCGGTGTGGGCTCTTTGGGAGAGGAGGGTTAAGCATTCATGCCTAGATGTGGAATAGTGCATTGATGTGGTTTATCACATCGCGGTAATCAGCCTCGGTAATCTCTTCGAATGTCTCATCCAGAACGTGTGCAATGCGCTTGCGCAGGTTTATAGGGAGAGCCACCGTGGTCCTTGTCCCAGCCAGGCTAACGTGTCCGCGCCACTGTGCCGCGAGGGGCGGGGGGACCATTGCTGCACACAGGCAAGCTGCATATGGGCCAGGGCGGAAGCCGCATTGCAGTAGAAGACCCTCCCTTGCTTCCCAGGTCACCCTCAGCAGCAAGACATCGTCCAGGACAAACTCCTGTGGAAAATGTTGGGACAGTGTTCAGTGTAGGTGCCCCCTGAAGCTGTTGGCTCTCCCCGAGGCACAGCAACCCAGAGGACAGTGCAGCCCTGAAACAATCAGTCCCCATTACTCACCATTTTGAGGCTCCCGTGGGATATGTGTGCTCTGTTTCGGATGGGAAAATTATGCTATTGTGTAGACCCTGTGTGTTTTCTACTCCTTAAGTGCGGGAGGAATCATTACTCTGTCTGGTATAAACAATGCTGCCTCTGTTAAATGTTACGTTTTGCCTATACAGCTGCATCAACCTTGAGACCTCAGCCATCCCTCTTATCGCCTGCTCAGAGACTGCAAAGACTCAGGAAGAGACCGTGAAAAAGCAAAGAAGACATGCTGCAAGAAGTGATGCGGCAATCTATTAAAGAGAATGAGAAGGCACAGGACTGGAGGGAGAGAGAAAGCAGGGTCCGCCAGGAAAACGCAGTGAACCGGCGGCAAAGCACCGCGCACCGGCAGCAAAGCACTGATAGGCTCATCAGCATCCTGGAGCGCCAAGCAGATGCTATCCAGGAGCTGGTAGCCATGCAGAAAGAGGAGCAGTACCGCAAACGCAAACGCCACCCCCCCTACAGCCCTTGTCCCAAAACTCTTTCCGTTGTGCCCCACTGTCACCTCCAACCCACTTTCCCCAACTTCCATGTTCTTCACGCCACCCGCTGCCTCCAACACCAGTATCTTCACCACCCAACCCTGAAGACCACGACCCTTACCCTCTGCACTCAACCCCCATCACCATGCAGTATAGCTGCCCTGAAGTGCAGCACTCACTGCACAGCACACCAGACAGGACATACGCGAATCTGTGATTGCACTGTTCCCCACTCCACCCCCTTGTTTCTTTTCAATAAATGGACTCTTTGGCTTTGAAAATATTCTTTATTATTGCATAAAGTAAAAGACTCCTTAGCCCAGGAACTAAACAGGCACTGCAAGTCTGCTTGTCTGCTGAGCAGACACTGATTCCTAAAGATTGGAACTACTGCACTTCACTCCTGTGCAGAGCACCAGATATCACTGCTGGTTTTCAGCCTCAAATTGCTCCCTCAAGGCATCCCTAATCCTTGCAGCCCCGTGCTGGGACCCTGTAATAGCCCTACTCTCTGGCTGTGCAAATTCAGCCTCCAGGTGTTGAACCTCGGAGGTCCATGCTTGAGTGAAGCTTTAACCCCTCCCTTCACAAATATTATGGAGGGCACAGCACACGGATATAACTGCGGGGATGCTGCTTTCGGCCAAGTCCAGCTTCCCGTACAGAGATCGCCAGTGGCCCTTTAAACAGCCAAAGGCACGCTCCACAGTCATTCGGCACCGGCTCAGCCTGTAGTTGAACCATTCCTTGCTGCTGTCAAGGCTCCCTGTGTAGGGTTTCATGAGCCACGGCATTAACGGGTAAGCGGGATCTCCAAGGATCACAATGGGCATTTCAACTTCCCCTACCATGATCTTCCGCTCGGGAAAAAGTCCCGGCCTGCATCTTCCTGAACAGCCAAGTGTTCCGAAAGATGCGTGCGTCATGCACCTTTCCAGGCCAGCCTGTGTTAATGTCAATGAAACGCCCACGGTGATCCACAAGCACCTGGAGAACCATAGAGAAATACCCCTTCCAATTAACGTACTCGGATCCTAGGTGGGGTGGTGCCAGAATAGGAATGTGCGTCCCATCTATCGCCCCTCCACAGTTAGGGAACCCCATTTGTGCAAAGCCATCCACTATTTCTTGAACGTTACCCAGAGTCACGGTTCTTCTGAGTAGGATGCGATTAATGGCCTTGCAAACTTGCATCAACACGATTCCGACGGTCGACTTTCCCACTCCAAACTGGTTTGCGACTGACCGGTAGCTGTCTGGAGTTGCCAGCTTCCAGATTGCAATAGCCGCCCGCTTCTCCACTGGCAGGGCAGCTCTCAATCTCGTGTCCTTGCGCCGCAGGGTGGGGGCAAGCTCCTCACACAGTCCCATGAAAGTGGCTTTTCTCATCCGAAAATTCTGCAGCCACTGCTCCTCATCCCAGACTTCCATGACGATGTGATCCCACCACTCGGTGCTTGTTTCCCGAACCCAAAAGCGGCGTTCCACGGTGCTAAGCATGTCCGTGAATGCCACAAGCAATTTCGTGTCATACACGTTACGCGTCTCGATAGCATTGTCGGAATCCTCACCCTCACTCTCACTGTCACTTTGGATCTTAAGGAATAGTTCAATAGCCAAACGTGACGTGCTGGCGAGACTCATCAGCATATGCCTCAGCAATTTGGACTCCATTTCCCGCAGACAGATCACGCTGCACAGAAACCGTTGAAAGATGGCGCCAAAGGTGGACGGAAACAAAGGGATTTCCGGGATGCGAAGCGATGCATCACGGGGCATTGGGACAGGACCCAGAATCCCCCACACCCACGCCCCCTTCCCACAACCCACGGCGCCAGAATGGGAAAAGGTGCTCTGTGGGATAGCTGCCCATAATGCACCGCTCCCAATAGCGCTGCAATTGCCGCAAATGTGGCCACGATAGGGCGCTGGGCAGCTGTCAGTGTGGACAGGCTGCAGCGCTCTCCCTACTCAGCTGCATGAAGTCAGGTTTAACTCACAGCGCTGTACATCTGCAAGTGTAGCCAAGGCCTTAGGCAGCAACAAAAGAATCTGTTAGGCCCTTGAGGGAGTCACCCCCTTCCTTTGGTCAGTTTGGGACTGCGATGAGGTAGTGCTCACCTGACTCTGAAGGGGGGGGGGCAAAGCCAAGAGGAAAGAAAGGACATGATAAAAGGGATAAAATGCTCTCTCTCTTCTGCCTACATCTACAGACACTGCCACCACCAAGCGACTAAAACGCTGATCAAAGGGGAGAGCCTGACTGAAAAGTAACCAGCCAGCCTGTGGTGAGAAACATCTAAGTTTGTAAGGACATTAAAAATGTTAAGATCAGCTTAGAATGTGTTTTGCTTTTATTTCATTTGACTAAATCTGACTTGTGCTTTGACTTATAATCACTTAAATGTATCTTTATAGTTAATAAATTTGTTTGTTTATTCTACCTGAAGCAGTGCGTTTGGTTTGAAGTGTGTCAGAGACTCCCCTTGGTACATATCAATTTCTTTGTTAAATTGACAAACTTATACACGCTGGCAGTGTCCAGCGGGCATAACTGGACACACAAGACAGAGGTTCCTAGAGTTGTGTCTGGGACCAGAGATATAGGCTGGTGTCATTCGGTCACAAGTAGCTGGGAGCAGTTACATGCCAGAGGCTGTGCATGAACAGCCCCGGAGTGGGGGTTCTCACAGCACAGCAGGGTAAGGCTGGCTCCCAGAGTCAAGGATTGGAGTGGCCTAGCAGATCACCGGTCCAGATAACACCAGAGGGGAACGTCACAGCCTGCCAAACACATTTTAAGAACATATGTCCAGCACACATCTGCAATTCTTGGTAGACACCCCAAACGTACATCACACAATGATTTTTGGGACCAGCATGTCACAAGTTTATATAGAATACCTTGTATGACACCTTTAACTACAGATTATGACAACAGTGTGTTGGGGTAATAAGGATGTCAGGCCAGATGTGAGTTACAGTATAAGGGGCCCTCTACCAATTGGTATTGAGGGGCTCCCAGAATCACAGATTAGTTTAGCTGGGGGTGTGCCGGGGCAGGAGAGTGTGCTGCTGTTACAAGATGGGCTTGGTTAGAACAGCCCTGGGGTTGCTCTATAGACACCAGGGACCTTGGGATCGGGGGTGTGCAAAGGCCAAAAGCCAAAGCCAGGGATCAGGGTTATTCCGTGTCAGTATTTGCCAAATGGTTTGGATGCTCAATCTTCAGCCTGACTGTGGGTCAATCGCAAACCGCCTGCTTCGAACATTCGCTATTCGTGTTGTGTGATCGGTCACCTAAGCCATGTAGTTCTGTTTCTGCTTCCTGACTGAATGGCTGGGAACTTTGGAAACAGGAGAACCGCTGCTGACAGATACCAAATAGAACTGCCTGGGGAGATGGATTTCACTGGTGTGGGGCTGATTTACACAACTGGGGAACTATGCACGGCAATGGACAAATCCAATGACATCTGTCAAGGCAGATCCCCCACTCTAGCACTTCGAGTGCAGAAGGTGGGGGCTCGCAAGGATTCTAAAAATTAATACTGGCCACTCCAGGCTTGTATTAAACTCCCAAGGTTACAGTTTCTCTCTGACCTTGGATGGGTAGATGCTGCCACCACGCAAATGCTAAAACCCTTCTGAAACCAGAAAAGTGCACTTGAGAATTTCTTCTTGTAGGGTACCCTCAAGCCCTTTCACCCCCCTTTGAGAAAAGCTGAGAAAGAAAAACAATGGAAATCATCTGTTGCCACCAACTAATTAAACAACATGTGCACAAACCTCTTAGGACACCAAAATTCCAATCCTGTTCTTAAAAAAAGTAAATTTTATTAAAAACAAAAAGAAGGAAAATACATCTGGAACTTAGGCTTTTGCTAGATTTAAAAAACTCATTTACAAAATTTAAACATCAAGAATAACCTTGAGGTCCAGCTTAAAGGCTACAAGCAAAATAAAAAGCATCTGGGGTTAGCACAAAGGAGTCCACAAGCCAATAAGAAATAAAAGAAATAACCCTAATTGTGTCTTTCTAAACATTCCTTGATTACTTACATATTTGGGGTTTCAGAAAAATAGGGTTGAGCTATGATTTGATGCTTTTTCATACTTGGTTTTAAAGCTTTTTACAGCATAGCTTCAGCCCTGTACTGCTCTGTCTCCTCTCTCAGAGAACCACAACACACAGACAAAGGGAATTTCCCCCCCCAATTTTAAGAAGTTCTAGCCCTCCCAATCGCTCTTTTGGTCAGGTGCCCACTCCTTTCCTTTTACCTGTGGACTTGTTAAGCCTTTACAGGTAAAAGCAAGTAGAGAACAGCTACTAAGAGGAATTTTATAGCTAACTGGCTGGCTGGGTATCCATAAAAGGGAGCTACCCCCCCACACACCTTCATTTATCACAACATCCTAAAACTCCTGATGCCCTGGGGCTCACCGATGGATCTACAGATCCCTGGAGGTCCCCTGTACACTCATGCATAGCAAAGAACATGAGCCTGTGAACTGTAGTGGAACCAAGTGATCCCAGCCCGTTCATGGGGGACACAAACCCCGCTTTACCTGGAATCTGACCCCTCTACCTCTGACTCTTCCCCTTAACACCTCACCCAGCGCTCCATCCTTTAGTAGCCATTGCACAGGTCTTAGCGGGCATCCTCAGTTCTGTCACAGGAAGATTGACAGGGCCAGAGCCTCAGGTGGTACAAATCAGCAGGTCCATGAAATGAAGGGAGCTGCACACGTTTACACCAGCAGAGGAGCTGTCCCAGTGTTTATGCACTTTATAGCATGTGGGTAAAGAATCTGACATTCAAGTGTCATTTTTTTGGCGATAGAGTTATCCTTGGATTTGTCCATTGTTATATCTGGGACAGATCCCGGGCTGGTGGAAATCAGCCCTGCTCTGGTGATTACAATGGAGCGGTGCAGGAGACAAAGCATTCAGTTCAGATACTGATCTTCTTTCATCAGTCTTTAACATCACCCTCAATACCTGGTGCTTCTTCTGCTTCTTCAGACAAGTCTCTGGGCCAGGGACCTTCCAGTATGTATGTGTGCAACCCCTAGCACATTGTACCCATGCTGGGGTCTGGAGGTGCTACGAATAATAAAGAAGAAAGAGTGATGGTTCATTTCCACTGTGACACTTTTTCAGTTGCCACCAGTTGCTGCTAGATCTATTTGGAGGATTCTGGCTGAATTTCCAGTCCCCTGCCAGAGCCCCAGACATCTGGAGAATAGCAGGAGGCAGTCATTTATCCATTGCAGGTCTTCTGCACCTCTTAAGCTGAAAAGCTGCAGTTAGATACTTTAATTGGAACCCAATCTCTGTTGCCCTGGGGGGCTACTGTTGGTGGAGCTCAAATCTGAAAATCTTGATGAAAGTTTTCTAACGTGGGTGTCTGAACTTAGACTGAAATCCTGATCTATGCGTCTGAAACACTAGTCTGATTTACACCTGATCTGCACCCTCAACCCCCACCGAAGGCAATAGGAGCGGTGGGTGCTGCTCAGCACCTTTAAAAAACAAGCCATTTATTTAGGCTCCCAATAGTGGATTTAGATGTCTGAGTTTGAAAATGTTGATCATAAACCTTTGCCCTTCTATAGTCGCCCCCATACAAGGATCTTACAGCACACTAATGAATTAAACCCTACAAAACATCTTCTATCTATCCCCATACACATCTAATCTATCTATCCATCTGTCTATCTATCTCAGCGGGAATTGGATCTATCTTTCTTAGGTGTGTAGGCATTTGTATTCTGCTCATATTGTAGTCATTGAGCACCTGTTATCTCTGCACATTACTTTGCATTATGGATAATTTAGCAGGGCCTTGGAGTCTGTGAATCCCCTACAAATTTGCTCTAACTGTGAGTTCAGCTGTGAGAAGTGAGTGAACATTCATGGCATGTCACAATAACCTGTAACAACAACTATTTATTGGGAAAAGGTGCAAAAACAAGATGACAGACTGCATTAGTACAAACAAAAAGGCCTCCTGATATAACTCATGGACTGTGTTAAGATTATGACTGGCAAAGACGAGGAGTAGAGGACCAGACAGAAATCAATTAACCAAAATTGGTGTGTCAGAAATTAGGCCTAATTGGTGGCCCAAGTGATGAAGGGATGGGCTATTCCACTCATCACTCCCTTTTGGGTCCTGAAAGAAAGAGACTGGGAGAAAAATTGGCAGCTGGAGTGAGCTGCACCATCACGGCTGCCCCTCATCTCCTGGGACCCTGCACCTTTGTCATCCTGATCCTGAGAGATGTTCTGATCAGACTGGGACAGAGGGCCAGAGCCAGATGACATGACCACCTTCACTAGCTCCAGCTGACTCCCAAACACCACCTGGGATGTGACACTTTGTCTCCTCCCAACTCCCCAAATATGTCCTTTTTCTTCCCCTCCCCGCCCTTACTTCTTTTTTTCTCCATTTTGTCTGTCTAATAAGAGTCTGGCTTAGCCACCAAGACTGCAGATTTTGCAACACTGCTGTGAGCCTGTGACCAAAGGCAGCTGAAAGCAGTGTCCTAAACAGGCTGATGCTAGTGCAGGTTTGCCAGATCTCAGAACAGCTGATAAGACCATGTGCTGGACGTGGGTTTTTCCAGCAGTGAGGTTGCAAATGAAAGACAACTTCAGAGACAGAAGCTGCATTTTCTATCTTTGCTGTTCTTTTCTCTCCCCCTTTTGCGTGTGTTTGTGTTGTAGGAACCAGGATTGGACTTGAACAACAGCAGCAATGACAGCTCCAGCCCAGCTCAACTTATTTCTTCTCTTTTCCCCCAAAAGGACAGTTATTACCCTCTTTGATACCATTTAAGAGACTGTCAGACAAAAGTTTTATTTTTCCTTTAAAAACTCTCTACAGCTAATTAGAAAAGTAACAAGGGATGTTGTTACAATGAAAAGCTTATTAATACTGCATATTTCAAAGGCTTTCACTGTTTTTCTTTCTTTTCTGTAGCTTTGGTAAAAGGTTAAAAGGATTCAAAATGGTGTGTTTGCCATGGCACTGAGCAGGCTGAGGTCTCTGTATACCAACCCCTGAACCTTGTTTAACACTCTTGAACATTGAACAGTGACGGGGTTATATTAACACCTTTGACTCTTTGGCGGGGCCGGTTCCAGGCACCAGCCTGGCAAGCAGGTGCTTGGGGCGGCCGCTCCAGAGAGGGGTGGCACATCCAGGTATTCGGCGGCAATTCGGCGGGAGGTCCTTCACTCCGAGTGGGAGTGAGGGACCGTCCGCCGAATTGCCGCCGCAGATTTTTTTTTTTTTTTTTTTTTTTTGGGCTGCTTGGAGCGGCCAAAACCCTGGAGCCAGCCCTGCTTTTTGGGCCCATAGATTCCATCTAGGGTGACCAGACAGCAAATGTGAAAAATCAGGATAGGAAGTGGGGGATAATAGGAGCCTATATAAGAAAAAGACCCAAAAATCGGGGCTGTACCTATAACATCATGACATCTGGTCACCCTAATTCCATCTAAATTAATACAACACTTCATGGGCTATGGGGAGAACTAGATTGTTTGTCTGCATTTCCCTCAACATGTTTGCAACACTCAAGACCCTCACTACAATCCAATCTCATGCTTCAGAGATTCAGCCAGTCTCCTCCAGGGGGCAGGAAGGAATTTCTTTTCCATACACAACTGGTCAGATGTATTCTAGAGTTAGGTTTTTGTTTTCATCTTCCTCAGTCCGAAGTATCAGGGATTGGCCCCAGCTGGAGACTGGGCACCAGATGGAATGGACCAGTGCTCTGAGCTGATCCAGACAATCCTCCGTCTAGATGCCTGGCTGGTTGGTCTTCCTCATATGCTCAAGGTCACACTGATAGTGTTCAGATTTGGGGTGAGGAAGGAATTTTCACCCAGGTCAGATTGGCAGGGACCGGGGAGGGGGGAGGTCACCTTTCTCCATAGCATGGTGCAGCGAATGTCTGGGCATATCCCATCTCTTCAACTCCCTGCCATTGCAGGGGCCTCAGGCAGTGGTGGCACATTGGATTCTCCTGTTCTCTGCCTGGTGCGTGCAACAGTTTAATCTCCTGAGGACTGAAATTCTTTAGCCTAACCCAAGTTATTGGGCTCCATACAGGCATAACTGGGTGGAATGTAATGGCTTGTGCTACACAGGAGGTCAAACTAGGGCTCTAATGGTCCCTTCTGGCCTTAAACTCTATGAAACTATTACATTAAACCCACTGTATAGACAAAGAAACTGAGGCACTGGGCAAAAAAGTGACTGGCTCAAGGCCACCCAAATGCATCAGTGGCAGAGCTGGGAATATTCAAGGATAATGTATAAACTCTGGCATGTGAAAGACCATCTTTATTCCCACTATTCCTACACATGGGGTTGGCTTGTCTCCCGCTCACCACTCTCAGCGGCGTGCTGGCTGGGCAATGGAGGAGCCCAGCTAGGGACGCTGGCTGAATCCCTTACTCTTAGTCTGGTAGGGGCAGGCACAAAGCAGAGGCAGCATGCTCACCCCCTGTGGGTGGCAATGTGACCTAGTGCATAGAGCACTGGACTCAAGAGACCTGGATTCTATTCCCAGTTCTGCAACTGGTTTGCTGTGTATCCTTGGGCAATGTACTGCCTCAGTTTCCTCATCTGTGAAATGGGGATAAATAATATGACCTCCTTTGTAAAGTGCTTTGAGATCTGCCGATGACATATGCCTTATTATGATCGTTTGTTCAGTTCGGGGAGGAAACAATTGCTTTCCATTGCAGAAGAGACCCTCTAGCCCCTCCCCACCTCCCTGGGCAGAGATGAGAGTCCTCCCACTGCAGGGCCTGGCTGGGAGCAGCAGAGATGGGAAGGGTTGTGCAATCTAGAGTGATGAATAAGATGCCATCCAGGGCCTCCCTGTGGTGAGGAGCGTCACACAGCTGTTTGCCTGGTTCCGGGCACAGCTGATGCTCACTGAGGATCAAAGCAGGGAGAGAGCACCAGCACAGCCCGGAGCTGATTGTTAGAAGTTCCCTTTTCACATGCAGGGAGACACATGTTAAGCAGCCCCCCTCCTCCTCCCCGCCGCCTCCGCCTCCACCAGCCAGCAATCAGCAGCTTTCTACTACAGGACTTGAATGAAAGTTCAAACTACACTGCATGGGAAAGCTTGTGAGGCTGCAAAGTGGGCGGGGGGGCCTGTAGGCAAGGGAAAGACAACCAGAAGATGCTACTTACCGCAAGGGTCTGAAGAGGAAGAGGGACTTGGGGGTGGGCTGGGACTGCCTCAATCCAGGTTCAATACCTAGCTCTGCTACAAAACTCTGTGTGACCTTGTCCAAGTCAGAGCATCTCTCAGTGACGTGTGTAAGGTGGTTATTATTATCTGTCTCTGCAGACAAGGCCAGAGAGGCAACTGCAGGGGCCATGTCTGTGTTACAGGGACTGACTGCACTTCTAGAGGCCTGTGCTGGCTTGCTGTCAACCCTGGAGGGATTCTTAAGGGGGACAGGAAGACACTAGCTACTGAAAATGGGACTTCCACAAGGAGGGCGCAAAAAGGAGCCCAAGGAAAAAGGGTGATAATACAGTGAGCCTGCATGATACAGCAGCAGTGTAGCCTGGAATATCCATAATAGGAGCAAGTCCCTTCTGGGCTACCCTCCCTCCCCCTCATTGGAGGAGATGGAGGCAGTGGACCACTCAACCATGCTGGTGCTTTTCTCTCCCTCCTCGAGGGGCAGCAGCAAAAAAAAGGCAGAGTGAGGCAGCACTTGGATTCCCTACTCACGCAGCAGGCCGGGCACTGGGCTCAGCTCTGTTGCCAGATAGAATGATCTGCGGGTACATGTAACCAGCACACCCACCCACTGACAGGTTCTGCTCTCAAGGAGTCAACAATAAGGAGTGATTATTGCCATCAAAATGGACTTTGGGCACCTCAAGCTGGGTGCCCAAAAACAGAGACACCCAAATCCCAGACCACTTTTGAGATACTGAGCCCGGTGTGGGCAGTGCCAACCACCATCGCTGGCCAGAGGATGGCTGCTCAGCCGAGTAACATTGCTGGCCAGAGGACTGAGCAGGGGCAGCGGAATCTTCTCAAAAGTGGGGTGGGGAGGCAGGGGCCCCTGCCCCTCTGTGGCCCCACCCCCTTGCCCCTGAGGCTCCGCCCCTGGGTTCCCCACACCCAGGGCAAATGAAGGGTAGGGTTACCATTCGTCCGGATTCCCCCGGACATGTCTGGCTTTTTTGAGTTAAAAATAGCGTCCGGGGGGAATTTGTCAATGTCCGGACTTCCCCTCCTCCCCCCCCCCCCCCCCCCCCCATACAGAGCGTGCACGCAGCTTACAGAGCAGCCGGAGCTCCGGCAGCCAGAGCCAGAGCCCTTCCTTCACTTCCCCCCTCCTCTCTCCTGAAACTTGAGACCAGCCCCCTCCTCTCCCTCCCTCCCCCTCCCTCCCTGCATTCACAGATCGCGGGCTGTCTGGAGCTCTGACCCTGCTCCCCTCCCCCGCTTCCGAGCGCGCTGCTCTGCAGCACAGTAAGGGGGCCGGGGGCCAGAGAAGTGGCAGGGAGGTTCTGGGGGAGGGGTAGTTAAGAGACAGGGAGCAGGGGGGAGGGGTGGATGGGTCAGGAGTTCGGGGGGGGCTATCTGGGGGTTGGGGGTGTAAGGTTTTGGGCAGTCAGGGTACAGGTGGGGGGGTCTCAGAGGGGGCAGTTAGGGGACAAGGAACAGGGAGGCTTAGGTAGGGGGTGGGGTTCTGGAGGGCAGTTAGGAGCAGGGGTCCCAGGAGGGGGGCAGTCAGGGGACAAGGAGCGGGGGGGGGGTCGGGAGTTCGGGGGGGGGCTTTCTAGGGGATAAGGTTTTGGGCAGTCAGGGTACAGGTAGGAGGTAGGGTCCTGGGGGGCAGTTAGGGAGAGGGGTCTTAGGAAGGGGCAGTTAGGGGATAAGGAACAGGGAGGCTTAGGTAGGGGGTGGGGTTCTGGAGGGCAGTTAGGAGCAGGGGTCCCAGGAGGGGGCAGTCAGGGGACAGGGAGCAGAGGGGTTTAGATGGGTCAGGAGTTCTGGGGGGGGCTGTCAGGGGGTGGGGGTGTGGATAAGGGTTGGGGCAGTCAGGGGACAGGTAGGGGATAGGCTCCTAGGGGGCCAGTTAGGATGTGGGGAAGGTCTCAGGAGGGGGCAGTCAGGGGACAAGAGGCAGGGAGGCTTAGGGAGGGGGTGGAGTCCTGGGGGGCAGTCAGGGGACAAGGAGTGGGGGGGAGGGTTGGGGGTTCTGAGGGGGCAGGAAGTGGGAGGGAGTGGAAGGGACAGGGGCAGGGCTAGGGCGGGGCTCCTCCCGTCCTCTTTTTTGATTGTTGAAATATGGTAACCCTAATGAAGGGTCCACGACTCCCCATAGCTGCAAGCGCAGCTCTTATCCCAATTCGGCTCTGGCCAGGGGGCATGGCCTTGGAGCCGCAGCCTGGTGATGGTAAGAGCTGTGCAGGCAGCTCTCAGGAGCCGCAGACCCTCCACCTGCCCTGGGCAGGAAGCCTGGGGGGCAGGGACACAAGCCGGGGGCTGCTCTCAGACCCCCCCACCCTGGGCAGGTGGCGGGTCTCCGGCTCCCCAGAGCTGCCCAGACTCCAGCTGCCAGCCTGCCCGGGGGGCGGGGCCTCAGGGGAATGGGGGAGGAGGGGCGGCAAAAAGTGGATGGGCCAGGGGTACTCATTCTCCTTGGGCACCTGCCTCTCAGCAGCCCTGTCACACCCCTCTTACCGCCCAGGGAGCTGCCATTGCAGCCGGTACACTCTCCCACACTCGTGCTGGGAGTAGGCAGCTGCAGACTCGCTCCTGCCAGCTCCGGAAACCAAGGCCTTGA
The DNA here is from genome assembly GCF_027887155.1 of Malaclemys terrapin pileata. Lineage (NCBI taxonomy): Eukaryota > Metazoa > Chordata > Testudines > Emydidae > Malaclemys > Malaclemys terrapin. Next base: position 9,557,324 of record NC_071527.1, on the reverse strand, counting down.
GAATGGAGCAACCCCTAGGGTTACCAAATTTCAAGTTCTCAAATAGAGGACACTGCTGGAAGGAGGAGGAGATAGAGGGAGCATTTGAGGAGTGCTGGAGGGGGTACCTGCGGCAGGGGTATCTACTGGAGATGGGCTGCCAGTGATGGGGGGAATGGGCTGGCTTAATGGGGGAGCCCCAGCTGCTGTTTCTGCTGAGGGGATGCTGCATGTGGGGCTCCTGCTTCCCTCATATTCCCCTATCCCCTTCTCTTCCCCATCCCCCTTACCCACTCCCACATCCCCTTTCTCCCCCCACACTCACATCCCTCTGCCCCATTCCACTATCCCTTCTCTTCCCCTTGCCCTCTCCCATCCCCCTGCCACTTCCCCCTTTCCCCCATATCCCCCACCACCGACCCCCTTTCCCTGTCCTATCCCTCCATGGGCACCACTCACCATTGTACAGAAAACATGATGGGACATCAGCCCAGCACACATAGAAGGTGAAGACCACTAGCACTAGGACCCAGGAGGCAGCAGCCAGCTGCAGAGGCAGGAGAAGCAGCTCCTGACTTCCTCCTCTGCTCCTGCCTCCGGGCATCTGTTGGGGGGCAATACCCCCCTCAAACTGCACTCATGGACTCTGGCTGACACTGCTGGGTCCAAACCTGCAGGGGAGCTGCCGTTGCACTGCCCCTTTTTTGCACCGCTGCTGGCTCTGCGCACTGGGCGGTTGCCCTTCTCACCCCGCCCTACTTACAGCCCTGCCATCTGGCCCTCGTGGCTTATTATTGTTTAATTTATCAATTTGTTCCAAAGCCTCCTCTACTGCCACCTCAATGTGGGACAGCTCCTCAGATCTGTCATCTAAAAAGACTGGCTCAGGTCTGGAAATCTCCCTCACATCCTCTGCAGGGAAGATAGATATAAAGAATTCATTTAGCTTCTCTGCAACGGCCTTGTCTTCTTTCCGTGCTCCTTTAGCACCTCAATCATCCAGGGGCCCCACTGATTGTTCGGCAGGCTTCCTGCTTCTGAGGTACTTAAAAAAAAAAATTGCTGTTAGTTTTCGTGTCTTATGGTAGTTGTTCTTTTCTTTTGGCCGGCCCTGCCTAATTATGCTTTTACACTTCGACGTGCCAGAGTTTGTGCTCCTTTCTATTTTCTTCGGTAGCATTTGACTTCCAGTTTTTAAAGCATGCCTTTTTGCCTCTAATGGCCTCTTTCACTCTGTTGTTTAGCCATGGTGGCATTTTTTTGGTCCTCTTACTATTTGTTTTTTATTTGGGGTATACATTTTCTTTCTGCCTCTATTACAGTGTTTTAGGGTGACCAGATGTCCCGATTTTATAGGGACAGTCCTGATTTTTGGGTCTTTTTCTTATATAGCCTCCTATTACCTCCCACTCCCTGTCCCGATTTTTCACCCTTGCGGTCTGGTCACCCTACAGTGTTTTAAATAGTTTCCATGCAGCTTGCAGGCATTTCACTCTTGTGACTGTTCCTTTTAGTTTCCGTTTAACTAGCTTTCTCGTTTTTGTGTAGTTCCTTTGTTACCGTTAGATGCAGGGCCAGATCCAGGCAACCAAGCACATGCTTGGGGCAGCACCTGGTAAGGGGTGGCCAATCTTGGGGTGGCGGGGGGCAGCGCGGTGCCGCGTGGCATTCCACGGGGGGGGCGCTCTGGCGGCGCGGCGCTCGGCGGGGAGGGCGGCGGGGGGCGGGGCGTGGCGCTCGGCGGGGCGGGGGGGGGCGCAGCGGGGCAGCGCTTTTTTTTACTGCTTGGGACAGCAAAAAAGTTAGAGCCGGCCCTGGTTAGAGGCATGCTGGCTGGAGGGACTAGCCCCAGCCCTGCCCCTTTTGCCCAAGGCCTCACCCCTTCCATGCACCCTGCCAGACCCCAGAGCCCCCCCCCCCACTGCAGCCCCCACTAACCAGCCCCAGAGCGCCCCAGCCCCGGAGTGCCGGGAGGGCAAGCTGTGCAACTCCAATCTCCCCAGCCCCGGAGCTCCAGGAGGGTGGGCAGTGCAGCCCTAGTCTCCGCAGCCCTGGAACCATAGGCGCTGACTCTGTGGGTGCTACGGGGCTGGAGCACCCCCAGGGAAAAATTGGTGGGTGCTCTGCACCCACCGGCAGCTCCCCGCCCCCCCACCCCAGCTCACTTCCGCCTCCTCCCCTGAGCGTCCCCACTTCTCCCCCTAGCTCTCACCGCTTGCTGCTGCAAAACAGATGTTTCGTGGCGGCAAGCACTGGGAGGGAGGGAGGAGTAGGGGGAACATGGTGCGCTCCGGGAAGAGGCACGGCCGGGCGGGGATTTGGGGAAGGAGTCCAGTAGGAGCAGGGAGGAGGTGGAGTTGGGGTGGGGACTTTGGGGAAGGGTTTAGAATGGGGGCGGAAGGGGGCAGGGCCGGGGGCGAGAACCCACCGGTGCCGGGAAAAGTTGGTGCCTATGCCCGGAACGCCAGGATGGTAGGCTGCACAGCCCAAGCCCGGGCCATCCTGGGAGACTGGAGCCATACTGAGCGGAGGCATGAGGGGGAGGAGCCGAGAGCGGAGCATGGGTGGGGCCACGCCTCGCTGTTTGGGGAGGCACAGCCTCCCCCAGCCTATGATAACCGTTGCCCATGGTTAGATGCTACTGTGTTGGGTTTCTTTGTTATTCCCCCCCCCCCCCCCCCCACAAGGATGTTATGTTTAATTACATTATGGTCACTTTAGTGAGTGGTTCAGCTATATTCACCTCTTGGCCCAGATCCTGTGTGTCATTTACGACTAAATCAAGAATTGCCTCTCCACTTGTGGGTTCCAGAACTAGCTGCTCTAAGAAGCAGTCATTTAATGGTGTCAAGAAACTTTATCTTTGCATCCCATCCTGAAGTGACCTGATCCCAGTCAATAGGGGGATAGTTGAAATTCCTCATTATTATTGGGTTTTCTGGTTTTGTACCCTCTCTAATCTCCCTGAGCATCTCACAGTCACCATCCTGATCAGGTGGTCGGTACTATATTCCTACTGCTATTCTCTTATTATTCAAGCCTAGAATTTCTATCCATAGAGATTCTATGCTACTGTTTGATTCATTTAAGATTTTTACTCTATTTGACCCTATGCTTTCTTTCACATATAGTGCCACTCCCCTACCAGCACGACCTACTCTGTCATTCCTATATATTTTGTACCTTGGTATTACCATATCCCCATAATTATCATTGTTCCACCAAGTTTCTGTGATACCTATTATATCAATATCCTCATTTAGAACCAGGTACTCAAGTTCGCCCATTTTAGTATTTAGACTTCTAGTATTTGTATACAACACTTACAAAATCTGTCAATATTTAGTTGTCTGCCTTCATGTGATGTAACTGAACGGAACTCATTTAATTTGACTGTTTCTCTTCATTTCCTTCCTGTACTTTATATTCTTGTATTCTCTCCTCTTTAGTAGGATATAGAGAAACCCCTTAAAGGAATTCCCTTAAGGAATATCTCTGTTCAAATCATGTACTCCTCCACATCCGTTCCCCCAGCCCTTAGTTTAAAAACTCCCCTACAACCTTTTTAATTTTCCATGCCAGCAATCTGGTTCCATTTTGGTTTAGGTGGCCGGAGGACCAGGGGTGGCTCCAGGCACCAGCGCACCAAACGCGTGCCTGGGGCAGCAAGCTGCGGGGGGCAGCCTGCCGGTCGCCGTGAGGGCGGCAGTCAGGCTGCCTTTGGCGACATGCCTGCGGGAGATCCGCCGGTCCCGCGGCTTCGGCGGCAATTTGGCGGCTGGTATGCTGAAGCCACGGGACCGGTGGACCTCCTGCAGGCGCGCTGCCAAAAGCCACCTGCCTGCCGTGCTTGGGGCGGCAAAAAACATAGAGCCACTCCTGCGGAGGACTGAGCCGCATCTGGGCAGCGCTGAGCGCTGTCCGGAGGACTGAGCCCTGTCTGGGCAGCGCTGAGCGCCATCACTGGCCAGAGGACTGAGCCCTGTCTGGGTGGCACCGTGCGCTGTCACTGGCCAGATTGGTCTAAACCCCAAACCTTCCCAAAATTTTAATGACACCAGGGCTGTGTCAGAATGTCTGTTTTCTGCTGGGAAAGTCAGGTTCAATTCTGCTCTCTGTCCTCAGCAGAGAGTGGCAGACCTGGGCTGAGCAGGCCTCTGAGACGTCTTCATGATGCTTTCAGCCATACAGCACGTTCCAGTGAAAACCCAGTTAGCCAGGAACGTTCCAGCCAGCCCCCTGCACATGTTGCCTGCACGCAGTGAGAAAAGGGGCCAGCAGCTGAACAGGTGTAAAGCAGCAAAGCTCCAGGTCCTCACTAGCCTTGTGCCCGGGTACACCAGCTCTGGCACTGCCCCAGGAACTGAATTAAAGCCACTGAAACCCAGGCAGCACTTTACAAGCTCACTCAAAGGGATGTGGGAACGAATCTAACCCTAACTTCCCAAATTGCGGCCCATGACTCTCTGCTCCCTGACGCTCCGCCAGCTCACACAGCCAGGGCTCTGTTGGCCCAAAAAGGCCATGATGGCTTGGGAACTGCCAGCCCAAGAGATGCCCTCTCCCTCTCTGTGATGCCTCCAATGTCCAGATGCTCTCACAGGTGTGTGTGAGACAGGAGGCTCTGGATTCCTCCAGCACCACTCTGGGCCTGAAATAGCCCTTCATAGGCAGGCAGCAGAGGCCATCTCTTTGGGCAGGAGGTTGTGGGGGAGGGGTTTGGGCAGGGGTATGGGGGGGGCACCACACACACAATTCTGCCCCTGTGGAGGAGGTGAGAGAGAGAAATCACACATGCCATGTAACTGGACAGCGCAGGGCACCATGGTGACAGGGGCTGCACAGGAGCTGGAGGAGAACAGACTGGCCTGGCCTGGATGGGGTGTCCCAGGATGCTGGCGGGAGTCACGGATAATTGATGTTTTGGTTTGGTGGCCAAACCAAAAACATCCCCCCCCAATTATTTTGGGTTAAATGAAATGTTTTGTTCAACCTAACGTCTGTTCATCATTTGCTTTGGTGTGGGGGGTATTTGGCCCTTGCTTTGCTTTTTTAAATAATTTGGTGGAATTTCAAACAAAATCTGACCTTTTGGAGAAAATTTTCAGCGAAAGACATTGGCTCCACCCGAAATGGCGTTTAAAGTATGTGTCCGAAAATGGCACCTGGCTCCTCAGGGCAGTTCTGGGGCTGGTGTTCCCCCTGTTCTGGAGCTGCTTTCCCCCGACTCTGGGGCTCTGTCCCCCAGGCTCTGGGGTTGCTGTCCCCCAGCTTTTGCACCGCAGCCGGGCCCTGGTCCTCACTTTGCCAGGCCGCCGGCTCCGCCGATCGCTTGCGGGTTCTGTATCCCGAGATCATAAGAAGCGTCCGATGAACCGGGTAGAAACTGGGGGCCTCATCCTGCACCCCCACGCCAGCATGGGACGGGGTCTGCGCTGTCTGCTCGCGCCAGGCTCCTTACACCGCGCCAGGGCGCCCCGCGCCCGGGTGATGGGCGTCCGAGTCGGAGACGCTCAGCACCATGTTCCCCACCCATTGTAAGGAGCGGGCCCCATCACCTCGGGTGGCTGCCGCTGGCTGGGAGGCGGAGGGTTAACGCTCCGGGAAGCGCGCGTGTGTGTGTGTGTGTGTGTGTGTGTGTCGGGGGAGGGGGCGGCGGCCCGCGCCAGACCAGCCAATAGGCACCGGCTGCTTCTCCAGCTCCCCGAGCGGAGGCACCGGGACTGAGCGAAGACTGGCAGGGGCAACCTGGGCCAGCGCGGCACGGGGAAGGGAGGGGAGCCGAGCGCAGGGCGCGTCCTTCTCTCCCTGCCGGTGTCTCTGGGAGAGCGGAGCTGGAGCCCCCGGCCATGGAGCCCAACAGCCCCCGGAAGATCCAGTTCACCGTCCCGCTGCTGGAGCCGCATCTGGACCCGGAGGCAGCCGAGCAGGTGGGTCCGGAGCGGAGCTTTGTTCTGCGGGGGCCGGTTCCATGGCGATGCGCCCGGGGAGCGACCCTGCGGGCTCCCGGGCGCGGCACGGCAGAGCGGGCAGGGCGCGCACGGACCCTCCTGAGACCGGGGCTGCCAGCGCTTCCGGGCGGGGGGCAGCGGAGCCGGACAGGGCTGGAGACTCGGACCGGCCTGACGGAGCCAGGGAAAGGACCCCTAGCCTGCCCGGCCTGCAGGAGATGCCCCGCCAGGACCCACATACCTGCGGGGCACGGGAGGGGGCCGCCGTGGAGGGATCTGGGGTTTGAGTCGCGATGTGTAGTGGGACGGTGTGTGTGTGGTGGGGGGCACTGGGGTCAGAGTATCATGCAGGATGTATGGTGGGGGGGTTGTCTGGGGTGTTGTGCCAGGTAGGGTGTGTTGTGCGGGGAGAGGGGAGGTGTTGTCTGGGGTGTTGTGCCGGTTGGGGGGGGGTGTTGTGCCAAGTGTAATGGGGGTTGTGTGATGTTGGGGGTTGTCTGGGGTGTTGTGCCGGGTGTGCTGGTGGGCTGTGTGATGATGTGTGGTGGTGTGGCTTGTCTGGGGTGTTGTGTCAGGTGTAGTGCCGAGTAGGGGGTGTTGTGCCAGGTGTAATGGGGGCTGTGTGATGGTGTGGGTTGTCTGGGGTGTTGTCCCGGTGTGGTAGTATGTGTTGTTTGGGGTGTGGTGGGGGGCTGTGTGATGGTGTGTGGTGGTGTGGGTTGTCTCGGGGTGTTGTCCGGAGTGTTGTGCCGGGTGTGTGTGGGGGGGGGTGTTACCCCCCAGGGAGGCTCCCCTCGAGCGCAGCCTGTGAGCTATGACTGGTGCTTCCCTTCGGCGGTTCAGCCGGGCCGGACGGTCCGACCCGGCTGTTCTCAGCGCCTCCCCCTCCCCCGGGCTGCCCGGAGAGCGGGGGGAGGGTTTCACGGAAGCTCCGCAGCAGCCCGCACAGTGCAGCAGCCCCGGGCTCCCCCAGGGCCGGTCTCAGCAGCGCCCGAGTGACTCCGAGGGGAGCAGCACCTGGCCCGGCCCGGCTGGGAACGCCTCGGGCTCTTCGCTGTCCCGTGCCAGCCCCGCGCTGCTGGACTCAGCCATGGGCCAGCGCCCAGCTCAGCGCAATGGCATCTGGTGAGCCGAGGGTCAGGGTCTAGAATAGTAACGTGCGGAACGTGGCTCCGCCCCTCCCCCCACGACCCCTGCCCCCTGCCTCGCTGAGACTCCAGGGCTCGCTCCGTTTTGGCTCTTGCTGGCAGGGATCCAGGGCGAGACCTTGGCCCCGGGGACGAGGCAGAGGCTCTGGCTCGCGTTTTTAATCCATCCTGTCCTAACAACATGCTGAGCGGGGGGGCTCGGGGCTCGGTGACAAGGTCCAGCCCCCTTGGGAGTTCTGGGCGGACACAGAGTGGAGCTGGTGGCAGAGGCGGGGCTGGCATGGCATTGCTGTGCAGGCAGGGTCAGCACCCTGGGGCGGAGGGCCCACCTGTAGGGGCCTGAACCCTGGCCCAGTTCACTGGGCTAATGGCATCAGATCAACCTAGCACCAGCCAGCCTTCACGTGACTGCTTTGCAGCAGCGGCCCAGTCCCTTGGCTGCCGGTCCCCATTTGAGCTGGAACAGCAGTGGGATTGTGTGTCAAGGGAGACGTCAGGAATGAAATGGCAAAGGCCAGGTCAGGAGAGGACTAGGGTGTATTAGTAACGCTGGGTGTGGAGAGCTCAGACTGGGATAGCAGGGGGCTGTGGGTCAGGACTGAGGGGCACCAGCAGAGCTGACGGGGGGAGTCTTGGGGTGGCATAGCAGGGGCTGCAGGTTGGGATTGAGGGCACTAGCAGTACTGTGTGTGGAAAGTCCAGGGCTAGAATAGCAATGAGTTTCTGGCCCTCCTGGTTGTGGAGAAAAGCTTGAAAATGTGACCCAAGCACAAGTGAAAGGCTCTGGAACCAGAAGTCAACAAAACAGAAGCCAGCAGTCATTAATTTAAAAACAAACAAACATGATTTTTGAGCCAGTCTCACGATTTGGAGACGCCTGGCGTTGGCCATGCTCAGCTGGGGCTATCTCACCTGGGAAGGGATAGGAGGTGTGGTGCAGAGGGAACTGCTCTGACCCCAGAACTGCTGTTCATTTGAGGAGTTGCAAAGGCTGGTCCCAGACAGGCAGGCAGGCAGCACAGAGCCCAGCTGGGCGGTAGTTACCACCCTGGGACCTTCCAGTCCTGCCTTCCATGAGAATGGAGTGGAGATTTTCTTTTACAGGAACTCCATGCAGTCCAGTGGCTCTCCTCGTGCAGGGCCGAGCATCTTAATAGGTTCCAGGGCTGAAGCTCATGTGCTTTCCTCTTGGTTCTGGGGACAGGAGCCCCAGCACTGCATCTTTGTGGCCTGTGTTCCACCAGCAGGATGATACTGGGGTGTCAAAGATGTGGGATTGTGAAACATGGGCCGTCTCAGCACCGAGTGTCTTGCTGTCACTTCCCAGAGGAGCTAAACGCTGTCAGGCGCCATCTGTGTCACTGCTGCACAGCTCATTTGCAGAGAGGCTCGGAGAAGCTGCTGTAGCATCTCGCCAGCAGCAGCCGGGGTGGAGTGGAGGCTGGGGGATATGCAAATAAATGTGAAACTGATGCAGGGGGTAATGCACTGGGAGGAGGGCCGGGGGAAGCAGTGGAAATGGCACCTTCCTCACCCATCCTGTAGGAGACCTGCTTTGTCTGAGCTAGGAACAGGAGCTTCCACCTCCCAACTCCTCCACACCGTCTGGGCTGAGAGTCCTTTCCGGGAGGAATGATCATCTAGTCTGAACTACTGCGTAGAACTTCCCTGAATTCCATTTTCAAATATGTGTTCCCCAGGTAGGTACCTACACACTATGATCGAGTCACCCCTTTGAGTAGGTCTAGTGGGCTTGAGTGAAGTGAATGGGAGGCAGGACTCCTGGGTTCTAGTCCCAGCTTTGGGAGCGGAGTAAGGTCTAGTGGGTTAGAGCAGGAGGGTCTGTGAGCCAGGACTTGTGGGTTCTAATTCTGGCTTGGCCACTGATTCTCTCTGTGACGCTGGGCAAGTCCAGCCCCTATCCATGCCTCAGTTTCCCTGTCTGTAGATTGGGTTCAGTGACATCTCACAGGCAGGGATCATAGATGTTTGTAAAGCGCTAAGGTTCAGAGTTTCAAGAGTGCGGAACCGCCAGCAATGGAAGGTGCTGGATGCCGAAGGCCTGGCCAGGGGCCCTGGGGAGGCTGGAGCATTGTCCTTGTCATCACACTTTCCATGATCCATTCATTCACTTTTGCAGAGTTTTGTTGCTGAGACAGGTCACTTCTCACTAGGCAATCGACACTGGGCTGCGTGGGGAGAGGCACTTGGCTCCCTAAACTCTCCTCTTTAACCCCAAGGGAGCCCCTGAGCTCACACAGTTCAGAGGCAGCTGGCCGAGCAAGGGGAGCTGCAAAGTCCCTCTCTTGGGCTGGAGGGGAGCAGGCCATGGGCGGGGGGTTGGGAGGGTCAGGAGGCAGCCTGTTGGGGGCCAGCAGGTAGGAGGCTTTCCAGGAGCAGGGGACTGGGAGGCTGTTTAGGAAGAGGAGGAGGGAAGCAGGGGGTTGGGCAGAGCGAGGGGTTAGGCTTGGGCAGAATGAGGCAGGGGCAGGACCTACTGAGCAGCAGGGAGGGGAGCACTGGATAATCCAGGGCCTGTCCAGTCGGTTGATAGGAAACATCTGGAGCTGCTGTCTGTGCCGTACCATGGGGGCATATGTGCTGCGGGCGTGTTCAGTGAGTGCTGTGTGTGGCTGTGGCTGGGCTGTGTGGGCCGCCAGGCACCCAATGGGGTCAGCCAGGTAACCCAGCCTCATGCATTGAGGCACCAGCATGCATCTGTGCAAACCTCCCAGGCACTGTGCGTTCATGCTGGGAACTACAGTGTCTGAGAGCATCAGCCGAGGGACACAGGGCAGGGTGGGTGATGAAGCTGGTGTGATGCTGGGAGTCCGGCTCCAAGTGGTCAGCCCCCTTGGGTGGATGAATCCTGTGCCAGGGCCATCCCAGGCCAATTCACAGCACTTTTGGGGGATGTGAGACTCTCCTGGGGGCTGCCTTCCCGAGCTTCTCCTCAAAAGCAGAATGAAGTCTTTAGCCCTTATGGCTACGAGATGCCCTCGGAAGTGTGACCTGAGCGTCAGCAATGCAGCACTGTCTGTCTGAGTCTACAGAGACCCTGGTACGGTCACACTGTGTGAACTGACCCTGTTCCTTCCCAAGGGTGTTGACTCTGGAGAGTAATGATGATGGTTTAAATGTCAGCACTGTTCACTACTGATCAAAGCAGCTGGTGAAGGGGGAAGACGATCATGTTATGGAAGGATGGCCCTGTGCAGGGTCTCATGGGCATCTTGAGGGGATGGAGCCTAGTTTGTGGGCGAAGCCTGGGGCATAACAGATAGCTTTTTTCCCAGTTTGACCCCTGGTTCTGAACATTCACAACAGAGACTCAAATCAGGAGTCTCCCAAGGTCTGTGAGGAGCAAATCGACCAGGAAAGCCAAAGGCAGTGACTCATTGCGGGGGAGGAGCTGGTGCTTGCTGGGAGAGCCAGGGGCCTGAGTGGGATCTCCCTGCTGGGTTGAGGAGTTATTGGGGTTGGCTTTGTCTCCTGCCTGGGCAATGGAGCCATGATGCCTCAGCCAAATTTTCCTCCCAGTCCAGTGGTGCTGAGCCCAGGCACAGCCAGGCCACGGCCCCTCAATTGAGCTGCCAGGGCTTTCCCTGCCCAGATGCCGGTCCTTCTCAGGAGCTGGTGCAGGAGAGGATGCCTGAGTGCCAGAGCATCAGGGGTGAGAGCCCTCCCTTCTCGCTGTGTAGATGCCAGGTGGTTCATACCGTTTGCTCCATGTGTGCTTAAAACAACAGAGGTCCAGGTCTGCTCTGCTAGAACATGGTCGAAATGAGGTTGTTGGCCAGAAATCCCCATGGAGGCTGCTGTGCTGTCATCCTCCACCACAGAGGTGGCTGCATTTCAGGGTTGCTTATTGCATAAGGGCTTTGCAGTGAGGAATGTGAGGTTCCTAAAATAAATCTCTCTCTTGGTCTGGATTTTGACTGGCCACTGGCAGAGGGTGGGTTAGTGGAGCTGCCCGTTTCCCCCAGTCCCTCCCACTCAGAGGGATAGGAAAATGACCCCACCCCCCCCCAAGATGGGCCCAGGGCAGTGTTTGGACCCAGCCCCAGGCCTGGCTCCACATTCCAGACCCTCCAGAGGCTGGAGTGGGGCTAGATTGGGGCTTTGCTTGAGGCCCAACATACCCAGACCTCCAGATGGCCATGGGGGTGCTGGGGTGAGCAGCTCTGTGCAGAGGGAGGAGAGGCCCTGCCTGCCACGAAGCCTCCTTCTTGCTGCCCTGGCTTCTGACTCTACTCGGGTCCATCCTGACCCTGCCTGGAGGGTGGGAGCTCCCTTCCCTCTGGGGGCATCAGAGGCTGGCTGCTCCCTCTCTACATTCCTGCAGCTCATGAGCCCCCATGGTCCCTCCAGGGCTGTCACAGCCTGTTTCATGCTCCTCCCACTGCCTTCTGGCTCTTGAGCAGGTAGCAGGGCTGGAGAGGGAAGGGGAAGCCTTGGGGATATGGGAGAGACATGGAGCCATCAGCTCCTCCCTGCTTCTCCAGCTCCTTAGGAGGGAGCCTTCCCTGATGTGCTGGGGTCCCATTCTTCCCAGCAGCAACCCATGATCCCACAGTCACCTAGTGATAGCAGGAGCATGACCCTAAAAAGGTGCAACATCAGCCCAGCTCATCTGCCAGGGGCTCGAGAACATAGGTCACAACGGAGGGGCACGGCAGAGTTGTGGAGAAGGGAGCCCAGGGCTGCAGGTCAGGACCGAGGGGCACTGGCAGAGCCATGTGCATGGCAGGTGGGCGGCCCAGGACTGGGTTAGCAGGCGTCTCTGAGTTGGGACTGAGGGGCACCGGCATAGCTGTTGGGGTAGGGTGGAGGTTAAAGGTTGGGAAGCAGGATCCATTATTTGAGCCTCTGTGTCACTCAAATCCCAATGTCCATTTGAAAGTTGATGCTAGAAGAATTAGCTTTGAATTGCACTGAAACTGTAAGGTTCAGCCAGTGGAGAGGTGAGTCCAGGGAGGGGCTTGGTTGGAGACAATATCCCCCTGGTAGTGATGGTGATGAGAGGGGGTGGGGCCTGCTGTTAGTCAAGGATGAAGAGAGAAGGGGGTGCGTCAGTTTGCTGGGATTTGGAACTCTGGGAGGTGATGATGTGGTCCTGTATCCTAGGGGCTGAGATGTGGATGCAGTGGGAGCCCCTTGCTGGGCTGTCCCAGCTCTGCAGCGAGGGGCTGGCTCGTCACATTTCCCAATCCTCAGTCTCCCTGGTGTGGATTCACAAAGAGGTGTTTTTGCTGTAGAGGTGTGAAAGCTGCTGGTCAATACTACGGTCATTGTTACAGCCGCTGGTGCTGGGGTAACCAGATCTCTACAGTACTAGTCGTGCACCAGGCAAACTACAATTCGCAGGTTCCATTTGCCAGACCCTGTAAGCGCTAGGCCCGGTGGGTCCCACCAATGACTCAGCCGTGGCTGAGCGAAGGGCATTGGAGTAGAGCTGATAGGGAGGGGAAATCCCTTTGGGCCAGCGGCTTTAAACAATTATGATTCAAAGTAAAACAATAGTGGTTCCTGTTTGGCTCCTGGGTAGGAGGGGATAGTCCAGCAGAGGGCTCCTCAGGCCCTGTACCCAGGGTGCCCTCCCAGTCTCTTCTAGAGCCAAACAGGAGTTTGCTGGTTTCCAGGCCAGGCTCATGAGTTTGTGTCTCACTGGGACCCCTCTGTACAGCGTCTGCCCCATCTCTGCTGCTCCCCCACAGGTTCTGCGCAGACTCGGGCCCCCGTTGTGGTGTCCACCAATTACAGTCCCTTCACATGTAGTGCCCTGGCTGGCTCCTGCTGCAGCCAGCTGTGAATGCCATTCCATGGGGGTTCTCCTGCTGCTCCCTGTTTGCCCTGCACCCCCATCCCTGCTCTCTCAGAGCCAGGTTATTTCATTGGCTGGGTTTCCAGGGGAACATCCCTCCCCCCAAAAATCAAACCAAACACCCTACCCCAAGCAGAGCTCTGACCCCTGCCCGAGGAGCCAGAGACGCCATGATGTCTTCTAGGGACTTGGCTGCTCCTATTGATCATACATAGAAGGCACACAGACACTATGCTGGTGGGCAGCAGGATAAAACCGTTAGATAGATTGGGGTGTCTGTGGGGACAGACAGGTAGATTTGCCTGGGGCCCCGAATAACTGCTTTGGCACCAGGCTGTGGGAACCCCAGAGCCAGCCCCACACCAGGCACCAGTCCCTGCCCTGCACCCAGCGCATGATCCTTTGAGCAACTGAGCCAACATGCACAGTGTGGGGAGCACAGCCCTGCCCCCAGGCTCTGCACACCCATTCCAGCGGCCAACCAGCGAGCACATGCTAATGCATGCTAATGTGCTGCTGGCTCAGTGCTGGCTCCTGGCTTACTGCCAAGGTGAATGCTCTGATTTGCAACACAAGCCACTGTCCCAGGTTTGCTTTCTCCAAGTGATGAGCAGGAAAGGCTGCTGCCGCCACCTTTTGCTTTGGGAACCGGTGCTAATTAATGCTGCGCTTGGTCCTTTTGCGCCCATCAGTGACTTAGGAGTCGAGCAAATGTTCCCATAGAACCCAGCGCCCATGTGACATGCTCCTTAGGTGAAGGAGTCTGGAGTTTGAACTGTAGCAGAGTATAGACAGCCCAGGTAGGAGCACTCACAGCTCTACTTGGAGCCTCACCCCGGTGCTGGTGACATGTCCTCTCCAGCTGGGACCCTGAGGTGTGTTCAGCCCATGGCCTCTCTGCCTGTTGGTGCTGGCTGTGGTGATAGATGGTGTGTGGCAGAACCAGGCTGAGACCCATCACAACTCACTTCAAGGCACTGAACAGCCATGAAGGTAAAGGCCCTGGGCTGGATTGGAGCTGGTGCCCTAGAGCTGAGGGGCCACAAGTAGTATAGGTGCTGTCAATTGGCTTTGTGATCTGATGAGTGTGGGGAATGGCAACGCACCGGCCACACTGGTTTAAAGCAGCCAGAGCCCCAGGCTGGCAGCCTTGCCCCCGAGCTCTGGTGTTGTAGTGCCCCCAGCAGGAAACAAGAGACAAGGCTTGAATGTAATGAACATACGCGGGTTCTTTATGGAGGCTTCTGGACACAGACACACCTTATGGGTCTCTCTGGCCCTCCAGTCTGCACTGGTCAGTGCCTGCACACGGACTCTGCAGTCCATACTGCACACTGAAACACTAAGGCTGTTAAAGAGAGCAGAGCTGGGGCCTTAACCTGGGAGCCTGGCCAAGGTCCAACATCTCCCCAGATTCAACATCCGGCTTCATGTCCTGTCCCAGGGCTAAATTCAGGGCTGGTGTAAGTGAATGCAGTTTGTCCAGCTTCACGGGGTGAACTGAGCCTTCTGACACCATGGCTGAGTTGTGGCTCCCTGAGTGGCTGTTTAAGCAGCTGCCACTTTCCACCCCAGAGGAGGCTGCATTTTAGTGCTGGGTGCTGCAATTCCTTTGGGGCAGGAGGCGCTATATGGCTGCAGAACTCAATCCCTGTTAGTTCAGCCCTATTCTGAATACCATCTTCTTCTGCTTCTCCCCTAGGAAGGATTAATGAGATTTATTTCCTCCTAATGTTTTGCTTTGTTCCCATCTTGTCCTCCCCTCCCCTGCTCAGTTCATTGTTTCTGTCCTCCTCCTTTGTGTGTAACCAAACCTCAGATCTTTCCAGGTCACAGTGAGCTCCACTCGGCTCCAGCCCAGAGGAACATTGTGCAGGAAAAGGAGAGATTCCTGCATAGAGCGCTAGTGTGGGCAGCTTTTCCAGCCACGTGAGGGGACATTTCAGGGGAGGAGGGTAGAACAAAGGGAGCAGATGAGCCTTCTCCACTTGCTCTGGCACCAGCATCTTGCAAAAGCTTCAGCGTATTTCTGAGCCCCAGCCATGCTTGGGGCAGCGCTATCCACTGGTTAAAGCACCAGGCTGATAATGGGGAGACCTGGATTCTGTTCCCAGCTCTGCCAGTGCGTGGCTGTGTGACCTCAAGTGAGTCCCTCCTCCTCTGTAGCATGGAGAGGACAATCCAGTGAAGTGTTTTGAGATCAATAGATGGAAACTCTTCTGCAGGGGCTGAGCTACACATGCAGGGACCATCTGTAATGGATAGCTCTGGGGCTGGGGTTCAAACAGCCAGGATTGTGAATGTTTGGGGTCCAAATAAACCAAAACTGCAAAGGGAGCCCCCCTGTTTGACATCCGCTGTAGTTTGGGGTCTCACTCTCTCCGGATGTTTTCACAGCCCTGTGCGCTTCCTGCTGCCATTCACCCCCAGAGGGTTGGGGTGGGGGAGGTGAAGGCTCCAGTTGGGAGTGCGGACTCTGGGGTGGAACCGGGATGAGGGGCTCAGGGCTGGGGCAGAGGGTTGGGGTGCAGGCTCTGGGGTAGGGCCGGGGATGAGGGGCTCAGGGCTGGCACAGAGGGTTGAGGTATGGGGGGGGGTGAGGGCTCTGACTGGGGTTGTGAGCTCTGGAGTGGGGCCAGGGATGAGGGGTTTGGGGTGCAGGAGGGTGCTCTGGGGCTACAGCAGGGAGAGAGGACTCCGCCCAGCTGCGTGGCCACGCAGCTTACAAGGAACTTAGGTGGGTTCTGGGTTCGGCTGCCGGGTAAGATGGGCCCAAGAATGGCCACTCCTGTGTTCAGGGAAGGGAAGCATCTCAAAAACCTGTTCTCCTCTGAGCAGCATCCTCTGACCCTGCTCTTGCAGGCCTGTCTAGCATGGGGTGCAAAGTGTTTGGCACCCAGGAGCTGTCAGGGGCTGACTCACAGCTTTCAGAAGTCTTGTATAAATAAGACCACACGGTAGGGTTACCATATTTCAGCAAGCAAAAAAGAGAACGGGAGGAGCCCCGCCCTAGCCCCGCCCCTGCCCCTCCCACTTCCCGCCCCCCCAGAACCCCCAACCCTCCCCCCGTTCCTTGTCCCCTGACTGCCCCCTCCTGGGACCCCTGCTCCTAACTGCCCTCCAGAACCCCACCCCTAAGCCTCCCTGTTCCTTGTCCCCTAACTGCCCCCTCCTAAGACCCCCCCCAACTGCCCCCCAGGACCCTACCCCCTACCTGTACCCTGACTGCCCAAAACTTTCTCCACCCCCCCCCAAAAGCCCCCCCCCGTTTCTTGACTGCCCCCTCCAGAACCTTCCTGCCCCCGGTCCCCCTTACCCTGCTGCTCAGAACAGGGTGTTGGGCTCTGTGCCAGCCGAGCCGGACACGTGGCTGAGCTCCCCAGCACAACAAAACCCGGTCCCTGGCCCTGCACAACAAAACCCGGTCCCTGGCCCTGCACAGTGCTGCCAGACCGGGTTGCAGGAGAGGCCAACTCAGAATGCAGGGCGGCTCCGGCTCCTCTACAGCTGCTCAGGAGTCCAGCCCGGGATTTTTCTGCAGCCCTCCCATCTGCTCGCTCTGCTGGGGGAGGGGGAAATCCCGGACATTGTGAGTGCTTTACAAATTCCCCCCGGACGCTATTTTTAGCGCGAAAAGGAGGACATGTCCGGGTAAATCCGGACGAATGGTAACCCTACCACACGGCCTCCAACACGTGCTGAACCAGTCACGGTAAAGTCCAGGGCACAAGGGTATAGGTATTGCTCCCATCCTGCTGGCACCCATAGGGGGAATTAAGTGATGTCTAGGCTCCCTGTAGGGATCATCTTGCCCAGCCAATGCACGATAAAGCTATGGCCTGCCCTGGCCACCTTGGGTGTGAAAATGGGTTAGTGAGCAAGTTTTAAAACAGGCCTTTATTGTGTAGACAGAGCCACAGAGGTGATGCAAGTCAGAATTAAGGAGCATAGGCAGAGCTGCATGTGGGGAGCCCAGGGCTGGGCTATCAGGGGGCTGTGGGACGGGATTGAGGAGCACCGACAGAGCCATGTGTGTTGGAAGGGAGCCCAGGGCTGGGATAGCTTGGGGCTGTGGGACAGGACTGAGAAGCAGCCCCATAGCTGTGTGTGTTTGGGGGGAGCCCAGGGGTGGGCTAGCAGGGATTGTGGGTCAGGACTGAGGGCATTGCATGGCTGTGGGTCAGATGTGCCACCATTGCAGTGCACCTGCCTTACCCAGCTCTGCCAGCTCCTCCCTTTTGTGGAAATTAAATACAGCAAGAATTGAAAGTGAAGAGAATTAACAGTTTGGACATGGCTGCGGCGAGTGGGAATGTTCGCTCATGTCCCGTGGCCCCCTGCTCTCCCCTCCCGAGTCTTGTCCTCCAAGGCACGCGCAGCCCCCAGTCACCGCAGGGCTGGACTGGTCCTGCGCTGATTGAGCCCGGGTTGCAGTCAATGAACAGGCGCCGAGTTCGATTCCATTCGCATGCCTCTGCGCAGATGGGCAAATTACCCAACTCCGCGAGGAGACGTCTCATTTAGCAAGTGCCGCGCTGGGAGCAGACTCGGCGCAGGTGCAGGTTTGCCAGTGCGGGGAGTGGGGCTGGGAGCTATCTCACTGCGCAGCGGGCACGGTGCCAGCCCCAGCAGCTCCCCTCCCCCGGGAGTATTTTAGTTGCAGGTTTATTTTTATTTCACCTTTTCTGAGTGGATTCACTGCTGAGAAAGCGCCTGAACGGACCAGCCCTGAGCTTCCCCTGGAGTAGAGGCACTGCAGGGTGAAAGCCCCCTGGCACTAGCCGGGGGCCCCGGGCTACTGAACCTTCCATCCCCCAGGCTGGCCCCCTGCACTCATGCGCTCTGCCCTGGACTTGTGCTGAATTGGGCTTCCCTTGCTGAACAGGCTTCCTGCCTTCTGCCAAGGCAGGCCCTCCCTGGGCCTGGTGCTGAACAGGCCTCCCGCTGCCCCCCTCCCTCCACGTTCGGGCTCCCTGTCTGGGCCTGGCACTGAAAGGGCCTCCTGCCACCCCCTTCTGCTAGGGTTACCATACGTCCGGTTTTTCCCGGACATGTCCGGCTTTTTGGCAATCAAACCCCCATCCGGGGGGAATTGCCAAAAAGCCAAACATATCCGGGAAAATGCCAGCTGGGCACTTCCCCTCCCGCGGCTGCTCTGCTCCTCCCCTGACTCTTCGGCTCTGTTTAAGAGCCGAGCTGCCCGAGCGCTATGGGCTTCAGGCAGCCCCCTTGCCTCCGGACCCCAGCCGCCGGCCGGGCACTTCCCCTCCCGGGCTCCGGTGGCACAGGGTCCAGAGGTATGGGGGCTGCCCGAAGCCGGTAGCGCTCGGGCAGCTCGGCTCTTAAACAGAGCCGAAGAGTCAGGGGAGGAGCAGAGCCTCTGGCCGCGGCGGCTCTGCTCCTCCCCTGACTCTTCGGCTCTGTTTAAGAGCCGAGCGCTACGGGCTTTGGGCAGCCCCCATGCCTCCGGACCCTGCGCCGCCGGAGCCCGGGAGGGGAAGTGCCCGGCCGGGGGCGCAGGGTCCGGAGGCATAGGGGCTGCCCGAAGCCCAAGCGCTACCGGCTTCACGGTTTGCCGGGCAGCCTCCAGACCCTGTGCCCCCGGCTGGGCACTTCCCCTCCCGGGCTCCAGCTATGCTGCGGAAGCGCCGGCCGGGGGCGCAGGGTCTGAGGGCTGCCCGGCAAACCGTCAAGCCGGTAGCGCTCGGGCAGCCCTTTTCGCGTGGCTGGGAGTGGGAGGGAGGAGGGGGCGGGGAAGGGGTGGAGTTGGGGTGGGGCTGGCGGTGGGAAATGGGCAGGGCCAGGGCCTCGTGGAGGGTCCTCTTTTTTTATTTGTTAAATATGGTAACCCTACCTTCTGCACCTGCACATCCTGCCAAGGCCTGGTGCTAAATGGGTCTCCTGCTGCCACCCCCGCCCCCGTCTCTCTGACAGGGGGTACCCCTTAGGGCTAGTTTGGGGGATCGGCAACACCTGGGAACTTCACTGAAATCCCAGTGCTGCTGTCTCATGGGGTCAGTGAGTGCCCTGGGGAGGAACAAACCTGGCACATGGGCTGGGTTAAAACTGCTGCCTGAGGGCCCGGGGGAGGGGTGGTCCAGGGGAGGATGTTCTCTAGCTTGTTACCAACCCCCTGCGCCGTCTCCACTCAGCCATGTTCAGCCCCAGCCCGAAGCAAGTTCGGCCCCCCTCGCATTGCCCTGGTGCTCTCTGGCCCTGCCACTTTGCCCCTGACCCCCAGCCCACCCTGGGCCAATCAGCTCATGCTATGGGACTAGGGGAGGCCATGGACACGCTGTCCCCCGAGAAGATGCGAGGATCAGCCCTTCCTGGCAGCAGCACCCCAGCTCCTCCCTCCCTGCCAGAGCTGCCAGCGCATCTGGTTCCTGCCGGGCCTGTCACTAGCGGGGCCCTGGCCATCCCTGTGCGCTTGGCGTGGTGCAGCCTGTCCAGGCTGTGACCGCTTCTCCAGGGTCCTCTGAAACCCCCAAGCCTCTGAACAGCTCCAGTGATTCCCCCTTGTCTCTCGCAGGGACACTGACGCTTAGGGTCCCTTTGCTCCCTGCCCCTCCCCGCACTCCTGCCCTGGCCCCCCTCCAGTGTTGCCTCATCAACTGCAGCCCCGTGGCACCAGGGTCCTGCAGGTGCAGCACAGAACTAGCCCCCAGGACTATTGCTCCAGACGTGCCCCTGCCCATGACCCCGGTCCCAGGATAGGGCACAGGAGCCATGTGCTGATAGGGTTGTCAACTTTCTAATAGCACAAAATGAACAACCTAGCCCTGCCCCTTCCCTGAGGCCCCACCCCCGCTCACTACATTCCCCCTCCCTCAGTGGCTGGGGCAGGGGGTTGGGGTGAGGGAGGGGATGAGGGCTTCAGCTGGGGGTGCGGGCTCTGGGGTAGGGCTGGGGATGAGGGGTTTGGGGTGCAGGAGGGGGCTCCAGGCTGGGGAGGTGAGTCTGAGGGATTCGGAATGTGGGAGGGGGCTGTGGGTCGAGGCAGGGGGTTGGAGTGTGGGAGGGGGTATGGGCTGTTGGCTACGGCAGGGAGTTGGGGGTTTGGGGTTGCGGCACGAGCTTACCTCAGGCGGCTCCCGGTCAGTGGGGCTAAGGCAGGCTCCTGTCTGTCTTAGCACCGTGCTGTGCCCCAGAAGTGGCCAGCAGGTCCGGCTCCTAGGCAGGAGGGCCAGGAGGCTCCACATGCTGCTCTTGCCTGCAGGCACTGTCCATTGCCAATGGGAGTGCGGAGCCGGTGCTTGGGCAGGGGCAGCACGTGGAGCCCCTTGGCTGGCGCTTCTGGGGCGCAGCATGGTGCCAGGACACGTAGGGACTAGCCTGCCTTAGCACTCCAGCACCGCTGACCGGACTTTTAATGGCCTGGTCGGCGGTGCTGACCGGAGCCGCCAGGGTCCCTTTTCGAATGGGCTTTCCGGTCAAAAACCGGACACCTGGCAACCCTATGTGCTGATCTGGCCACTGGCCCAGGCCTGCCTCTGCCCCAGCTTGGCCCCATGGGTGCTGTGGGGATTTCTGGGGAGGGATTATTCAGATTAAAGGCGTGGCCCTCACCCTACAGCCCAGTCCAGCTACCATGGAAGTCACTGAGGGCTTAGCACCGACCTCACTGAGGCCAGAGCGAGCCCTTCTGGAGGCCTCAACTTTCCCTTCCCTGGGGTCTGTGTGGAATTGGCGAGAAGACGCCCTGCCTGAAGCCCTGCTCTGCAATCTCAGAGCAGCAGGGGCCTATAGCTAGATGTCCTCCTGAGGTCCCTTCCAACCCTGATAGTCTATGATATTCTATGATTCTATGGCTCTGCTGGCAGGGAGGGGCAGCCAAGGTGCTCCGGCCCTGCCAAACTTGGCCTGGACACCCTGCCCCGGTGTCAGGCCTTCCATCCCCGTGTCTCAGGGCCCTTCATCCCCCCTCCTCCTGCACCTGGGCCATACCCCTACCCACCTCGCTGCTGGCTAATGCCCTCCCCCAGTAGTTGGGCCCTTCCCAGCCCTGGGCTCCTGACCTCCTGTAGCCCTTCTCAGTCCTCAGTGCTGACCCGCCCCCGCCCCTAGTACTGAAGAGTGCCAGCACCTTTCCTTTTGCTACAACATCAGCAGCAGTTTATTAATCCCAGGCAGTTAACCCGCACTCCCCCTCCCGCACCTGAGTGATGGGGAAAGGCCTTGACCTGGGCTTGTTACAGTTGATGCCAAAATTGCCAATACTCCTATTGACCTCACTGGCTCAGGAGCAGCTCCAGGTCCCCTCGAAGGAAGCCATTTAACCTGCCCCCTCCCCCCTCAGCCAGTTGCCTGGCAGCACTTCTACCTTGGCCACATGTGCCCCATGGGGAAGGGGCAGCAGAGGCTCTCTTGGGGGGGAGGCGGGGCACAGATGCGCCACCTGAGCCATATGCTGTGGGATCAGACAGGCAGAGCAGGGGCTGGCTTTCTGACTTCATATTACAAGATTCTGCAGCTCTCCTCGCTGCTGATCCCATGTGTGGCTGGGCCTAGGCTTGGGGCAAAGCCAAATCCTGCTCAGACCCCTGGCACCATCACACCGCCATCACGGCTGACACTGGCCTGGCGCAGGAAGCAGCAGTGTGGGGAGCTGACAGCACAGGAACAGCATCACTTCCTGTGGCTCTGTTCAGGACTGTAGGCAGGAGGGGGCATCGCCCCTGGGTTGGGGCTTAGCTGTGTGATTCGAAAGCTGAGGGAGGGTTGGGGAGGGTAGTGCATAGCTGAGACCACAGCTTGGCCCTGCCACGAGCTACCAGGCAGGTCTGTGTTTCCCAGCCAGCGCCAGCGCTCTGCTCGAAGGGCATTTGAATGTCTCCTGAGAACTGCTGAACAAACAGCCCAGCCCGTCTGTGGCCACTGCTGCTCTCTGCCTCTGTGTGACATGGTGACAGTGGAGCACAATGAAGGCCAGGGCTTTTTGGGGGGGAGGGGTTGGTTTAAAGCAGGCCTGGGGCAGACAAGACTGGCACCAGGAGGTGGGATTTGCGGGGGGGTCTGTGTAGCTTTTGGTATTCTGCACACTGTGCCTTTAAATGGCAAAGTGCTGTGGTGTGTGCAGGGCCAGGCAGTCTGCTGCGGGGAGGTCAGCGCTCTGTGAGAGGGGACACACGAGGGGCTTGCGCTCCCAAGGAGACTTCCCACTGCTTTGCTGCTTCCCTGCAACAGGACGGAGGTGCCTGTTTGGCTCTTTGGGTGGGGGAAGCAGGAGAAGCCAAGGGCTTGTCACAGTGGGTCAGTCCAGGGGCCCATCTAGCCTGGTATCCCGTCTCTGAGCATCCCAACCACCCGCTGCTTCAGAGGGAGATGCAAGAAACTCCCGCAGAAGGGAATTATGGGATAATCTGCCCCCAAAGACAGTTCCTGCCCAACCCCCATTAGCTAGGGTTTGACCAGTGTTTCCAGGCCTGCCAGGCCTCCAGGTTATGGACACTGTTCTCACACTGGATGCCCTTCTTACCCAGAGAAAGTTTGCTCCTTTGTAGAGTCCTGCTCAGCTTTTGGCCTCACTGCTGTGCTGTGGCAGTGAGTTCCACAGGCCACGTTGTGTGATTTGGAGAGGAGAACAAAGGGGCCTGCAGAGGATCTGCCATGCACTGAACAGCCCCGTCCTGACTGGCAGGGTGGCACCTGCCATTAGATAGTTTGATCCTGATGGCTAACGAGTTCTTCAGAGTCTAATCAGGGTGGGGGAAGGGCAGGGGCCTCTGCGCAGGGAGAGCGAACGGGGAGCCAGGGTCAGGTTGCTCCAACACTGGGTGTGTCTGGCTCCAGAAGCTTTGAGAGAGCAGCACTGCAGTGGGGTCAGGGAACCTCTGGTCTGGGGCACTAATGAGCAGATGGAGAGCATCCTTCCCTGGCAGTGGGGCCAGCCTGGCCACTGAAGCAGGGCCCGGTGCCAGCGCTGGGGTTGCTTGGTGCTCTCACTGTTACAGATCTAGCGTCCCTGGGTGGGTGTCACTTAGCACCACCAGGGCTAACGCTTCTTGTGAGTCCTCCCCCAGCACAGACAGGGGCTTGCAGCACTTGTGCCTTCCTGTGGCCATACGTGTCTTACTGTGTCGCCTTGTCCCCTGTTGGGCATTCAAACCTGCCAGCCAGGCATGTGCATGGAGCGCCACCCATCGCCAGGGATGTGCTTCCTGCAGCCAAAGGGGCCCACACACACACACTGTCCCACGCACACGCACACTGTCCCATGCGTACACTGTCCTGCACACACTATCCCACGAGCACACACACACTATCCCACGTGTACACTGTCCCACACACGCTGTCCCACACACACTGTCCCACATACACACTGTCCCACACGCCCATGGGCACACTGTCCCATACACATTGTCCCACGCACACACGCACACTATCCCACGTGCACACTGTCACACGTACACTGTCCCATGCACACATGTACACCGTCCCACACTGTGACATGCACACTGTCCCACATGCACTGTGCCACGCACACAGTGTCGCACACGCGCACACTATCTCACACGTACTGTCCCACGCACACACTGTTCAACGCACACACTGTCCCACACGCACATGCGCATACTGTCCCACAGGCACTCTGTTCCATGCACACACATGCACTGTCCCATGCACACTGTCCCACATGCCCACGCACACACTGTCACATGCGCACACATACACACTGTCCCACGTGCACACTGTCCCACGTGCACACATGCACACTGTCCCATGCACACACACGCACACTGTCCTACGCGCACACATTCACAGTCACACAGAGAACATAATCTTTCCCTTTCCTTTCACTCACACAAGCTCACACAGCTTGAGACACATGCATGTTGGCAGTCATGCATGTGCATGCAAACAAACATACACGCACACAGACACACACTCTCAGCATGGTCTGTCATTCCCATAGTTATTGTTCTCCATGGCAATGGTCAATCGATGGTGGAGATTGATGTAGAAATAGCAAAGAAAGGAAAGCAGCAAAACTCCCAGCACCTCTGGGGCATGGAGCAAAGAGCCCTGACTGTGGGGCAGGGAGTAGCAGTAGCAGCAATGGGGTCATGCCCCCTTCAGGGGTACGGACAGCAGGTGTGTAGGTCCATGCTTGGAACACTGGCCTGGTGGCTCAGGACTCTTGGGCTCTATTCCTGGCTCTGGGAGAGGAGTGGTGTTTAGTGGTGAGAGCGGTGGGGCTGGGGGCCTGGACTCATAGGTTCTGTCTTTGGCTCTGGGTGAGGAATGGGGTCTAACGGTTGCAGGGAAGGAGCTGGGAATCTGCTCCCAGCTCTGCTCTGATTAGCTGGGTGACCTTGGGCAAGTCAGTTCAGCCTTCTGTGCCTCAGTTTCCCTATATTGTCCCATGGGGATAATGACACTGATCATCTCCGGGGGGGCTATGAAGGTTAATTCATTGGTGTCTGTAGAGTACTTTGAGATCATGGGACTGAAGGCAATAAAGGTGAGCCAAGGGTGTATCATAAGAACATACTGGGTTAGGCCATCTAGCCCAGTATACTGGGCCAGGTGCCCGAGAGGGAATGAACAGAACAGGGAATCATCAAGTGATCCATCCCCTGTCACCCATTCCCAGCTTCTGGCAAACAGAGGCTAGGGCCACCATCCCTGCCCATGCTGGCAAATAGCCATTGATGGACCTCCATGAAGCCATCTAGCTGTGTTTTATGGCATTCTGTTTATTAATAAAATGCCCTTTTCTCTCTGAAGCAGAGACTGGGAAGGAGGAAACTGGAAACTTCCCACTTCCTACTGCCCAGGCCACCAAACTAGAGGAGCAAAAATAACATCTTGGGGTTCAAATACATTTGTTTAGAAGCGAGGGTTTGGGGGAGGAGCTAGGAGGGGTATTGAGGCACGCGCCCCTCCCCTGGTGCCCAATCACCAGCTGGCGTAGGAGGGTGCAAGTAGCATAAATACCCTTCGGTAGGAGCCAGGGCCCACACCATGCCAAGGGCTTTAAGGGGACAGTCATGCCATGCCCAGTGCTGCTTGGGGCCGAAGGTAGGGTTACCATATTTCAGCAAGCAAAAAAGAGGACGGGAGGAGCCCCGCCCCTGCCCCTCCCACTTCCCGCCCCCCCAGAACCCCCAACCCTCCCCCCGTTCCTTGTCCCCTGACTGCCCCCTCCTGGGACCCCTGCCCCTAACTGCCCCCCAGGACTCCACCCCCTATCTAAGCCTCCCTGCCTCTTGTCCGCTGACTGCCCCAACCCTTATCCACACCCCCACCCCCAGACAGACCCCTGGGACTCCCACGCCCCATCTAACCACTCCCCACCCCCTGACAGCCCCCCCCAGAACTCCCAACCCATCTAAACCCCTCTGCTCCCTGTCCCCTGACTGCTCCGATCCCTCTCCCCACTCCTGCCCCCTGACAGCTCCCCCCCAGAACTCCCAACCCCCCACCCCCCCCCCGCTCCTTGTCCCCTGACTGCCCCCTCCTGGGACCCCTGCTCCTAACTGCCCTCCAGAACCCCACCCCCTACCTAAGACTCCCTGTGCATTGTCCCCTAACTGCCCCCTCCTAAGACCCCCCCCCAACTGCCCCCCAGGACCCTACCCCCTACCTGTACCCTGACTGCCCAAAACTTTCTCCACTCCCCCCAAAAAGCCCCCCCATGAACTCCCGACCCCCCCCCGTTTCTTGACTGCCCCCTCCAGAACCTCCCTGCCCCTTCTCCTGCCCCCTGGCCCCCTTACCCTGCTGCTCAGAACAGGGTGTTGGGCTCTGTGCGAGCCGGACACGTGGCTGCGCTCCCCAGCACAACAAAACCCGGTCCCTGGCCCTGCACAGTGCTGCCGGAGCCGGGCTGCAGGGGAGAGCTGCCGGCTCAGAATGCAGGGCGGATCCGGCTCCTCTACAGCTGCTCCAGAGTCCAGCCCGGGACTTCCCTGCAGCCCTCCCAGCCGCTCACTCTGCTCTGCCGGGGGAGGGAGGAAATCCCGGACATTGTGAGTGATTTACAAATTCCCCCCGGACGCTATTTTTAGCACAAAAAGGAGGACATGTCCGGGTAAATCCGGACGAATGGTAACCCTAGCCGAAGGACAGAGTTTGGGAGAGGAGAGGGTGTGATGCTGGGATGGGGCCCTGAGCTACCGTCTCACACCCACCAACTGGAGAGACACCCACGTTGATTCCTCCAGCAGCTGCTCCTGGTTTCGCCAGGTGAAAGGTTGTGCACAGGGCAGAGGGGACACTGCTTCAGCATGGCCTGCTTGGCTGCTGTCACCAGAATGTCCCCGGGGAGGAGCAGCAGGGACGGGGACTGCACTTCACCTGGGACATTGCCGTGGTGGGGTGGGAGGGGGCTGCCCGCGCCGTGTGCCCCAGAGCCGCTGTGCTGGCAGAGAGAACGGCAATGAATGCAAGTCGAGGAGGGAAGCTGATCGGTGGGGCACAGGTGGAGGAGGGAGGGATGCTGGGAGGAGTCAGGGAAGCAGGCCTGACATGTAGGGGGTGGGAGGCAGTTTCTGGACATACGGAGGGCCAGCTCCATTTGAAAGCTGTGGCCTTAGGATAGCGGGCCTGATTAGCAATGACACTAAGGCCCATTTAGGCCATGCTGGCAACACGAAGGAGCCTGGATGAGGGTGGGAACATCCCCCTGAGAATTCCCTGTAAGTAGGGCACCCCTCGCATAGGGAGTGGAGCAGGGCAGCATCAGGGGCAGGGCACTTCTGCTCAGCTCTGCTCCCCAGCACCCATAGGAAGCCATGGAGCAGAATATGAGTTAGAATAGCCCTGAGGTGGCTCTAATTCACACCAGAAAGGCTGGGAAGGCTGCCCTAGGCTTCAGGAACACAAAAGTGGCTCAACACCCCTTGCCCTTTAGCTCTGTCTCAACCTCAACTGCACGAGTGGGGATACGGACCGGACGTGAGCTGAACGATTTGGGGTATGGACCCAGCGTGAGCTGCACGATTGGGGATACGGACCCAGCGTGAGCTGCACAACTCGGGGTACGGACATGGTGTGAGCTGAACAATTGGGAGTATGGACCCGGTGTGAGCTGAACAATTGGGAGTATGGACCCAGTGTGAGCTGAACATTTGGGGGTATGGACCCAGCGTGAGCTGCACAACTGGGGGTATGGACCCAGCGTCAGCTGAAAGTTTGGGGGTATGGACCCAGCATGAGCTGCATGACTGGGGATACAGATCCAGAGTGAGTTGCGTGACTGGATGTATGGACCCAGTGTGAACTGCATAACTGGGGCTACAGACACAGCATGAGCTGCATGATTGGGGGTATGGACCCGGCATGAGCTGCATGTCTGGGGGTACAGACTTGGCATGAGCTGCACAATGGGGGGTACGGACCTGGCATGAGCTGCACAACTTGGGTACGAACCCAGCATGAGCTGCATGATCGGGGGTACGGACCTGGTGTGAGCTGGACGATCAGGGCTATGGATCCACTGTGAGCTGCACGACTTGGGGTAAGGACCCAGCGTGAGCTGCACGATTGGGGGTATGGGCCCGGCGTGAGCCGCACAATCCAGAATACAGACCAGGCATGAGCTGCACGACTGGGGGTATGGACCTGACGTGAGCCGCACAACTGAGGATATGGACCCAGTGTGAGCTGCATGATTGAGGATACAGACCCAGTACAAGCTGCATGATTGGCGGGAGGGGGGGGGGTACAGAGCCGGCCTGAGCCACCAGGCAGTTCCACTCAACGCTCTTGCCAAGCTGTCCTGCAATGAAGCATGAGTATCAGCCTCAGGGCAGGTTGTTAGGAAGCAGGGCCCAACCCCCAAACTGGCTGTGAGTGCTACACTGAGATTTCACCAACCATTAAGTGTAAATTCCTCAGGCACTGTACCAGCCTTAACGTGGAGTCACAGCCAGTCCCCCTGGGTACTCCCATCTATCTCACCACCCAGGTGAGCATCCCTGTGTGACAGATGGTCCCTTACACCAAAGATTGCAGCAATAGTCAGGTTACTCCCAGTCACAAAAGACCAGCCACTTACCCATGGCACCTTAGATCAAAGACAATGCTTGTATCCAATCCTATAATAAACTATATACAGATTTATTAACTAGGAAAATGAAACCAGAGAGTTTTTTACAAGAGTGAAGCAGGTAAATAAACACGCACACACAAACACACACACGAG
Organism: Malaclemys terrapin pileata; assembly: GCF_027887155.1. NCBI lineage: Eukaryota > Metazoa > Chordata > Testudines > Emydidae > Malaclemys > Malaclemys terrapin. Next base: position 9,529,271 of record NC_071527.1, on the reverse strand, counting down.
CTACAGTCTTAAATTTCAAAAGGGAATAGAAGCTTCTATAATAAGCAAGATTTAACTGTCCCTTAGGGCTAACCCAAGCTAAGCACTGGGGATCCCTGTCTTATGCCTAGAAACCTTGCCTAAAAACCCAGAGTCCACACAGCAGTGAGACACGATTCCTCTTTGTCAGGGTTTTATTCCCTTCTCCCCTTGTGCTTTGAGTTTCAAACTTAGCTGATGGGAAGAATTCACTTGCAAGGCTCATCTTCATGGGTGTGTGGAGAATAAACAACAAAGTCTTTTGTCCTCTTTATGGTTCCACTCTGGAATGTCTGGTGTCAATGGACCTTCTTGGTCAGGCAGGGCTTGACACCTTCTGTTGGAGACCAGCACTTGGCACTAGTTAATGTCTCTCTCCTGGCTGGTGATTTACACAGTTCAGAGGCTCACAATGCAAATGCTCAAATATTACCGTACGATATGGGATCCAGAGGCTCTCAGTGAGATTAATGCTGCAGCAGCTCACAAACATCAACAGAGTCTAAACACTAAACACATTCTTATACCCGATACCCCTTGTAACCGCACAGCACACAGGCGAGCCAGACTGATCCAGCTGTGTACTTGCCAGCATCCAGTTGAGGGTGAAGCCACGAGCATCGGAACTGGCTGTCCAGCTCCTTGGGCCTGCTGGCCACACAGCCTGTCCCTTGCCTCCCCATCTGCAGGGAGGGAGGGAGAAGAGATGTGCCCTATAAGCCAGAGAGCAGGGAGAGCGCAGGCGCTCTGCTGGCAGCATGGAGGCATTTCCATTACCCCTCTCTCTGCCTCCAGTTTAAATCCATGACTCTTTGAAAAGGAATATTTGGTTAATGACTCCCCAGCTGTGTTCTTCTCCTGCCGGGGGGGTGGGGGGGGAAGGACAGGCCCTGGGCATTGGGCCCTGGGACTGGCGTTGCAGGGGTGCCCTGCATACCATATATGGGTCATGCTCTCCCCACAGAGCAGCCCCAGAGAATTCAATGTGAACAAGGCCAGAGGCTGGCCCTGAGTCTCCCTCACACCATCCCTTCTCAGCAGAACGGGAGTCTAGCCCTGCTTGACCCCTCCCCACCCAGCTGAGGGGAGCTGCTGGCCCCTGGTGCCCAGTGCAAGCTGAGCTGGCGTGGTGTCTGGCTGCACAGACCCAGAGCAGGTGCTGTCACTGCCTTTTGTTCTGGGTTTTGTTCCTGTTTTCTCAGTGCCTCTGATCAAACACCAGGCACCAAGCGCGTCGCTTTGGGAGCTGCCGCGTGCTGCGATGGTGTCTGATGCCATGGCAGGTGCAGCACGGGGAGTGCTAGTATCTGTCAGTGCTGTCAAGCCATCATCCCTCTACTCCACTTTCTCTAGCCAGCAGACAGGCTGGGCCAAATCCCCTCCCTGGTGAACCTGCAGCCTCGGAACTTGGGGAGCCAGGTGTGAACTCAGGGCTCTGTGCAGACTGCTCATGGTGCAGGGTGCTCAGGTCCCATGGTGAACCTGGGCTCCCATGACACGTAACCTTGTTCCGGGCCAAGTCTGGGTGCAACCACACTCTCTGCACCAGGGCAGGTTTACAGCCAGATCCTCAGCAGGTGCTAGTCGGCATCACTTCTTTGGAGTCCCATTGCAGAGCTGGCCCTTGCCCTTGCAGCCTGTTTCTCCTGCCATCTGCCCAAGCAGAGCGAAGCCGAGTGCACGGGGCAGGGCACAGCCGGGCAGAGCCCTCACAGCTCTCCTGGACGCAGAGGGGAAAGACGTGGAGGCTGGTGGCGGATCCCGCAGCACACACTGCCTGCGCCCACCTCACCTGGGTCCCCTGTCGCAGGCAGTATGTGGATTCCACACACCCCCCCCAGCCCTCAGCCTTTGCTCTCCATTCACACCTTTCCTGTGGGAACATGCGATAATCGAGTAATTTAATCACCAGGGAAACATCCATTTTTGTATCTTTTTAATCTCTGCTGAAAATTCAGATAGTGGGTTTCTATGGCAACTAGTCTAACAAGGAGAAGAGCATGAAAGAGCCCCTCCCCCAGCCTAGTGGGGAGGCAGGGAGGACCCAGATTATTACTGCATAAGGACCAGAAGTGTTTCCCTCCCCACTCTCTTACTGAGCTCCAGCCACCAATCCAGGTCTCATGAGCATCTCCTCAGGGCACTGAAGAGTAAATGATTCTACTGGAAATCAGCATTTGGAGAGATTCAGGATTACGAGCGCAGGCCCAGAGAGTCAGGTGCTTAGCAAATGCAAATAGGAGTTGGCACGTGAGGTGAAGAGAGAAGAGGGGTGAGTCGTTCAAATGATGACCTGGGGCTTGGGAGATCTGCTCTGGCACTGGTGCCCTAGGTGGCTCTTGGCAAGCGGCTTAGGGTCAGATTTGTAAGGGTATCTAAGGCCCTTAAAGATGCAGGGAGGTGCCTTGCACATATCTGCATCTTTAGGAGCCCAGATATCTTTACAAATCCAGCCCTTAATGTCTGTAGGCCTCAGTTCCCCCTCTGTGCTATGTGGATAATGGCCTGGCCTGCCTCCCAGGGGGTGGGAGGAGACATGGTGAGGCGGGTAAGATGGTGAGGTGCTGAGATACTCTGGTGATGGAGACCAATGACACACCTCGTGGTTGCTGTGCAATCTAGCCCCCGACAGCGCCTTACGAACGAAGGCAATTCTGCCCCTTACGGCTCTGCAGTTGCTCTCTACAGTTATTGAGCACAAAGTGGGTTCCTCTCATCTCTCTGCTCAGCAGATTCTTTGGGTCTAATGTTTCCTCCCACTTTCCATCCCTATCGCTCGCCCTCACAGCCACGCTGCCCCCATGTGTGGGGCTGCTGCCAGAGGACTGTTTCAGGGAGGATGCTGATATTTGCATAAAGGCCCAACCCAGTGCAGCATGTACAAGACTTTAGCTGTGAGTAGGCCTTTGGAAAGCCACTGGCAATAACTGCTCCATTAGCAAGGAGGCAGGGCCACTCCACATCCCATCCCTGGAGAACCTCTGGGGAGGGGTGAACCCCAGCAGGTTCCCGTCTCCACAAGACAGGGTGTGTTACCCCAGCTGGAGAGGGGCCATGGTCACCTTTCCTGAAGGTCAGACGATGTTGGGTCTTGGGAAAGGGGAGAGAGGTAATTGTTTGGCCCTTTGGAGAGAGGACTGGGTATGGATCCAAGCTATCCTGGTGCTGTGATCAGGCGAAATTATAACCAACTGAAAACAGGGTCCTACGCTGGGAAATGTCAGGCAGCCTTATCTATAGGTGTCCCTGCAAGCTCTGCCTGTAATACCTTTCTGCTCCATGAGCCCAGAGAGAAGGGATAGCGCTAGCTATTCATTGTATAACTCCAGCCTAATTTTGCCCATCAAGGGGTAATGGCAAACCAACATGGTAGACGACCCTGTGCTTCAGGATCTCTCAGCTCAATGCCCCGCTCCCCACCACCTTTCATGGATGCCTGGGTGTGGCTATGTGCCCAAACAGCAGCACCGCTGAGGCGGATGCGCCAGTCTCTCCTGCTGCTGGATGGGATCTGACAACCTGCCCCAGTCAATAAGGAAGGGTCTGTTGGAGCTGGTGCCTCTGCAGTCTCTGCGGGGGACATGGTGCTAACAAACCAAGCAGAGAACTCCTCAGATGGCGCTTCCAGAGCCTACTGCAGACAGCTAATGGAGCAAATTGCTAAGTCCATCTCTTTTCCCATCACCCTGACCAGGCTGGGGAGGGAGCAGGGAATTTGTGTCCACAGGGGCTTTGAGGAATCAGATGCTTCCCTGGCTGAGACAGAGCACCTGTTCCAGGCCCACCCTGCACAGCCAGGAGCGGGAGTCCAGAAGGCACTGAAGACAAGGCTGAGCAGGTTGTATTTCCTGAGCTACAGTGCCCCAGGCCTGCCCCGCACCCCAGCATTTGCATCGGACTCACTAGTAACAATTTTAGTTACTCTTGTGGCTAGGCGTGTGGTCTCCCCACACCGAACCCCCAGCTTGGTGGGACAGGGCATCTGCCACTGCATTGTCATCCAGCACAGATCTCCTGAACCTTGCCGGAAATCCCCCTGAGCCCTCTGGCCCTGGGATGCAGACTGTCTGTCCTTCCAAAAGACCCACTCTGGCTCAGCCAGCTGTTACTATACTCGGTACAGGAATCGCTGTTTGAGGTTCTCTAGAGGGCTTGTGTTATACATGTTCATAATTAACCCTTCTCACATATAGATCTGTGACTCTCTAACAGAGTATGTGCCTGGGGCTGTTGGCCCTGGGCCGAACCCTGCTGACGGCCCATGGCAAGGGTCATTACCTGTCATAGAAATGCCACCAGTTCCCACTTTAGCACAGGGCAAAGTGTTGTTATGCTAATTATGATGTATTGATACATCAGATCTCCCTGGTGCTTTGTCTCCTGGTGCCTGACCGAAGGGACCCCTCATCCAGGGCAGAGCTGGCTTTATGCTACGGAGTGAATTTTGTACCCTCTCTACTTGGGATAATGAGCCCAAGTGAACTATCCCAGTACCCAGCCCAAGCTGCGGGATTGTATTGAGAAATCTGTAGCTTTGGCTGGTTGCCACATAAATATTTTAGTACAGTGCAGGATGATGGAGCGTGTCGTGGGTAGGTGCTGGCCTGGGGCTCAGGACACCTGGCTTCAGTTCCTGGCCTCACCTTGGGCATGTCACTCAATGTCTTTGGGTCTCAGTTCCTCATCTGTAACATGGGACTAAGAAGAGCACTGTCCTGGCTCCCGGGATGTGTGGAGATAACTGCATGACAGATGGTGATGAAGGGGAGAGAGCACCAACCATATCACAATGCTGCCCCCAGTAACATTCTGGGTGGTTTGGACGCTCTTCCAGTGGCCCAGATCTCTTTGCCTGTGGACATGGTCACAGCTGATTACTAGGCCTTGGAGACCCGGAGTATTGATCCTGGAGACCCTGCTGCCTCAATGTCATTTCCGGTTGAATAATCTCCAGTGGGTCTCATTGGAAAGAGCAACTGGCTCCAGTGCCTCCAATAGTGCCCGACAGAGAGGGAGGCATGGAGTCTGATGGGATCATCTCTGTCACAGCTGCCTTCATTTTCCAACAGAAATGGACAGTTTGCTTTTTGATTATATATTGATTTCAATTTCCAAACTAGAATCCACAGTGAGCAGCAAGCGGCCATTCTCAGGGCAAATCGACAAGGCCAGAGGATACCTAAGCACCCCTGAGATCCCTCCCCCAGGATGGCTGCGGCCCAGCATGCAAATCCATCCGTCCTAAGTGCAGAAAGCCAGCTACTGACAACAGAGCCCGCTGGGGAACCATGTCAGGCAAGAGGCATTCCTGGCCAACAGGGGGCTAGCGCCAGGGCACATTCACCTGCAGACCTGCTCAGGAGGGCTGGAGATTGAAGGGCAATGGAGGGAAGCAGGACTAGTTGCTTAGGAAGTGGCTTGGAGCTGGGATCCAGCTGCCCAGAATTCCCCCAAGGCTGGGCGATAACCCAGGCTGGCTCTGATCACTGGTGACATGAGCCCAGTTTGTTTTGTTTGCTGCAGAGAGTGAACTCCAGCCACACGGGAGAATCCAAAGGCCCCACCTGGCAGATTGGCTCCAGAGACAAAGGAGTGACAGGCAACGCCGGTACCTTGAGAAGGGCTCTGCCCTAGGGGTCGAGATGGGCAGGAGAGAGAATCAGCCCACCCTGGGCTGCTATTGCTGCCAGTGATGGCCAAACCCTCCCCTTGTCACCACTGTGCCACATGAGAGAGGACAGGATTGGGGAGCAGGGAAGTGCAGGGATCTCATGGGGGTTGCTGGGGAACAGGCTGTATCACGGCATCGAACAGGGAAGATGATAGTTCTGCTGGGGGAGCAGGAGGGGCAGGAGGAGAAGCAGCCCTGCTGGAGCTGGGATGGTCTATAGCAGAGTCCATGCTGCATTCCCCCAACCCTAACCCCAGCCCCTCCCCCACTTGTGGAACAGCTGGGCCCTGGGCAGATCTGCTGCTGCGAATTATCATCTGAAGACTTTAGACATCGTGGTCCCGTCTTGTTCACGTTGACTGTTTGCTATCCAGGTCCGGGGGCGGGATTGGTCACATGACATCGTTCCTGTTCTCTGCCAGGAGAACGTTTTTGGGAAGCAGGAGAAAAGCGGATGGGGAATAGTGACCGCAGCTCGTTCTGGTTTCACTTTTCACTCTTCGCGTGAACCGCTGAGGAGTCATAAATGTTTCTGTGCATGAACTGGCCGTGTGGGAGTTTCTGGCTCTTTTCTGGGACAAGCTACCATGACCGTTCTCTAACCCAGCACTGCCTCGCTCTGCCAGGGACTCACTCGGCTACCACCATCTTTCTGGGTTTGCTCATCCCATGCTGCGGCCTCCTGAGCCACAGTACCATCTCTGTGAGGGCCTCGGGCGGGTCTGAGGGATGGTGGCAGAGGCCCACAGGGCACTGAAATGGCTCAAAGGAGGGAAATCTTCTTTCCACTTAAATATTTTTCCCTCCTCCCTTGGAAGCAAGAGGGACACAGTGTGGCTAAAGGGTGTGTTGTTAACCAGGCCTCTGCCCTGCCTGCCAGCCAGACCATGCTGCGGACAGTTGGCTCAGTCTGTCTGGCATCTTTGCAAGTGAGAACTAAACGGGGATGGTAGAAAATCTTCCAGGGATCCCAACGCCCTGGCTGAGCCTCAGGGCCCGGAGCAGCTAATGGCAGCTGGGGGATGGAGCTGGGGCCTGTGTGTATTGTATAAATAACACACTGACGGTGTTTTGGGACCTGTGGTGCAGAAGGGCCCTGCTCTATGTTCCCCCCAGCACTGATCGATACCATGGCTCCTCCTGATATTGATGGGAGGCAGGCAGCAAAGTGGAAGTAGCCTGTGAAAGCAGGAGCAGTCTGGGCTGCTCTCTGCAACATGGTCCAGCCCAGCTGGAGGCTCAGAGGAGCGGTATTGGGTGCAGCCTCTGCTCAGTAACTGGTTCAAATCCAGCCTGCTCGGAGCAGCCCTGGCTGGAGGTTTAGTTACTGCCTCATTCTTCCTCCATAAAGTGAGCTCTCTAACGCACAGTGGATCAGTTCAGTATCCACACAGGCTGTGTGCAGACATCCTCCCGGCTGAGGCTGCTGATAGCTCTCAGCACGCGTGGGTCTCAGAGGGTTTTACAAACAGGGGCTAAGAACCATCCGAAAGCCAAACAAATTCAAATTGCCGAAAAGGCGCAGATTTGTAACTGGGCGGGAGATTAACCATTGGAACAACTTGCCAAAGGAAGGGCTGGAGTCGCCACCTCTTGCTGTCTTCAGATCCAGTCTGGAGGCCTTTCTGGAAGGGGCTTCAGCCAAACACACGTTCCTGGGCTCAGTACAGGGGTAACTGGGGGACACTGAATGGCCTCTGTGACACAGGAGGTCAGACTAGATGATCTGAGAATCCTTTCTGGCTTTAAATCCTACAAGTCACCCCTGGTTTACAGAAGAGGAAACTGAGGAACAAAGCAGGGGAACTGACTTACGCAGAGCCAGATAGCACAACAGGGAACAGAACCCAGGAGTCCATTTTGAAGTACTTGGAGGAGAGGAAAGTGATCAGGAACAGTCAATATGGATTCACCAAGGGCAAGTCATGCCTGACCAACCTGATTGCCTTTTACGATGAGATAACTGACTCTGTGGATATGGGGAAAGCAATGGACGTAATATATCTTGATTTTAACATATATATATTTAATTTTGATACAGTCTCCCACAGTATTCTTGACAGCAAGTTAAAAAAGTATGGATTGGATGACTGGACTATGAGGTGGATAGAAAGCTGGCTAGATCGTCGGGCTAAACAGGAGTGATCAATGGCTCGATGTCTAGTTAGCAGCCAGTATCAAGCAGAGTGCCCCAGGGGTTGGTCCTGGGGCCAGTTTTGTTCAACAGCTTCATTAAATAACTGAATGATGGAATGGTTTGCACCCTCAGCAAGTTCGTGGATGACACTAATCTGGGGGGAGAGGTGGACATGATGGCGGGAGGGATAGGGTTCAGAGTGACCTAGACAAATTGGAGGATTGGGCCAAAAGAAATCTGATGAGGTTCAACAAGGACAAGTGCAGAGTCCTGCACTTAGGACAGAAGAATCCCATGCACTGCTACAGGCTGGGGACTGACTGGCTAAGCGGCAGTTCTGCAGAAAAGGACCTGGGGATTACAGTGGATGAGAAGCTGGATCTGAGTCAACAGTGTGTCCTTGTTGCCAAGAAGGCTAATGGCATATTGGGCTGCATTCATAGGAGCATTGCCAGCAGATCAAGGGAAGTGATTATTTCCCTCTATTCGGCACTGGTGAGACCACATCTGGAGTATTGCGTCCAGTTTTGGGCCCTCCACTACAGAAGGGATGTGGACAAATTGGAGAGAGTCCAGCAGAGGGCAACGAAAATTATTAAGGGGCTGGGGCACGTGGCTTACGAGGAGAGTCTGAGGGAACTGGGCTTATTTAGTCTGCAGAAGAGAAGAGTGAGGGGGGATTTGATAGCAGCCTTCAACTACCTGAAGGGGGGTTCCAAAGAGGATGGATCTAGACTTTTCTCAGTGGTGGCAGATGACAGAACAAGGAGCAATGGTCTCAAGTTGCAGAGGGGGAGGTTTAGGTTGGATATTAGGAAAAACCATTTCACTAGGAGGATGGTGAAGCACTGGAATGGGTTACCTTGAGAGGTGGTGGAATATCCTTCCTTAGTGGTTTTTAAGGCCTTGCTTGACAAAGCCCTGGCTGGGTTGATTTGATTGGGGTTGGTCCTGCTTTGTTCAGGGGGTTGGACTAGATGACCTCCTGAGGACTTTTCCAACTCTAATTTTCTATGATTCTATGACGCCTGGCCTGGGGTGTGACTTGCTGGACCTCCTTTGACTGGGGGGACGAGATTCTGCATCCCACCATGTCCCTTTCACTTCTGCCAGGAGGGGAAAGGCCCTGTATGCAGCTGGCGCAGGGACTGAACTGACAACCACAGGCCCCTCCACCGGCCCCAGGGTGGGGGGTGCTGGAGCAGGCTGGGACTGGAGGAGGCAGGCCAGCTGTGGGAGGGACCAGGGCTGTAGGGAACACTGCTATGGCAATTCTGGGTGGTGCTGCTGCCCACAGGCAGCTCGGCCTGGGCTCCCGATGGGCAGCACAAGCTCAGCTCATCCTGGCTGTGATTGGCCACCAGAGCCCCATGGTGCTGAGTATGCACCCTGATTAGTTGACCAAAACTTTTTAAACCGGAGCACAAGCTGCATCTTTGGGGCAAAGAGCAAATGCTTGGCATTGGTGGGTGAAACCCACTGCCCCCCTGGGCAGCAGCACCAAGGACAGCCATCCCCACAATGTCCATGTGAATCAAGGCCCCTTTACAAGGTTGTCTGCAGGGGTTGAACCTGGCCAGATGGAAAGCAAAGACACACAGCTGAGATCAGGGCCCCACATCATTAGGGCTGGATGGGCACTTCCTGCCCCAGGGAGCTCACACTCTTAGCTAGGCAAGACAGACTAACGTTATAGAATTGCCCCATGTTACACATGAGGAGCTGAGGCCCAGATCCACAAAGGTATTTAGGCTCCTAAGTTCAATTGAAAGCACCCTGAAATCAGGGGAAGTTAGGAAACTGAATATTTTGTGGCTCTGGGCCTAAGGGATTTGCCCAGGGTCACACAAAGCACCTGTGGCAGAGCCATGAATTGCACCCAGAATTTCTGAGTCTCAATACAACACCTTAAGTACAAGGCTATAATTCTATCCTGGTCAGCTGCCTCCCCCAGCTGTCATGGGACCCCACCCCATGGCTAGTCAGGCTTCACTCTTGATGCCTCTCCATCCAGCCACCTGTCACCCAAACTAAACAAATGTAAATGATCAAACAGCGCAGGTGGGCTCCGCTCTCTATGCTGAGCAATGGACAGCGCCCGGCTTTGGTGTGATCAATTTGTTAAATATGTCCAGGTAGTTAATGGCTGTACCGTGCTTTGAACACAGCAAGCACTCGAATTAAATGATTAATTAATTACCCTTGTTGAAGTGCTCTGGCGATGAAGAGCGCTATTAATAAGAGGCAGCCTCGTTGGAGGAGGAAGAGTGGAGCTAAACAGGACCACAAACAGCTCAGACATCGCCAAGTGTTTATCAGCACTGGGTATAATTAGCCCATGTACCTTATTATAGTCAATATTTTCCATGTTTGCCAGGAACTGTTCAAGGTATTGATTTTAAAGGACATCTGCATCCTGCTGAGCTTGTTGGAAGCTGCCTAGGCTCCAAGCCAGCCAGCCATGGAGGAACTTATGGTGCTAGAGAGAGACATCAGGGAGCAGCTTCTTTGCTGGAGCTCTGCTGATTTACACCCTTGCCTCTAGCTACATCATCTCAAGACTCATTACTGTTTGCATTCCCGTTGCACCCAGGTGCTGGGTACTGTCCAAACACATCACCTGCCCCAAAGCTCACAACCTAGCAGGCACCCTAGAGGGGAGAAGGGAAGGTTCGTGATCCCCAGAGCCCAGCTGAGGCCCAGAGGGATTATGTGATTAACTCAAGGTCACACCAGGAGGCTGTGGCAGCCCTCATTACCACAGTCCCAACAACCTGCCTACAAGTCCAGCCTTCCTCCTATCCAGTGTTGCCTCCTGAGCCAGATTTTCGAAAGACCTCAGCTCCCATTTAGATGCCAAGAGAAGTGGGCCAGATGTTCAAAAGAGTAACACATAGATCCTAAACTCTAGAAAGTAGAAATCCCTAGCTCTTGTCTAGTGCTTTTCATCAGTAGATTGCAAAGCACTTTACAGGTAGGTCAGGATCATTATCCCTATTTTACAGACGGGGAAACTGAGGCACAGAGCAAGGAAGTTGACTTTCCAAAGGTCACCAAGCAGGCCAGGTGCAGCACTATCCACTGGGCGCCACTATGTCAGTCAGGACCCCTGAGTGATGCAGTTACACTGACCTAACTCCTGGTGTAGACAGCGCTATCAACGGGAGAGCTTCTCCTGTCGACATAGCAACTGCCTCTCAGGGAGATGGAGTACCTACACTGACGGGAGAAGCTCTCCCGTGGGTGTAGGTGGTTTCTTCAGTAAGTCCTGCAGCTCTGTAAGCATAGACAAGTCCCGTGTTACATATGGGAATAGCGGAGCTGGCTGGGCAATCATTTCCCCCCTCTGAGAAGTTTAGCTGTTCTGCTACAATTTTCCTTTGAAAAACAGTTTTGTTTCTGGTGAAAAACTGAAAAAAAAGTGGATTTAAACCAAAATATCTCAGCTTTTGGGGTTTTGTATTTTTGACAAAAACCCAATTTTTGATAGAAATGGAAATTATTTTTTTGAAAATTTCCATTTGGTCCAAAAATCATTTTCCATCAAAAAATATTTATGAAAATTTTTGACAGCTCTAGTCAATATTGCTGCATGTTGCCATGTTAGATACACTAACAGAGGAGTGAGACTGGGCTTGTGGTTCAAGACAGGAGACCTGGATTCTATACTCATGTTTGCCAGCAATTTTATGCGCGACCTTGGGCCTCTCTTGTTCCTCAGTTTCCCCATCTATAAAGTGGTGACGATGTTCTTTCTCTATCTGCCCAGGAGAGGAGTCATTTATATTTGCCAGGTGCTTTGGGATCCTCAGCTGGGAGTGATACAGAACCAGAATCCCAGAGTGAATTCCCACCTCCTTGCAACTTTATGGGTGTATGAAATCCTCCCCCAGATGCAGATTTTGGGGCTTGAGCTATTTCTAATTAATGCTGTACTAAATATCAGCCCACCTGCAGCTGCTGTACAAGAGATACATGGCCAGGGTGTAGTAAGTACCTACAGACAGGTAGCACTAGGCCAAACAGCAGTGCCTCTGATGGATGGAACCACGCAGCAGCCAGTTTCAAACGGCTTGCTGCACCCGGGCAGTGGCAGGCTGGCACCACGTGTTGGCTCTGTCTCTGGGGTGCTGCCATATTGTATTGCTTTGTCTCCTGTTGCACAGCTGATGTTTAGAGATTATTTTTGTGCCCTCTCTCTGTCTAGATCCGGAGGCGCCGGCCAACTCCAGCCACCCTGGTTCTGAGCAGCGACCAGTCATCCCCAGGTGAGATCTGTAGCCAGCGGATGATTTGCAGGAATGATTTGCAGGATTCCGGAGACCCTGGGAAACTGGTTTCCTTTCTCAGGCCTGGCCCTGCGTCTGGGTGGAACTTGCAGAGCCCAGGCCCATATGCCAGGGTCCTCTCCAGGCACACTAACCCCACTCCCTCCCCTACCAGCTCCAAAACCTGCTCCCCATTAACGGGGGCCCCAGCCCCTGGCCAGCCAATGGGCCTGGGCAAGGGATCATGGTTGTAAGGTCCCCACATCCGGAAGAGCAGTCCTGGGTTCTGGCCATGCGCCAGTGTTGAATTTGTAAGCACCACTGCTCTAGTACTGCCCCACAGTGCATATCCCCAGACTCGGGGGAGGGGGGACTTGCTCCCTCATCAGAGGGAGATTTCCCCCTCACCTTCCCTTCCGGCTGCTTCCCCACCCCCACCAGCACCACCTTGCTCCAATCCAGGCTGCACTTCCTGTTCTGCTCCCAGGGCTGGAGCAGTCATAGCGTCCCTGGGGGCTCAGCCCCCTGCCTCACCCTGTCAATCTTCCGTCTCCTTTGGAAACAGCTGCCTCTGGCATCCGAGAGGCCTGGCCTGCACTGTCCCATCCCAGGAGCCCTTTGGCAGCATCTCCCTGCGCCAGGCAGCAGCTGCCTGGCTGAACTACATGTCCCTGGGATCTGTCTGTCCGTCTGTCTCTTTGTCTGTCTAGGGAAATGTCAAGGCAGCCGCCTGCCCTCTGCTTGCAAGGGCTGCGTCTGACCTGCAACGTGACGTGTAGACTCTGACAGCAGCCATAGGGCTCCCAGCCTCTGGGTTGGGGGACAGGGATGTGGCTGGCTGCTGTGCTACACTCCCCCTCCTTGAATCTCTTCTGCTTCCCTCCTCTCCTTCTCCCTCTCCCTCCTTCTTTCTCCAGCTCTCTCCCTTGCTCTTCCGGTCTGTCTTTCACTGTGCCTCCCTCCCAGCCGCACGCCTGGCCCTTGCAGGCCGTGCCCAGGGCCTGTCAGGGAGGGGGTGGAGTTTCCTCTGGGTATGGGGTGACTGTGTGCACCAGACACGGGGGAGCGAGTTAGCCGAGGTTGGCATGAGCCATGCGAGTGGGTAAGAAAGCAGCAGGACTCAGACTGCACTGCAGAGGCCAACGACGGCAATTTCCAATGTGGACCCCACAGTCTAGCCCTGAATCCTGTATTGAGGCTCTGAAATACATGGCCTGATTGTTCTTGCTTCTGACTTCCCAGTTCTTGTTGATTCGAGCGGGAGGGGGGTGATCAGCACCTTTGATATCAGGCCACTGATTTCGAAGGGGCTTGTGTTAAGGCATTTTGCGACCTGCATGTGTTCAGATGGTCACGGTGGCTGTATCGGCAACCCTAAAAGTTTACAGCTCATGAGCCTGTCTGAAAAATCATGGATTTTATTTTGTTTTGTTTTGATCCAGGGACTTTTCCCCCCCTTCCCCCGTGGTTTACAGTGTAGTCAACTCTACCAACGTCATCACGAGTAAGGCAGGTTTGGCCCCTCCTGCTGGAGCTCTTGTTAGAGGTCCCAACTAAGAACAGGGCCTGGTCACGCAGGGCACTGCACAGACAGTCCCTGCCCCCAGCAGTTCACCGTCTCACATGCAGCATGGTGGTACATATAGTGCAGTGGTTCCCAAACTGGGGTTTGTGAACCCCTGGGGTTTTGTGAAATGTTACAGGGGGTTCTCAGGAAAAAAAATTCCTAATGGCGGACAGAGTTGTCTCTAGGGACTCTGGGCAGCACGGGGCCAGCAGCCCAGAGCCCCTGGGCTCCCAAGAGCTAAGCAGATCAAAGCAAGCATATCTATCACACTGAGATTTAAACTTCAAGACTCCTTATAAGAAATGGAAAGGGAGGTGGGTATTTTTTGCTGTTTTTAAAATTAAATAGGCAGCTAGTATAGTTTTTTAAATTATTATGAAGAATAAGTTTAAGCTTTGTTGTAACGTGCGTTGTTTGCCTGGACTGCTCAAGACCTGAATGCTTTTGTAGGAGGAACTCTGAGTTGGTTTCTAAAATACCTTCCTGCTGTTTCACATCTGATACTCCTTGATGAAACATAGGAGCCTTGTCTTATAACAACAGGCTTATTCAAAGTGATACAAGTTATGAAAGTGAGATCTTGGAAGAGTGTTGCTGTTTTCATAATGTAATAAAAATACTGTAATTATAATAATAATAAATACTGGGTAATAATCATGTCATAAAAACAAATTTTATATTTCCAAGATCACTGCTTTTATAATTTATACTCCGGTAAAGGAGAAAATCCTTGGAAATATTCATTTTTAGGAGGGAGCTCGCGAGACTTGACATTTTAGTGAAAGGGGTTCACAGGTTGTTGAAGTTTGGGAACCACTGATGAAGTGTATAAGCTGGAATGGAGATTCGCCAAACTCATGTCATGTCAGGGCCACCTAATATGAGGGGAACAAGTTTCAGACAGTACTTGAGTCCTAAAAAAGGAGTGCCGGAGTCCCCAGCACCAGCTCCCCACTCCGGAGGAGAAATGGCAGCTCAATAACCAGTACTGTCAGGGAGCTGGTCAGAAGTACTGGAATGCTGTTCTGGAGCATTTTGGCATGACTGAATTGCTAGTTCTAAGCCCAGCTACACTGCGATTCAAACCAATGACCAAAAGGCTCATTGATGACACTCCAAGTTGCTTTCTGGAAAGATACATTTATTAAATTCCTGGTGCCCATGGAGTAATCCTAGGGTTACCATATCTAATAAATAAAAAAAGAGGACTCTCCACGGGCCCTGGCCCCGCCTATTTCCCCACCCCTAACCCCGCCCCAACTCCGCCCCTTCCCCGCCCTAACTCCGCCCCTCCTCCCTCCCACTCCCAGCCACACGGAAAGGGCTGCCCGAGCGCTACCGGCTTCACGGTTTGCCAGACAGCCCCCAGACCCTGCGCCCCCAGCCGGCGCTTCCCCAGCGCAGCTGGAGCCCAGGAGGGGAAGCGCCCAGCCGGGGGCGCAGGGTCTGGAGGCTGCCCGGCAAACCGTGAAGCCGGTAGCGCTCGGGCTTTGGGCAGCCCCTATGCCTCCGGACCCTGCGCCCCCAGCCGGGCACTTCCCCTCCCCGGCTCCGGCAGCGCAGGGTCCGGAGGCATGGGGGCTGCCCGAAGCCGGTAGCACTCAGGCAGCCCGGCTCTTAAACAGGCTCCTCCCCTGACTCTTCGGCTCTGTTTAAGAGCCAAGCTGCCCCAGCGCTACCGGCTTCGGGCAGCCCCCATGCCTCCGGACCCTGCGCCGCCGGAGCTCGGGAGGGGAAGTGCCCGGCCAGCGGCTGGGGTCTGGAGGCAAGGGGGCTGCCTGAAGCCCATAGCACTTGGGCAGCTCGGCTCTTAAACAGAGCCGAAGAGTCGGGGAGGAGCAGAGCCGCCATTTTCCCGGACATGTTCGGCTTTTTGGCAATTCCCCCCGGACGGAGGTTTGACTGCCGAAAAGCTGGACATGTCCGGGAAAAAGAGGACGTATGGTAACCCTAGTAATCCTGCCCCTGAATTGGCGCTAGCTAGAGAGACTTGGGCAAGGAGCAAACTCTCAGCTGTTTGCAACAGCTCCCCCAACGAAACTATATTGCAAAGCTAACAACAATAGAGCATTTCTTCGAAGGCTGGACGCTGCTCACTCACTGGGAAAAGAACTTGTAAGATTGTGCGTAATAGCACCACCTGGTGACTGCCACTAACAACACAGAACTAGAGCTGGGTGAACTTTTTCAGACAATAGTTCAAGGGTGGCCAAACTTACTGGCTTTTCGAGCCACAATCTTCAGAAGTTCGAGAGCCGGGGCACACCTTCTGGGAGCCAGAGGTTGGGGCTTCAGCCCCGCTCCTGCTGAAGGCCCTAGCCCTGGCAGGTGCACCCTGCAGGGTTGAAGCCCCAAGACCCCCCTCCCCGTGCACAGAAGCCCCGAGACCCCCACTCCCTGCTGGGTGGAAACCCCTACCACACCACTCTGCTGCAAGCCAGAGGTCCCAAGCTCCCACCTCTCCAAGTCTAGAAGGTGGAGAATGGGAGATGTGAGGGGGGGACTCTGCGAGCCTCACTTTAATGGTAAAAGAGCCACATGTGGCTCGCGAGCCACAGTTTGGCCACCCCTGCAATAGTTTATTCAACAAAAAATTCAGTTTTAGGTTGACTGAAGCTATTCATGAATTCAGGCTGAATTCGGCAAATCATTTCTGCCGTTAAAAAAAAAAGATTTTTTTTAAAAGTTGAAACTTTTTACACTTTCAAAATGAAACATTTTGACTTTTACTTTCAAAACGATGTTCTATTTCAGAATGTAGCTAGAGTAACTTAAAAAAACAAAATGAAAGAGGAAAAATCACCTGAAAACAAAACAAAAAACCTGAAAATTTTCTGGTTTGGATCATAGAATCATAGAATCATAGAATATCAGGGTTGGAAGGGACCTCAAGAGGTCATCTAGTCCAACCCCCTGCTCAAAGCAGGACCAATTCCCAACTAAATCATCCCAGCCAGGGCTTTGTCAAGCTGGTGCAAACCAAACAGAAATTCTGATTTTTTGGTTCAGCCAGTGAATGAAAGAATCAGTTATTCATCCAGCTCTATATAGATCACATTGTTACAGTGTTTTCTGGATGCCTGCCATAAATTTTCAGGCTGGTCAATTCCATCAAATGATTTTTGATGGAAAATTGGGTTTTTGACTAAATAATAGCAGACCAAAGAGTCTGCTTTCTGTCAAATAAAACAGAAATATTTCAATTCAGAGAGCCTGCTGCAGGCCTCATGGGAGTTCCTCATCTCCCCATTCTCCTCTATGAGCTGGGCTGGACTACGTCTCCCAAGGTACACAAGGACTTCATTATGGCAGAAAGGGCTCTAGGGGTTATAGTGGACCACAAGCTAAATATGAGTCAACAGTGTGATGCTGTTGCAAAAAAAGCAAACGTGATTCTGGGATGTATTAACAGGTGTGTTGTGAGCAAGACACGAGAAGTCATTCTTCTGCTCTACTCTGCACTGGTTAGGCCTCAACTGGAGTATTGGGTCCAGTTCTGAGCACCGCATTTCAAGAAAGATGTGGAAAAATTGGAGAGGGTCCAGAGAAGAGCAACAAGAATGATTAAAGGTCTTGAGAACATGACCTATGAAGGAAGGCTGAAAGAATTGAGTTTGTTTAGTTTGGAAAAGAGAAGACTGAGAGGGGACATGATAGCAGTTTTCAGATATCTAAAAGGGTGTCATAAGGAGGAGGGAGAAAACTTGTTCACCTTATCCTCTAAGGATAGAAACATAGAATCATAGAATCTTAGAATATCAGGGTTGGAAAGGACCTCAGGAGGTCATCTAGTCCAACCCCCTGCTCAATGCAGGACTTAATTCCAACTAAATCATCCCAGCCAGGGCTTTGTCAAGCCTGACCTTAAAAACCTCTAAGGAAGGAGATTCCACCACCTCCCTAGGTAACCCATTCCAGTGCAAGAAGCAATGGGTTTAAACTGCAGCAAGGGAGGTTTAGGTTGGACATTAGGAAAAAGTTCCTAACTGTCAGGGTGGTTAAACACTGGAATAAATTGCCCAGGGAGGTTGTGGAATCTCCATCTCTGGAGATATTTAAGAGTAGGTTAGATAAATGTCTATCAGGGATGGTCTAGACAGTATTTGATCCTGCCATGAGGGCAGGGGACTGGACTCGATGACTTCTCGAGGTCCCTTCCAGTCCCAGAATCTATGAATCTATGAATCTATGCAACTGCTTCCCCTCACCAGCTGGGAGATGCTGTCAGACCAGAGCCTGGCCTATAGAGGGGAATGGGAGTTTGGAGCATTCAGACTACAGATCCCATGAGGCATTTCCAAATTGAAATACTTTGTTTCCCACCAAAAAGTTGAAATTTTCTTCAAAAAACAATTCCATTTTCCAATCGTCTCTCCTAGATTTTCCTTTACAGAACTGCCACCGTTCCTAGCGCTCACCCCTCCTCACCTCTCTGGGCCTGTCCCTGCTGGATAGCTTCCTCCCTTCTGATACATGCAGACCATTAGCGGGTCTCTCTCTGTGTTAGTTGGTTCAGGTGAGAGTGTTTTCTGTTGTTGGCCAAGCTAGTACAACTCCCTTTGGCTTGCTTTTTGTGCCCAGCTCTGGGGAAGGAGTCACCGCTTGCTAATTCCTATGGCAGAACTAGGGTGACCAGATGTCCCAATTGGGACAGTCCCAATTTTTGGGTCTTTTTCTTATATAGGCTCCTATTACTCCCCACCCCCATCCCAATTTTTCACGCTTGCTGTCTGGTCACCCTAGGCAGAACAGCCAGGGTCACTCTCACTGCTTGGATTTGGGTTGCAATCCCCGCCCCCATGCAATGCTCTGCTCTGCTCCAGGCCTTCAGGGGCCAGGAAAGGCCTGGCCTGTTTCTGGGAGCAGCAGTGCTGGCAGATTTAGCTGCTATTCCAGCTAAGGCCCCAGCTCCCTCCACTCCACTGACAAATGAGCTGTGACACGCTACTGAGACCCACAGAGAGCTGCAGTCTTTTAAAAACACTCCTGGGTGATCAAATATGAATGAGCTCGCAATGCCACAGCCGCTCACTCCCTCACTCTGCGGGACTGAGCAGAGCCCCCTTCAGATGGAGGGAAAGCAGCTGGGGACCAGCGGCAAGCAGATTTTCAAATGTCAAGTCCCTCATTCCGGCTGGCGCCATTGATTTGGATCCAGATTTTAAACATCCCAAAGCCCCATGGCATTTGGATCTGGGGGTTTGGTTCGGCCCGTTATAAATGCCAGAGCCAGTGAGGTTCCTAGAGCTGCACTGATTAAGTCTCTGCAAACAAAAACTAATTGAATGCATGGAGCTGAGAGGAGCTGGCAGGTGGACCAAGCTTATTTATGCTGTAATTGGTCTGTCTTTCCTGCTAACCCCTTTTCAGCCATGATACCCTCTGATGCACACAATGCAGGTATTCTCCCTGCAGCCAGATCGCAGGGAGAAGGCTCCACACTTTGTCTCTTACCATGAAAGGAGCTGGCAGACACGCTCCATCAGCCAGGGTGAAATCTCCCTCTCAGAGAGATGGAAAGTGACAGCAGGAACGAAATGTTAATGATGGGAGGTTTAGCATAGCCAGAGCCACACCAGGCCCTGGCTGCCCTCCGTGATCCAACTCATGGGTTCTGCAGGGCTCAGGCATCCTTGCAGCCTGTCACACAACTGTAGAGAGAGGGAGTGGCATCCACAGGACTCTTGCATTGAGCTGTGTGAGCCGCCACTGTGCCAGTGTCTTTCTGTGACGATTGCCTCCTTGTTCTCCAGAATCTCAGTTTTCATTAAAAATATAGTAAGGGCCAGATCCTCAGCTGATGCAACCCGAGCACAGCACCAGTGCAGTCAGTTATCAGCGAGTGTAACAAATGCAGTGAAATTCACTTGAGTGTGCACAGACTGGAGCACTGGCTGTAGGAGGAGTGAACCGCCCCCATTCAGCTCAATGTGTGTTGACTCTGAAGCCTACTAATTACATTTAAAAGGAGCAGGACCATCCTATTATGAAGCTCTGTGCACTGGGTCTTCTTTTGGCGTGTCAAGGGGGTAGCGCTTGGTGGCTGTTTGTGGGTGGAGCCTGGGACCATCTTAGGTGAACAGCTTCTTATTACAGTGATCACTCAAGCACCCTTGTCTGTTGGTTGTGTCTCATCCTATAGTAATGTGACCTGCGTATAGCATCCAAGATCAGGGCCTCTAGGCATGACCACACCTAAATAACAAATAATAACAATACATTAATAAGAAATTATTTTTTCCACTTCACCTGCGCTGCATGATAGGATCATGGAGGCTCATTTTGATGGAGAGTAGGCTCGTCCATTTTATTCAGGTTAGCTGCTGCTGGGGGAATCGTGTTCTCCACAGTGGCTGGCTAAGCCCTGTCTTCACGAGACAGTTACATTGATTATACTTTACCCCACTGTCATTATCTTGACTGTTATTAGCACAAGCCAGTGCCTCCACACTCAGCAGGCACACATGTGGCAATTGTCGTACTCCTGGAGAGACACGGGTGGGCACAGAGCTTCCTTCTGAGCAAGATACGCACCAGATGTGAGCACTGTAAGATCCTTTAATACTTTGCCAGGTATGACAGAGGTGAACTTAACTAAAGTATGTTTCACACAATGCCACCTAGTGGCTGAACTGTATAATACAGTTTAGCATTCCATTACATCTCCCCCTTTAAGTTATAGACTCATAGACTTTAAGGTCAGAAGGGACCATTATGATCATCTAGTCTGACCTCCCTCATGATGCAGGCCACAAAAGCTGACCCAACCCCTTTCCCTTGACTCTGTTGTTGAAGTCCCCAAATTCTGTGATTTAAAGACTTCAAGTGGCAGAGAATCCTACAGCTAGCGACCCCCGCCCCATGCTGCGGAGGAAGGCGAAAAACCTCCAGGGCCTCTGCCAATCTACCCTGGAGGAAAATTCCTTCCCAACCCCAAATATGGCGATCAGTAGAACCCTGAGCATGTAGGCAAGATTCTCCAGCCAGACCCTCATTGGCCATTGATGCTATTTACCAGCGATGGCACGCTGTTGATTTGACTAAAATCATGTTATCCCATTAAACCATTTCCTCCATAAACTTATCTAGCTTAATCTTAAAGCCAGACAGGTCCTTCACCCCCACCGTTTCCCTCGGAAGGCTGTTCCAATATTTCACCCCTCTGATGGTTAGAAACCTTCATCTAATTTCAAGCCTAAACTTCCCCACGGCCAGTTTATATCCATTCGTTCTCGTGTCCACATTAGTACTGAGCTGGAATAATTCCTCTCCCTCCCTGGTATTTATCCCTCTGATATATTTAAAGAGAGCAATCATATCCCCCCTCAGCCTTCTTTTGGTTAGGCTAAACAAACCGAGCTCCTCAAGTCTCCTTTCATACGACAGGTTTTCCATTCCTCTGATCATCCTAGTGGCCCTTCTCTGTACCTGTTCCAGTTTGAGTTCATCCTTTTTAAACATGGGAAACCAGAACTGCACACAGTACTCCAAATGAGGTCTCACCAGTGCCTTGTACAACGGAAGCAGCACCTCCTTATCCCTACTAGATATACCTCACCTAATGCATCCCAAGACCACATTGGCTTTTTTCACTGCTACGTCACATTGCCGACTCATAGTCATCCTGCGGTCTACCAGGACTCCAAGGTCTTTCTCCTCCTCCGTTACTTCCAACCAATGCGTCCCCAGCTTGTAACTAAAATTCTTGTTAGTCATTCCTAAATGCATCACCTTACACTTTTCACTATTAAATTTCATCCTATTTCTGTTACTCCAATTTACAAGGTCATTCAAGTCTCCCTGCAGAATATCCCGATCCTCCTCCGTATTAGCAATACCTCCCAACTTTGTGTCATCCGCAAGCTTTATCAGCCCACTCCTACATTTGGTTCCGAGGTCAGTAATAAATAGATTAAATAAAATGGGACCCAAAACCGAACCTTGAGGAACTCCACTGGTGACCTCCCTCCAACCTGACAGTTCACCTTTCAGTTTGACCCGCTGCAGTCTCCCCATTAACCAGTTCCTTATCCACCTCTGGATTTTCATATCGATCCCCATCTTTTCCAATGTAACCAATAATTCCTCGTGCGGTACCGTATCAAACGCTTTACTGAAATCGAGGTATATTAGGTCCACCGCATTTCCCTTATCTAATAAGTCTGTTAGTTTCTCAAAGAAGGAGATCAGATTGGTTTGGCACGATCTGCCTTTGGTAAAACCACACCCCAAGCACTATCCCAGGGGAGGCTCTAGTAGTTCTTTTACCCAGTGTGAGTATTGCCCAGACAGACTCTGTCTTATCCATTCCATCAGTTATTATTTCTTTACAGTTTACCTCATTATTGACATACAATGCCACCCCCCCCACCTTTACAGTTCTACATTCCTGCCATTTACAAAGTTTACACAACCATGCTATCTTTGAAGCTCAGCATGTATCAGTCTGTTAAGTGCCTCTGAATCATAGTGATTTTCTAATTACATGACCCAAATGCATAACAGCTTGCTCATCTGGCTGTCCATTAATTGCAATGACTGGTTATGTTCAGTTTGGAATCCTTGCGTCTACTTCTTCTGCATCCGCCATCTGTAGAGTTTGCTCTGTTGATCTTGCTGAGGAACAAACTGTAGATGACAATAGTTTCTGTTGAACTCTCCACTGTTGGTCTTGATCACATATGATCTGGGTGATGAATTCTTTTTCTTTACAATAGCTGGAGCTATCCATCCTTTTTCTGCATCCAATTTGACACAAACACAGGACCCAGCTGTTCTCTGAGTGACATCTGTTGTAAAAGTGTTTTTAGGGTCTTTTTGCCTTTTTATCAGATTTGACTACTGTCTTCATGTCTGGCCACTTTCAAGATAGTTTCTGTTCCAAAGTTGGAACAATAGTTCTGAGCTGTCTTCCCATCAGGAGTTGTGATGGACTATATCCAGTAGCCACTATTGGTGTTGATCTGTAACTTAGAAGAGCAAGGATGGATCTTCCCGCTGTAGGATTTTGTTGGCTGTCTATACAGCTTATTTCAGCCTCTCTAATCAATTGTGGCTAATGTGGGTTAAGTCTGTTTTCAACTGTAGCTTCTGTGAAAGATTTTTATGTGTTAACCCGGTCTCTTATAAAAGAGAGAGAGAGCTCTTATAAAACATTCAGCATTTCTCAGATGAAAACATGCTCTTTCATAAACCACATTTCTCTGAGGTATAAAATATGCATCAGACATAGCCAGAACCCTTTCATAGTCATCTTTGTGACTGTCTTCAGTAAAGTCAAAGGATTTGCCTGCTGCCCAATAGCATAAACAAAGAAAATACCTGAATATCTTCCGTTTCACTGTGGAACTTGGTAGCAATGCAAAATCTTGCAAAATATTGTGTTCAGTCTGTCCATTCTGAAGGTTTGTCAAAGCTGAAGTTCTCTGGGGCATTGAAGAGTGGCACTTTGATGAGATCCTGCAACCTTTGTTGCTTTGTTCCTTCTGTTTCCAACTTTTGTTGCTGTTTCCCTTCTGTTTCTGTTCTTAATGTATTTCTGACGCCATGTCATGCTCCTGTACCAGACACGGTCCGGTCACAGAGCTTCCTTCTGAGCAAGATACACACCAGATGTGTGCACTATTAGTCTATTCAATGCTCCGCGATGTATGGCTGAGGTTAGGTTAAATAAGTTAGGTTACACACAGCACCGCCTAGTGGCTGAACAGTATAATAGAGTTTAGGATTCTATTACAGTAATGGACTTGCTATTACATCCCATGCTGCACTCAATCATGTTAATCCCAGAATCCCCGGCACTGCTCCAAACAACAATTCATTGTGGGTGATTTCACATGGCCTTCTGGGCAGGTGCCCAGGTAACATGCGACCAGACGACTAGCGAAGTTACCATGGACAATACAGGGGAAGGGGTGCAAATCAGGATAAGAAAAGAACACATCAGAGGTCTTCTGACCAGTTTGAATGAATTCAGATCAGTGGGGCCAGATGCTATTCAGCCCAGGTTACTGAAGGAATTAGCTGAAGCCACTGGCAATAATATTTACAAACTCATGGATGACAGGAGAGGTCCTGGATGACTGGAGAAGGGCTAACCTAGTGCTCATCTTTAAAAGGGGGGAAAGGAGGAGCCAGGGAACTATAGACCAGTCAGTCTGACTTGTTACCTGGGAAGCTACTGCAGCAATGTATAAATAGGGCCCTACCAATTTTCGGCCATGAAAAATGCATCACAGACCGTGAAATCTGGTCTCCCCTGGTGAAATCTGGTCTTTTATGTGCTTTACCCTATACTATACAGATTTCACAGGGGAGACCAGCATTTCTCAAATTGGGGGTCCTGACCCAAAAGGGAGTTGCAGGGGGGTTGCAAGGTTATTTTAGGGGGATTGTGATATTGCCACCCTTATTTATGCACTGCCTTCAGAGCTGGGTGGCTGGAGAGTAGCGGCGGTTGGCCGGGTGCCCAGCTCTGAAGGCAGTGCCCCGCCAGCAGCAGCGCAGAAGTAAAGGTGGCAATACCATACCATGCCATCCTTACTTCTGCACTGCTTCTGAAGGTGGATCCGCTGCCAGCAGCAGTGCAGAAGTAAGAGTAGCAGTACCGCAACCCCCCCCCCCACACACACACACAATAACCTTGTGACCACCCCACAACTCCTTCTTGGGTCAGGACCCCTACAATTACAACACTGTGAAATTTCAGGTTTAAATAGCTGAAATCATTAAATTTACAATTTTTCAAATCCTATGACCGTGAAATTGACCAAAATGGACTGTGAATTTGGTAGGGCCCTATGTATAAAACATTCAATTTGCAAATACCTGGATGATGAAGGGGTAATCACCAGCAGCAATCATGGATTTACCAAGAACAAATCATGCCAAACCAGCATGATTTCTTTCTTTGAGAGAGTAACTGGTTTGTTAGATCATACCTGGACTTCAGCAATGCTTTGGACAAAGCCCCCCATGATCTTCTGATAAGTAAGCTAGAGAAATGCGGGCTCAACAGAACTACCATTAAGTGGATACATAATTAGTTAACTGCAAACAAAGAGTAACTATGATGTCAGATTGGAGGGAGGTCTCAAGTGGGGTTCCACAGGGATCTGTTCTGGGACTGGTGTTGTTTTACATCTTTATTAATGACCCGATTGTAGCTATAGAAAGCATACTGATCAAGTCTGCAGATGACACAAAGCTGCGGGGGGGGGGGGATGACAGGTTCCCTGGGGTACAACCTGGAACTAGAGTACCGCTGTGCCCCTTAACTCTCCAGCCTGGGCTGTCTCACACAATGCTTTGCTAGTGACAAGCAGCAAACCCCTCCAGGCGCTGTTACCACTCAGTACAACAGCATGTGGAGCCCCACACCCAGCTAGATTGCATGAAGGCACACAAAGCCTCTCATCAATCACACAGAGAAAGGCACCAGCCATTTCCCCTCAGCTCCCTGACCTTGCACCCCTGAGCTGTACCATCTTGCCCAGATCAGAAGCCAGTGTAAGTTTGTAACCCAGTCCACCCCTCCCTCAATGTGGAGAGGATATGCACCAGCTTTTGTATCTGAGCTGCGGTTTTCTAAGCACTTCAAGCAAAATACAGTTTTAGGTAAAATATAAAACAAGTTTATTAACTACTGAAGGATAGATTTTACATAATTATAAGTGGTAGGCATCAAAGGACAGAGATGGTTGCCAAAGAAAATAAAAGATAAGTGCACCGTCTAAATCTTAAGCCTTATTCCACTAGGCAGTATTTAGATCAAGTAATGTTCTCACCCCACTGAAGCCTGGACCGTCTCCTCAGATGAGCTTCGTCTTCTTGGCGTTCTGGTAGTTTCCAGCGTAGGTGGGGAGGAAAAAAGCCAAGACATGGTGCTATTGTCCCTTGTTTGATACCTTTGGCCCATATATCTGGCAGACACTAGCCCAGGCATGTCCTGGTGGGCTTTGCCAAGTCACAGTGATCGAGCAGTTCCCATTGTGTGATGCTTGCATAATTGAGTCACACAGTTGATTAATGGACGGTCAACAAACACCCACCTGGGCAGGGACCCTTTGTATGTCACTAGCAGACTGACAGCCTATTTCAGTAACAGCCATACAGCACAATCTCATAACTTCATACATACTAATGATATACACATTTGGACAGAACAGTGGGTTCTAGCAGATCATGACTTTTCATATGATGCCTTACATGGCATGCTTTGTACGAAATATCACAACCATATATGAATGATGAATATGAGGGTTACATTGTGTCATTCTGAGGTAGAGTGTGTCACAGGGGCAGTGGCATAGCTAGGTGGAGAGAACAGGGGGGGACGGACATAAGAAAAGGCGCCACCCGCTGTGGCGCTTGTACTCACCAGGCGGCGCTCCGGGTCTTCGGCGGCACTGAAGGACCTGCCACCAAAATGCCGCTGAAGACCCGGAGCGAGTGAAGGATCCGCCGCCGAAGTGCTGCCGAAGACCCGGAGCGCCACCCGGTGAGTACAAGCGCCGCAGCGGGTGGCATCTTTTTTTATATCCGCCCCCCCGTTCAGAGTAAAAATTAAAAAGGCGCCAAAAAATTAAAAAGGCGCCACTTGTGCTCAGTGGCCACTCCACCTATACCCCCCACCCTCCCCCGACCCCCCGACCCCCCGACCCCCCGCCCAGCTACGCTACTGCACAGGGGTTGCCAATACTTTGGAGGATAGAACTAAAATTCAGAGAGATCTTAATAAAGTGGAGAACTGAGCTATAGACAAGAAAATCAACAAAATCAAATTCAACAAAGACAAATGTAAGGTGCTAGACTTGGGGGTGGGGAGGAAACAAGCGCGCAAATAGAGAACGGGTTGGCAGCCTGTGACGAACTGGGACTGTTCTTACTGTGGTCTGTGAATGCTGACAGGGGAGTGTGGCTAGGATAGTCTGCATTGGGGGATGGGAGACTGCCCGAAGGAGAATACCTGAGCGTGTAACATGAGAACCCAGGAAGGGGTTGGAGGCCAGGTGACACCTTGGCCCGGGAAACTGAACAAAGGCTGTGGGAGGGGTCGCTGAAGGCAGAGTGTTGGAAGCGGGCTGGAGAGATGGCTGGGAGGCAGAGATGGCTCTGACCTCCCAAGGGGGGGGGCTGGGATGTCCTGGGACCCCAAGATGGACCTAACTGAGGGGGGCCCTGTTGTCTGTGCCTGCAAGACCTGTCTTGGACTGTATTCCTGTCATCCAAATAAACCTTCTGCTTTACTGGCTGGCTGAGAGTCATGGTGAATCGCAGGAAGCCGGGGGTGCAGGGCCCTGAGTCGCCCAATACTCCGTGACAACTGGTGGCAGAGGTGGGATCTACTGCACCCCGTGGACGGCGCTTCCTGCAGTAAGTGACTGGGGAGCAGTAAAACGAAGGGGGATTGACGGGGACCAGGCATGCTGAAGAGTGAGAGAGAGACAGTTATTACCCCTGGGAGTGTGTGACCAGCGAGAAGGACTTTTGCAGTAACAGGGTCCCCCGGGGGGATCGCAGCGAGTGGTCCCAGGGGCGGAGGAGTCTGCAGCTCGACCCTGGCAGAGAGGTGGTGACCTCGAGAAGGGCTGGCACACTAGGGGTCCCCCTGGGAACTGTGGGGAGCTGTGAGCACACAGGCCGGTGAGTGGCCAGCAGGAAGATGTATGCCAAGCGGCTTAAGAGCGACCTGGTGGAGCTGTGCAAGCAGAGGGGGCTGCGCAGTGTGAGGCTCACCAAAGAACAGCTCATTGCCCAGCTGGAGGCGGGAGATCACGCGAATGAACTGATCCCTGTGTCTCAGGGAAGCAGCCTGGCAAATGCAGCGCAGGCACCAGTGTCTGTCCCAGCTGGGAGTGGTCAGCCGGCTGCTGAGGGCTTCCCGAGACCCCTCCTTCCTATGCCTAGGGGAAGGGTGGGGAGGAGCCCAGCAAATACCGAGGGCACCGTGACCCCCCCGGCCATCAGGGGATCCTCCCGGCGAAGCTCGCCGGCCAGCAGAGGATCCTCCCGGCGACGTTCGGCATCCGTGGAGCGGAATTGGCTGGAATGGGAGAAAGAGCTAAAACTGAGAGAGCTGGAGGATTGTGAACTACAGAGACAGCATGAAGAGAGACAGAGACAGCGTGAAGAGAGACAGCGTCAGCATGAACTGGAACTGGCGAGACTGAAGGGCAGCGAACCCCCGGCTGCGGTGAGTGAGGGGGGACCCAGGACTGCACGGAGCTTTGATAAGTGCATCCTGGCCCCACGCAAGGAGTGGGAGGACATGGATGACTTCCTGGATGCCTTTGAGACGGCCTGCGAGCTGCACCGGGTTGATCCCGTGGACAGACTCCGGGTCCTTACCACCTTACTGGACCCCAAAGCCATGGCATTGTACCGCCAACTGGAAGAGGCAGAGAAAGGGGACTACGAACTATTCAAAAAGGCCCTGCTACATGAGTTTGGGCTGACTCCTGAGATGTACCGGGAAAGGTTCCGGAGTCAGGATAAAACCCCTGAGATCTCATATCTGCAACTAGCCGTCCGCATGGAAGGATACGCCAGCAAGTAGGCTGATGGGGCCCAGACGAAGGAGGACCTGGTCAAACTGCTGGTACTGGAGCAACTGTATGAGCGGTGCCCATCCGACCTGAGGCTGTGGTTGGTGGACAGAAAGCCAGAGAACCCGCGACATGCAGGCCGGCTGGCCGATGAGTTTGTAAAGAGCTGGTCAGGAGATAACAGGGAGGAGTCCCAAAGGAACAGTCCCACCACAACGCAGAGAGAGAGTCACCATGGGACCTCCCCGTGGGAAAATACAGAAAAACCCCATCAAAGGGGAACATCCGGCGTCAGGACCATCCGACCCACTCAAGGGGACCCATGGGACATGGGCTGCTACCACTGTGGCCAGAAAGGCCACATACAGGCCCAGTGCCCCAGGCTCAGGGACAGACTGAGCAGACCGAACCCACAGAGGGTTGACTGGGTAGAGACCCAGCCCGGCGAGAGGCAGCATTCCCAGGGAAGGGGGGCTGGCAGAGTACCACCTGCTAAGGAGGGAGGAGAGCTCCAGGCCAGCTCCTCTGAGGGGCTGGATGCTCCAGACTCATGGTTTTTGGTTTATACGGTAGGCGTGGGGCTGTCCCTCCGGAGAGAGTACCTTGTTCCCCTGGAGGTGGATGGAAGGAAGGTCAATGGATACTGGGATACGGGCGCAGAGGTGACGCTGGCCCGGCCCGAGGTGGTGGCCCCAGATCAGGTGGTGCCCAACACCTACCTGACCCTGACGGGGGTGGGCGGGACACCAGTCAAAGTGCCTGTGGCAAGGGTACACCTGAAGTGGGGGGCCAAGGAGGGCCCCAAGGATGTGGGGGTACACCCGTATTTTCCCACTGAGGTGTTGATGGGGGGGACCTGGAGGACTGGCCAAGCAACCCCCAAAGGGCACTGGTTGTGACCCGCAGTCAGAGCCGGCGAGGTGCACTGCGCCCTGACCTTGGGGAGGGTGCCTTGCCTGAGGCGCAGGACCCTAACCTGGTGGGGAGGGAACGCCCAGGGACACGGCTCAGGGAGGCGGCAGCTTCAGACCCAGCCGGCGAGAAAGAGCAGGTGGCCATCCCTGTCCCAGCTGCTGAGTTCCAGGCCGAGTTGCAGAGAGATCCCTCCTTGCGGAAGATAAGGGACCTGGCCGACCTCAATGCGGTACAGACCATGGGACGAGGTGGCTGGAAAAGGTTCCTGTGGGAGAAGGGGTTCCTGTACCAAGAATGGGCTCCCCCAGGGAAAATGGAGTCAGGGGGGATCAGGAGGCAGCTGGTGGTACCCCAGAAGTATCGCCGCCAGCTGCTGTGCCGGGCCCATGACATTCCCCTCTCAGGGCACCAGGGAACCTGGCGTACCCAGCAGAGGCTGCTACGGAGCTTTTACTGGCCTGGGATCTTTGTTACTGTCCGACAGTACTGCAGATCCTGTGACCCCTGTCAGAGGGGGAAGAAGGCCCGGGACAAGGGGAAAACAGCTTTAGGACCCTTGCCCAGCATAGAGGATCCTTTCCGGAGGGTGGCCAAGGTTAAAAGGGCGGCTCTGAACCAAGAGAGCCCAAAGCACAGACCTCCAGACTGGAGTGCTGGGAGAAGACCACAGCCCAGTTGGAACCCCAGGGGTATTGGGGTGGGAAAAGGGCACAGGCCGCATAAACCTTCCCACATGCGAACTGCGAGTGCCATCAAGCACCCCCGACCTAAGGGGGGGCGTGAAACTGGAGGGGCCTGGTGTAATTCTCACCAAGGAATGGGAGGGATGCGGGGGCATCCATGGGAACGGGGGTAGGTTCGAACTTCCCCGGGTCACTGGCTAAAGTGACCCTGCTCAGTTCGGTCTCGAAGGGGGGAGAGATGTGACGAACTGGGACTGTTCTTACTGTGGTCTGTGAATGCTGACAGGGGAGTGTGGCTAGGATAGTCTGCATTGGGGGATGGGAGACTGCCCGAAGGAGAATACCTGAGCGTGTAACATGAGAACCCCGGAAGGGGTTGGAGGCGAGGTGACACCTTGGCCCGGGAAACTGAACAAAGGCTGTGGGAGGGGTTGCTGAAGGCAGAGTGTTGGAAGCAGGCTGGAGAGATGGCTGGGAGGCAGAGATGGCTCTGACCTCCCAGAGTGGGGGAGGCTGGGATGCCCTGGGACCCCAAGATGGACCTAACTGAGGGGGGCCCTGTTGTCTGTGCCTGCAAGACCTGTCTTGGACTGTATTCCTGTCATCCAAATAAACCTTCTGCTTTACTGGCTGGCTGAGAGTCATGGTGAATCGCAGGAAGCCGGGGGTGCAGGGCCCTGAGTCCCCCAATACTCCGTGACACAGCCGCACTGCTGAAAAGGATCTGGGAGTAGTGGTGGATTACAACCTCAACATGAATCAGCAACTCGATGCTGTTGCAAAAAAAGCAAATGCAATTTTAGGTGCATTAACAGAGGCATAGCATGCAGGTCACGGGAGGCGATAGTACCACTCTACTCGGCGCTGGTTAGGCCTCAGCTGGAGTACTGTGTCCAGTTTTGGTCACTACTGTATAGACAGAATGTAGAGAAACTGGAAAAGATCCAGAGGCGAGCAGCAAAGATGACGAAAGGGATGGAACGCCAGCCATATGAGCAAAGGCTGAAGCTACTGGGTATATTTAGTTTGGAAAAGAGGAGATTAAGAGGGGGACATGATAGTGGTCTTCTTGTATATTTGAATGGCTGCCATAAAAAAATGGTGAAAAGTTGTTCTTTCTTGCCACAGGGCAGGACAAGAGGCGATGGATTTAAACTACAGCATAGCAGATATAGATTTAATCTCAGGAAAACTGTACTGTAAGAACAATAGGACCGTGGAACAGATTCCCTGAGAGGTTGTGGAAGTTCCTTCACTGGAGGTTTCAAAAGGAGGCTGGAGCCATGTGTCTGTGATGGTTTACACACAACAAATCCTGCATCTTAGCAGGGGGTTAGACTACATGACCCTTGATTCTAACCCTATGACTCTATTATTCTAATTATGGGAGAGAGGTCAAGCTCCCCAAATCCCCCATGTAACAGCTGATTTACTTGTCTATTGGCAGGCTCTTCAGCAATATTTCTACGGCCCTGGCCATAGGCCTGTTTGGAAAACCCCTCCTGGGGCAACCCCACCTGGTGGAGGTGCTAGTGGCTCAGCCACGTTATTCCCACCTTGTCACCAAGACCTGCATCACAGTGGTTAAAATGCTGGTGTCCTCTGACAATTAGCCTAGTGTAGACACAGCCAGAGAGGACCAGCCTGTACTGTGTGGCATCTAATATGAGGCCCAGTTTGCTGAGCCTAGTGTATTTGCCTTCCATCTCACACTGTACTTTGTCCAGATTAGGTATGAGAAAATCAAACAGCATTGCCTTACTAGAGGTCCCTCTTACTGACGTCTGGTCTGCACTAGAAAATTAAATTGGTTTAACTGTCAACCTAGGTACCATCTCTCAGGGAGGAGGAGGGCTTCTCCCGTCACCCTAGGTAATGTCAACACTGAAGCACTACAGCGGTGCAGCTGTGCTGCTGTGCTGCTGTAGCATTTTAAGTGTAGACAAACCCTGAGACATTAGGGGCCATTGTGATCATCTAGTCTGGCCTCCTGTACAGCACAGGCCAGAGACCTGCTGTGAATTAATCCCTAAAAGGAGAACTTTTAGACAACAATCCAATCTGGATTTGAAAATTGCCCATGATGGAGAATCCACCATTGCTACAATGTCATAACAATGTTCTTTCTTTCTTTACCCCAGCGCTTCAGAGGTATAGGAAGGGGAGAGGACCAAGGGCTCTATTCATGGGCAGCAGGTGAAACCCCCCTTCGGGGAGGCTAGTCTGCCATCTTTTCCAACTGAGGCCCTACTGAGCTCCCCTCTCACACACACATCCTTGGCCAGAGCCCCTCCCCCTCTCCTGGCCTGCCTGCTCCAGTCGCTCCGGCCAGCCTGACCCCAGGTCTGGCCCAAGCCGCCCCAGCCTGCGCCAGGCCCAGCTGCGAGACAAACCCCTAGCTCCAGGCTGGGGCAGGAGCTGAGCCTCTGCCAGCTTCGGAGCCGGGTGAGGGGGGAGCGTGGGCGGGGCCACAGTCTAGATTAGGGGAAATTTAGCCTCCCTTGGCCTATGATACCCACCGACCCTGACTCCATTGAGGACCCTCCTGAGGACCACAAGCTCCTGCAGCCTCTCAGTGAAATTCTGGTTACCATGGCAACACCCTCTTTTGTTTCCCAGGCAACCGAGATGCTACGGGTGGAGTACTCATTGCTGAGTGGGAAAGTGTTTTAAAACTGGGGGATTTTTTTAGTCTGTTGGAGCAGATATTGTCATGGCGACAGCATCCCAGCTCGGTCCTGGCGGGAGGTGGAGAGACACAGGCAGAGAGCCCATGGAATCTCACACATACACACACCCTCCCCTGCTGTGCAGATACATGCTCTCCACACACACTCTGTACACACCCCACACAGACCACCACCCACAAATACACCCATTCCATAGGCTCTCTGTACAAAGAGAGCGCACACACACACACACACACACACACGCGCGCGCGCTCTGGGAGGCTAATGCTGTCCCCACGCTGTCCCTGTGCCTGGGAGGAGAGGGGGCCACTCACCCAGGCTGCCCAGCAGGGACTCGGCTCTACAGGCTCTGACCTCACCAGGGAAAAACGGGGAACAAATAAACCAAGCAGGCTGGGCCTGATCCTGATCTCAGCAACGCTGCTGCAAATCATCAGCAACTGGAGCTGCCTCAGTGTGGGTCAGGGTGAGTCCGGCAGCATCAGGCCTGCTGTGCCGTGTGTCCCATGCCAGCATAGGCTGTGGTGCCCTGGCACAGAGACTCCATTGCTGGGTGCTAGGAGCCAGCATGCTCCCTGGGACTGAGCCAATGCATTCACCAGCAATAAACTGAGACTCCTGGCCAGGGCATGACCGGCTAGGGTGACCAGATAGCAAATGTGAAAAATCAGGACGGAGGTGGGGAGTAATAGGAGCCTATATAAGAAAAAGACCAAAAAAACGGGACTGTCCCTATAAAATCGGGACATCTGGTCACCCTACATGACCCGCTGCTGCCCAGCCCAGTTCTCAGTGGTGGCAGATGACAGAACAAGAAGCAATGGTCTCAAGTTGCGGTGGGGGAGGTTTAGGTTGGATATTAGGAAACACTATTTCACTAGGAGGGTGGGGAAGCACTGGAATGGGTTACCCAGGGAGGTGGTGGAATCTCCATTCTTAGAGGTTTTTAAGACCCAGCTTGACAAAGCCCTGGCTCGGTTGATTCAGTTGGGGTTCGTGCTGCTTTGAGCAGGGGATTGGACTAGATGACCTCCTGAGGTCTCTTCCAACCCAAATCTTCTACGATTCTATGATTCTAAGTGGGCACAAAGTGCTGCCGTGCTGAATGGGTGGTGTTTTGCACCCACTTTGCATAGGTGGGAATGACACATGAGGGGCGTGGTCAGTCTGGCCCAGCCTCTGGCTGCTTGATGGGGTAGGAAGAGTGTCTGAGCAAATAGCCCAGCTGTTTCCCCCTCTGTAGACCCAGGGTTGAGCCCTCTGACCTGCCCCCTCACTCGTTGGGTGCTGCAATGAAGTTAATCCATATTTCTGCAAAAAGAACAGGAGTACTTGTGGCACCTTAGAGACTAACAAATTTATTAGAGCATAAGCTTTCATGGGCTACAGCCCATTTCTTCGGATGCATAGAATGGAACATATATTGATTCATAGATTCTAGGACTGGAAGGGACCTCGAGAGGTCATCGAGTCCAGTCCCCTGCCCGCATGGCA
The DNA here is from genome assembly GCF_027887155.1 of Malaclemys terrapin pileata. Taxonomy (NCBI): domain Eukaryota; kingdom Metazoa; phylum Chordata; order Testudines; family Emydidae; genus Malaclemys; species Malaclemys terrapin. Next base: position 9,495,282 of record NC_071527.1, on the reverse strand, counting down.
GGACCAAATACTGTTTAGACCATCCCTGATAGACATTTATCTAACCTACTCTTAAATATCTCCAGAGATGGAGATTCCACAACCTCCTTAGGCAATTTATTCCAGTGTTTAACCACCCTGACAGTTAGGAACTTTTTCCTAATGTCCAACCTAGACCTCCCTTGCTGCAGTTTAAGCCCATTGCTTCTTGTTCTATCCTTAGAGGCTAAGGTGAACAAGTTTTCTCCCTCCTCCTTATGACAACCTTTTAAATATCTGAAAACTGCTATCATGTCCCCTCTCAGTCTTCTCTTTTCCAAACTAAACAAACCCAATTCTTTCAGCCTTCCTTCATAGGTCATGTTCTCAAGACCTTTAATCATTCTTGTTGCTCTTCTCTGGACCCTTTCCAATTTCTCCACATCTTTCTTAAATGCGGTGCCCAGAACTGGACACAATACTCCAGCTGAGGCCTAACCAGAGCAGAGTAGAGCGGAAGAATGACTTCTCGTGTCTTGCTCACAGCACACCTGTTAATACATCCCAGAATCATGTTTGCTTTTTTTGCAACAGCATCACACTGTTGACTCATATTTAGCTTGTGGTCCACTATAACCCCTAGATCCCTTTCTGCTGTACTCCTTCCTAGACAGTCTCTTCCCATTCTGTATGTGTGAAATTGATTTTTCCTTCCTAAGTGGAGCACTTTGCATTTGTCTTTGTTAAACTTCATCCTGTTTAACTCAGACCATTTCTCCAATTTGTCCAGATAATTTTGAATTATGACCCTGTCCTCCAAAGCAGTTGCAATCCCTCCCAGTTTGGTATCATCCGCAAACTTAATAAGCATACTTTCTATGCCAATATCTAAGTCGTTAATGAAGATATTGAACAGAGCCGGTCCCAAAACAGACCCCTGCGGAACCCCACTCGTTATGCCTTTCCAGCAGGATTGGGAACCATTAATAACAACTCTCTGAGTACGGTTATCCAGCCAGTTATGCACCCACCTTATAGTAGCCCCATCTAAATTGTATTTGCCTAGTTTATCGATAAGAATATCATGCGAGACTGTATCAAATGTCTTACTAAAGTCTAGGTATACCACATCCACAGCTTCTCCCTTATCCACAAGACTCGTTATCCTATCGAAGAAAGCTATCAGATTGGTTTGACATGATTTGTTCTTTACAAATCCATGCTGGCTGTTCCCTATCACCTTACCACCTTCCAAGTGTTTGCAGATGATTTCCTTAATTACTTGCTCCATTATCTTCCCTGGCACAGAAGTTAAACTAACTGGTCTGTAGTTTCCTGGGTCGTTTTTATTTCCCTTTTTATAGATGGGCACTATATTTGCCCTTTTCCAGTCTTCTGGAATCTCTCCCGTCTCCCATGATTTTCCAAAGATAATAGCTAATGGCTCAGATACCTCCTCTATTAGCTCCTTGAGTATTCTAGGATGCATTTCATCAGGCCCTGGTGACTTGCAGGCATCTAACTTTTCTAAGTGATTTTTAACTTGTTCTTTTTTTATTTTATCTGCTAAACCTACCCCCTTTCCATTAGCATTCACTATGTTAGGCATTCCTTCAGACTTCTTGGTGAAGACCGAAACAAAGAAGTCATTAAGCATCTCTGCCATTTCCAAGTTTCCTGTTACTGTTTCTCCCTCTTCACTAAGCAGTGGACCTACCCTGTCTTTGGTCTTCCTCTTGCTTCTAATGTATTGATAAAAAGTCTTCTTGTTTCCCTTTATTCCCATAGCTAGTTTGAGCTCATTTTGTGCCTTTGCCTTTCTAATCTTGCCCCTGCATTCCTGTGTTGTTTGCCTATATTCATCCTTTGTAATCTGTCCTAGTTTCCATTTTTTATATGACTCCTTTTTATTTTTTAGATCATGCAAGATCTCGTGGTTAAGCCAAGGTGGTCTTTTGCCATATTTTCTATCTTTCCTAACCAGCGGAATAACTTGCTTTTGGGCCCTTAATAGTGTCCCTTTGAAAAACTGCCAACTCTCCTCAGTTGTTTTTCCCCTCAGTCTTGATTCCCATGGGACCTTACCTATCAGCTCTCTGAGCTTACCAAAATCCACCTTCCTGAAATCCATTGTCTCTATTTTGCTGTTCTCCCTTCTACCCTTCCTTAGAATTGCAAACTCTGTGATTTCATGATCACTTTCACCCAAGCTGCCTTCTACTTTCAAATTCTCAACCAGTTCCTCCCTATTTGTTAATATCAAGTCTAGAACAGCTTCCCCCCTAGTAGCTTTTTCAACCTTCTGAAATAAAAAGTTGTCTGCAATGCAGTCCAAGAATTTGTTGGATAGTCTGTGCCCTGCTGTGTTATTTTCCCAACATATATCCAGATAGTTGAAGTCCCCCATCACCACCAAATCTTGGGCTTTGGATGATTTTGTTATTTGTTTAAATATATACACACACAGAGAGAGCATGAACAGGTGGGAGTTGTCTTACCAACTCTGAGAGACCAATTAAGTAAGTGAAAAAAAACTGTTTTGAGATCCCCAGCCGGGCAGGGACACTATGGAAATACAAAGGATTTGTATGGTCGGCGGGGAGAGGGTTAATGGTTTGAATGCAGTGTGTTATAAAGCAGCTGATGATGATCCCCAAAGCTGGATCTGCTCCTGAGCATCCACCTGGATGTGATCAGTTCCTGGAGTCTTCTCTCTATTAACCTGTTGCTCCTTTTCTCTCCCCCCCCCCATTCTTTTTCTCCCCATTTCCACATGCCCCCTCCGCCCCACAGAAATCGACGAGGACCGGCTCCCCAACCCATTGCTGAAGGTAGGTGCCTCCTTGTCTCACGCACCCTCCTCTGTGGTTTGGAAGGGGCTGGCAGGCCTGTACACGGGCACCCAGTGTGGTAGGACTCCTGCATGCCTTGCATTTCCTAGCAGGAACATACCTGAGTCTCATGTTCCTGGTCAGCCCAGAGCAGCAGGGCAGAGCGGTTCTGTCAGTCGGCTCAGCCTAGCCTGATCCCTGGGCCCAGTGGGCCAAGAGCCTGCCATTCTTGGAGAACAGTGGTGTAGGGAGCACGGACGAGGAGAGGCCATTGGGCTACTCCCAGGACCCAGCTCCCCCGGGCAACTCCAGACCTGAGCTAGCAGGCAGGAGAGACCGTGTGTGGGGGCAGGGGTAAAGGAAATGTGGGAGGCTGTGTGTGGTGTGTGAATGTGCATGTGCCTAGCTGTGGGGGAGTGGGCATGTGCGGGGGTGGGGGCTGTGGATGGGTGAGGGCTGTGGAAGCAGACAGACTGTGTGCTCGGGTGTCGGGAAGGAATCTTGGTTCTCTCTGAGCTCCAGGAAGGATTTATATGAAATCTGTAACCAGTCCCCCGTATGTCCCAGCTGTGACAGTGAAATGAGCCACACCCAGGAGGTGCCCCCATCAGCCTCCAGTCCCATCTGCAGGCAGCCCCCAGCCCTCCTAGCCACTCCACAGGCTCCCTCACCAAAGCTCTTCCAAAGGGGTGGGGGAGTGAGCGTGCATGTGCACCTCTGTGTGCAGTAGGTTGTGGGGTGTCTGGGGGTGCACTTGGGGCTGGAGGAGGGGGACGTACAGGATACCAGCACTGCTCTTGATTCATTGTAATCAGCCGATGTCTGGGGCCCCTTAGCTATAGCAGGGCTGCCAGCTGCTCATTGCTCCATTGGGATCCAGGTGGTGAGACCTCACTGCCCACACATCCCTCTCCCTGTGCCACCCTCCCAGACTGAACATGAGAATGTGGGCAGGTTCCAGCAGGCATTGCGCCATCCTGACCAAAAGCACCCTGGGACCTGTGTTGTGGGGGGCAGGAGGGGCAGTGTGGTCTGTTCTGAGCCTGCTGGATGCCAGCCCCACTCCACAGCAAACTACCAACGCAGCCGCTGGTGCCTCTAGCTCTGGTTGCTCTAGTGCCGTGCAGTATCCTGTTGTGACCTGGCCTTCCCTCTCTTTGCAGCCAGGTCTGTCCATGTCGCCCAGACAGAGGAAGAAGGTCCCCCGCACCACCCCCACCATGAAAGGTACCGTGGCACGCCCTCCACTTCCCGCTGCTGTTGGGAGGCACGAGGACATGCAGCGGGCACATCTCATGCCTGCTTCTCTCTGGGAAATGCTTCTGTCCTCTCATGCTTCCTTCATCCACCCCGTCTTCCATCTCACATTCCCTCCCTCTCCCTCTGAGCCTTGCTCCATTTCCCTGCCAACTGCCCCCTTTGTCCTCCCCCAGTCTTGTCCCATGTTCATACCAGCCAACATCTGGCACTAGGGGCCTCTGGAGAGAATAGGCGCTTGCTTGTATTCATTCTGCACACAGGGAAAGAACAGCCCTGTTCCCTTCCTGACATTTACCAGCCAGCGAGCAGTTGGTGTTATATAATGCAGGGGAGTCCTGCCCATTTCACTCCAGGCTGCTACTGTGCTCACAGGCCAGCGTGCCTTCCCCCATTCTAAAGATGGGGTCACTTGAAGGTCTGGGAAGTGGCTGTGGGTGTGGGTATCCAGGTCATCGCCCATCCCCTCCAGCTTGAGATGTGTGGAGCTGTGAGCTGGGCTTGGACCCATTTTGAACACTTTTTAAGCACACTGGGTTGCTAAACTGAGTAGCCATGTGGCTTGATGGTGTGTCCCAGTTCCACTCCACGGTTGATGATGCAGCAGCTAACATGTCGGTGGAGTTATTTTTAAATGAATAATTGTGTTGCTAGCAGTATAAGAAAAGAAGGCGTGAGCTAAGTATGTGCTCTGAGCTTGCAAGCTAAACAGTACTAGGTATAGCCTGATCTCGGATGGGTGCCCAAGGGGAGCTCAGGTGCTGCAGAAGAAGTGGGGTTGGTGATGCCATAGGGGGCGCTCTGCTCTCTGAACCTGTGTTGGTGGGGGGTGCAGATGCCCTGGTGTTGTTCTTGGGGGGTGAAGCTCTGGCGTTTTGCCTCAAACACGGCTACAATTAATCCACCCTCTGGCTTTTGTTCTTCACCTCCTTCCTACATGGTTGTGTCGCAGTGCAGTGAGGCTGTTGAACAGCTGCTGTGCTCCACCCCAAAGGTGGGTGCATTTCAGTGTGTGCAGGGTGATCGGATTCCTGTGAGGATCTCCAGGTGAAAGGTGCTGTAGAAAGGATAAATCAAGAAGGGACTTGCAGAGCCCGGAGCCTTCCCTGACTTAGACCTTCCCAGTCCATCCGCAGTGAGCACCTCACCAATTGCAGCCAGCAGAGCAGCAGGGGATCTGCATGGCCCCATCCCCACCCCTCCCCACCTGGTCACGGACTTTGCTCCCTTCAGAGCCTTGGCTGCTGCAGTTGCCCTCAATGTCCTCCCTGCTGCCTCCCAGCACATGGGACTCCAGCTCCTCTTCCATGTCCATCTCAGGACTGGACTGTCGTCTTTGTTTCTAACACCCCCCTGCTTTGCCCTCCCTCGCCTGGGGCCCTGGGGTTAGAATCTCTGTCACTTTTCACCAGTCATCTCTCTCTACTGCCCGCCCTCCCATCACCAGGAATCAGCCTCCTCTGTCCCTTGGCAGGGCCCAGCCATTGTTGGCACAAGAACCTTTTCCACAGCTCATTGCCTCTCTCCACCTCATGCCCTGTCCCTCTCATCTTCACCTCTGCTGAGAACCTGGCTGTGTACTGGCCTCACCCTGCTGTGTCTCTCCCTCTGCTGGGCTGATCCTGTACTTGTTCAGGGGCACGGTCCCGCTGGGGCCTAGACTCATGGACCACAGAGCTACTGCCACTGTCCTGATAGACAGGACATAGGGGTTAAAATCATCTTGCCATCTCACCCTGCTCACACCCAGTCGCCATCAGGGGATCCGCACCAGGTCTGATCCGGGGCAACTCAGTGCCAGGGACAGGCACCGGGGGGGAGAGGATCAGCACTGGGAATGGGCAAAGAGTGACTCAGTGCTGGAGACGGGCACAGACAGATCAGCACCGGCTCTGACCGGCATGGCTTAGCACTGGGGAAAGGCCTGGGGGCTGTCAGGATCAGGCTGACCTGGGGTGACCCAGCACTGGATGTACTGTGCCCCCCATTGGAGAGACACTGGGCATGTGTCCAAGTGTCTGATTACCCACGTGGGCCAGGAGTTCCCCCTTTAGCCCCAAGCCCCCGCGCGTTGCTCACCCCCGGCCTTTCTCTCTCCTGCAGAGCTCCAGATGATGGTGGAGCACCACCTGTGCAAACAGCAGGCGGAGGAGGAGGATGCCAGCCTGGGGAGCCAGGAGCCACACAGCCCCGGGTGCTGCCACCACGGTAACACAGACCCCAGCCACAGCCCCGGGGGGACCTGCCCCCTTGCCCAGGCCAAGACCAGGCTGGAGTCTCAGGAGGGCAACCATGCTGGACCAGACGGGAGTGAGTATAACATGGACACGCAGGAAGGCTATTAGGGTGCCCCCAGTGATGTCCTCGGTTGGACAGAGTCCATCCCCGGGCAGTCAGCACCTGCCCCCTCTGTCTGCCCTGCTCTGCGCCAGGCCCATTCCCCCCCTTCTCCATTGTCTGGCACCTAGTGCCTCACTTGTACCAGAGCCAGGCAGGTGTAACATGCAGCCTGCTGCGCACACACTGGTGTCAGTGCCGTTGCCACAAGCAGGTCAGCGGGAGCTGAGCCCCGAGGCAGAACCTGCAGCTCATCTGGCTTCCGAGCTCAACCCAGGCTCCTCCAGATTCTGGGGCAGGCGGCAGCCTCTGGCTGTGGGGAGTTTGGGGAGGAGCCCAGCCTGGCTGCTCTATCCCATGTCTGCTCCCAGCTCCCAGGAAGTTTGGGCCCGTGGGTGATTAAATGCGGCATTGAGCTTTGCTTTGTGTCCCTGGGCCTGCATGTCCCTCTCTGTCTCAGGTACCATCACCATGGTATCTGGGTGCCTCACCTTCTTTAATGCATTTACCCTCCCAGCCCCCTGGGGAGATGGGCAGGGCTATCCGCCCCAGGGTACAGGAGGGGATCTGAGGCATGAGTAGGGTTACCATATTTTGTGCCTCCAAATGGAGGACACTCCACGGGCCCCGGCCCCGCCCCCAGCCCCGCCCACTCCCCAAAGTCTCCGCCCCCTCCCCTGCTTCCCGCGAACATTTGATTCGCGGGAAGCCTGAAGCAGGTAAGGGGGGGGGTGTGTGGGGGGAGGAGGCGCGGCCCAGGCTGGCCCCCCCGGCGGCTCCAGCCTGGGTCGGCTCGGGCCCTGCGGCCCAGCGCACCCCCCCCAGCTATCCCGGACTGGCTCCCGGCCCCGCGGCCCAGCGCAACCCCCAGCGGCCCGGACCCACAACCCCGGACCGGCTCCCGGCTCCGCGACCCCGCGCACCCCCCCGCTACCCCGGACCGGCCCGCGGCCCCGCGCACCCCCGGCTCCCCGCCCGGCCCCGCGGCCCGGCGCACCCCCCCCGCTACCCCGGACCGGCTCCCCGCCCGGCCCCGCGGCCCCGCGCACCCTCCCGCTACCCCGGACCGGCTCCCCGCCCGGCCCCGCGGCCCCACGCACCCCCCCGCTACCCCGGACCGGCTCCCCGCCCGGCCCCGCGGCCCCGTGCACCCCCCCGCTACCCCGGACCGGCCCGCAGCCCCGCGCACCCCCGGCTCCCCGCCCGGCCCCGCGCACCCCCCCCCCCCCGCTACCCCGGACCGGCTCCCTGGCGCACCCCCCCCCGCTACCCCGGACCGGCCCGCGGCCCCGCGCACCCCCGGCTCCCCGCCCGGCCCCGCGGCCCCGCGCACCCCCCCCCCCCCGCTACCCCGGACCGGCTCCCCGCCCGGCCCCGCGCACCCCCCCCGCTACCCCGGACCGCCCCGCGGCCCCGCGCACCCCCGGCTCCCCGCCCGGCCCCGCAGCCCCGCACACCACCCCCTGCTACCCCGGACCGGCTCCCCGGCGCACCCCCCGCTACCCCGGACCGGCTCCCCGCCCGGCCCCGCAGCCCGGCGCACCCCCCCCCCCCGCTACCCCGGACCGGCTCCCCGCCCGGCCCCGCAGTCCGGCGCACCCCCCGCTACCCCGGCCCGGCACCGCGCCCGGCCCTGCACCATGCCCCCGGCCCCGCACCGGCCCCGGCCGAGCCCTCCATCCCTCCCTCCCGATTTTCCCGGACATGCCCGGCTTTTGGGGATTTCCCCCCGGACGGGGATTTGAACCCCCAAAAGCTGGACATGTCCGGGAAAATCCGGACGTATGGTAACCCTAGGCATGAGAGGGTTTTACCTCCCCATGAGATACCCCCTCAGTCCTGGCCATGAGATCAGTTCAGCTGGGACCATCCCCTCCTCTCTGACCCAAGAATTGGAAACCTCCTATCCTGTACTGCAAGGAGGCATTTACCATAAATATCCTCATAAAGCCCACATACAAGCACACAATATTCAACCAGGCTGAGCCTCAAAGCCCTGCAAAGGAGCAGCTGTGGGAGTGGAAACATAGTGCCTGTTACCCTGACAACAGCTTTTGCTTAGCAGCAGGGCTTTAGGTGTGGAAATTCACATGACATATCTCAGTAATAACCTTAGCTCTGACCCAAAAGCCCCAACCTCCTTGTGCCCTGTGCTGGTGCTATGTGGGGCAACCCCCCTTTTTTCTGCCCCCTGTCCCATGCTACCCTCTCCCCGTGGTGCCCCCCACTTTCATGCTCCTCCTGCCACCTTCAGTGTGTCCTGCTTCCCCGCCCTGATGGGCTAAGTGAAGCCATGTCTTCGAGAGGCTGTGGGAACGAGATGGAGGGCAAAGGCCTTGGGTCTGATGGCAAAAAGAAAGGATCTGCAGCAGTGGTGGGAACACTGGCCTCTAGTGGTCACAGGGAAAAGCTGTGGCTACCCATCAATCCCACCAGCCGCTGAACAGGCTGAGTGATAGACCCAGGTCACAAGGCAAGAGGCACAGGAGTGTCTTGTCCAGATCAGCGCTATTGGTGAGCACACGGGAGAGCAGCTGGGGCTCTGGATGCTCCAAGGGGCCATGATGCAGCCGGGGGAAATGCTTTAATCTCTTCCCGCCCTGATGAATCATTCACTGGAACAGCCTTTTAACAAATTCCTCCAAAACCCTCATCAAATATTTACCATGAAATTCTGTCCCCCTCCTGGCAGCCTGCAAAGCAGGATACACACATCACTGACTCCAGAGCAACTGATGCAGCCAAACGAGAACCGGTTCCCTAGCTTCTCACTCGCTTTCTGATTTTTGCTGCTTTGCCTAAGTGCAGGATGAATGCACAGACACCACAGACTCTCCTGCAGTTTCTGGGGCAGAGGGGATGCTGCTGGAGTGGGAGACAGAACGCCTGGGTTCTATCCCTGGCTCTGTGTGACTTTGAGCAGATATCGTCCCCTCTCTGTGCCTCAGCTTCCCCTTCTGTATTGCAGGGAGATGTTCTCTCCCTGCTTGACATGGGACTGAAAGCGAATATCTTCAAAGGACTTTGAGATCTGCACAGGGCTCTTTTTCTCTCTCTGTCTATCTTTACCTATCTACTCTTCCATCAACAGCATGGCTACCCCATCATGGCATCATTGCTCTATGGTGGCATGTCCATTAGTCATTTCATTGTCCCTAGGTTCCCACATCCTTCAGGGACATGATGGGAAAGCAAACAGACACACAAGCTTTTCAAAGGAGTCTAAATCCAATTGTTCATTATTGTAGATAGTACAAGAATTACCCAGCGCTAGACAAATTAACATCGCATCTGGACGCATTTCTCTGCCTCAGTTTCCTCACCATTGTGGAGCATTCTCTGGACTCCTCTAAGGGGCCCAAATACCTCCTTCTTCACATGGCTTCTCCTCCAGATCATGAAGTCTTCTCTTATTCCTGCAGCCAGCTTCCTTCTGCTTCTTGTCTCCCCTCTCTATCGCTCTCTGTCTCTCTTTCTCAAATGGCCAGTGAGAGACCTTTTCTCTTATAACCCCTGGCCCCCTTTGTCAGATGACCTTCCAATCAGCCTCATCTGGTGTGCCTTGGGCAGCAGCCATCTCTTTGTTCACAGATGCTCCATTTGAACAGAAAATCATCAAAGTTTAACGACCCTCCTTTGCAGTGGTGTAGCCAGGATCTAAGAGCAGGGGAAGCAAACATAAAAAAGGCACCCCCCCTTGGCTCCTCCTTCGGCCGCTCTGCCACCCCATTGGCTGCTGGCTGCCATGATGCGCCCCCCCTTGCTCCTCTGGCCACGGCTGTCGGCCACGCTGCAGAAGGGTGTGTGTGTCTGTGCCTCCTTTGCAGGGCTCTCCCGGCCCCGGGTGGGTTCTCGCTGCCCCCTGCTCCTGCGGCCTCCCCGGCCCCACCATTCCCTGGGACTTTGCCTCCCACACCAGCCTTTGTGTGCGGAGGAGGGACAAGCCCGTGCCGGGAGGGAGGCTGGATTTTAGGGCAGGGGAACAGCCGAGCGCTGCATCTCTGATTACAGAGCCGGGTGGCCAGCCAGCGGCTGCAGAGGGTTGCGGCGGGGGCGGGGGTCTCCTGCTTCTCGTGAGCCCTGCAAGCTGCCCAGGTCCCGATCGGGGCCCCTGGGCCCGGGACAAGCAAGGTCCTTTGCCTCCGTGTCTCAGTGCGCCGCGGGTGGGTGCGTCTGGGGCTGGGGCAGGAGCGGAGCTCACTGCAGCAGGCTCGGGCCACGCGGGACCTGCCCGCGCCAGGGCTGAGCTTGTGTCTCACTTGGACACCAGGGGGCTAGAGCAGCAGGCGAAGGAAAGGAAAGAAGACTTATTCCAATGGGACAATGGGCCTGTGCAAGGAATCTCACAGCTGCTCTGCCTCCTCTGGCCACTCCCGCTGTCCCGGCCCATTGGCTGCGGGCCGCCCCGCTGCACCCCCCCTCGCTCCTCTGGCCGCGGCTGCCGGCCACGCTGTGCGGGCTGCCATGCTGCGCCCCCTGCTCTGCCTCCTCCGGCCACACCCACCACACCCCCATTGGCTGCGGGCCGCGGTGCGGGCCGCCCTGCTGAGCCCCCCCCTCGCTCCTCCGGTCGTGCCGCCCCCTCCCCATGGCTCCTCCGGCCATGCTGCCCCCCTTGCCTGTAGGAGGTCAGCGCCAGCCGGCAGGCGCGCCGCTTTTTGAAAATGTGCTGAGGGGAAGCGGCTGCTTCCCCTGCACCCCACTAGCTACGCTACTGCTCCTTTGTTAGCCCTGTGCCAGGACATGAATTTCTCCAGTCAGCTCCTGTGCATTTTAGCTCCATATGGAGACATATGGCACCACAGACGCCCACCATTCAAAGTGGAATCTGCAGCGTGTTACAGATACCCATAAAGTTTCCAAAATCAAACAGAATTCATAAACTGTACACAGAGAGACAAGGTGGGTGAGGTAAATGATTTTAGTGCACCAACTTCTGTTGGTGAGAGAGAAGCTTTCGAGCTGCACAAAGCTCTTCTTCAGGGCTGGGAATGTGCTCAGCGTGTCACAGCTAAATACAAGATGGAACAGATTGTTTAGTGAAAGTAAATACACATTTCAAGGGACTATTCAAGGTGAAGTGACATGGGGGGGGAAGGACAGGGGGGGCAGCTTGGGTGAGGAAGTTGTTAGTGGGTTACAGATTGTTGTAATAAGCCATAAATCCAGTGTCTCTCTTCAGTCCACGGTATTTAGTGTCTAGCAAAGTTATGAATTTAAGCTCCCAGGTTCATCTTTTGAAGGGGTTGTGCAGGTTTCCTTGGAGAATGAGGACTGAGAGGTCAGGTATGGAGTGATCGTTTTGTGCAAAGTGCTCAGCCCGAGGTAATGTGCTGTTTTTCTCTTTCATCATTTTCCTGTGTGAGTTTGTTCGAGAGCATAGTGATTGTCTGGTTACACCCGCATCATTGTTACTGTGGCATTTAGTGCACTGGATGAGGTGCCCCACACGTTGTGATAGGCATGTGTGTTGTGGGGGGTATTGATCATCACAGCAGTGAAGATATGTCTACACGTTTTGCAACTGTTGTTCGGACAGGATCTGGTGCCGCTTTGAATTGCTGGGTCCTGGTCTTCTTGCTTCTGATGATGAGCTGGGAGGGTTGTGTGAAGGCCATGTGACAAAGTTCCTCCTCTATCTTGGTGGGCCCTGTGCTTATTGGCAGATTTTCTTGCCTCAGAGATTCACCATGTGGGTTGGGGAACAGCCCAGATACCTTCCCCTCTGGAAGAACCCACAGTCCAGGTCAATTGGGAGGTTTGGGGGGAACCCGGGCCTGCTCTCTACTCCGGGTTCCAGCCCAGAGCCCTGTGGACTGCAGCTGTCTATAGTGCCTCCTGTAACAGCTGCATGACAGCTACAACTCCCTGGGCTACTTCCCCATGGCCTCCTCCAAACACCTTCCTTATTCTCACCACAGGACCTTCCTCCTGGTGTCTGATAACGCTTGTGCTCCTCAGTCCTCCATCAGCACACCCTCGTGCTCCCAGCTCCTCACATTCACACCACAAACGGAAGTGAGCTCCTTTTAAAACCCAGGTGCCCTGATTAGCCTGCCTTAATTGATTCTAGCAGCTTCTTAATTGGCTCCAGGTGTCCTAATTAGCCTGCCTGCCTTAACTGGTTCTAGCAGGTTCCTGATTACTCTTGTGCAGCCCCTGCTCTGGTCACTCAGGGAACAGAAAACTACTCATCCAGTGACCAGTATATTTGCCCTCTACCAGACTTCTGTACCCCACTGGTCTGGGTCTGTCACAGCCAGAAGAAGGCATTCAGGAAAGATTTCTTTCAGAACATGTTCCCCATCAAGTATGGGTTGTAATTTTTTTATGATTCCCCATACGGATTCTAGTGTGGGATGGGAGGTGACAGCTAGGGGTGTGTGGATGGAGGGAGTTTTATTTCCATATACTTTTTAGGGTATCTGGGTGGTCCATTCCAGGATGTGATCTACTTCTTTGATGGAGTGTCCTTGTTTGGGGAAGGCAGTTTTAAATACACCACAAAACCAATGATATACCTGATACACAGACAGATGACCTAAACTCGCTCATAGATTTCCACCACAATTTCAACAACCACCACCCATCCATTAAACTCTTTCTAGAAAACTCCCACACCAGCACCAACTTCCTGGATATCACGCTCTGCTTCAGCAATGGAACCCTACAGGTAACTATATACAGGCAACCCACAGATCACCACATTTTGTCTACACTACAAATTTCTTCAGTATAACTTTGGAATAATCCACATCCCTGAGCAACATAAATTACACCGACCTAAGAGCCAGGGTAGACAGTGCTATGTTTGCAGGAGAGCTTCTTCTGCCAACAGACCTACCACCTCTTGTGGGAGGTGGAGTAATTAAGCCAATAGAAGAGCTCTCTCCCCTCAGCTTAGAGCATCTGTGCTTATGTGCCGCTGTAACTGATTTCATGTAGACATAGCCTTACCTTCACAGATGCAGTAACCACCCCAAGCACACCAAGAAATCTACAGCCAGGCACTCAGATACCAAGAATATGCTCCCAAGGAGAAAGTCCGGGATTCACATCTTAACACACTTAAAACTGCCTTTACCAAACATTGTATCAAGTCAATTGCATCATGGAAAACCTGTAGACATATCTCCACCTCTAAGATGATGAACACCCCCCCATAACACCCCTTTCAAGATCCATGAGTCCTACACAGGCGTATCATAGAATATTAGGGTTGGAAGAGACCGCAGGAGGTCATCTAGTCCAATCCCCTGCTCAAAGTAGGACCAATACCAACAAAATCATCCCAGCCAAGGCTTTGTCAAGCTGGGCGTTAAAAACCTCTAAGGATGGGAGATTCCACCACCTCCCTAGGTAACCCATTCCAGGGCTTCACCACCCTCCTAGTGAAATAGTGTTTCCTAATATCCAACCTAAACCTCCCCCACTGCAACTTGAGACCATTGCTTCTTGTTCTGTCATCTGCCACCACTGAGAATAGTCTATCTCCTTCCTCTTTGGAATCCCCGTTCAGGTAGTTGAAGGCTGCTATCAAATCCCCCCTCACTCTTCTCTTCTGCAGACTAAATAACCCCAGTTCGCACAGCCTCTCCTCATAAGTCATGTGCTCCAGCCCCCTAATAATTTTCATTGCCCTCCGCTGGACTATCTCCAATTTTTCCACATACTTTCTGTAGTGGGGGGACCAAAACTGGACACAATACTCCAGGAGTGGCCTCACCAGTGGCCTCACCGGTGTCCAATAGAGGGGAATAATCACTTCCCTCGATCTGCTGGCAATGCTCCTACTAATACAGCACAATATGCCATTGGCCTTCTTGGCAACAAGGGCACACTGCTGACTCATATCCAGCTTCTCATCCACTGTAATCCCCAGGTCCTGTACTGCAGAACTACTGTTTAGCCAGTCAGTCCCCAGCCTGTAGCAGTGCATGGGATTCTTCCATCCTAAGTGCAGGACTCTGCACTTGTCCTTGTTGAACCTCATCAGATTTCTTTTGGCCCAATCCTCCAATTTGTCTAGGTCACTCTGGACCCTATCCCTACCCGCCAGTGTATCTACCTCTCCCCCCAGCTTAGTGTCATCTGCGAACTTGCTGAGGGTGAAATTCATCCCATCATCCAGATCATTAATAATGTTGTAGACCAAAACCAGCACCAGGACTGACCCCTGGGGCAGTCTGCTTGATACCGGCTGCCAATTAGACATTGAGTCATTGATCACTACCCGTTGAGCCCGACAATCTAGCCAGCTTTCTATCCACCTTATAGTCCATTCATCCAATCCATACTTCTTTAACTTGCTGGCAAGAATACTGTGGGAGACAGTATCAAAAGCTTTGCTAAAGTCAAGATATATCACATCCACCAGTTTCCCCATATCCACAGAGCCAGTTATCTCATCATCGAAGGCAATCATAACATGTGGGGCACCCAGGGCTGGTGCAAGGAAGTTTCGCGCCCTAGGCGAAACTTCCATCTTGCGCGCCGCCCACCCCCCCCGCCCTGCGGCAGCTCCCCACCCCCCTGCCCTGAGGTCCCCCTCTGCGGCAGCTCCCCACCCCCCCCGCCCTGAGGTGCCCCCCTGCGGCAGCTCCCCACCGGGGAGCTGCATGGCAGCTCCCCACCCCAGCTCACCTCTGCTCCACCTCCTCCCCGAGAACGCCGCCCCCGCTCTAATTCTCCTCCCCTCCCAGGCTTGCAGCACCAAACAGCTGATTGGCACCACAAGCCTGGGAGGTGGGAGAAGTGGAGCAGCGACGGCGTACTTGGGGAGGGGGCGTAGCAGAGGTGAGCTGGGGTGGGGAGCCCTACAGCAGGTCCCCCCACCCTGAGGCAAACCCGTGGCAGCTCCCCACCCCCCTGGCCCAGGGAGCCGTGCAGCAGCTCCCCACCCCAGCTCACCTCTGCTCTGCCTCCTCCCCGAGCACGTTGCCCCTGCTCTAATTCTCCTCCCCTCCCAGGCTTGCGGCGCCAACCATCTGATTGGCGCTGCAAGCCTGGGAGGCGGGAGAAGTGGAGCAGCGACTGCGCACTCGGGGAGGGGGTGTAAGAACGCTATAAAAAAAATTGGGGGCACCGCTTTTTGGTGCCCCCAAATCTTGGCGCCCTAGGCAACCGCCTAGTTTGCCTAAATGGTAGCACCGGTCCTGGGGGCACCTCATCCCGTGCACTAAATGGCACAGTAACAATGATGTGGGTGTAACTAGACAATCACTGTGCTCTCCAATGAACTCACACAGGAAAATGATAAAAGACAAGAACATCCTGTCACCTGTGGATGAGCACTTTTCACAAAATGATCACTCTATATCTGACCTCTCAGTAGGGTTGCCACCCATCTGGCCTTTACCCGGACACTCCGGTTGTGGGCTTCTGTGTCCAGGTGCCATTTAGGGATGCCAGGTGCCTGGTTTTCAACGAAAAGGGGACCTGACAACCCTAAATGGCACCCTAACTAAAAATCCAGTTACCGCGGGGCGGGAGTTAACCCACGCCAGCCCCTCATCAGCCGTGACTGCCTCCTACCTGCAAGCAGGCTCCTTGAGAGGATCCAGCGAGCAATGCGGGGAGGAAGGGAGAGGAGCGAGCGACAGGGCAGGGTCTTGGGGGAAGCGGCAGGGATGGGGCCTTGGGACTCCAGTTACAGGCAATTAGAAAGGTGGCAATGCTACCTCTCAGTCCTCATCCTCAAAAGAAACCTGCACAACCCCTTCAAAAGATGAGTTTAAAGACGAGTGGGAGTTTAAATTCCTAACTTTGCTAGACACTAAAAATCACGGACTGACGAGAGACACTGGATTTATGGCTTATTACAACAATCTGTACCCCACTAACCATTCCCCCCAGCTGCCTTCCCAGATATGATTGGAGAGGTGTTAACAGGCCACTTCACCTTGAATGGTCCCTTGAAATATGTGTTAACTACTTGTGCTAAAGAATCTGTTCCACCTTGTATTTAAGCTGTGACACCCCCCCCCCCCCCCCCCGAGTAAGCTTCCCAGCCCTGAAGAAGAGCTCTGTATGGCTGGAAAGCTTGTCTCTCTTACCAACAGAAATTGGTCCAACAAAAGATATTACCTCCCCCACCTTGTCTCTCTAATATCCTGGGACCAACACGGCTACAACACCACTGCATATCAGCTATACATAGACAGCTTCCCTAAATCATCCCACCTGAATTTGGTCCTGGCATTCCTGGCCCCCCTTCGGTCACCATTGAGGATTGGACCTGGGATTCTAAAGCACTAAAAGCCCCATTTCAGCTAACAGGATAATGGCCCTAGTTGGAGGTGGTAGTAGATTTTTATCCTCTTAAATGAATCAGCCACTAGAGGGGGGACTCAGAACACTGGGCTGGGGGACTGGGCTGCAGTGGCTCTGACTGGGTACCTGCCCCCTCCCTTCGATTCTGAAAAGCCCTGTCAGGTCCCTGGAACAAGGGAGCCACTTAGGGCAGCACTGAAGGGCTCCCATAGCCTATGTTAGGGGCTATGCGGGATAGAAGAGGCACAAGCCCCTGACCCTATGTCTTGGCATCAGTGCCTACCAGGGGGGCAATCTGGCTCAAAGAGCTTTGTGCAGGGCAGCCCAAATCCCTTGGTACTCATGAGAACAGTGTCCAGCCCACATAAAGTCATATCCCAGTGACCTCCACTCAGTCACGTCTCCGTGGCAGCCTCTGTCTGCACAGGAAGGAGGTGGCAGGCTGAGTCTGGAACTTCCTGCAGCATGGAGATCCCTGGGGCAGGCTCCATCGGCAACATCCTGCAGGGCAGGCCGCGACGGGAATGTCCTGCAGCATGGAGATCCCTGAGGCAGGCCACATTGGGAACGTCCTGCAGGGCGAAGACCCCTGGGGCAGGCTGGGATAGGAACGTCCTGCAGGGCAAAGATCCCTGGGGCCGGCCGCAACAGGAATGTCCTGCAGGGTGGAGATCCCTGGGGCAGGCCACGACGGGAACGTCCTGCAGGGTGAAGATCCCTGGGGCAGGCCACGCTGGGAACATCCTGTAGGACAAAGTTCCCTGGGGCAGGCCACGTTGGGCACATCCTGCAGCATGGAGATCCCTGGGGAAGGCTGCATCGGGCACGTCCTGCAGCGTGGAGATCCCTGGGTCAGGCCGTGTTGGGAACGTCCTGTGGGGGGCGGGGTTGCACCTTGGAGCAGGCCATGTTGAACCCCGTGCTCATGCTCCTTGGGCCTGTTTTGTGCAGAGGAAGAATCGACAGGAGCTTGTGCAAAAAGTGAAGACAATGGAAGGCCAGGACTGTCCTCAGAGAAGCAGCATGTGCATATACTACCAAAGGACTCCTCAGGCAAGCAGGCTCCTGCAAGTGACTAGGTAGGAACCCATGGGAGGCTTGGGCAGGAATCATCGAATCATAGACGATTAGGGTTGGACGAGATCTCAGGAGGTCATCTAGTCCAATCCCCTGCTCAAAGCAGGACCAATCCCAACTAAATCTAACCTGAACAGGCTGACCTGAGCAGACCTCAGCTAGAATAGTGCATGTTGCTGCCATATGACAGAGCCGGGAGAGAGAGGGTGTGTTTGGTGATAGATTGATCAACGAACTGATGAGAATCCCAAGAGGACACAGATACTGGGGCTGGCAGCACAGACAGAGGAGAGAGAAGTTAAAAGCTGCTAGGTCTGGCTTGGCTCTGTGGTCACTGGGTGGGGAGAGGAAACACACAAGAATCCCTTGGGCTGTGAGTTTGCTTGCCCAGGGACATGGTAACGGGTGTGGGGCTCGACTGACCCCTCTGGGCTTGGCTCACAGCTTTCCCGTTGGCTGATGTCGATGTTGTGCCCTGGACACAGGAGCTTTAGACTGACCGTTCGGAAACAGAAGAGAGCATCCCTAGTGGCCCATTCATAATGCATGTGGTCACCAGGGGGTGCTGCTGCACTGCCCTACGAGAGTGCCCCTAAAGCCACTTTTTAAATCCACAAGGTTCTTTTTTGGCTCATCTCAGCTGCCCCCGAACTCCAGCTCCATGTGGCGCCTATGAGATAAAATGGGGACAGGTGCCCACTCCACACATGCCACCACCACAGTTATCGCTAATGGCCCCCTCCTGGGCAGCCCCAGCAGCGAGGCCAAGGAGCAGATGAGCCCTGGAGTCTGAACCTCAGCTCAGGCTGGGTCTTGGGGCTCACCCTCTGGGCTCTAAGGGGAGGCATTATTTGACTTAGGCTGGACACCTCCCTACCACCCATGGCAGCCTTAACTCTGCTTCTAGTAATGCCACCCTGCCTTCATCCCTTCTGCTCTCAGCTCTGCACTGAATCACCCTACCAGCACAGCCAGTGGCTGTCCCAACCCTCCCCAATCCCTAGTGCTGGGGGACCATTGTCTGGGGAACAGGCGTGTGCACACTGAGGAAATGGGCAGAGTTAAGGTTACAGGGCATGGTCTGTGGTGTTCAGTAGCCGTGGCAATGGGAGGACATGTGCCTGTAGCGGGAGGAGCAGCAGGATGAACTGGGAGGCAGCTTGGCTTTTCATTGCCTTGCTTTTGTGGGTTCATAGTGTGGGTCCCAACCCCAATGTTTGTTGTGTTAATACCCTCCTGTAGGTGGCGCTCTGGTCCAGGTGTGAGTGGTGTTTCGAGGACAGAGGCAGGGCAACGCGGCAGGGAGGAAGGAAGAAGGAAGATCACTGGGTTGTGTGTGGGGGGGTTAATGATTGTTTTCTAAGATTACAATGGCTGTTTGGGTGTTTGTGATTTTTTTTTACTGCCGCAGAGAAGACGCCCTGGAGAGGGAAGGGGTAGGCTGAAATCTAGCCCCACCAGCCCGTCCTGGCTCGTGGTGGTTGGGGCAGCCCGGCACAAGTGGGGCATTTCACAGTAAACACAATGATCCTGGGCAGGATTGACAGTGCCGGGCGTGGACATGTAATTCCAGGCAGAGTCCAGAGAGGGTGAGGTTCCCCTTGCACAACCCAGCCCAGCCCAGCACCTCACACCCTGCATGAGACCAGAGCAGGAGTGTAGGAATGGCTGGGTCTTGTGCCAGGCCACCCCCTCACCCAGCTGACACTTGGTGAAACTACGACCTGCCCTGTCCACACTGGGGGTTTGAAGCATATTGTCAATCATGGTTTAAACACACCTTTGTGCTAGTGTGGACAAGTCCCAAGGAGCACAGCACCTAGGGGAACACCCCTTTCTCCCCAGCCACACAGGAACCCCCTGCAGCAGAACCCCAGTGCTTCCCCCTCACCCTGGGTCTGACCAGGGTCTTTAACCCTACAAGACTCCTGCCATCCTCAGCCAGGTCCCAGGACAGGTGGGCCAAGCTGGGACCAGGCTCTGCTGACCCCAGGGCAAGCCTGGGATGTGAGCATTCAGCGTGCCCCGAGCCTGGCTGCCCTTGCCCCTGTCCAGCGGTGCAGGAGGCTGAGCCCTGCCCGGTGTGTCTGTCATTGCCAGCACTCAGCCCTCTACAAGCCCCCGTCGTCACCACAGCTTTGGCCATCTGGAGCACCAAGCCTGTCGTGTCAATCAATAAACTGATCTCATGTTAGCGCCTGCTGCTCATTGCACCTCTGTGCTGGGGACGGAGTGCGGGAGGGAACAATAGGCTCTACCAGACGGGATCAGCCCAGTCTTCCAGTACTAGAGACTGCAAAGGAAGGGGTAAGAACCCCCGCTGTAGCAGACGGATGATAATCTGCGACACCCACCCCCCGTTGCCAGCCCAGATGGGCCCCGAGGGGGCAACAGGGTTCGTTGCCCGGTGTGCGCCGCACCAATAGACACACCAGGGGTGGAGAAGCAAACAAAGTTGATTTGAGATCTCAAAGTGGTGCAGGGAGACAGGCACGTCTCAAATCAAGCACAGAACATACAAGCAAGTGTTCCCTTTTCTATTCCAAGCTGTTTGTGTGTAAGCTTTGTTCTGTTTTCTCCCTCAGACTTCTCCCTACCCAATAGCAGTTACAGCATGTACACATTGGGCATGTTAGAAACTTTCCACTTCACATGCTTATCTTTGACCTTGTAAGCTCTACGCACTAGGCCTTTCCCTCCCCCTTTTCCCCCGCATTATCACTACTGTTTCTGTTAGTACGAGCAAAACTGCAGCTGTCTGCTAGAAAAGCTGACCGTTACATATTCTGCTTCAGCATAGGCTGTTAGCATGGAGGTAGGTTAAAGTTCACAAGATGGAGTTACTGTGGCTCACTTAGACCCAGAGCAGGGAGGTTTCATCGGCACTTATGGCCTTCCACCCCCTCCCCGAGTTACCTGGTAGCTATGCCTAGTGACACCAACACTCCCCTCCGTGAAGGTCTCATCCTGCTCTTTAATGGTCAGTGATCAGCTTAGTTCCTGAAGCAGGAGGTTGAATAACCCTTCCTAAAGGTTTGGTCTCATTATTTATTCATAGTCAGTCTGGCTGTTCTTGAATCCACATAGATGTCCAATCCCTCTAGATTCACAGATTCCAAGCCCAGCAGGGACCACTGTCTCTTGATCTCAGTGACATCCTGTTGCAGGGAGTTCCACAGGCCGAGCACACGCTGGGTAGTAAAGCATTTCCTTTGATCAGTTTTGAAATTCCTGCCTTTAATTTGTGGGAAGGAAAGTGAAGAAAATAAAACCCAGGGAAGCAAAGTCAGGATCAGAGCTGCAAGAACCACTCCAAGCCACTGTGATCCTGGCAACTGCCCCTTCCCTGGCCTCAGGGGCTGTTTGCAAACACGGGGGGCAAGTGCTCAGTCTTAGTGACTCTCCAGCTCCTCAGCAGATAGATTCCTATTGGGGGTGAGATGCAGGAGGCTCTGATGGCCGACCGGGGCCCCATCCGGTGCAGCGGCTCTGGCTGGGAGGCCTGGAGCCCCCAGCTCAGAGCAGCGTCTCGCCTGCCACCCCTGCACACACCCCAGCTCGCTGGCTGGGGGACATTGATGCCGGCCAGCCTGAGACGAGCTCAGACAGTGAGTGATGGAGAAGCACCAGGCACTTTAGGGGATGAGGAATGGAGCAGTGCAGGAGGAACTGCATAGTCCATTGGCTGAGAGGGACAGTGCAGGGAGCTCATTGGATGGGAGGGACAGTCCAGGTAAGGCACTGGCTGAGAAGAGACAGCAAGGGTAGCTCATTGGTTAAGAAGGGACAGTGAAGGTAACCCATTGGCTGAGAAGAGACAGCAAGGGTAGCTCATTGGTTAAGAAGGGACAGTGAAGGTAACCCATTGGCTGAGAAGAGACAGCAAGAGTAGCTCATTGGTTAAGAAGGGACACTGCAGGGAGTTTGTTGGTTGAGGACTTTTATTAGGGTTACCATTCGTCCGGATTTACCCGGACATGTCCTCCTTTTTGTGCTAAAAATAGCGTCCGGGGGGAATTTGTAAAGCACTCACAATGTCCGGGATTTCCCCCCTCCCCCAGAGCGGCTGGGAGGGCTGCAGGAAAGTCCCGGGCTGGACTCCGGAGCAGCTGGAGAGGAGCTCCGCCCTGCATTCTGAGCAAGTGTATCAGCACAAAGTGCAGCCCTCCCCTTTTGCAACTGGGAGCGGTTACTGCCATGCAGCGTAGCAAAACGGGAGCGAGAGCACTTTGTGCTGATACAAGGGCAGCTCCCCCCCTGCAGCCCGGTCCGGCAGCCCTGTGCAGGGCCAGGGACCGGGTTTTGTTGTGCTGGGGAGCTTAGCCACGTGTCCGGCTCGCACAGAGCCCAACACCCTGTTCTGAGCAGCAGGGTAAGGGGGGCAGGAGAAGGGGCAGGGAGGTTCTGGAGGGGGCAGTCAAGAAACGGGGGGGGCGCTTTTTGGGGGGAGTGGAGAAAGTTTTGGGCAGTCAGGGTACAGGTAGGGGGTAGGGTCCTGGTGGGCAGTTGGGGGGGGTCTTAGGAGGGGGCAGTTAGGGGACAAGGAACAGGGAGTCTTAGGTAGGGGGTGGGGTTCTGGAGGGCAGTTAGGAGCAGGGGTCCCAGGAGGGGGCAGTCAGGGGACAAGGAGCGGGGGGGGTTGGGAGTTCTGGGGGGGAGCTGTCAGGGGGCAGGAGTGGGGAGAGGGATCGGAGCAGTCAGGGGACAGGGAGCAGAGGGGTTTAGATGGGTTGGGAGTTCTGGGGGGGGCTGTCAGGGGGCAGGAGTGCGGAGAGGGATCGGAGCAGTCAGGGGACAGGGAGCAGAGGGGTTTAGATGGGTTGGGAGTTCTGGGGGGGAGCTGTCAGGGGGCAGGAGTGGGGAGAGGGATTGGAGCAGTCGGGACAGGGAGCAGAGGGGTTTAGATGGGTTGGGAGTTCTGGGGGGGGCTGTCAGGGGGTGGGGAGTGGTTGGATGGGGCGTGGGAGTCCCAGGGGGTCTGTCTGGGGGTGGGGGTGTGGATAAAGGTTGGGGCAGTCAGGGGACAAGAGGCAGGGAGGCTTAGATAGTCCTGGGGGGCAGTTAGGGGCAGGGGTCCCAGGAGGGGGTAGTCAGGGGACAAGGAACGGGGGGAGGGTTGGGAGGTCAGGGGGGGCGAGAAGTGGGAGGGGCAGGGGCGGGGCTAGGGCGGGGCTTCTCCCGTCCTCTTTTTTGCTCGCTGAAATATGGTAACCCTACTTTTATGCCTCGTATCTCAAAGTTCTTTTCATGTCCTATAAAGCCCGGTCAGATTCCATCCCCTGGGCTGCTGGAGCCAGACCCCTGGGCTGGGGGTGATGGTGGGTGGCAGCCCTGGGCAAGGGCAGAGATGGGCCATGGCTCCGAATTTCAAAAGTGCTCAGCCCCCAGCAGGTTCCATTGAGAATAACAGGCGGGAGAGCCTCCATTGTTCTCAGTGTGGAGGGAGAGCCTCCATTGTTCGCACTGGGGTGGGGGAGCTGCAATTGTTCTCACTGGGGTGGGGGGCTCCATTGTTCTCAGTGTGGAGGGAGAGCCTCCATTGTTCTCATGGGGGGGAGCCGCCATTGTTCTCACTAGGGGAGGAGCCTCCATTGTTCTCACTGGGGCGGGGAGCCGCCATTGTTCTCACTGGGCTGGGGGGGCCTCTATTCTCAGTGTGGAGGGAGAGCCTCCATTGTTCTCACTGGTGTGGGAGCCGCCATTGTTCTCACTGGGGTGGGGGGCCTCCGCTGTTCTCACTGGAGGGGAGCTTCCATCCCCTGCTAGCACTGGGGCAAGGGAGTTTGTCGCTGCTATTCTGGGGCTCTCCTGCTGCCCCCTCCTCAGCGCTGACCAAGCACAGAAATGCCTCCAGCTCTCAGGGCCCCTGCTGTCAGCCCTGCCCTCACAGCTCAAGGGCATTAATATCCTGGGGGGTTCAATGGATGACCGGCCCCGTCCTGTGTCTCCATCGCAGCCAGGAGGCCTTTGGTGCAGCCAGCTCTGAGCTTGGTCCCAGGCCCAGCCAGTGCTGCTGCCAAGGGTTTAGGAGAGGAGCAACAGGGGCACCTGCTGGCTGGAGAGGGGAGGCCTGGCCCAGGCACTAGGAAATGGGCAGTCGATCAAAGGCGATGCCCTGTGATTAATGCCCTATGCTATCCGTAGTAAAGATGTGTATCTTGACCCACAGCACCCCCCTGCCCTCACCACAAGACCCCATTCCCCTTTTCCAGGTCATTTATGTTGAACAGCACAGGTCCCGGTACAGCTCCTTGGGGACCTTGCTATTTAGCTCTCTCCATTGTGATAATGACCATTTTTTCCTATTCTTTGTTTCCTATCTTTTAACCAATGACTGATCCATGCAAGGCCTTTACCTCTTTTCCCATGATAGTTTACATTATTTAAGAGCCTTTGGTGTGGGACCTTATCAAAGGCTTTCTGAAAGGCTAAGTACACTGTTTTGACTGGATCACCTTTGTCCACATACTTCCTCTCAGAGAATTCTCATAGATGGGTGCGGGATGATTCCCCTTTATAAAAGCCATGTTGACTCTTCCCCAACATATGTGTCTGATAATCCTGTTCTTTTAAAAAAATCAGCATTACACTAGCTACCATCCAGTCATCTGGTGCAGTTCTGTAATTTCACATTTGAGTTCCTTCAGAACTCTTGGGTGAATACCAGCTGGTCCTGGTGATTTATTACTGCTTAATTTATCTATTTGTTCCAAAACCTCCTCTATTGACATCTCAATCTGGAACAGTTCCTCAGATTTGTCACCTAAAAAAGAATGGCTCAGGTGTCGGAATCTCCCTCATATCTGCAGTGACAACCGATGCAAAGAATTCATTTAGCCTCTCTGCAGCAGCCTTGTCTTCTTTGTGTGCTCCTTCAGCACCTTGATCATCCAATGGCCCGACTGATTTTTTGTGGGGCAGGCTTCCTGCTTCTGATATACTTACAAAAAAATGCTGTTAGCAAAAAATCCTGCTCTAACAATTACACCCCACTCCCTTTCCCGAGCAAGGGTTAAAATTAGACATGAGCTTTTTCTTTAAAAAAAAAATCACTGTTTCTCTCTCCTGTCTTGCCCTGTGAAGTCTTTTTCTCTCATTTGGTCTCTTTCCTTTTGGGGGCCTTTTAAAAATTATTTCCAAAGCCAGGGGACAAAACAACAACAGAAACCATTTTAATTCTCTTTTGTTTTTTATTTGTCCTTCACATAGTTCTTTTGATTAGTTCCTTAGTTTCATTTTTACATGCGCACAGTTTGGGTTCAGCATCGGAATGTGGAGCTGTTCAAATAATAACCAGTTTCGAGAAACAAAGAGTAACGGCATGGTAGAAAATGATGCCCGAAGTACAAACACGTACAGAGAATACCCACGGCGGAGGTGAGCTCGGGTGTATTTACAGTGCAGGGCAGGAGAGGTTAGCAACTTGTGGCCATTGGGGCACGCTGCAATCTTGTATGACCTCTAAGCAGCGACCAGGTTAAAGGTCCTCACAGCTGAAAGAGTCCCCCCTAGGGAGCCAGTTTGATGAGGTCAGTCCCAGGTACGCTCATGATGGGGAGCTGCTGATTCTGGGCCTGCTTCTGTCTCACCTAGCGCCTGATCCTGAGAGGTGCCGAGCCCTGCTGCCTCCCATTGGCCTCAGACACAGTGCTAGTGCTCTCTGGGACAGGCCCTCAGGAAGGTTTTACTTGGGTGATTTTCCATGGTGTGGGCAAGAGCAGGATGTGGCCCGGGGTTGATGCTTGGGTGCTCTAAGAACAGGCCATTGGCTCTGAGTGGGGTGGGGGCTTTGTCTCCCTTTGCTCTTCCTCTCCGGCACCTTTGCCCTCCCACCTCCCTGCAGATCAGACTCAGCCCACAAACAAGCCCTCACTCTGCAAAGTGGGGCAACATCACTAGTCCCATTTTAGAGAGGAGGGGACTCAGCACGGGCCATGGGGTGACTCTCCCAAAGCCACACAGCACGTCAGCAGCAAAGATGGACCCACGCAGCCCCCCGTTTTAATCACCAGACACATTCACTCCCAGAGCCTGAACTAGAA
Source organism: Malaclemys terrapin pileata (assembly GCF_027887155.1). Taxonomy (NCBI): domain Eukaryota; kingdom Metazoa; phylum Chordata; order Testudines; family Emydidae; genus Malaclemys; species Malaclemys terrapin. Next base: position 9,469,508 of record NC_071527.1, on the reverse strand, counting down.
CCAATGTTCTGAGTCCCACTCTCCCATTCCAACCACTAGATGTCCTGACTCCCAGTCCCACCTCTCTAACCCCCTGCTCCAGGTACCACGCCTCTCCCAGACCTGGGGGTCGCACCCAGGAGTCCTGACCCCCAGTCCCACTGCTCTAACCCCTGCTCCAGGTACCACGCCCCTCCTAGAGCTGGGCTAGACCCCAGTGGTCCTATGGCTTGAAGCACCAGGAGCAAAAGTGGTTCATCAGCCACAGCTTCCTTTCTAAGGGCAGGGCTGAGGCTCCCTCTGGGGTGAGTGGGATTCTGCAGGTGCCACTGAGTCTAGCGCAGGGGCCGGGGGGGTGGGAGCGCCCCATACCCAGCTCTCTGAACTTTGGAGACATGTTGTGAGCTGCCCTCTCCTGAATCCATGCGTGTCCGGGTCAGCATGCAGCAGCCAGCTCCCCGCAGGGACCAGGGACATCAGTGTCTCCCACCAGGCCAGACAGCCCCGAGCAAGACAGGCCAGCCCAATGTAGAGGGAGGGCTCCAGGACTGGGCTGAGGCCCAGGGTGCCCAGGACACCTGGGCACCTGGGATGTGGGGTGGCCAGGACTGAAGCCCCGACAACCAGGGCCCCTAGCTCAACAGGTGAATAATCCAGGGGACGTCAGACCATCCACCTCAGCTGAGCCAAAGGAAAATCTGCTCCAGGGACCAAGTGCCCAGCCCTTATAGCAGGTATACCTGCCAGCCACCCCCCTCCGCTGATCTCCCAGCCCTTATAGCAGGTAAACCTGTCCATCCCCCCCGCACGCACACACAGAGCGCCCAGCCCTTATAGCCAGTGCACTCCTCAGAGCATGCAGCTCCCAGGCCCTATAGCTGGTGCACCTCCCTGTCCCGTCACCGCGCCCAGCCTGTATAGCAAGTGCACACACCCCCAAGCAGAAGCTCCCAGCCCCTACAGCGGTGCACCTCCCCCTCTCTCCCAAGTGCCCAGCTCCTGTAGCAAATACACCTCAGGGACCCTCCAGAGCACTTGGCTCCCAACCCCTCCCCGAGAGCGCGGCTCCTGGCCCCTATAGCAAGTGTACCTCCCAGCCACTCCCCAGGGTGCCTGGCCCTTATAGCAAGTGTACTTTAGCCTCACCTCCCCCCCCCAAGTCCTTGGCTCTCTGCTCTTCAAAGCATGTGGCTCCCAGCCTCTATAGTGAATACAGCCCCAGCCCCCCAGCATGGACTCTGGCCCCTAAGCATGCAGCTTCCAGCCCCACCCCCACCAGCCCCAGCACAGGGCAGCCAGCCCCTATAGCGAGTGCACCTGTCGGCCCCCAGCATGCACTGCAGGACAGGCTGTCATTTTAGTGGAAGGGTTTCTTGGATCTGAAGCCCGGGAAGCACCAGGTGTGGAGCCCAGCGCCCCACTCACACACCCTTTCCCCTCCCCCATCCACGCATCTCAAAACACTTGACCACCAGCAGTGAATTTAGCCTGGCAACCCCCTAGGGAAGTGTCATTAACACCTTAGACAGCAGGGGAAACTGAGGCAGGGGGTAACTTGGCCCTGGTCACCCTACAAGTAGCGGAGCTGGAAATAGAACCCAAGAGTCCTGATTTCCCCTCCCCCCCTGCACCTGCTCTAATCCGCTGGAGCCCACTCCCCTCCCAGAGCTGCAGATAGAACCCAGGAGTCCTGATTCCCAGCTCCCTGCCTGTACTACTACACATACGCTAAATATGTATTTATCTCCTCCCTAGCTCGCCCTGGAGCCAGGAAAAGAACCCAGGTGTCCTAGCTCACATCCATTGGCTAAGCACAGACCTGGGATTGCATAGCTCTGATAGAGGTCACCTGAGGTCAGGCCGAGGTAGCTGATTGGAGCAGGCTCACCCGGAGCTCTGGTCTTTCCTCATCTAGACAAAGCCTCTGGCTTTTCCTGACCCATGAACCCTTGGGAAGTTCAGCATTGGACAGCTCCCAAACAAACCCACCGCAGAGTCCCTGTGGCCCTGGGAATCAGGAGGAACTTAATATTTACTGTTAGATACAGAGCGGGCTGGATAAAGACAGGCTTCATGGATACGTTCCCACCAGCGCTCCATTGATACCCCTCAGTTCTGACCGCAGTCACTCTCTACCGGTGCCCCTCAATCCCAACCTGCACTCCCTGCTATCTGAGCCCTGGGCTCCCACACACAGCTCTGCCAATGCTAGTCTATCACAACCTATTCTTCATTCCCTTTCCAGCCCCTCTAGGGTGCCCAGCCCCCCAGCTCCTGCTATTCCAGTCCTGCCCCCTGCCCCCAGCTCTGCCAATGCCTAGAGCCTGCTGGCTCCCATGGCACTTGCTGAATCCTGCTGCACCACAGCCCACGGCAGCTCAGCAGAGTTAACAGTTGTAAGCTGAGACTGCCACAGTCATTGCATGTGTGACTAGACCAGGCCCAGAGTGCAGGGTTCAAACGTGCCCCCTTCCAAAAAAAAAACGTCCCTGTCCTGCAAGGTGGGAGTGGGGCTGTGGAGTTTGCTCCAGGCCATCCTGCGCTTGGGAGCCAAGTCCTGTTAACAGCCAGGTGTGCAAAGGGGCCTGCTTTGGAGCCCCCCTCCAGCCACGGGACACGGATCAGAGTAACACTCTGCTCTGTTATGGTCATTCCACCCCACAGGGCGGAGGGTGAACCTGCCCCGGCCCCTGCCCGTCCTTCCACGCATGTCGCTCAGGGGCACTTGGGAGCAGTGACATGTCTGGCTCCGCGGCCTAGGAAGAGACACAGGCTGGAGCGGGCGGGCGGGCGGGGGGGGGGAGGGGGTGGCGAGGCCTTGGGAAGCCCTTGTCTCAGTTCCATTTATTATTCTGCATGTCTGAGAGATGTGGCTTCACCTGGCCTTATTGTGGAGCATGTACCTGGCTCCTTTACTGTTTAGCAAGTGTTTATCCAGGCAAAAGAGTGTACACTCCCCACCCTGTGACCAGTGGAACCTCCCGTCACGCTGCAAGGACCCATGTGCAAGGTGACACTGAACAAACACACTCTGTAACCCGCCAGCTCCATGACATCTGCAGGGAGCTCCTGGGTTCCCCGTGGGAAAGAGAGTGGGCCCTGACCCAATCAAATTGGAGGGGAGTCCTGGGAAAGGGGGTTGGGCTCTGGGTAGATCATATTGGGGCTGCAAGTCAGGAGGGTTTGCCACTGCAGGGACCCCACTGCAGACGGGGAGGAGATTCTGGCCTGCGAGGAGTGGATGTGTCTGTCTGGGGGTACGAGGGGCGACCCAGTCCATGCTCTGTTCTAAGGGTAGGCCCTGGGGCTCTGACATCACCCCAGACAGGTATTTTGTAGCGGTCATCCATCCTGGCTCCAGTGGGCAGGTAAGCAGCTGTGACACGCCCTGGAGGCACTGCTGGAGTCCACAATTCCCCAAGTGACCAAGTTGGCTCCACATTCTCCCCCAAACTCCTCCCACAGCCCTGTGGATCACCCTGAAGCCTCCGCTCCTCAATCATCCCTGGGCGTCTGACACATTGGGATTCCAGAGAACAAGTCCTTTAAAAAGACACAGGCAAAGCCCTGGCCCAGCAGCTCCGGGCGTTTGCTGGCTGGGCAGTGAGACGTCTCCGATAGCCCCAGCTAGAGGGGTGGGGCAGGAAGGCAGATGCAACAGGGGCCTGTAGTACCTGGCTTGGCGGGGCTGGTGACTGGCCTGGCCAGGCCAGGGCTCAGGGTGGTGGCGGCGAGGGAGGGCTTTGATGGGTTCAGGCCATGTGCTCGGTGACATCAGGATTTCCCTTGACTCTAAGGTTTACATTAATTTTTATATCTTGACAATGGTTGCTCCCTCTCGCCCTCTGGCCTGGGGCGGCTCCTCCTGCGATGGTGCTGATTTCGATGGCATCGAATACTTTGGACTAAACTGCATCATTCAGTTGGAAAAGGGACCTGCTGGGTCAGAGCGGGAGAGTCAAGGCCTAGACAGCAGGATCCACCCTCCCGCCAGGCCCCGCTGAGCCAGGGCACCCCTGCATTGTGCCAACCTAGAGTGCATTGGTGCACAGACGCCTCTGTGCAGGATAGCACATCCCACAGTCCCCCTCCGCTGGGCCCTGCTGAGCCAGAGTGCCCCCCACATAATGCCAACCTGAGAGCATGTTGGTGCATGGCCACCTTTGTGCAGGACAGTGCGTCCCACTGCCCCTACCCCGGGGACCCAGTGACCCAGAGCGCCCCCACATGGTGCCAATCTGAGGGCACGTCGATGCACGGCTGCCTCTGTGCAGGACAGCACGTTCCACCTTCTCCCTTCCCTGGGTCCTGCTGAACCAAGGCACCCCTGCATAGTGCCAGCCAGAGAGTGTCTTGGTGCACGGCCCCCGCTGTGCAGGACAGCGATGAGCTGCTCCAGTCAAAGTCAGAGCTGGCTGTACAGAGTGGGGCTGAGGGAGGCGCTCTGCAGACTCACACCCCAGCAGCACAGCAAGCTCCAGCCTCGCCCTAGAGGGACATCTCTGCTGGGGCTGAGAAGGGAGTGTGGTCTCCCCAGCCCAACCACTGCTTGGCATCTCTGCTGAAACAGCCACAGGATCTGGGCTGAGACGCCCCAAACGTATCTGAGAGCCGGGCCCTCAATAGCTGAGAGGGCAATAACATGTGGTCACTACAGGAGCGGGAGCCATTGGAATCACTGCCCTAAAGGCTCCGTCACCCAGGCCAGGTGTCTCTGTGTCCATGCAAGGTGAGGGAGTCTTGCTCCCGCAGGTGTTCGACTAGCCCAGAGAAGGCCAGCACTGCCATGTCCGCAGCCCTAACTTCACCACGCCAGGAAGGGCCAGACCCTGCTGCAGGTTCTGAGGTATCCGCTGAGCAGATGGCAGTGGACAGTCATCAGGATCACCGGGTGTGCTCTGAACCTGCCCCGCTCAGCTCTTTGGGTGCCATTTACACCGGGGCAGAGCGAGACTGGGATGCCACTCAACTGCGATGGCACATTGCGCCAAGGTGACGGCCCCAAGCTGCACTGACTCTGGGTTCACACTGACAGGCAGCAGGGCGAAGGCACCAGGCCACTCTGACTCCAGCGTTGCAGTGATCAGCGCCAGGGGAAGGCACCAAGCTGCACTGACTGGGTGTCCAAGTGACCGGTGCCAGGGGACAGTGCCAGGCTGCACTGACTCTGGCATCGCGGTAACCGGTGCCAAGGGACAGTGCCAGGCCTCACTGACTCCGGGTTCGTGGTGACCAGTTCCAGGGGACAGCGCCAGGCCGCACTGACTCCGGGTTCGTGGTGACCGTTGCCAGGCTGCACTGACTCCGGGTTCATGGTGACCGGTGCCAGGGCACAGCGCCAGGCCGCACTGACTCCGGGTTTGTGGTAACCAGTGCCAGGGGACAGCGTCAGGCCGCACTGACTCCGGGTTCATGGTGACTGGTGCCAGGGGACAGCGCCAGGCCGCACTGACTCCAGATTCATGGTGACCGGTGCCAGGGCACAGCACCAGGCCGCACTGACTCTGGGTTTGTGGTGACCGGTGCCAGGGGACACCGCCAGGCCGCACTGACTCCGGGTTCAGGTGACTGGTGCCAGGGCACAGCACCAGGCCGCACTGACTCCGGGTTTGTGGTGACCGGTGCCAGGGGACACCGCCAGGCCGCACTGACTCCGGGTTCGTGGTGACTGGTGCCAGGGCACAGTGCCAGGCCGCACTGACTCCGGATTCGTGGTGACCGGTGCCAGGGGACAGCGCCAGGCCGCACTGACTCCGGGTTCATGGTGACCAGTGCCAGGGGACAGCGCCAGGCCGCACTGACTCCGGGTTCATGGTGACCGGTGCTCACCTCTCTCCCTCGCAGACTGTGCTATTCCACATCACCGTTCTGATTGTGCTGGTTTTCGGGCACATGTGGCTCCTCCTCGCACGGTGACAGCTCATCAATGGATGTCTGGTTAGTGATCCCTGGGGAGACAGGGCATGTGGGGCACTGGGGCTTGCTCATGAGACCGGGCTCAGGATGGAGCTAGTGAATGTGGCCTATTGGCTCCATGGTCTCGCTGCAGGGTGCCATGAGGGAGCTGCTTCACGCCACCTGTAATAGGCAGGCATGCGGACTGAGCTGAGACCTGCCAACTTGTCTCATGCAGGGCTGCAGACCCAGCCACCAGGGGGTTGCCGTTCGGCCGCCGTGCAGCCTGCGTGGGCTGGAGTATCTGGTCTTTCTCCACCTCACTCCACTTCCCTGCGTTGGTTTGGTTTTGGAATTAGATGAACAGCTTCCGCTGGCCCCCATCTGCCCTGCTCCCAGGAGCACCTGCAACCCTCAGCCCTATGGGCTCTGCTGCCACAGCCACAAGCACCTCACCCCCCCAGTGCAGGGGCGAGGTTCACACAGCCGGGCCCTTCCTCCTGTGCCACCACTGCCTCTCACTGGGACCGGCAAGGAGGGATGACTCGATCTGAAGGGCGCGGGTGGGGGCACAGTGAGATCACCCTGAGAGTTTCTCAGATATGGGGGGGAGGGATTCTCCTCAAAGGGCCCCAGGTCCTGGGCAGTACGTACCGCTGGCTGCTCGCTCCTTCCACTTCTGCTTGTTCTCCTGGATGTACTTGGTCCATGTGGAGCGGAAGCTGGTGATGTCAGCGTTGATGTCGCCCAGCTCTGAATGCTCGTCCAGGGACGGCTGCTTCCATTGAGAACTGCAGGGAAACCAGAGGGGGCAGCGCAGTGTAGTGTGGGAACCACACCAAGGCTGGGAGGCACGGCAGGGAGCCCTAGGAGTCAGGACTGGGCTGGGGCGAGGACACTGAGGGCTTGATCTCCTCAGTTGGGAGCTGCCTTCACCCAACAGCTCAGCAAATCAGCCCCTCAGCTGGAGTAACAAATAACCCTGGATGCACCTGCTCCCTGGGCACCCCATGGCATTGGCATTGCCCTCCTGGCACAGACGAGAAACTGAAACCTAGGAGGTGAAGTGACCTGCCCAGTGTTCACAGACTGGCAGAGCTGAGACGAGACCCCCTGACCCCTGCCTCGCAGCTCCCAGTCCCTCACACTGAGAGCCCACTGCTTCCTGGGAGCGCCTGCTCCGTGAGGTGTGAAGTGAGATTGCCATCCAGTGGCAGGAGCATGGGGAGCAGTAATGCTGCCGGCTTGAGGACAGGAACAGCTGCCAATAGGGAGGCTCTGCTGGCGCTGACCCAGTGAAGGGGCAGCACTGAGTTCTGTTGGACCCCCTGCTCCCTCTGACTGCTCCGTCCTCCTTTGGCGCTCCCCATTGACTCCCCTCAGACCTGTTCCATCCTCAGCCGATGCTGTTATGCACAAGACCAGCAGGGGGCGAGCACAGATCACACATGAGGCAGCTGGGAACCGGAGCCAGGCAAACCTTTCCCAGCAACACCCCAGGGGCATGGCATTTGCATGTGGCTGTGGGGTCTGCACTGGCAAACACAACTACGTGAATGTCATGCAAAACTTGTCCCGGCTCAATTATCCCTTCATGGTGTTCGTGTTCGGGCACCACATGTCTAGAGGGGAACCTGCCACCAGCATGACAAACCCCATGGTCTTTGGTCACTTGCTAAGTCTTGTGGCTAAGGCCTCCTGGGTTCTATCCCCCGCTCCGGGAGCGGAGTGGTCTCTAGTGAGTTAGAGCAGGGGTGGCTGAGTCAGGACTCCTGGGTTCTATCCCCAGTTCTGCCACTTACTTGTTTGGGGCCTGATCCGAAATGCATTCAAGTCAATGGAACTACTCTGGATCAGGCCTTCTGCCCTTGGGCTCATTGGCTCAGTCTGACCCTCCGTCTTCCCTGGTGAAATGGTGCTAACAATGAACATAAGCTAATGGTGAGGCTCTGTTAATTCATGTCTGCGAGGCTCAGGCACTGCAGCCTAGAGCCATCGGCAGGGTCCCAGCTGGGCCCTGGCCTTCGGCTCTCACACTGCAGAGAAGCTGGCAGGTGCATACAGAGCAGCTGTGAAGCTCTGAAGTTGGGTCATGACTCCCAGCTACAAAAAGGAGCCGTTTACACAGAGCCTGACTTTGCCCAAGGCCACGCCTGCCCTGCTCCCCACCTCCCCAGAGCCTTGCGGAGATAAAGGCCTTTGGAAGCAACACCTTGAAATTCCGCTTTGTTCCCATAGAGAAAAATCATGGCCTGTAACTCCTTCAGGGCTCAGCAGGGACTTGGGCAGGCAGCACAGCTGGGAACCTGCCTTTACAGCATGGCAGGGGCAGACTGGGCTGGAGCTGCAGCCCAAACTCAGGCTGAACCAGCACTTTGTTGGCAGTCTGGGGAAGTCTCCGTGGTGGTTGTTTTACATATTCCTGCTGCTCTGAGGTGGGGGGTGGGGGAGTGGGGGTCTGTTTTCAGGAGACTCTTCGAAGTCTTATCTGGAGCAGAGAGATTAGCGTCTCATTTGCATAAGGACCAGCTGACGGTACTGCCAGAGCTTCAGGCAGGTCCCAAAGCTTCCAGCATCTTTCCTTTCATGGCCATGTCGGACTGCATCCAAGGGACTCTCTGGGAGGTGGGGAAGGATACCCGGGGGAACATACAGGGCTCATGGGGATACTAGGGCCAGTCAGCACACTAGGGGCTGGACGTGAGTAACGTCACTGAGGTAGTAGTGTCAGCATTTTACACATGGGGAAACCGAGGGATTGGGAGGCCTGATTTACCTACAGCCGCATCATGAACCTGTGGCAGAGATGGGACCAGAGCCCAGGTGTCCTGCTGTCCAGTCTGGCAGGCATTCTTCTGTGCTCTGCTGGCTCTCGAGGCACAGGGGATCACATAGCAGCACCAGCCTACAGGGGTGTGTGGCCCCTCTGGACAGCATCGGGGGCTGCCTCACTTTACTAGCCTGGCTACTGTTTCAGTCTAATTTTATTTCTGGACAGGGAGTGCCCCTGAGGGCAGGGTCAGAGGACACAGGCCCACATGGCCCACAGCATTGCCTGAGTGAGGAGCTGGCCCAGTCCTGCAGACATCCCCTCCGAGCATTTCGGAAACACTTAATTAAGATAAATGCCTCTAGGCTGAATGACTGTCCTGCAGCCAGAACAACAGAGACACAAGCAGAGGTTTTCCTGATCCTTGGGTGTGGAACACCCAGGCTCACATCCCTGCTCTGAATTGGGCTAAGCAGGACCTGGACCCTGTGTCTCTCCAGCCCTAGTCAGCACCCGGCCCACTGGGTACTTTGGGATGCGTCTCTCTCACTTTCTCTCTGGGTTTTTGTCAAGGTCTTGGTTCTGTCCCAGTGTGGAACTAAACCAAATGCCGAAACCTGGACAGTTTTCACACCATGAAATTCTTGTTTTCAGGCCAGCCCTACTTTGTCCCCCCCGCTCCCACTGAGAACAATCGGGATCCTCCCTTCCCCACTTCCCATCCTTGAACACAATGAAGAATTCCCCTCCCCCCAGAACAATAAGAGCTGCTGGGACAACCTGGCCCTAGGGCTCTGGGTGCTGCCCATGAAATCCAGCCCCCATGCCCCCAGCAGTGTAACCACCTCCTGGAGAGGGGACTGAGGCAACACAAGGCACCAACAGATCCCCTGCGCCAGGAGGCCTGGAGCCGCCCAGCCAGTGACACCCCAGAACTCAGTGGCGCTGGCTGGGAGGGAATCAGTGACGTGCCTAGGCAGCCCCCACTGACCGGACTTCGACCAGGACTTGCAGCTTGCCCTGCCCTGCCTTGCCCTGCCCTGCCCTGAGGATCTCTGCAGTCAGAGGTGAATACAGCACCGACACTTCCCTTGGGGCAAACTCCCCCATGGGGCAAACGGCACAAGAGGTATGGACTGGACTGGGCCTATGTATCGAGTGTGCAGCCTGGGAGCCAGGATTCCTGGGTTCCAATCCCAAATCTCCTGTATGCTTGCTCTGAGTCCCTTCCCTGCATCAGGCCTCAATTTCCCCACCTGCAATGTAGGGATAGTGATATGATCCCTGCATTCCTGAGCACGCTGGAAAATTACAAGGGCATCGGTGCTAGTAACACTCCCCTGAGTTTCTAGCTGCTGTGAGCCTCCCATATTGTGCTCACCTGCTCTGCTGGCTGGAGGAGGACTTAGACTTGGAGTCTTCCTCCACCAGCGGGAGGACGATCTTCTCCGCCACGTCCGTCAGCACCGAGAAAGTGGGCTCCACGATGAAATCGATGAAACCTGTGGAGGCAGAGGGAGGCGGCATTAGAGTGCAATGCACCCGGAGCCCCACTGGGCCACGTGCCCCTGAGCCGGCAGGGCTGCATGCACAGACACGAGGGCATGGCCTGGCCCAACGGGCAGGCAAGTCACCAAGTGTATCAGAGCAGGTGTTTTGGGGGAGGCAGCGACTCACCGATCTGGGACTGGGCCACCAGCGTGGACTTGCGATCACAGAGCGGAGAGAAGGGCAGGCCCAGCTCAGCCTCCTTGTCCCCCTGCGGGAAACAGGACAAAGAGAACCATTAACCCTGCCAAACACCTGGGGCACCCAGCCGCAGGGTGACGCAAGAGCAGCCTGAGCACAAGAGAGGGAGTCGGTGGACTCAGCTACTGTTCTGAGCGTGGGAGATACGAGCCAGGACACCTGGGTTCTTCTATCCTCAGCTCGTCCAAAACACAGGATTCAAACTATCCCTGGGCGTGAGGCTCAACCTGCCTGCCACTGAGCAGCCCAGCCCCTGGGGCAGGACAGCAGGTGTGAGGGCCAACCTACTCGATCTGCACCCATCTGTCTGTAATGTCTGTGTCTCCGGGAGCGAGTTTGGTTCACGCAGTGAGTGTTTGTAGCTGCAAATGCCTGTTTTCACACGCCAGCGGGGATGAGTCTGTAGTGACACCCTGAGGACACATGGAATGATGGTTACCACGCGGCTGTCACGCCCCGAGGCCACGCGGCATGGCGGTCACCACGCGGCCGTCGCGCCCTGAGGTCAAACGCTTCTAGTGGCACTTGGGATGGTTCAGTGGCTCCTTGGCAGTTAATTGGGTGGCTGAGCTGCCTCAGGGGAATGTTCCTTATCATGGCTGGGTCCCATTCCTAAAATCCATTCCAACCAGCCAATGTCTCATATCACCCATCCCAGATCCAGAGGCAGCATGAGCAAGTTCACTGAGCGCAGGGCTTGGGGTCATGATCTGCTGGTTTCCATATCAGCCCCACCATATGACCCAGGGCAAGCCCTCCTCACCAGGCCCCGGTTTCCTCATCTGTAAAATGGGGTTCATGCTGTTTCCTTGGTTGGTGGCAAGCAAAGCTGTGTCTAACAGCAGTGGGAGAGTCAGGACTCCGGGGATCTCTTCCCAGCTCTAGGAGGGGAGTGGGGTCTAGCGGTTAGAGCCAGGGAGGCAGGACTCCGGGGTTCTCTTCCCAGCTCTGGAGGGAAGTGGGGTCTAGTAGGATTGAGTGGGGGGAAGGGAGTCAGGAGTCCGGGGTTCCGTTCTCAGCTCTGCTACTGGCTTTGAGCCATGTTCCTTCCTCTCTCTGTGCCCTGCCCTTGCTGCTGGGGAGCTCCATTAGTTTTGTGCAGCCCCAAGCTCCTTGGCTGGAAGAGACTCTGGGCAGGGCTCTCTGCTGTCGGGGGACTGGGTTCGGAATCACTGCCCCAGCCAGAAATACCCAGCTCAGCAAAGCCTCAGAAAGGCTGGTTGGTACTGTGGAGTCACAGGGAAGATTGTGCCACCAACAGGGCGACACTGGGGCAGGCCCACAGTTGGGAGCGGACCGAGGGGGGTCACAGCAGGGATGGCTGAGTTCCAGTGCCTCACCTGGGGCTGTGAGGCTGCGTAAGGGAATCGCCCTCCCCTGGCCAAGAGGAGCTGGTTCAGGGGAAGCCCTAGCAAGGCTGACCGCACTCTCCACACGCAGCCTGGGTATGGACTCTCCCTGGCAGCGGGTGACACTGAAATCACTGGGGATCTCTCGCCCCCGGGACAGGTTCCCAAGATGAAGGCTGCCTGAGGCTGCAAGCTCCTGGGTCCCCTGAGCTGCTTCTGGCCAAGGCCTGGGCTCATCTGGTTTTCAAGGGCATTGGGAAGAGCCTCCCCGCGGTACCTGTCTGAAGAACTCCTCCATCAGAGCCTTGGTCCAGCGGCTGTGGACGCTCCATTGCTTGGTGGGGTGGCTGATGTCGGCTGCATGCAGCAGCAGCGACAGCGCTTTCGATTTATCAATCCTGCAGAGGGAGGCGCAAGAGGCATATTAAGGCAGGGGCCCTGCTCTCTACCCGGCCTCCACCCAAGCATGGCCTGGCCCCACCACTGTTCATCCCTGACGCCCAGACACAGCTCAGCACACCTGGGCACAGAGCTGTGTGCACACCGGCACACAGGCACGTTCACACACACACACCACCATGCACAGACACAATTCAGCTCAACCGTGTTCAGGCCATTACAATCATCTGCTCTGTCCGTCTGCATCGCCCCGGCCAGAGCCAGGGATTCCAGCATCCAGCCGAGCCAGAGCGAAGCTTTTAGAGCCAGACTCCAAGTGTCTATCTAGGCTGCAGCGGAAGCTGTAATTCCCGGCTCCGGCAGATGTACACACACTAACTCCGATGGAACTAGTGCTCTGAACACAGCAGTGTGGCCACAGCGTCATGGCAGCGAGACGGGCTGGCTGCCTGAATACACACCCAGGATTTCACATGGGATTTTAGCCTGCACCACCACCCATGCCACTGCAGCCACACTGCTCTTTGTAGCATGTTACCTCCATCAAAGCTAGTGAGTGTCCGTACACCCAAACTGGGAATTACAGCTCCAGCTGCAGGACAGATGGACCCCACATGACAGAGAATCCACTGCACCCCGGGACCAGTTGTTCCCAGGGTTAATTCTCCTCACTTAACCTTTTGCATCTTATTTCTAGCCTGAATTTGTTGAGCTTCTGCTTCAAGCCATTGGATTGCGCTCTGCCTTTGAGTGCGAGATTAAAGAGCTCTCTGCTCTCAGAAATCTGCTCCTGTGTAGGGATTTACAGACCAGGATCAAGTCAGCTCTTACCCTGCTGTTTGATAAGCTAAGTAGATGGAGCTTCTTCCGTCTCTCCCCGGCAAGCAGCTTCTCCAGGCATTGAATTGTCCTTGTGGCTCTTCCCTGAACACGCTCTAATTTGTCAACATGATGCATGCAGACACATGTACACGCACAGGCACATGTGTGCAGACACACATCTGTGCACATGCAGGCATGTGTAGATATACGTGTGCGTGCATATAGACACACAGACCTGCACAGCCAAAGCATGCATGTGTGCACAAACACACACACACTCATACAATGAGCACCCCCTCCCAGCACACATCCGACTCCCAAAATCCACGCGTTACACACACGTTCCTGTCACCCACCTCAGCTGCACACAAAGCCACACGTGCCCATAAACTTCCTATGTGCACAAAGCATCTTCCCCCCGCCCCCCCCGCGCCAACACCACCTCTTGCTTCCCCTTGAAGCAGCACTTTCCTTCAACACCCCCCGCAACACCTCCACCTCTACCTCCACCCCCTCACTCACCTCTCCAGCTGCTGGAGGGAGGTTTTCATGGACTTGACCTGCTGGAAGTGACAGGACATGTCTGTGGCCAGGACCATCTCAATCACCAGGGACCGCAGCTCCCTGCCCCATGTGGAGAAATAGACGCGTGATCACTCCTGTACAGCCAGCAACTCAGCCCGTTGCACACGCCCCACCCATTGCATTTTATGAACTGACCCCTTTGTGGCTGCTCTGTCAGTACAACACAATGAACCCAAGCTGGCAGCTGCCCCCAGGGCTCCCCATTAAGGGGTCCCCTGCACAGAGAAGGCTCAGAAATACAGTTAGCAGAGCCTCCGGCTGAATGAGCTCCCTGCCCCATTCCCCACCTGGTGCAGAGGGACTGATGTGCTCCAGGCATGAATGTCAGAGAGATGGACCCCCATCATTAACCACTTCCACCCCCATGATGGGGTGCTTTACTGTCGCTCGGTGTTAAAAATCCCATCAGCAACTCACTAACTAGGCATCCTGGGGACTGTCTTTTTGTATTGTGTCTGTACAGTGCTAGCACACCGGGATCCTGCTCCAGGACTAGGGCCCCTAAGCGACACAGTAACTCAATTGATAAATCATAAACACGGAGGGGAGGCAGGTCCCCTCTCTGCCTCCATTGCGATTTGGGATGGGGCCGACGTCTGTATCTGCTGCCCAGTGTCTCTGCTCTGAGCGGACACATATGATCATAAGCAGAAGCCTGCAATGTGCTCCCTGCTGGCCAGATGGGCAGCAGGATTAGCCACTTATTTGCAACCCCATGGCTGGCAGAAGTGAGGGGGATACAGGTTCTGGGGGATCTGCAGGGGGGCGGGAGGGCAGGGCCTTACCCAAACTCATCCTTGGCCAGATTGACGAAAATGTTCATCTCATCCTCCTGCATCATGCGGAAGACAGCGCTGATGTGGTGGTTCTCCAGCACCGAGCGGTCGTTGTACAGGATGGCACAGTCAGACCTGGGACCAGAGGAGCCGTGGCTCAGATTTGGGGCTGGGGAGAGGCCGCCCCGGGCAGGCAGCCGGCCGCTATCACAACAGCGTCACTGAGGGATGAGTAAACCAGCACAGCGTAGGCCAGATTGGGCCTGATTCTGCCCCAGAGCCCATGCTGGAGCGAGCCCAATTCTTCACCGGAGTGCAGGCCAGGCCCGATCCCCCCAGAGCGCAGGCCGGAGCAAGCCTGATCCTCCCGCCCAGAGCACAGGCCAGAATGGGCCCGATCCTCCCCCACAGCACAGGCCGCAGTGTGCCCGATCCTCCCCTAGGAGCACAGGCCAGAGCGGGCCTGATCCTCCCCCAGAGCACAGGCCGGAATGGGCCCGATCCCCCCAGAGTGCAGGCCGGAGCGAGCCCAATCCTCCCCCAGAGCACAGGCCAGAATGGGCCCGATCCCCCCAGAGCGCAGGCTGGAGCGAGCCCGATCCTCCCCCAGAGCACAGGCCGGAATGGTCCCAATCCCCCCAGAGCGCAGGCCGGAGCAAGCCCGATCCTCCCCCAGAGCACAGGCTGGAACGGGGCTGAATCCCCCAGAGTGCAGACTGGAGTGAGCCCGATCCTCCCCCAGAGAGATGGGGGTGGGGTAATTCTCATGATATCTGCAGCTCAGCCACAACCAATGGAAACCTTTGTATTGTGCCCAGCCCAGAGTAGTCCCCATCCCCACCCCATATCTATGCCCGGCCCATAGGCACCCTGCTCCTTCCCCACAGCTCAATCCATAGGCACCCTGCCCCTTCCCCACTGCCCGACCACAGGCAACCTGCCTTACCCACATTGCCTGGCCCATGGCACGCTGCCCCTCCTCCCAGTGCTTGGCCCCTGGACACCCTGCTCCCCCCCTGCTACCCACCCAATGGGCACCCTGCCCACCCTGCAGCACTCGGTGAAGCATAGCTCCTCTCCAGGAGAGCCCATGAGATCCCGGGCAGGAGGGGCCGTGCCATGCGCTGCCGCCTGGGCACTCACTTGGTCTGAATGTGGAAGCTATTAGTGGTGCCCGTGTGCTCATAGTCGTGGATGGCAGCTGCGAAGATGATGGCCAGGACCTCAATCTCCGTCAGACAGTGCTGGGGGGCAAAGACGCTGTTAGTGCCCAGGAGGGGCGCTGCCCAGCTCAGCACCCTGTCCTGTCCCTGGGCAGAGGTGCAAGAATCACTGCTCCTACATAACTTGGAAGGGGGGGAGGTTGGGAGCAGGCACCTTAACATAGTGACCCCCAAAACTTGTGTCCCTCCAGCCTGTTCCTGACTCCTTCTCATGGGCTGGGGCCCAGGCTATGCTGGCAGCAGGGCAGGCACAGGTGTCAGGTGCAGGTGATGGCTGGGCTGGGCAGGAGGAAGCAGCCAAGGCCTGCCCAGGGAGCTGGGAGAAGGAGGGCACTCAGCTCCATTCACCCTCCAGACCCTGGGCTGGTTTCTCCACCTGGCCGTTTCTGTGAAGGTGGAGAGGCCACTAGGGGGCGCTGTGCGCCTTGGTAACAATGCAGCCCCTTGCACTGGAACCAGGCAGCTCTTACATGGGCTTGGACTAAGACCCAGATCCCAACACCCGCAAACTCTGGTGAAGTGGGGCTGGATCTAACCCACCCCCAGGCTGGGCCCTGACTCTAAAACTAGCTGAACCAAACTCTGGATCCCCCCCAAACCTGGGAAAGAGCCAGAATGGAGCTTCCCCCTCCCCGGCTTGTGCAACAAGGAGCTTGGAGCAGCTGCTGCTGAGTGCTGTGGGAGATCCCCTACCCTCCACCCATGGGCACCAGGGAGGAAGCAGTAGCATGCCCTGATCTTCCCACCTCCCCCCATTAGCCACCAGTGGAGAGGCCAGACCATGACCCCTCAGCATGAACCCAGAGGAGGGGCCCTGGACACAGCCAGCTGGCACAGCACCTACGTACCACCATGCCAGTGCGCAGCAGGAAGCAGTGCACAGTCTGGGTCACGTCCGCCGCATGGATCTGATTGTGGTAGGGGTTCTTGTATTTCCCATAGCCAGCCTCCAGTGCGTCCAGTAAGGTCATTAAAAACACAGTGGGAATCTGCGGAGCAAGGAGACAGGGGTCAGGCTGCAGCACCAGAGCCCTGAGCCGGCAGCATGCAAGCCGGGTGCCCCTTGCACGCTGCAGGGGTATCTGCATGCCAGAGAGGGCTGCCAGCCTGTCCTGTAGCCAGAAATCTCACCATGTAATAACCCTAGGGGCAGCCAGGAAGGACTGATGGGGAAATTGAGGCACAGAGACAACCAAGTGACTTTCCAAAGGTGAGAAAAGGACTCAAGCACTCCTGGCTCCCAGACCTGTGCTCTGGCCACTAGACCACAGATCTTCGACACCCCACACACACACAGACCCCCGGGCAGTGGCCTGCTTTCCCACATCTGAAGAAGTGAGGTTCTTACCCACGAAAGCTTATGCTCCCAGTACTTCTGTTAGTCTCAAAGGTGCCACAGGACCCTCTGTTGCTTTTTACAGATTCAGACTAACACGGCTACCTCTCTGCTGCTTTCCCACTGTGGTTTTGGGGAATCTTGTTCTATTTGCTGATGTCAGAGTGGCTCAGGCCCCATCCTGCAGGGACTTACTCACTGGAGTAACTGCTGCTGCTCCCGTGGGTAAAGCCACCTGTGTCTTTGAGCAGTACCTGCAAAGAGGCCAGGGAGTGAATGGGCCCCAGGACTCTCCCAGCCATTGTGGGGCTCAATGGGGCCAGGCTGAGGCTGGGGCCCACAGGCAGGGGGCAGCCCTGCCCTGCCTGTTCTATGGTATTGCAGCTGCCTGGCCCAGGGGACACCATGCTGCCAGCCCCTGAGTGACAGCGCCACGTTGCCAGAGCCCTGCCATACGCAGAGGGCAGAGACGAGATGGGGGGTGGAGATGCTGTCTGTCAAGTCCCGACCCTGCTGTGAGTGGGGAGAGGAGCATCACACCCGAGTCTGTTCCCTCAGGGGACAGGGGCAAAGGGGAGCCTGCTCCAGAGATTGGCAGGTGGAGACAGCCTGTGCTGCTTCTGCTCTCCCTCGCCCCAGCACAGCCTGTCTGACACCTCTGCTCTCCAGGCTGGGGCAGCCAGTGCAGCACCCGGCACACTGGGCCTGACCCCGGCCTGGGCTCTTTGGTGCTTCCATTTGGGAAATCAACAATGATCTATTCTAGACCAACACACTGTCAGGCTTCCAGCCCCCTTGGGCCCCCGCACCCATTGTGGCTGCAGAAGGAAAGCCCCAATCTGCTAAGCCAGGGTCCTTGACGGACATGCCATGACTGTGGGGCCCATGGGAAGGTCTCTGGGATTGGGGCTCGACTCTGCTCTCAAAAATCTGGAGCAGCGCCGGCGACTCCCAGCAGATGTGTGACAAAGAGCAGAAATGGGCCCTGGAAATCGGGCCCTGCAGGGCACTTGTGCTGCCCAACGCAGCACCACTGACTCCCTTCCCCATTGCAGCCCTGTGCCCACTCCAGCCCCTCCCACCCAGGCACCCAGACAGGGCTGGCTCGGAGTTTAGTACATCAGTTGGAAGTAACAGAGGAGGAGAAGGACCTCGGAGTATTGGTTGATCACAGGATGACTATGAGCCGCCAATGTGATATCACCGTGAAAAAAGTGAATGCGGTCTTGGGATGCATCAGGCGAGGTATTTCCAGTAGAGATAAGGAGGTGTTAGTATCGTTATACAAGGCACTGGGGAGACCTCATCTGGAATATTGTGTGCAATTCTGGTCTCCCATATTTAAGAAGGATGAATTCAAACTGGAACAGGTACAGAGAAGGGCTACTAGGATGATCCGAGGAATGGAAAACCTGTCTTATGAAAGGAGACTCAAAGAGCTTGGCTTGTTTAACCTAACCAAAAGAAGGCTGAGGGGAGATATGATTGCTCTTTATAAATATATCAGAGGGATAAATACCAGGGAGGGAGAGGAATTATTTAAGCTCAGTAGCACTGTGGACACAAGATCAAATGGATATAATCTGGCCATCAGGAAGTTTAGACTTGAAATTAGACTAAAGTCTCTAACCATCAGAGGAGTGAAATTCTGGAACAGCCTTCCGAGGGAAACAGTGGGGGCAAAAGACATATCTGTCTTCAAGATGAAGCTTGATAAGTTTATGGAGGGGAGGGCATAATGGGATAGCCTAATTTTGGCAATTAATTGATCTTTGACTACTAGCGGTAAATATGCCCAATGGCCTGTGATGGGATGTTAGATGGGGTGGGATCTGAGTTACTACAGAGAATTCTTTCCTGGGTGTCTGGCTGGTGAGTCTTGCCCACAAGCTCAGGGTTTAGCTGGTCGCCATATTTGGGGTTGGGAAGGAATTTTCCTCCAGGGCAGATTGGCAGAGGCCCTGAGGGGTTTTCACCTTCCTCTGCAGCGTGGGGCACAGGTCACTTGCTGGAGGATTCTCTGCACCTTGAAGTCTTTAAACCATGATTTGAGGACTTTAATAGCTCAGTCATAGGCTAGGGGGTTATTACAGGAGTGGGTGGGTGAGATTCTGTGGCCTGCGTTGTGCAGGAGGTCAGACTAGACGATCATAATGGTCCCTTCTGACCTTAAAGTCTGTGACTCTATGATGCTAACATATATTCTGCCCCACATGATCAATGCTCGGACAGTAACAATGGCAGCTCTTGGCATGTGACCCCTGCCAGAAGCCATTTCACCTCAGGGCAGCTCCCTGTACTCAGCCTGGCACTGAGCAGCCAGGAACCCTGAATGAACCTGGGTCACTGATGTGGACAGTCTCCTCCTCCCAGGTCCCTGTGTGGCAAGGCATCCCAGCATGCATCACTCCATGATGCCGTTGTGTGCACGTCTCCTGGGTGCGTTGTCCCTGTTGAGGCACCACGCGGTAGCTGCCTGGATTTTCCCAGCATGCACTGAGGCATGCACTCAGGCAGTGTGTCTGGGGTGGATGCATGGTCGTGCTGCAGCAGGAACATGGCTCAGACACATTGGTGCCACCTTCTTGGAGGAGTTGGGCACTGGCTGTTTTCATGGATGGGCCAGTGCCTGAGATGGCCCCTTTCAGCCACACTGAAAAGCCGCCAGGGGATGCGATCTTGGGAACCACAGACCCCTGTCTTCCCCTTGCTCCGCGGCTCTGGATTCAAGAGTGCTGAGGGAGTTCGTGGATGTGATCGTAGAGCCATTGGCCATTATCTTTGAAAATTTGTGGTGATTGGGGGAGGTCCCAGATGACTGGAAAAAGGCAAATATAGTGCCCATATTTGAAAAAGGGAAGAAAGAGAACCCGGGGAACTACAGACCGGTCAGCCTCACTTCAGTCCCAGGCAAAATCATCGAGCAGGTCCTTAAGGAATCCATTTTGAAGCACTCGGAGGAGAGGAAGATGATCAGGAACAGTCAACATGGATTCACCAAGGGCAAGTCATGCCTGATCAACCTGATTGCCTTCTATGATGAGATAACTGGCTCTGTGGATATGGGGAAAGCGGTGGATGTGATATATCTTGACTTTAGCAAAGCTTTTGATACGGTCTCGCACCGTATTCTTGCCAGCAAGTTAAAGAAGTATGGATTGGATGAATGGACTATAAGGTGGATAGAAAGCTGGCTAGATTGTCGGGCTCAATGAGTAGTGATCAACAGCTTGATGTCTAGTTGGCAGCCGATATCAAGTGGAGTGTCCCAGGGGTCGGTCCTGTGGCCGGTTTTGTTCAACATCTTTATTAATGATCTGGATGATGGGATGAATTGCACCCTCAGCAAGTTCACAGATGACACTAATTTGGTGGGAGAGGTAGATACACTGGCGGGTAGGGATAAGGTCCAGAGTGACCTAGACAAATTGGAGGATTGGACCAAAAAAAATCTGATGAGGTTCAACAAGGACAAGTGCAGAGTCCTGCACTTAGGAAAGAAGAACCCATGCACTGCTACAGGCTGGGGACCGACTGGCAAAGCAGCAGTTCTGCAGTACAGGACTTGGGGATTACAGTGGATGAGAAGCTGGATATGAGTCAGCAGTGTGCCCTTGTTGCCAAGAAGGCCAATGGCATATTGTGCTGTATTAGTAGGGGCATTGCCAGCAGATCGAGGGAAGTGATTATTTCCCTCTATTGGACACTGGTGAGGCCACACCTGGAGTACTGCGTCCAGTTTTGGTCCCCCCACTACAGAAGGGGTATGGACAAATTGGAGAGAGTCCAGCGGAAGGCAATGAAAATGATTAGGGGGCTGGGGCACATGACTTACGAGGAGAGGCTGAGGGAACTGTGGTTATTTAGTCTGCAGAAGAGAAGAGTGAGGGAGGATTTGATAGCAGCCTTCAACTACCTGAAGTGAGGTTCCAAAGAGGATGGAGCTAGGCTGTTCTCCGTGGTGGCAGATGACAGAACAAGGAGCAGTGGTCTCAAGTTGCAGTGGGGGAGGTCTAGGTTGGATATTAGGAAAAACTATTTCACTAGGAGGGTGGTGAAGCACTGGAATGGATTACCTAGGGATGTGGTGTAATCTCCATCCTTAGAGGTTTTTAAGGCCTGGCTTGACAAAGCCCTGGCTGGGATGATTTAGTTGGTATTGGTCCTGCTTTGAGCAGAGGATTGGACCTCCTGAGGTCTCTTCCAACCCTAATGTTCTATGATTCTATGATCCCAGCAGGTGATCCCTGCTCCCTGCTGCAGAGGAAGGTGAAAACCACCAGGTCCCTGCCAATCTGACCTGGGGAGAAAATTCCTTCCCAACCCCAAAGCTGGTGATTGTATGACCCTGAGCACATGAGCAAGTCGGGTGTCTGCGTCACGCCTGGACAACGGGGAGCGTTGGAGAGAACAGGAAAAGCAAGCGGAGCTGTTCACACAGACCTCATCCCCATCAGTTACTGTCAATGGGCGAACGCAACTGGCCCAGCAAGGGAGGGAAGAAAAACAGTCAATGCTTGCAAAGACATGCACAGACACGCACAGACATGCACACCCGGGCATACACACGCACAGACATGCACACCTGGGCACATACACACAGACATGCACACCCGCGCACAGACATGCACAGACACGCACACCCGGGCACAGACATGTACACCTGGGCACATACACACACTGACATGCACACCCGGACACACAGAGACACACAGATGATGCACAGCTGTCACCTACACACACAGACATGCACACCTGGGCGCACACACGCCACAGACATGCACATGCAGACTCACAGGCATGCATTCTCCTACACCACACATGCATGCATATCCATAGTCATGCACACATATGTGCAGACTCATACACATACATGTGCATATGTAACCCAGGCCTGCTGGGTGTGGCACTCTGTCCCCTCTAGCGGTACCTAGCCCAGCTAGCGATTGATGAGTCCGCTACAGCTTTGGTTAAGAGCCACGTGGTTTTTAGCTCATGCAGTAGAGACTCATGCATTTAGCTCCAGAGGTCCCAGGTTTGATCCTACCCGGTGTCTGTGGGCATTACACATACACATTCACATGCACACACATACCCACAGATGTGCACGTGAACCCTACCTAAGCCTTCGCAGAGCCAGGAAGGTTGGTGTAACCACTCCATTCAGTTGGCTTAGAGAAGAACTCAGGGGATTTCTCCTCTGCAAGGCCCAGCCCTTCATCAACACACAGAGGCTGGCACCCAGCCCCAGGAATGGGTTCAGGGCTGTTGTGACCCCACCGGGCCTGTTCAGGTGCTGGCTCTGCTGGCCATACCCCTGTACTGTGTCCCCCAAACCTCCTCTCCAGCTGAGCGCTGGGGACAGGTCTGGGCTGTGTAGAGGGTTGGAGATCCTGGTATCATTCATGGGCTCCTGTTCCACTGCCCATTGGATCTTCCAGCCCTCTGGGGCTGAGTGGGCAGGAGGCTGCTGATGGAGCATGATGGGGGCAGGGGGCTGGTGATGGGACATGGCGGGGAGCAGGAGGCTCGTGGGGGACGAGGGGGGGGGGGAAGGTGGCAGGCTGCTGACCTTGAAGCGGCTGTTGAGGTTGTGTCTGGTGAGCAGCTCAAAGACAATGGTGCGCAGGGCATGGTCCTCCGTCACTCTGTTCAGCGCAAACACATCGAAGCACCACAGGTCCAGGGTCTGTGGGGGAAAGGCAGAGCGGAAGTCACATCTCCGCCCCATGCAGCAAGGCCAGCAAGGGACAGGCAGCTTGGCTCAGAGCAGGCCCGTGGCAGGCAGGGGGAGCACAGCCTGAACTAGGCTCGGAGGAGCTGGCACAGGGTTAGGCTGGGTCCCATTCCAGGTAGCAGAGTTACATCCAGGTGGCATTTGAAACACCCTGTATCTAGCACGGGCAGCATGAGCTGTGAATGGGTGCAGGGGCAATGTGTATGACCTAGAGAAGCAGGAAGGGGAGGGGCACCGACACCCCAGCTAAGGGTAGGAGGGGGTTGTGCCTGTGGTTGTGGGGGCCCTGTCCATCAGCCTGGCACAGCCCTGCCCAGCCGATACAAGCAGGCCCATGGTGGGCATGTCACAGGAAGAGGTGATGGGGATTTTCAGGTGCTGAGAGGGGACAGGGCTAGTGTGACACGGTGGGGCTGGGCCGAGTGACCCCTCCCAAATGAAGGGCATAGTGATGCAGCCTTCGCAGGGCCAGCTTTGGCTCTGCCAGCACGGGACAGAGTCATGCTTGGCTCTGATGGCCGCAGGGAAATGGGCGAGCAGCACAGAGGATGCCAGGTGCCGCTGGCTGAAGCCTCTGCCCCCATGGGAGCCATCGCCCCTTGCGGGGTCAGGGGCATGGGGAGCAGCAGGCACCTCCCCGCCATTACCTTCAGGCAGTTGATGACAGAAGTGGAGTAGTTAGGCCCCACAGCTGTGTACGTCCGGCGGAACATCCTGCAAGGAAAGGGAGCAGCAGGTGGGACTGGGCCCTGCTCCCCATTTGCCAGAAGAAGCCGTTAAGGCAGGTAGCCAGCCCAGTGAGGCAGATCCCCTGCCATGTGAGGGGAGGGGTGTGTGATCCTGCTCGACCCTTCCTCAGAGCACTCAGCAGATGTTCAGCCTCATTCTCCACTCCCACACCCAGTGTGGGGAGCATCCCCGGGCATAATATGGGCAACAGAGGCACAGAGAGGAAGGGACTATCTCCCTTCCCAGAGCCAGGAATGGAACCCGGGAGTCCGTCTTCTTGCTCCCCAACTCTAACCATTAGATACCACTCCCCTCCCAGAAAGTCCTGGCTCCCAGTCCCCATGCTGAAACCACCAGATCCCAGTCACCTCCCAGATCCAGGAATAGAACCTAGGAGTCCGGGCTTCCAGTCCCCTCTACCAGGCAGGGAGCTTTCTCCCTACATGCCAATACAGCACCCTGCAAACTCCCCATATACAACCCCCGCCATGCCCCCTCTGCCCCCAGCTCCGAACCTCTCGACGAAGATGCCGGCCTGAACGGCGTGGACGATGCTGCGGAACTTGGGCTTCTCCTCGGAGCGTCGGCCCTTAGCGCGGGTCTGCTGGGTGAAGGTGGAGGCCAGCCAGTCCCGCACCTCCGACGGCACCGCATCCGACTTGATCTCCTGCAGCTCATCCTCTGTGTCCAGGATTTGCCTGAAACAGAATCTGCCAGTGAACCGGGAATGGACACACACCACCCCCCACACTCCACCTCTGTACACTCACCCCTCATATGCCCCTATCAGCACAGCCCTGTGCCCTATACATGCCATGTGCCATCTACAATATATCCCTGTCAGCATGGCATCCCATCGCCTTTATGTCCTCCTCCCATATATCCCTGTCAGCATGGCATCCCATCCCCTGTATGTCCTCCCCTCATATATCCCTGTCAGCATGGCATCCCATCCTCTGTATGTCCTCCCCTCATATATCCCTGTCAGCATGGCATCCAATCCCCTGTATGTCCTCCCCCCATATATCCCTGTCAGCATGGCATCCCATCCCCTGTATGTCCTCCCCTCATATATCCCTGTCAGCATGGCATCCCATCCCCTATATGTCCTCCTCCCATATATCCCTGTCAGCATGGCATCCCATCCCCTGTATGTCCTCCCCTCATATATCCCTGTCAGCATGGCATCCCATCGCCTTTATGTCCTCCTCCCATATATCCCTGTCAGCATGGCATCCCATCGCCTTTATGTCCTCCTCCCATATATCCCTGTCAGCATGGCATCCCATCCCCTGTATGTCCTCCCCTCATATATCCCTGTCAGCATGGCATCCCATCCCCTGTATGTCCTCCCCTCATATATCCCTGTCAGCATGGCATCCAATCCCCTGTATGTCCTCCCCCCATATATCCCTGTCAGCATGGCATCTCATCCCCTGTATGTCCTCCCCTCATATATCCCTGTCAGCATGGCATCCCATCCCCTGTATGTCCTCCCCCCATATATCCCTGTCAGCATGGCATCCCATCCCCTGTATGTCCTCCCCTCATATATCCCTGTCAGCATGGCATCCCATCGCCTTTATGTCCTCCTCCCATATATCCCTGTCAGCATGGCATCCCATCCCCTGTATGTCCTCCCCTCATATATCCCTGTCAGCATGGCATCCCATCGCCTTTATGTCCTCCTCCCATATATCCCTGTCAGCATGGCATCTCATCCCCTGTATGTCCTCCCCTCATATATCCCTGTCAGCATGGCATCTCATCCCCTGTATGTCCTCCCCCCATATATCCCTGTCAGCATGGCATCCCATCGCCTTTATGTCCTCCTCCCATATATCCCTGTCAGCATGGCATCCAATCCCCTGTATGTCCTCCCCCCATATATCCCTGTCAGCATGGCATCCCATCCCCTGTATGTCCTCCCCTCATATATCCCTGTCAGCATGGCATCCCATCCCCTATATGTCCTCCCCCCATATATCCCTGTCAGCATGGCATCTCATCCCCTGTATGTCCTCCCCCCATATATCCCTGTCAGCATGGCATCCAATCCCCTGTATGTCCTCCCCCCATATATCCCTGTCAGCATGGCATCCAATCCCCTGTTTGTCCTCCCCCCATATATCCCTGTCAGCATGGCATCTCATCCCCTGTATGTCCTCCCCTCATATATCCCTGCCAGCATGGCATCTCATCCCCTGTATGTCCTCCCCCCATATATCCCTGTCAGCATGGCATCCCATCGCCTTTATGTCCTCCTCCCATATATCCCTGTCAGCATGGCATCCAATCCCCTGTATGTCCTCCCCCCATATATCCCTGTCAGCATGGCATCCCATCCCCTGTATGTCCTCCCCTCATATATCCCTGTCAGCATGGCATCCCATCCCCTATATGTCCTCCCCCCATATATCCCTGTCAGCATGGCATCTCATCCCCTGTATGTCCTCCCCCCATATATCCCTGTCAGCATGGCATCCAATCCCCTGTATGTCCTCCCCCCATATATCCCTGTCAGCATGGCATCCCATCCCCTGTATGTCCTCCCCTCATATATCCCTGTCAGCATGGCATCCAATCCCCTGTATGTCCTCCCCCCATATATCCCTGTCAGCATGGCATCCCTCCCATCCCCTGTATGTCCTCCTCCCATATATCCCTGTCAGCATGGCATCCCATCCCCTGTATGTCCTCCCCTCATATATCCCTGTCAGCATGGCATCCAATCCCCTGTATGTCCTCCCCTCATATATCCCTGTCAGCATGGCATCCCATCCCCTATATGTCCTCCCCCCATATATCCCTGTCAGCATGGCATCCCATCCCCTGTATGTCCTCCCCCCATATATCCCTGTCAGCATGGCATCCCATCCCCTGTATGTCCTCCCCCCATATATCCCTGTCAGCATGGCATCTCATCCCCTGTATGTCCTCCCCCCATATATCCCTGTCAGCATGGCATCCCATCCCCTATATGTCCTCCTCCTTTATACCCCTGTCAGCATGGCATCCCTCCCATCCCCTATATGTCCTCCTCCCATATATCCCTGTCAGCATGGCATCCCATCCCCTATATGTCCTCCTCCTTTATACCCCTGTCAGCATGGCATCCCTCCCATCCCCTATAGGTCCTTCTCCCATATACCCCTGTCAGCATGGCATCCCGTCCCCTATGTGATGCTGGCATATCTCGTGCCAGCACATGTCAAGGCCCCCATGACTCAACTGAACACTGACAACTACGTAGCTGGAACCAGTCTGGCTCACTTGTGTGTTGTATTATTAAAATAGGTATTAGAATTGTATGAATGTTTAGACTTTATGAAATGCTTGTGAGTTGCTGCAGCATTAATCTCACTTACAGCATCTGTATCCCATTTGGTCTGTAACTGTAAATCATCAGACTGGAGAGAAGTATTAAGGAGAGTGTAAATACAAGTCTCTAACAGGAGGTGCTAGCTCCTGCCCAACTAAGGAGGCTGTGATAAATGAAGCGAGGGGGGGCTGCTCCCTTTTATGGACACCCAGCCAGCCAGTTAGCTATAAAGTCCCTCTTGGTGGCTGTTCTCTGCTTGCTTTACCTGTAAAGGGTTAACAAAGTCCCCCAGGTAAAGGAAAGGGAGTGGGCACCTGACCAAAAGAGCCAGTGGGAAGGCTATAACTTTTTAAAATGGGGGAAAACTTCCCCTTTGTCTCTGTTATTGTTCTCTGGGAAAGAGGGGAACAGTGAGCAGTTATGCTATGAGAAGCTTTAAGCCAGGTATGATCGTAGATCATCAGATCATACCTAGAACTATTTATTTGGAACCCCCAAATGTGTAAGTAGATCAGGAATGTTTAGAAAGACGCGATTAGGTTTAGCTCTGTTTATTTCTTATGGCTAGTGGACTCCTCTGTGCTAACCCCAGATGCTTTTGTTTGCTCGTAACCTTTAAACTGAACCTCAAGAAAGCTATTTTGGGTGCTTAGCCTAAGTTTGAGATGTTTTTCTTTCTTTTTGTTTTTAATAAAATTTACCTTTTTTAAGAACAGGATTGGATTTTTGTGTCCCTAAGAGGTTTGTGCATATGTTGTTTGATTAGCTGGTGGCAACAGCTGATTTCCTTTGTTTTCTTTCTCAGCTCTTCCCTGGAGGGGGGTGAAAGGGCTTGAGGGTACCCCACAGGGAGGACTTCCCAAGTGCACCTTTCTGGGTCCCAAGGAGTTTTTTTGCACTTGGGTTGTAGCAGCATCTACCCATCCAAGATCAGAGAGAAGCTGTAACCTTGGGAGTTTAATACAAGCCTGGAGTGGCCAGTATTAATTTTTAGAATCCTTGCGGGCCCCCACCTTCTGCACTAAAAATGCCAGAGAGGGGGATCAGCCTTGACAGAGGCCCATCAACACCGAGCATCAGAGGACAAAAGGCTTTGCTGATCGCTCTCCCCCACCATGAAGAGGAGCCATGCAAGTGAATTCCTCCCAACAGCTGAATATACAACTCGATGCAGAAAGGGGAAAGAAATAAAAAGTGCTAACAAGGAGGAATTGTAACTTTTATATTGCTTGGACTCTTAGAGGCAAGGATTGATAGGCAAAAGATCCCCAGCTTCTTAGCCTGGGTTAGCCCAAAAGGACATATGAGCTTGCATATTAAAGAACAGAGGGATAGCCATGTTAGTCTGAATCTGTAAAAAGCGACAGAGGGTCCTGTGGCACCTTTAAGACTAACAGAAGTATTGGGAGCATAAGCTTTCATGGGTGAATGCCCACTTCATCAGACGCAAGTAATGGAAATCTCCAGAGGCAGGTATAAATCAGTATGGAGATAACGAGGTTAGTTCAATCAGGGAGGGTGAGGTGGTCTGCTAGCAGTTGAGGTGTGAATACCAAGGGAGGAGAAACTGCTTCTGGAGTTGGCTAGCCATTCACAGTCTTTGTTTAATCTTGATCTGATGGTGTCAAATTTGCAAATGAACTGGAGCTCAGCAGTTTCTCTTTGGAGTCTGGTCCTGAAGTTTTTTTGCTGTAAGATGGCTACCTTTACATCTGTTATTGTGTAGCCAGGGAGGTTGAAGTGTTCTCCTACAGGTTTTTGTGTATTGCCATTCCTGATATCTGATTTGTGTCCATTTATCCTCTTGCATAGTGACTGTCCAGTTTGGCCAATGTACATAGCAGAGGGGCATTGCTGGCACATGATGGCATATATAACATTGGTGGACGTGCAGGTGAATGAGCCGATGATGTTGTAGCTGATCTGGTTAGGTCCTGTGATAGTGTTGCTGGTGTAGATATGTGGGCAGAGTTGGCATCGAGGTTTGTTGCATGGGTTGGTTCCTGAGTTAGAGTTGTTATGGTGTGGTGCGTGGTTGCTGGTGAGAATATGCTTAAGGTTGGCGGGTTGTCTGTGGGCAAGGACTGGCCTGCCTCCCAAGGTCTGTGAAAGTGAGGGATCATTGTCCAGGATGGGTTGTAGATCATCAGTGAAATAACTCTTATTTCCTTTCCCTAGTTTATAAATCTGTATATAGTTTATTATAGGATTGGCTACAAGTCTTGTCTTTGGTGTGAGATCTAAGGTGCTACTGACCTGGGGTAAGTGGCTGGTTCTTTGGGACTGGGAGCAACCTGACTATTGCTGTGATCCTTGGTGTAAGGGAACATCTGTCACAAAGACAGGCTCACCTGCGTGGCAAGACAGATCAGAGTACGCAGGGGGACTGTCTGTGACTCCGAGGTTAGGCTGTTACATTGCCTGAGGAGTTTATACTTGATAACTGATTGGTGAAATCTAAGCACAGAACTCTCAAATAATTTGGGGGTTGTGTCCTGGTTCTTAACAGTCTGCCCACAGGCTGGTACTCATGCTCTTGAGCTGCTGCAGGACAGCTTGACACCCTATACACTTCCCCTCCATCTCCCAGGCAGCACAGCACCCTGTTCCCTATACACACCCCTAAAGCACAGCACCCTGTCCCCTATGCACCCCCCCACACACCCCTGTCAGCACAGCACCCCATCCCCTATATACTCTCCCTCCATATGCCCCATCAGCACAGCATCTCATCCCCTATGCATCCCACCCACACTTGTCAGCATGGCACCCCATCCCCTATACATCCTCCCCAGGAGGGAGTGTCCCCCATGCACCCCCTAGTGTCCCCAGGGGGCACTATGAGGCAGGCACACCCCAGCCTACCTGGTCTCATCAATGTAGACGGCCTCTAGCAGTGAAGCTGTGTACTCCAGGTTCTTCTTTAGTTCCACGATGTTCACCTCGCCATTCTCCAGCTGCTTCACCATGTACCTCAGCCTGCAAAACAGGACAGACCTGGGTCACCCTTTGCCTGTGCCAGCACTCCCTGCCTGCCACGGGGGGAACTGCTGCCTGGATCCGTCAGGGCTGGTGCACTGCCCTTCCCCCAGCACACACACACCCTGTCACGGCCCTGGCACTCACTGACTCCTGCCAGCCCACACAGGGACAGCAAGAGCCCTGCTCACCTGCCGAAGGGGAGGCCCTTGGAGCTGGTATCTGAGCCACATTGGCTACAACAGGAGCAACAGACTCCCACTGTTGCACACACACCAGAATCAGCAGTGGAGCTAGACTCTGGAGCTTCAACTCCAGGGCCCAGCGAGCTGGGGAGTCGCTTTGCCAGGGAGGGCAGTTAGCAGGCAGCTCCCACCCTGGAGGCCTGTTGTCCTGCTTCTGCTGCCAGCATAGATGCGTGTCTAGATGCTGCACAGATGTTCATTCCAAGACATAGATGCCTGGGTTTTGCCCTAGGGCTAAGCATCGGTGCTGGGCTGAGAACCCATCAGCTTGTCTCACCCAGCTCTCCAACGGAGCAGCACTATCAGCTACTAGCACACTGCTCTCCCTATGTACGGCCATATAAACCTCAGGGGAGCTTGCTTATCGAATGCAGTGACCCCTCACCCACACCTGCTGCAGAGGAAGGTGCAAGAATCCCGAAGCAGGCAGATGTGGGGTAATCTGCCCCAATGGAGGGCTCATCCCAAGTCTGACCAGTTACAGGTCAGCTAATGCCCTGAAACGGGAGGTTTATCTCCCTTCAAACACTGTTTGCATCAGCACAAAGCCTGGCAGTTTGGGAACCACGCGCTCAATGGGATTCTGTCTTTCTGTGCGCCGCCCCTTTAAAATTTTCTGGCATTTGTTGCCATCTGCTAGAGAATCTGCTGCCATTCTGTGCTCTGATCAGTGCAGACTGTTACAGAAATTGCACGTACACATGCACAAGTGTTCTGAGAGAGAGAGAGAGAGAGAGTAAGCATCAGAGGACTTTACTTTTGTGTTTTTTTCTCTTATTTTATTACTTTCCTTTGATCTAACATGAAGGTGATTCCAAATGTAAATACAAATACATTCTGCCCAAGCTTTAGGGGTGGTTTGAAGGGGAAACAAAGTTAACAGATTGGAAAATTCCCATGCAATGGATTTTGTTTGCAGTGGGACCAGTCAGGATCTTTGTTTTGGCAAAGTGAGAGCTTTGCTTCGGCAGAGTTAAGAACCTAGAAATCCCTTGTCATTTGGGCTAGTGCAGCGGTTCTCAAACTGTGGGTCAAGACCCCAAAGTGGGTCGCGAGTTCATTTTAATGGAGTCGCCAGGGCTGGCGTTAGACTCGCTGGGGCCCAGGGCAGAAAACCAAAGCCTGAGCCCCGCAGCCCAAGCCCAAGCAATTTAGTTTGGTGGAACCCCTTGTGGTGTGGGGACGTATAGTCATTTTTGTTGTCAGAAGGGGGTCACAGTGCAGTGAAGTCTGAGAACTGCTGGGCTAGTGCACGGGAATAATGGAAGTGAAACTTAGAACGGGAGTTGGCTGCCTAAACACCTTTAATAATCTGGGCCAAAGTGAATCAGAGCAATGTTGCAGAATGGCCAAGCCTCCAGCATTCATAAATCAGCTCTCAAAAATCACGAGATTGGCTTTACAAGTCTGGGATTTTAAAAAAATGAAATTTCGGGACATTTTTTTGTCTGGTTGAGGACATTTAGATCACCCTCGGGTCACAGTTTCAAGATTTTCTCAATCATGAGGGAGAGAAATATTTTTTTAAAATAAAAGCTGATATTCTCACATGATCACTTGACTCCAGCAGCTGGAGCTTTAAGAACAATGAATACCATGAGACTCAAGATAAAATCACTTGCATTGGCAGCACCAATTTTGTTTCACTTTCCCAGCTGAGTGAAGTGCAAAACGAAGCAAAGTTAATCAGCAGCAAAGTAAATTAGACTCGTCAAATTCATCCTGTTTAATTATCTCAGGTTGAAATTGTTTTAAATAGGATTCCCATCCAGCTAATTACAGTAACAAACATCAGATTCAGACTTCAAGGCTGCCTGGGTTATAACATCAGGCTTAAATTGCCATGGATTTGGGGTGATTCCCTTTTTCAGAGCCTGACTTGAAACACCTGGGGCCTGATTTACACACGAAGCTAGGAACCCCCAGTTCCCCTTGGCTTCAGCTGGAGATTTGGGGGTTGAGCAGAGCATCCCTACAAATCAGGCCCCGAGGTGGGGCCTTCCAAACCAGCAGCCCCTTTTTTAAATGTTTGGCATTCACTGTGAAATGCCTCACAGGGCTGATTACTGCCTACGCCCTGTGCAGTGATTGACACCAGAGCGAAGGGCGTTCTGAGATGGTGCATTTCACACCCAGGATGTGCCAGTGCAAATGACATGCACAGGGTTATACTCTGGGCCCCGTATGGTCTTGGGTTTTATGCAGTTTTTATTTCCTACTCACGCTCTCTGGTGATAGTGTTACTCTACAGCTGGAACCAATAGTCACGATCAAGGTAAGAGCTAGGAAAAATAGGACTAGATCTTTATCTTTGCAGTGGCTCTTTAAACCACCCTGATCCTCCTTTGATGGATGGCAGTGAAGCTCTCTCTGTCTCTCTCACACAGGCACACACTCCCCTACCTCCCTAAATTACTCCTCCTCAGATTAGGAGTTGTCACTCACTTGGAGTTTCTTTAAATCAAAGCCTCTTTCTTGTGCTAATTGAGTTTCCCAAAGAAGGGGGCTGCCTCTCTGGTTTGTATTTCACAGGCAGGAAGGGACTGGTTTGTGTGCTTGTCTAAGGAAGCCATCCATGCCCTGACTACCAAGGGAGCTGGAATTACACACTGAAAGAATTCCCAGCTGTATGCTCAAAGGCCAGTGGGTCTGCGCTCCCAGCTAGGCATCTACCCTGCTGGGACTGGATGGGGGAGGTGTGCAGGCTCCTTGCCAGCTGCTCTCTAAACTGTTGACTGTTCAGTTCTCTGTTCTAGCCGAAGCTGCAGCAGGCCTGCGGGCGGATCTGTCCCAACGGGGCTGGGGTTTTCTCCTTTGCTGTTACATTTACGAGAGTGATGCAGTGAGGCATCGAGGCAGGCCCAGCCAGCATGTTGCTGAGAACTTGCATCTTGGATTGGGCTAGAGCAGGGGTAGGCAAGCTATGGCACATGTGCCGAAGGCGGCACGCGAGCTGATTTTCAGTGGCACTCACACTGCCTGGGTCCTGGCCACCGGTCCGGCGTGGGGCTCTGCATTTTAATTTAATTTTAAATGAAGCTTCTTAAACATTTTAAAAACCTTATTTACTTTACATACAACAAGAGTTTAGTTATATATTATAGACTTATAGAAAGAGACCTTCTAAAAACGTTAAAATGCATTACTGGCACGCGAAACCTTAAATGAGAGTGAATAAATGAAGACTCAGCACACACTTCTGAAAGGTTGCCGACCCCTGGGCTAGAGGGAACCATAGGTTCTGTCTGCAGCCAACAGCCTCAGTACAGTGTGAGCCTGGATGACTCTGCTCCTGCCAGGGCCGGCTCCAGGGTTTTGGCCGCCCCAAGCGGAAAAAAAAAAAAAAAAGCCGCGATCGTGATCTGCGGCAGCAATTTGGCGGGAGGTCCCTCACTCGGGAGTGAGCAACCGTCCGCCGAATTGCCGCCGAATAGCTGGACGTGCCGCCCCTCTCCAGAGTGGCCGCCCCAAGCACCTGCTTGGCAAGCTGGTGCCTGGAGCCAGCCCTGGCTCCTGCCATCAGCGCATCAGGCTCCTGCAGGCAGGGCTGCCGGGGGGAGGGGGGGAAGTGGGGCAATTTGCCCTAGGCCCCGGGCCCCGCAGGGGCCTCCACGAGAATATAGTATTCTATAGTATTGCAACTTTTTTTATGGAAGAGGCCCCCGAAATTGCTTTGCCCCAGGCCCCCTGAATCCTCTGGATGGCCCTGCCTGCAGGCGGGATTTGTGCTTATCTAACCCACCACTCTGGATGGCCCTTTCCCCCCAGTGTGGCTAAGCCACATAGAGGCTGGGGAGCCGGCTGCAGCCTTGGATAACGGAGCAGGGCCTGGGCAGTTAGTGGCCTGTGCTTTTAGAGGTGCCATGTTCTATGTCTGCTGCTCACAACCCTCTTCCTCACACTCAGGCAGCGACAGCACCTTGAGCCGTGGGGACAAGTGGCCTCTTGGAGGGACTGGCGCATACAGCCAGGGCCCCATGAGAACAGACTGCAGCTGGCAGGTCAGTGCAGCTCAGCGGGCAGCAGCACAGTCTATCTCGGAGCTCAGTGAGGCCCCAGAGCAAGCCCACTCCTCTGCAGCTCCCCAAAAACCCCCAGCATCCCAGGTAGGGCTGCTACCTGCCTGGTTTTCACACTGCCATGCTGGCTACCAGTGACAAGATTTAATGTGCTATTAGGGTTACCATATTTCAGCGAGCAAAAAAGAGGACGGGAGAAGCCCCGCCCTAGCCCCGCCCCTGCCCCTCCCACTTCTCGCCCCCCCTGACCTCCCAACCCTCCCCCCGTTCCTTGTCCCCTGACTACCCCCTCCTGGGACCCCTGCCCCTAACTGCCCCCCAGGACTATCTAAGCCTCCCTGCCTCTTGTCCCCTGACTGCCCCAACCTTTATCCACACCCCCACCCCCAGACAGACCCCTGGGACTCCCACGCCCCATCCAACCACTCCCCACCCCCTGACAGCCCCCCCCAGAACTCCCAACCCATCTAAACCCCTCTGCTCCCTGTCCTGACTGCTCCAATCCCTCTCCCCACTCCTGCCCCCTGACAGCTCCCCCCCAGAACTCCCAACCCATCTAAACCCCTCTGCTCCCTGTCCCCTGACTGCTCCGATCCCTCTCCGCACTCCTGCCCCCTGACAGCCCCCCCCAGAACTCCCAACCCATCTAAACCCCTCTGCTCCCTGTCCCCTGACTGCTCCGATCCCTCTCCCCACTCCTGCCCCCTGACAGCTCCCCCCCAGAACTCCCAACCCCCCCCGCTCCTTGTCCCCTGACTGCCCCCTCCTGGGACCCCTGCTCCTAACTGCCCTCCAGAACCCCACCCCCTACCTAAGACTCCCTGTTCCTTGTCCCCTAACTGCCCCCTCCTAAGACCCCCCCCCAACTGCCCACCAGGACCCTACCCCCTACCTGTACCCTGACTGCCCAAAACTTTCTCCACTCCCCCCAAAAAGCGCCCCCCCCCGTTTCTTGACTGCCCCCTCCAGAACCTCCCTGCCCCTTCTCCTGCCCCCCTTACCCTGCTGCTCAGAACAGGGTGTTGGGCTCTGTGCGAGCCGGACACGTGGCTAAGCTCCCCAGCACAACAAAACCCGGTCCCTGGCCCGGACCGGGTTGCAGGGGAGAGCTGCCCTTGTATCAGCACAAAGTGCTCTCGCTCCCGTTTTGCTACACTGCATGGCAGTAACCGCTCCCAGTTGCAAAAGGGGAGGGCTGCACTTTGTGCTGATACACTTGCTCAGAATGCAGGGCGGAGCTCCTCTCCAGCTGCTCCGGAGTCCAGCCCGGGACTTTCCTGCAGCCCTCCCAGCCGCTCTGGGGGAGGGGGGAAATCCCGGACATTGTGAGTGCTTTACAAATTCCCCCCGGACGCTATTTTTAGCACAAAAAGGAGGACATGTCCGGGTAAATCCGGACGAATGGTAACCCTAGTGCTATGCAGCTACTGCTGGGAGCAGGGCTAGCACCTGCTGAGTCCTACCCCGAGGGCCAGGCCCTCAACCTGCCAAAACCTCGGCAGCTCCTCTTGGAGTTGGGGTCCAGGAGCGAGGCTCACCAGCAGGGAGGAGTGAAGAGTGGGGAATGGGGTTGTGGAGGCCGGAGCTCCTGGGAGGGGATAGTTGGGTAGGGTTACCATATTTCAGCGAGCAAAAAAGAGGACGGGAGGAGCCCCGCCCCTGCCCCTCCCACTTCCCGCCCCCCCTGACCTCCCAACCCTCCCCCCGTTCCTTGTCCCCTGACTACCCCCTCCTGGGACCCCTGCCCCTAACTGCCCCCCAGGACTCCACTCCCTATCTAAGCCTCCCTGCCTCTTGTCCCCTGACTGCCCCAAACTTTATCCACACCCCCACCCCCAGACAGACCCCTGGGACTCCCACGCCCCATCCAACCACTCCCCACCCCCTGACAGCCCCCCCCAGAACTCCCAACCCATCTAAACCCCTCTGCTCCCTGTCCCCTGACTGCTCCGATCCCTCTCCCCACTCCTGCCCCCTGACAGCTCCCCCCCAGAACTCCCAGCCCCTACCCCCCTGCTCCTTGTCCCCTGACTGCCCCCTCCTGGGACCCCTGCTCCTAACTGCCCTCCAGAACCCCACCCCCTACCTAAGACTCCCTGTTCCTTGTCCCCTAACTGCCCCCTCCTAAGACCCCCCCCCCAACTGCCCACCAGGACCCTACCCCCTACCTGTACCCTGACTGCCCAAAACTTTCTCCACTCCCCCCAAAAGCCCCCCCCCCGTTTCTTGACTGCCCCCTCCAGAACCTCCCTGCCCCTTCTCCTGCCCCCCCTTACCCTGCTGCTCAGAACAGGGTGTTGGGCTCTGTGTCAGCCGGACACGTGGCTGCGCTCCCCAGCACAACAAAACCCGGTCCCTGGCCCTGCACAACAAAACCCGGTTCCTGGCCCTGCACAGTGCTGCCGGACGGACCGGGTTGCAGGGGAGAGCTGCCCTTGTATCAGCACAAAGTGCTCTCGCTCCCGTTTTGCTACGCTGCATGGCAGAAACCGCTCCCAGTTGCAAAAGGGGAGGGCTGCACTTTGTGCTGAGACACTTGCTCAGAATGCAGGGCGGAGCTCCTCTCCAGCTGCTCCGGAGTCCAGCCCGGGACTTTCCTGCAGCCCTCCCAGCCGCTCACTCTGCCGGGGGAGGGGGGAAATCCCGGACATTGTGAGTGCTTTACAAATTCCCCCCGGACGCTATTTTTAGCACAAAAAGGAGGACATGTCCGGGTAAATCCGGACGAATGGTAACCCTATAGTTGGGGGCTCCTAGGAGCTGGTGGGCACAGGGGCTTTTGGGGGAAAATTAGCTATAGTTGGCACTAGGATCCTTTTTGTTGGTGTGGGGGTGGCCTGTGGCCATTTTTTCTGCCTCTTGTCTTGGAGATGGCAGTCCTAGTCCCAGAGTCTCTGCTGGGGTTTGCCCTGTGGCCTGATTTCCAGCCCTAGGGACTGAAGATGGGCATGGGCACAGAACAGCATGGCTGCAGGCTACCCCTGATCCAACCTGATCCCCATAGACCCAGGGTTGGGGGCAGCTCTGCCTCTGGGGCCCTATTTGAATCTTAGCTTCTTTGTTGAGACAGCCAGCAGTAGGTATGGCTTCATGATGGGGGTAAAAACTCACCAGCTCATTTCACCGGTCAGTCCCAAACTGGGTTGGATTTGGTGTGAATCGTGCCTGGCCCATGAGCTGCCCCTGAGAATACTGGCCCCCTTTGTGACCAGGCACCTGGTGAATCACACAGAGACACCGTGCCGCAGCAAGCTGTGAACCGACACACACACCCGCTGCACCCTGGCCGCTGATGGCATCCCAGAGCTGAGTCCACCTGGAGTCATTCAGAGGCAACGTAACAATACTGATAGAGGGAAATGAGACCTGGCTCCCATTCGAATACAAGGCTGGAATCTGATTGAGGAGCCCTCTTAATGCCATTTATATGATGAACAGCCTCTGATGGCTTTTCAGTTGCCAGCAATTGGATTAACGCCTCCGTATTCAATCAGAAATCCGCTCTGCCCTGACAAGGAGCACACAGGCACATCTGCACACACACTGCACACAAGAGGCGCACATGCATGCACACGCGCGCGCGCACACATACACACACAATTATTTTGCTCTCCAGTCACGTGGCGTCAGTTTGAAAGCGGTCATGCAGAAGAACATGAAGCGCGGGGAGGACAGCAGCACCGCCTGCACTGTCCTCTGGGGCAAGGAGTGCGGGCTCTGCTGGCAAAGGAGGAGCCTTGAAATCAGCAAGGTCACCACGCAAGTCCCACACCCTGCAGCACCCATCACTGCTCTGTGAGGAATGATACACCGGAGCTAGAATCCCGCTTGCCCCCAGGAAGCCCCTACGTGGGGGGAGGCACTTTCAGACTGACAATAAGGCGTCTATTCCACTGCCCTCTGCTGCTTCCCAGGTCTCTCCCTGCCCTGCTGTCTACAGAGCCCCAGCCAGCACCTGCCCCTTCTCCTCCGAAATTGCATGGGAGCTGGGAGCTTCAGGCTGGGAATGGACCGCATGGATTCTCCAGAACAGACTGGGAGCCTTCGCTGCACCTGGGCATTCACGCGCCCGGCAAATGATAGAGGATATTGTCTGTACCCAGCCCCAGCCAATCCTAGCAGCACTGTGGCCCTGCAGGCTTCCCATGACAGCCAACAGCAATGCCTGACTTCATAGCACAGCCAGAGCAGAGCTTGGAGAGTGCTGTCTAGTGGTCAGAGCACAGGGCTGTATAGACGTCTGAACAGCCAGGTACCACAGTGATGGGTGAGACAGATGTTTCTTAGGGAGCAGGATATCTGCCACCCTAACAGCCTCTTGCTAGTTGAGGGCAGCTAGAAGTCAGTCTGCTTCTCCAGCCTCGCTGTTGCCATGTCACCTATTACAATAGCAATCACAATAATTACCGGAATACTTATTTACATTCCATTACACGTCAAAGGCGTGGCGTTCTCGTTAGGCTCGAAATGAGCCAGAAGCTCTGACTGAAAGCAATGGAGAATTCCCCTGCCCCTGACCAACTGGGAACCATGGGAGCTGCTGGGTGCTGAGCACTTTTGAAAATATGGCCCATAGTATCTTTCACCCAGAGTCCCACGGGCATTTTGCACACTCACTGCAAATTCCAGACAGAAAATACTTCACCCAGCACTGAACTACAGCCGCTTCTGGGGTGGATCATCAACTGTTTAACAGCACACTGCAATGCTGCATGACAGCCGAGAGGAAGAAATGACAATGGTTCTTCATGACTTTGGCAGGGCTGGCCTCGTGATTTGCAAGGCCCCAGGCTGCTGGCAGGTGTGTGTGTGCGCATGTCGATGGCTGTGTGCGTACACAGGGAGGGGTGTCTGATCTCAGACAGCAAAGACAGATTTTTTAAAGGTATTTAGTTGCCTACAGATGCAGGGGTCTCCGAGTGGGTTTGCAGAAGTGCCTAGGTGCCTAGCTCCCACTGAAATCAAAAACACTTTTGAAAACCCTATTAGGCACCTACCTGCATCTTTAGACATCTAAATACCTTTCAAAATCTGGCCCTACGTTGCCCCCAGGGCCTTGCATAAGGGAAGATGGGGAGGCCAGCCGCATCACTCTCGGTCCCACTGCAGGGGAAGGGGCTTGGTCGGTTCCTTGTCTGCTCAGGGTGACAGCAATGGTTCCATGAGGACAAGCTCAGACTA
This sequence comes from Malaclemys terrapin pileata, assembly GCF_027887155.1. Taxonomy (NCBI): domain Eukaryota; kingdom Metazoa; phylum Chordata; order Testudines; family Emydidae; genus Malaclemys; species Malaclemys terrapin. Next base: position 9,430,413 of record NC_071527.1, on the reverse strand, counting down.
TGCAGAACAAAAGCTTCGTGGAGTACCCAGAACCAGCTGCGCTGCATTCACACAGTCATCTCGACACCTCTGTGATTTCCCTCCGCGGTAGGGTTGCCAACTTTCTAATTCCAGAAAACCGAACACCATTCAGAGCCAGTGCTGGGGGTGGGGGTAGTGTGCAGAGTCCCATGGCTGCCCTGCCAAGGAGTCGAACCTGCTGCTGGTCACTTCTGGGGCGCAGCACAGTGTCAGAACAGGTAGCGACTAGCCTGCCTTAGCTGGGCAGCACCGCCAATGGGACTTTTAATGCCACAGAGTGAGAGATTGGGACTAGGGGCGGAGAAGCCGCAAGACGCCGCGTCAAACCAGTGGTGAGCTAATCCCTGGATGAGCCACAAGGAAGCGCCTCAGCCATGAGTGAAGCAACCCCCGTGACACCTGGGCAGAGGCCTGAACATCACTTGAGTCCTCCGGGTTACATGGTGCCAAGGCCTGGAGCTAGGGCTGGATTTAGGGACAGGAGACCTAGGTGACCGCCTGGCGTGCTGGACTTGGGGGGCACTGGGCTTGGGGGGCTGTTTTTGTTGTTAGCGACAAAAGGGAAAATAGAATGTCTGAGGTAAAATGTTTCAGGTATTTCCTATGTGGATTCCTTTTCCACTAATCTCCTAGAATGTTCCGGACATTTGTAGAACCTCGTGGAACCTTCCAGACTTTCAGAACGACTTTTTTCTTGCTTTTATATGCTTATATATCGCATGAATAAGTACAGATTTAAAGCTCCTAGTGTTCAAATGTATCATCTTATATGACAGGGATCAATCATGCATGTGAATTGTGCATCAAAGTCATGAAATGGGCTACAAATTCAATAAGAAATAAGGTATTCAAAAGTTTACCAAATGGGGGGGGGGGGGGGCAGAAGATGCTACTTGCTTGGAGCACCATTTCGTCTCGGGCGGCCCTGCCTGGAGCTGCCACCCACAGGGGGCCGGGGTCGGTGTGACATTGCATTCCATATGCTTTTATGAAAATATGCTAATGAGAGTGAATATAATGTAACTGGAATATGCTTCATGCAAAAGGTCTCTTGTAAGGTATCATTACAAAGCTTATAATCTACCGAGTGTGGTCATCCTATTTGGATGAATGAATCATTCTTGTATCTCAAACTAGGAATATAAAATATAACTCCGAGGTCCTATTGTAGTTATGCAAAGTGTGCGCCATTAATGGTGGTTTAGAATCTTGATGGCTCCCATCAACTAGGACAATTGACTGTAGATGGCTCTATTTACTTGCAAGCTTTCCTGTGAGTCAGGCCGGGAAGAATGAAGGCTTGGGGTCTTACAGGATTATGCGACCATGTCACCTGGTACTGGAATCCATCTTAAACCTGGTGCTTTTCCATTTAGAAGCAGGGGTGGCGACCCAAAGAGACAAAAGATTCCTGCCTTGTGCCAAAGTTATATAGGGGGTGAAACAGAACAAAGGGGGCCACAGTCATAAGAAATCCCCTAGCTACCACCTGAGCTGGAACAAGGACTGAAAGGATTGCACCCAGACTAGAAAGGAGTCTAGTCTCTGAAAGAAACTTATTGGAACATCTCTGAGGGTGAGATTTATCTGTATTCAGTTTCCTACTGTATTAGCTTAGACTTGCATGTTTTTGTTTTATTTTGCTGGGTAACTTACTTTGTTCTGTCTGTTATTACTTGGAACCACTTAAATACTACTTTTTTTACTTAATAAAATCACTTTTTGCTTATTATTGAACCCAGAGTTATTGACTAATACATGGGGGAGCAAACAGTTGTGCATATATCTCTATCATAGACTATCAGGGTTGAAAGGGACCTCAGGAGGTCATCTAGTCCAACCCCTTGCTCAAAGCAGGACCAATTCCCAACTAAATCATCCCAGCCAGGGCTTTGTCAAGCCTGACCTTAAAAACTTCTAAGGAAGGAGATTCCACCACCTCCCTAGGTAACCCAATCCAGTGCTTCACTACCCTCCTAGTGAAAAAGTTTTTCCTAATATCCAACCTAAACCTCCCCCACTGCAACTTGAGACCATTACTCCTTGTTCTGTCATCTGGTACCACTGAGAACAGTCTAGATCCATCCTCTTTGGAACCTCCTTTCAGGTAGTTGAAAGCAGCTATCAAATCCCCCCTCATTCTTCTCTTCTGCAGACTAAACAATCCCAGTTCTCTCAGCCTCTCCTCATAAGTCATGTGCTCCAGCCCCCTAATCATTTTTGTTACCCTCCGCTGGACTCTTTCTCATTTTTCCACATCCTTCTTGTAGTGTGTAGTACTCCAGATGAGGCCTCACCAATATCGAATAGAGGGGAACGATCATGTCCCTCGATCTGCTGGCAATGCCCCTACTTATACAGCCCAAAATGCTGTTAGCCTTCCTGGCAACAAGGGCACACTGTTGACTCATATCCAGCTTCTCGTCCACTGTAACCCCTCGGTCCTTTTCTGCAGAACTGCTGCCTAGCCATTCGGTCCCTAGTCTGTAGCAGTGCATGGGATTCTTCCGTCCTAAGTGCAGGACTCTGCACTTGTCCTTGTTGAACCTCATCAGGTTTCTTTTGGCCCAATCCTCTAATTTGTCTAGGTCCCGCTGTATCCTATCCCTACCCCACTACCCTCCAGCGTATCAACCACTCCTCCCAGTTTAGTGTCATCTGCAAACTTGCTGAGGGTGCAGTCTACGCCATCCTCCAGATCATTAATGAAGATATTGAACAAAACTGGTCCCAGGACTGACCCTTGGGGCACTCTGCTTGATACCGGCTGCCAACTAGACATGGAGCCATTGATCCCTACCCGTTGAGCCCGACGATCTAGCCAGCTTTCTATCCACCTTATAGTCCATTCATCCAATCCATACTTTTTAACTTGCTGGCAAGAATACTGTGGGAGACTGAATAAAAAGCTTTGCTAAAGTCAAGGAATAACACAGCCACTGCTTTCCCCTCATCCACAGAGTCAGTTATCTCCTCATAGAAGGCAATTAGGTTAGTCAGGTAAGACTTGCCCTTGGTGAATCCATGCTGACTGTTCCTGATCACTTTCCTCTCCTCTAAGTGCTTCAGAATTGATTCCTTGAGGATCCTATCAATGTTATAGAGGGCGGACAATTTATGAATTTACCCTGTATAAGCTTTATACAGAGTAAAATGGATTTATTTGGGGTTTGGATTCCACTGGGAGCTGAGTGTCTGGGTGCTAGAGACAGGAGCACTTCTTAAGCTGTTTTCAGTTAAGTCTGCAGTTTAGGGGGGACGTGGTTCAGACCTGGGTCTGTGTTTGTAGCAGGCTAGCGTGTCTGGCTCAACAAGACAGGGTACTGAAGTCCCAAGCTGGCGGGGAAAATGGGCTCAGAGGTAGTCTCAGCACATCAGGTGGCAGTCCCAAGTTGGTTTCTGTGACCCAACCCATCACACTTGGGTAACCCACAATGAACAGAATCACAAGGATCCAGGTCTGCCCACACAGAATTCACAAATGGGAGAAGTGTCCAGGTCTCAGTAATCTCCCCAGCGCTGCAGACTCCTAGCAGCCAGCAAGGCCTCTCCGGGAACAGAGGGCAGCCCTGCGTGGCTTAACCAGGACGATTGGAATTAAAGAAGCTCATAAAACAATTACAGGAGCAAAGAGAAGGGCTGTTTAGTGCCAAGCAATGTTACTGCTTCCCTGCCAGCCTGCAGGCCCAGAGCAGGAAATTCTGCTGCCATCCAGACAGCATCCCAGGCTGCTCAGTGGGGAAAAATGTCCATCGATCAGAGATGTAAATGGAGTTAGAGATCCTCACTACCTTGGTGGTCTTGGCTTAGAAACTGTGGCCACAGGCATCACTGAAATGCCTCACAGAGAGCGTGAGATTGCTATGGTGCATCTCACTCACCCCTGGAACACGGGAACTGCCATATGGGATCAGACTCCAGAGTCCAGCTGGGTTATTCCAATGTCCTGACTCCAACAGGCCCTGCACCAGATGCTGCAGAGAAAGGTGTGAGGACCTTGCAGTGGCAGATGGCGGATAATCTGCCCCCCATTAAGGTTTCATCCTAGTCTCTAATAGCTAGCGATCAGCTGAAGCCCTAAAGCAAGTGGTTTAATTGCCCTTCCAGAATGTTTGTCATCATTAATGATGATAACCTGGAATAGTTTTGTTATTCTAGAAATGTCCAATCCCTGTTTGAATCTTGCTAAGTTCTTGGCCTCATGACTTCCTGTGGCAGGGAGTTCCACAAGCTAGTCACATATGTGAAATGTGCATCATCTGCATTGTCTTTCCAACCCCTTCTCCAAACCCCTCTCTGCCACAATGCCTGCAAAAACCTTGACAGCGGCTACGCAGCTGGTAGGCTGCGACCACAGACTGTCATGCTCACCAGGATCCTCTCATTGTTCCCTTATGCTCCCCGTCTGCCTCTCTGTATCCACCTGTTGTGTCTTGTCTTAGGGTATGTCTACACTACGGGATTAATTCGAATTTATATAATTCGAATTTGGGAAACAGATTGTATAAAGTCGAATGTATGCAGCCACACTAAGCACATTAATTCGGCGGTGTGCGTCCATGTTCCGGGGCTAGCATCGATTTCTGGAGCGTTGCACTGTGGGTAGCTATCCCATAGCTATCCCATAGTTCCCGCAGTCTCCCCGCCCATTGGAATTCTGGGTTGAGATCCCAGTGCCTGATGGGACAAAAAAATTGTCGCAGGTGGTTTTGGGTACAGCCTCACCCCTCCCTGCATGAAAGCAACAGACAGCAGACAACCATTTTGCACCTTTTTCCCTGGGTGAACACTGCAGACTCCATACCACGGCAAGCATGGAGCCCGCTCAGCTCAAGACAGCAGTCATGAACATTGTAAACACCTCGCGCATTCTCGTGGAGTTTATACTGAGCCAGGATCAGAAAAACGAGGCGAGGAGGCAGTGGCGGCGGCAGCGCAGCGACAAGCGTGATGAGGACATGGACACGGACACAGAATTCTGTCAAACCGCGGGACCTGGTGCTTTGGAGATCATGTTGTTAATGGGGCAGATTCTATCCATGGAACGCCGATTCTGGGCAAGGGAAACAAGCACAGACTGGTGGGACTGCATAGTGTTGCAGGTGTGGGATGATTCCCAGTGGCTGCAGAACTTTCGCATGCGTAAGGGCACTTTCATGGAACTTTGTGACTTGCTGTCCCCTGCCCTGAAACGCCAGAATACCAAGATGAGAGCAGCCCTCACAGTTGAGAAGCGAGTGGCGATAGCCCTCTGGAAGCTTGCAACGCCAGACAGCTACCGGTCAGTCGGGAATCAATTTGGAGTGAGCAAATCTACTGTGGGGGCTGCTGTGATGCAAGTAGCCAAAGCAATCACTCAGGTGCTGCTACGAAAGGTAGTGACTCTGGGAAATGTGCAGGTCATAGTGGATGGCTTTGCTGCAATGGGATTCCCTAACTGTGGTGGGGCGATAGGTGGAACCCATATCCCTATCTTGGCACCGGAGCACCAGGGTACCCAATACATAAACCGCAAGGGGTACTTTTCAATGGTGCTGCAAGCACTTGTGGATCACAAGGGAAGTTTCACCAACATCAATGTGGGCTGGCCAGGAAGGGTTCATGACGCTCGCGTCTTCAGGAACACTACTCTGTTTAAAGGGCTGCAGCAAGGGACTTACTTTCCGGACCAGAAAATAACCGTTGGGGTTGTTGAAATGCCAATAGTTATTCTTGGGGACCCAGCCTACCCCTTAATGCCATGGCTCATGAAGCCATACACAGGCAGCCTGGACAGGAGTCAGGAGCTGTTCAACTACAGGCTGAGCAAGTGCAGAATGGTAGTAGAATGTGCATTTGGCCATTTAAAAGGTCGCTGGCGACGTTACTGACTCGCTCAGACCTCAGCCAAACCAATCTCCCCATTGTTATTTCTGCTTGCTGTGTGCTCCACAATCTCTGTGAAAGTAAGGGCGAGACCTTTATGGCGGGGTGGGAGGCTGAGGCAAATCGCCTGGCTGCTGATTACGCGCAGCCAGACACCAGGGCGATTAGAAGAGCACACCAGGAAGCGCTGTGCATCAGAGAAGCTTTGAAAACCAGTTTCATGACTGGCCAGGCTACAGTGTGAAATATCTGTTTGTTTCTCCTTCATGAAAACCCACCCCCTTTATTGACTCATTCGCTGTAAGGAACCCACCCTCCCCCTTCCCCCAGCTTGCTTTCAAACCAAATAAAGTCACTATCGTTTAAAAATCATTTATTCTTTATTATTAGATTATAAAAAGAGGGAGGGAACCTGGGTGGGGTTTTGGAGGAGGATCGGCGGGAAGGAAAAGGCCACTAAAAAAAGGTTAAAAAAATGATAGCCTTTTGCTTGGGCTGTCCACTGGGGTGGAATGGGAAGATGTACGGAGCTTTCCCCCCTCTACCCCCCCCCGCGTTCTTATACGTCTGGGTGAGGAGGCTATGGAACATGGTGAGGGGGGAGGGCAGTTATACAGTGGCTGTAGCGGCACTCTGTTATCCTGCTGCCGTTCCTGAAGCTCCACCAGATGCCGGAGCATGTCTGTTTGCTCACGCAGCAGCCCCAGCATTGCATCCTGCCTCCTCTGATCTTCCTGCCGCCGCCTCTCATCTCAAGCGTCTCTCCTCTCCTTACGTTGGTCCCTCCTGTCCTCACATTGGTCCCTCCTGTCCTCACATTGGTCCCTCCTGTCCTCACGTTCACTGGCTTCTTTCCTATACTTTGAAACCGTGTCCTTCCACTCATTCAGATGAGCTCTGTCACTGCGGGTGGATTCCATGATTTCTGCGAACATCTCATCTCGCGTCTTCTTTTTCCGACGCCTTACCTGTGATAACCTTCGGGATGGAGGAGGGAGGCTTGAAGAATTTGCAGCTGCTGGAGGGAGGGAAAAAAGGAGAGAATTTTTTTAAAAGATACATTTTGCAGAACAATGCTTATACTCTTTCATGGTGACCAACACTATTCACATTACATAGCACATGTGATTTCTGTGCAAGGTTGCATTTTGCCTCTTAATATTGAGTGCCTGTGGCTTTGCTGTTAGAGATCACAGACGCAGGTCCGGGCAACGGAATTCGGCTTGCATGCGGCCATGGTAAGCCATTGTCTTTCGGCTTCTGCGCCCTCCTTTCCCACATACCAAGCAAAGCCCGTTGAGTGCTGCGGTTTTCCTGTTAACATTCAACAGCAGAAAACAAACTAACCACCCCCCCGCATCCAATTCTCTGGATGATCGCTTTATCCCCCCACCCCCGGCGCGTGGCTGGTATCAGGGAAGATCCCTGCAGGAACCAAACTAACACCCCCCACCCCGCCATGAATTTTCTGGGATGATCGCTTTACCCCTCCCCCCCACCGCGTGGCTGGTATCAGGGAAGATCCCTGCTAGCCAAACGTGAAAAGCAGGGCCGGCTTTAGCAAGAGTGGGGCCCGATTCCTGGGGGCGGGGCTTGCTACAAGCCCCGCCCCCAGGAATCAAGCCACGCTCTGGCCGGGGTTGCCGGGCTTGGGTCCGACCCGGAGCCGCGCCGCGTGGGCCGGGCTTGGGTCTGACCTGGAGCTGCGCCGCGCCGCGGGGGCCGGGCCAGAGCTGCGCCGCGGGGACCGGGCCGGGCCAGAGCCGCAGCCGCGCTGCGGGGACCGGGCCGGGGCCGGGGCCGGGCCGCGGGGGCCGGGCCGGGGCCGACCCGAGCCGCGCCGGACCCGACCCGAGGGGGCCGGGCCGGGCCAGACCCGAGCCGGGCCAGAGCCGCTGGGGCCTGCGTGCTCGGCGGGAATGGGTGGCGGCGCCTCCCCGGAGCCCTTCTCGCGCCCTCACCACCCCAGCTTACCTTGTGCTGCCGGCCCGCCCCTGCTTCTTTTCAGACTTCCCGCGAGAAGCAGGGGAGGGGGCGGAGCGTTCAGGGGAGGGGAGGAGGGGGAAGTGAGCTGGGGGCGTGGTGGAGAGCTGCAGCGCGGGGCCCTTTTGGTGAGGGGCCCAATTCAGCCGAATCGACTGAATCGGCCTAAAGCCGGCCCTGGTGAAAAGCTCTGGGCCAATTCCCCCCTCCCTGCGCTTGGCTAACTGCAGGGAAGGATTTCTTTTCAGCCACAGGCAAACAGCCCAGTAGGAACTGCCACCTCTGTCCCCTTAATTAAATTCCCGTATTTCAACCAGGTTACCATGAGCGATATCACTCTCCTGAGGATTACACAGAGAGATAAAGAACGGATGTTGCTTGAATGCCAGCAAACACCGGGACCATACGCTGCCGGGCTTTGTCATGCAATGATACCAGATTACTTGCTGCAAGCATGGCGCGGTCAAGTGTCCTACCATGGAGGACAGAATAAGGCTGCACTGCCCAGAAACCTTGTGGCAAGGCTTTTGGAGTACCTCCAGGACAGATTCATGGAGATGTCCCTGGAGGATTTCGTCTCCATCCCCAGACACGTTAACAGACTTTTCCAGTAGCTGTACTGGCTGCGAATGCATCCCAAGTCCTCAGGGCAAAGTAATCATTAAAAACCCTTGCTTTTAAAACAAGTTTTATATTTTAAAAGGTAAACTCACCTGAGGTTCCTTCCATGGGGTCGTGGTCTTGGATACTGGGTTGGGAGGGTACTTCAGTCAGGCTGAGAAAAAGATCCTGGCTGTTGGGGAGAACGGAGTGCTGGGTGCTCTCCGCAAGCTCCTCCTCCTCCTCCTCTTCCCCGTCCGCAGAATCCTCAGGTGTAGCTGATGAGATTATCCCCACCTCGGAATCCACGGTCAGAGGTGGGGTAGTGGTGGCGGCCCCCCCTAGAACTGCATGCAGCTTGTCGTAGAAGCGGCATGTCCGCGGCTCTGACCCGGACCGACTGTTTGCCTCCTTTGTTTTTTGATAGGCTTGTCTGAGCTCCTTGACTTTCATGCGGCACTGATCTGAGTCCCTATTGTGGCCTCTCTCCATCATGCCCTTGGAGATTTTTTCAAAAGTTTTTGCATTTCGTCTTTTTGAACGAAGTTCTGCTAGCACTGAATCCTCTCCCCATATAGCGATCAGATCCAGTACCTCCCGTACGGTCCATGCTGGTGCTCTTTTTCAATTATCGGCCTGCATGGTTACCTGTGCTGATGAGCTATCTGTGGTCACCTGTGCTCTCCACGCTGGGCAAACGGGAAATGAAATTCAAATGTTCGCGGGGCTTTTCCTATCTACCTGGCCAGTGCATCCGAGTTCAGATTGCTGTCCAGAGCGGTCACAATGGTGCACTGTGGGATAGCTCCCAGAGGCCAATACCATCAAATTGCGGCCACACTAACCCTAATTCAAAATGATAAAATTGATTTTGGCACTACTCCGATCGTCAGGGTGGAGTACAGAAATCGATTTAAAGAGCCCTTTATTTCGAATTAAATGGCTTAATTGTGTGGACGGGTGCAGGGTTAATTCGATTTAACGCTGCTAAATCCGAATTAAAGTCGTAGTGTAGACCAGGCCTTTGACTGTAAACTCTTAGAGGTAGGGGCCATATCTGTCAGGTGGTGCTGGGCTTCTAGGCACTACCACCATACAGATAACAAATAAGAACAATACCACAGTGGATGGCTAGATTGATCTCACCCCCAGGTGCTGCTCTGAGTGGTCTCGGGTACAGCTTGTGTCTCGGGTACTTGTGTCCAGCCCCGGAGCACCCACAGATTCGGTGCCTATGCTTGATGGGTCTACTACAGTAGGATAATTCAGCCCTACCTAAGATTCCCCAGTGGTGGAAGCTGCAGGGTTAGACAGGGCTCAGAGCACAGGGCCACCATGCTCAGAATACCTCTGCCCCATTTCAGAGCCTGGGGGGCTAGGTGTGTGCATGGAAGGGGGATGTGTCTGAGCCAGCAGGGGCTGGGATGCAGAGGGGTGAGGCACCTTGTGGGATTCTGAGCCGGGAGTGGGGGGGAGTGACAGGGAGGAGTGGAGTCAATTGGGGAATGAGGGCAGATGTGGGGGAGCAGGGGGGGATGGTGGTGTAAGAGCTGGATTGTAGAGGGAAGGTTGGGACTAGGAATGAGCAGTGAAGGGGTTGACAGCAGGGATCCATGTTTGCAGTACAAGCAAGTGTCCCAGTTTTCCTTCCTGAAGGGGGTGGGGGAGCCTCCCTCTGCCCAGCTCTAACTAGCTTCCTGTGTCCAAGCAAAACACTTCCCTTGATACACACAAACACACCCACACAAACACACACACATGTGGCACCCTAGTTTTACAATATGAAAATGGGATCAATCTGAAGGAGGGGTAGCCGGGGGGATCTGGCCACCTGCAGCCCCACCAGGCATCACCGTCACATTCACTGGCGCAATGCTGAATGTGGTTTGTCCTGGTCTGAGCTGGCAGCTTGACCGTGAGTCATGCAGCACGATTGCTGAGAAGTGGCCCGACGTTGCTGTGCACACCCGGCTAAGGCGCAGCTGAGCAGAGACTGGAGCAGGAATGCCATGCTCAGAACTCCATAGTTCACTCTGCCTAGGCCTGCAAGGAGACACCTCTCAGCCCCAGCTCAGCCCCTGAGAGACACAGCCTGGCTGCTGTTGATAGATTCACAGGCCAGAAGGTTGAATAGCACAGGCCAGAAAATAGCCCCAAGGTGCCACAAGTACTCCTGTTCTTTTTGTGGATACAGACTAACATGGCTGCTACTCTGAAACCCAAAATAATCCCTGGGGCCCAGCTGGATTTAAAAATTGCCAGTGATGGAGACTTCTCCACGGCCCTAGGTAAGCTTCAACTTCTATGCATAGGAACTGTGTTAAACCTTTTGTGACAATGCGGTTCTGGCGGAACCCAACTGAGAGTGCCAACTCAGGACAAATTGCTAAAATAGGGCAGTTACAACCCAAGGCCGGGGTTTTTCCACCAAATTGCTAAAATAGGGCAGTTACAACCCAAGGCCGGGGTTTTTCCACCTCTAAGGCAAACCAAACCAGCCAGACTAAGACTTCGGTCTCACCCCACTGGCTAACCGCAAGTCTCACAAGCAATCTCCTTAGACGCTCCAGTTTCCCAGTATTACCACCAGTGCCACACGTTATGGGGACAAATGGTTATAAAAACCAATACCCCAGTAAAAGAAAAAGGTTCTCCTGATCCCAAAGGACCAAGCCCCAGACCCAGGTCAATATACAAGTCAGACCTTACCCACAAATCACGCTACTGCCAATCCTTTAGAATCTAAAATCTAAAGGTTTATTCATAAAAGGGAAAATATAGAGATGAGAGTTAGAATTGGTTAAATGGAATCAATTACATACAGTAATGGCACAGTTCTTGGTTCAGGCTTGCAGCAGCGATGGAATAAACTGCAGGTTCAAATCAAGTCCCTGGAATACATCCCCAGCTGGGATGGGTCATTCAGTCCTTTGTTCAGAGCTTCAGTTTGTAGCAAAGTCCCTCCAGAGGTAAGAAGCAGGATTGAAGACAAGATGGAGATCAGGCATCAGCCTTATATAGTCTTTTCCAGGTGTAAGAACACCTCTTTGTTCTTACTGTGGAAAATTACAGCAAAATGGAGTCTGGAGTCACATGGGCCAGTCCCTGCATACTTTGCTGAGGTACCAGGCGTATCTGCCTTCTCTCAATGGGTCCATTGTATAGCTGATGGTCCTTAATGGGCCATCAAGCAGGCTAGGCAGAGCTAATCTCAGCTTGTCTGGGATGTCACCCAGAAGCATAGCATAAGTTTGCCATACAGACAGTATAGAGCCAATATTCATAACTTCGACTACAAAACTGATACATGCATATAGACAGCATAATCATAACCAGTAAACCATAACCTTGTCCTAGACACCCCATTTGACCCCCTTTATACAAGATTTGGGTGCCACTACCGGACCTTGGTTGCAACGATGATCTATATGGTCCCAGTTTATGTCAATAACGTCACACCCCCAACGCAAAATTGATGCAGGAAGGGATGACACAAACATCACTGACTGCATCCCAAGAGCTCCCCATCCTGGGTTCTGTCTCACTACAGCTAGTATTGGGTTAGAAGCCGTACCAGTGTATAACAGAAACGGTTTATCAAAATCATGTTCAACCACATGATTGAACCTCTTTACAAACTCAAGGTAACACTTAGTTAGAACAATAGTGGATTGGATCTGCTCTGGCAGCATGGTTCCTGTATGTGCCATGTGATCTTGCCAAGAGCTAAAGAAAACTGCTACTTTATCCATACCAGCTCGGGCAAACGTTTGGAACCCAATTAACATCGAATAAATGCAGATATTAATGTTCTTCATAGTCCAGGAATCTTGGCATTTAGCCATGAAAGCAATATGGTAGTGTGCCTCAGTCTTCCTTTTCATACAGCACATTAGATCTGGAATGTCTTTTCCCCTGTGAAAAGTTCCCATATTGTTCATAGGCATTACCTGTGAAACCCCAGTGTAACAAGGCCTTTTAACATAACGTGTGTTCTCATGTATTCCTTTTAACATGTTCAAGGGATTCTCCAAAAGATTAGGCACATTGTTAATTACAAAATTTAGCAATAACAACAAGTTCATTGCAAGTGTCCATCTACAGTCATGTTTGTCATGCCACACCTTTGGCTCAATACCATTGGAGTTTGGGCATTTTAGGGTTAACCTGTGGCTTCCCTTTGCAAAATTCAGTGTTCTCTTTCCTCCTTGTCCTGCAGGATCAAACCCCGATTTCTCTTGCTTAACAGAATTCACTGGCTGATGGGGTGGGCCCTCTGTGCTAACAGCTATTAGCAAGTCCTTCCTTTCCCAGCCAGGCAAGTAATTTGCACTACCCCAGACCAGAGCCAGTCCACCAGTTTTCATATCGTAACTGCTATCATCTCCAAGGCTGGACTCTGTCTTAAAGAGATACCACACAAATCCAAAGAGTCTGCGGGTGAGAGTTTGCTTGCTCTCCCCCGCATCCTCAAGCATTTAGCCATAAAACTGCTCTGCTCTGACACATCAGTAACCAAATCTGTCCTCAAACCCTGAAGCACAAACTGCTCATTTAAAGAATCAGAAAGGAGACATTCCTGTTCCAACACCATTGTCTCCCCAACAAGTTGGCCCCACACAGCCACTTGGTTATAGGGCTGCCTCAATTCCTTAACAACTTTTACTTCCTCTGAAACCTTCTCAAAGCTACCCACACTGGATCTTTTAAAAGGAAAGTCAGAGGATCCATTCACAACAGACAATTTTTGGCTGCTAGGAACTGAAACTTCCTTGATTAAATCACTCTCACACCCTTCAGTTGCAGGGAACTGCTTGCACCGAGTACCATGAGGATTCCTTTCTCCAGGAGCTTTTCTAAGCAGCAATTCACCCCTCACAGAAATTCTGCCCTTACCCTCTTCACCTAGGGCTTGCTCTAAAGGCACACTTTCCTGAGCAACAACAGACTCTGTCTGGGACTTACTTACATTCAGGATCACCTCTGGCCCATCAGGCAGATCTCTACGCAATCCCCTTTCAGGCGAACCCATAGACTTCCTAGATAAAAGGTTAGAAATATTTCCCTTCTCTTTGCCACACACCAGCTTAGAAATTTTTTCCTTTTTGCTACAAGTTGTTAAACTGTCCGTAGGTAACACAACCAAATTACCTTTCTGCTCTTCTTGTGCCCTGGCTAGGGTATCACCCTGATCAGACAGAGTTGTTACACCCTTCTCCAACCACACATGAGCAACAGGCCCAATACAAGCATCAGAATTGTCTGGTCTCTGGGATTTTGCTAAGACACTAACTGGATGCAACCTAGTTACGGTGCCATTCTCCCCAGCAGACGCAAACTTAGGACCATTCCCTTCCTGGGCTTTAGTTGAATCCAGAACCAACTCTGAGACAACTAAATTACTCTCAACCATCACAGGCCGAAAGGCACCTTCTGTCTGCTCCACAGACAAAAAAGAGTTGGAGACGCATTTTTCTTTACTAGACATATAGTTTGGGATTTCATTTCCCTTGTCCCAGCACACTGGGCTGTTCACAGACAACTGCTTGGAGACTGGGGTAGCTTCCTCCATAGGCAAGTCAATACCCCTGACAGACACAGGCACATTTCCTTCACTGTCACTATTCTTCGCACAGGAAACAGATAAGGTATAGGGACACTCATCTTCCACTCTCCTTGCCTTCCCAAACTGCTGACTAGATGAAGCCATCAGCTCACATGACTGCCTAGGCTCATCCAAAATCTCCTTGTTCTCCTCTCCCTTCGCTTGATCTAATTCCAGATTTACTTCTGAGACATTAGATAGATATTCAGAAACTTCATTCACAGCCAAACCGCTACTTTCCAAAGACAAACCTTTGGAGAAACCCTCCATAGGCACAACCTTAGGATCAATCCTCTCTTGTGCCTGGTTTGTATTAACTTGACTGACCATAGCTTTAATATCATTTCCAATCATAATATCCTTAGGGATTATGTCTTTTACTCCCACAACCATAGTGCCCTCCAATCCCTTCCATTTCAGGTGGATCTTAGCCAAAGGCACCCTGACAAAATACTTAGATAAGGCTACAACAGTTATATCTTCACCTGGCAAATAATCTTCCTTCCTGACAAGACTTGCTTTAGCCAGAGTAATATCTGCTGCGGTGTCCCTCCATGCCATACACCGGACTCCATTAACTTCTGCACTGCTAATAAACTCTGCATTATTTCCCCCATATTTAGCTCTAATGTGAGTTTTAAGGTCAAATTCTTCAGAGACCACAGAAACAGCATTTGCACACAGGGCACCAATGCTGGGCTCTGTGTGGCTTGCCTGTGAGTTTACAACAACAGGGTTAGCATTTGCCGTGGCATTTGGGGCTGCTGGTTTTGGGCCGCCCTTCAGTGTCGGGCAGTCTGGTCTCATGTGGCCCAGGATACCACAGTGATAGCATGTAACCTGTTCCGTCCTGGGATGTGAGTTCCTACCCCCCGGGCCCCCTTGAACTCCTTTAGAAGAGTCAGGTTTACTTTTAAATCCTTCCCTCCTCTTGAACTGGGGAGAATGGTGATCAGTTTTCCCCGGGGTTTTACACCCTTCTCGAGCCCTGTTTTGGGTATGGGCATCCGCAATCTCTGCTGCCCGTAGGACTGACTCAGGGTCCCTGTCACACACAGCTGCTCTCACATTGTCCGGCACAATGTCTAAGAACTGTTCCAAAGTTATTAAATCCAGCAGTTTTTCAAAACTCCCATGAACCTTGGCTCCCATAACCCACTTTTTAACAAAACCCATCAGTTTATGAGCACATTCTACAAAAGTACAATCCTTAGACATTTTAAACTCTCTAAACTTAACTCTGTAAGATTCAGGAGTAACCTTGAACCGCCTTAACACAGAATCCTTAAACCGCTCATAATTTAAGGCTTCTTGTTCCCCCAAGTCATTAAACACCTCCCTGGCTTTTCCAGTCAGTCTGGTCAGCAGGACAGGCATTCGCTGACCCTCAGGGATCTGGTACAGATTGCAGAGGCGTTCAAAGGTAGACAAAAACTCCTCTATATCCTCAGTATCATTGTAAATGGGACACATCCTTTCCCAGTTTTTCTCATGGTGGGGGGGAAGTGGAGTACCAGGTGGGGATGACTTTCTCCGCTCTTCCATTACTTGGAGCTGAAGTCTGGCCGTCTCCTGTTCAGCAGCGAGCAGTTCTAGACGTCCCTTACGAGCTCTCTCTTCTCTCTCAGCAGCCTCTTTCTCTCTCTCAGCAGCCTCTTTCTCTCTCTCTCTTTCTAACTCTGCTATTTTTTGCCTCTCCAGCAATCGAAGATCTGCTAGCTTCTGTTCATGCTCAAATTGCAGTTGACTTGTCACCCTTTGCATCCTAATCTTTTCTGCATCTTCTGCAGCCTCAGGTAAGGGCTGTGCTCTTGCCCCCTGATCACTGGCTATTAACAGATTTCTCAGTTCTTCCTTTGTAGCTTTCTTTCTAAAGCTTATCCTCTTTTCTGAACACAAATTTTCCAGGGCTTTTTTGCCAAGTCCCTCAAATGCTCTTTGCTCAGCCATTGCAGCAGCTCTTTAACCAACAAAACTCTCAATCCCAAAATTCAAATTTGGATAGCGTGGGGTTCTGACCCAAAGCTTAATTGACCTGGTTCTGTGGATCCAAGCACGACTACGCCACTGTGACAATGCGGTTCTGGCGGAACCCAACTGAGAGTGCCAACTCAGGACAAATTGCTAAAATAGGGCAGTTACAACCCAAGGCCGGGGTTTTTCCACCTCTAAGGCAAACCAAACCAGCCAGACTAAGACTTCGGTCTCACCCCACTGGCTAACCGCAAGTCTCACAAGCAATCTCCTTAGACGCTCCAGTTTCCCAGTATTACCACCAGTGCCACACGTTATGGGGACAAATGGTTATAAAAACCAATACCCCAGTAAAAGAAAAAGGTTCTCCTGATCCCAAAGGACCAAGCCCCAGACCCAGGTCAATATACAAGTCAGACCTTACCCACAAATCACGCTACTGCCAATCCTTTAGAATCTAAAATCTAAAGGTTTATTCATAAAAGGGAAAATATAGAGATGAGAGTTAGAATTGGTTAAATGGAATCAATTACATACAGTAATGGCACAGTTCTTGGTTCAGGCTTGCAGCAGCGATGGAATAAACTGCAGGTTCAAATCAAGTCCCTGGAATACATCCCCAGCTGGGATGGGTCATTCAGTCCTTTGTTCAGAGCTTCAGTTTGTAGCAAAGTCCCTCCAGAGGTAAGAAGCAGGATTGAAGACAAGATGGAGATCAGGCATCAGCCTTATATAGTCTTTTCCAGGTGTAAGAACACCTCTTTGTTCTTACTGTGGAAAATTACAGCAAAATGGAGTCTGGAGTCACATGGGCCAGTCCCTGCATACTTTGCTGAGGTACCAGGCGTATCTGCCTTCTCTCAATGGGTCCATTGTATAGCTGATGGTCCTTAATGGGCCATCAAGCAGGCTAAGCAGAGCTAATCTCAGCTTGTCTGGGATGTCACCCAGAAGCATAGCATAAGTTTGCCATACAGACAGTATAGAGCCAATATTCATAACTTCGACTACAAAACTGATACATGCATATAGACAGCATAATCATAACCAGTAAACCATAACCTTGTCCTAGACACCCCATTTGACCCCCTTTATACAAGATTTGGGTGCCACTACCGGACCTTGGTTGCAACGATGATCTATATGGTCCCAGTTTATGTCAATAACGTCACACCTTTCTCTGCTAGATTGAAGAGCCCATTATTACATATTGTTCCCCATTTAGGTACTTATAGACTGTAATCACGTCACCCCTTAACCTTCTCTTCCTTAAACTAAATAGACTGAGCTCCTTGAGAGACAAGGTGGGGGAGGTAATATCTTTTATTGCCCCAACTTCTGTTGGTGAGAGAGAAGCTTTCGAGCTGCACAGAGCTCTTCTTCAGGGAGGGGAAACGTGCCCAGAGTGGCACAGCTAAATACAAGATGGAACAGATTGTTTAGCACAAGTAGTTAACACATATTTCAAGAGATCATTCAAGGTGAAGTGGCCTGTTATCACCTCTCCAGTCACGCGGGGTGGGGGTATTAGTGGGTTATAGATTGTTGTAATATGCCATAAATCCAGTGTCTCTAGTCAGTCCAGGATTTGTAGTGTCTAGCAAAGTTATGAATTTGCTCCCTGGCTCTTTTAGGGGACTGAGTGAGGAACTAGCTTTGCTCCTCCAGGGCCAATGACAAACCCCTGGATCCAAACACCTCTGGGTGTGTGGACAGCCCACATCTGGAGTGTCCCTTAATGGCTCTCTGTGTCTTCAAGGCAGTGTCTAATTCTGCCTGGATTAACCCTCTGCACATGCAGAGAGGAGCAAATATTAGTGGAGCTGGGGGTGCATTAGCACCCCTGCCAGCCAGGCACCCATGCATGCGAATAAACAACCTGGGCCAGCGGTGTCCCACTGCTCACGGAGGCGGGGACGCGGGTGATGCTGCTTGAATGACCACATTTCAACTTGACAGCCCTGTGATCTAGACTCGCTGGCCTGAAAATATCCCTCACTGGCTGTCGATTCAGCCTCCCCTCCTGGGCAATTTAAACAGCAACACTATAATCTTGCCCAACTATCTTTTCAATTAGCCAGGAAGGTGGCTGCTGAGAGGCAAAGCGGAGGAAGAAGAAAAACATCATCAGCTTTCAAAGCCAGGAGCAAGGGCAAACTCAAGGAGACACTTTGCAAGAGAACACTCTTGTCTCTGAGATGCTCCTGCTGTGGGACCCGCCCTGTGCCCCGGCTGCTTGCCAACCAAAGACCCATGTAGTCAGCCCCCCAACTCTGCTCATGCTTCATCTGCAGTTCTGAGACATTTCTGGGCTCACAGGAAGCACTCAGCAATTCTAACCCCAGGGCGTTTCTCATGAGTGGAAGCTTGCTTGGCATCACTCCATGAGTGGAAGCTGCCTGACAGTCCATTTCATGGGAAATTTCAACACTTCGAAGATTGTCTTCATTCCATTTTGGACCCAACCCAAATATTTGCAGCATTTTCCATGAAACAGAAGTTCGCAGGTTGTGTTGCAGAAAATTTTTTGTTTTGACACTTTTTTTTCATGGAAAATTTCATCAGACTCAATATGATTTTGTGAGAACCGGTGGGTTCATCACAGCAGTGTTTCCTTATGGAAAACTGTCTCAACAACATGTTTCCAGGGCAGTTAGTCAGCTGAGCTACCCACATGGGGCCCAATGTACCAAGATACATAGGTGCCTCAAGATGCAGAGAGGTGCACTATCAAAATCCCTAGGCGAGTTGGGTGCTTGACTAATGACTTTCCAGGGGACTTAGGTACCTAACTAGCTCAGAAGCGTTTGTAAGAAACGCGAAGTGCCTAAGCTGTATCTTTAGGCGCCTACATTCCTGCTGTTCCCATTCCCTGACTGGACACACTAATCTTTCTTATTCAGATCACCTTCCATCCTAAAGGCCCTGTCACAACAGGAACTGCACAGACCCAGCGAGAGACAGTCCCTGCATCAGAGAGACAAAGCAAAGCAGAGGACAGATTATTATCCCCATTTTACAGCTGAGGCACTGAGGCACAAGAAGATTACGTGACTCACTCGATCTGCCTCCTGCAGAGCTGGGATTTGAACCCAACCCAGCCCAGTGCTTTAACACTCCCTCTCTGAGCTGCTCTTACCCAGGATTATGTTTTTGTCATTGGTAAATGGATCTCATGGTGAAATTAATCTGCTCTTGGTTCTGGGCCCCCAACTGGCTTTCACCGACATTCATAAAATTGGGGGTGTTCCCAGGCAGGGAACAAAGAGGGAGCAAAGTTCTATTGCAAAGTTGTTTGTGAAACACTTTTCCTGCCATTCATCTTGGCTGCCCAGCAGCCCTAGCGCTGGGTGCTTGACCACAGCTGTGTATTCCACCAGACCACAGGACTGAACCTGTGACTGCCTGTAGAGGTAGCACAGGCCCCTGACATGGTGCTAAAGCAGAGCTCCTTTAGCTGGCCCACGTGAGGCAGCCATACTCATACCATGGAGTCCTTGGGATTCTCAGGACCTGACACTTGTCAAGTATCTTGTGTTACAAACTTTTCTATGAGGACTCTTGAGATTAATGGAATTTACCAGGCTAAAGGCTTTTGGGGTTTAGTAGTTCAGGTGCTGGCTTGAGTGTCTGGACTCCTGGGTTCTCTTTGCAGCTCCATCATAGTGTCAGTGTGGCTCCACAGACAAGTCTCTGTGCCTCAGTTTCCCCAGGTGTAAAATAAGGGTGAAGAGCCTCACCCACTGCACAAGAGTGTTGTGAGATTGAGTTCACTAACGTTTATCGGCCTGGGAGTGTGCTACACCTGATACAGCCCTACAGAGTGACTCTCTGGAGTTTAGAACTGCCCAAGGCCTCTGGACCTTGCCCCACTCCATGCTCCTCTCTCGCCATCTCGGACTGGCCCCTCTTGTGCTGCGTCCATAAAAACCAGCAGAGGATGGCACAAGCCGTCCCTGTGCAGCCTGTGGAACAATGCCCCTCCCCCCCCCACACACACAGACTCACTGTTGCGTCCCAAATCACAGGTGTAAATAATCACCCCTTTCCTCCCACTGCCTGCACTCATTGTGCGTCTCTGACTCTGCTTGAGCCCAGCAAAGCATGGGGAGAGTCAGTCTGTAGGGGACAGACTCTAAAAACGAGACCCCCCATTGTGCAGTATGAGCGCAATGCCTCCTCCTGGGAGTCCACTGGGCTGGCATTCTGGAGGAAACGGGCCTCCTACGGGTTAAATCTGAACTCTCTCTCTCTCCCCCACAACTCCCTATCCCCAACAGTTGCTGCAGCAACTCACTCTGTGGATGGTGGATTTGACTTCCCAGGGTTACGATCTTCCCTCCCACATGCAGAATCTCCTGTTTAACCATTGCAATTTGTGCCGGTATCTTTCCAATGTTGGGTGGGGGCCACCTCTTTCACTGCACCCTGCCCCCCCCACACACACTCCCCACCCTTGCTGCACCCCCACGCCTCCTCTTTGCTGATGGATCCAGATCCATTAGCTCTTGCTTTGCAGGAGCAGCTGAACACACATTCACTTGGAGCGAGTTTTGCTCCTGAACATGCAGTATTTTCTCCTCCGCTACTCCCTGCCAGCAAGGCCAGTGCTTCCATTTAGGTGACCCAGGCAGTCGCCTAGGGCGCCAGGATTTGGGGGGGTGGCATTTTGCCGCCCTCAACGGCAATTCGGCGGCGGGGGGTCCTTCCACGCTCCGGGTCTTTGGCAGCAATTCTGCGGCGGGTCCTTCACTCGCTCCAAATGGAGATGGCGGGAGCAGGTTGGAGTGAGATTTCACCCCCAGTTGCTTGGAGGGACAGCCCTGATTCAGCTCAGTGCATCTCCGTGAACATTTGCACCACTCTCTGGGCTAGCCAGCTGGGCTCTTGGTATTTGACCCCATGGGACCATTTCAGTCATGCAGACAGGGGTGCTGGAGCAATCTGTATAGTGGGGGTTCTGAGAGCCATTGAATCAAACTATAAACCCACTTCAAGACAGGGGGTGTGGCAGCACCCCTAGTTCCAGAACCTATGCATACAGAGGGGCTGTGCCCGACCCACCCTGGTAGTGTATCTCTACAGTCCTGCAGCCCTCTGGAAATTATTATTTTGTTGTTGTATTGCAGCGGGGTGACAGAGGGAATTTTCTGTAATATCAGTAGGATTCCTATGCATGCCTCAATTTCCCTCTAGAAACCTCAGTGGAGATTTGGGCCCCATTGTGCTGGGCGCTGTCCCACACAGCTTGCTGTCCATACAGCCCATAGGGTGGTAGAAAGCCAGGACCATAATACCTAGGGTGACCATGCACCCCGTTTTGGCCGGGACAGTCCCTTTTTTAAGCCCTGTCCCGGTTGTCCCGACTTTTTTGGCAAAACTGGGCAGTTGGCAAAACTGGGCAGTTGGCAAGAGCAAATGGGACAAATGCCTAGTTTTGCCAAAAAAGGGGGATGCAACCCCTAGAGGGGCACAGAGGAACTTGGAGGGGGCAGCGCCAACACCAGCCCCTCATGGAAGGGAGGGCTTAGGAGAGTGACTCTGGCTGGGCGGGCCCCACTGGTGTACGGTGACCAGATGTCCCGATTTTATAGGGACAGTCCCGATTTTGGGAGCTTTTTCTTATATAGGCACCTATTACCCTCCCTTCCCCGTCCCGATTTTTTACACTTGCTGCCTGGTCACCCTACACTGGTGGCATGGGGCTCAGGCCTCCCTGCATGCGGGGAGGTGAGAGGGAGCCTCGGGCTGGCCTTGCACAGGCAGGCAGCTTGGGGCCTGGGCCACCTAACCTAGGGAGGAGAGGTGGTGCCTCAGGCTGGCCCCAGGCATGCGGGGGGGCGGGGGAGGGGACCTCGGACCAGCACCCTGAGGGCAGGAGGCAGGGATGGTTCAGGCCAGACCCGCAGGGGGGGGCGGGAGGGGGGCCTTGGGCCAGCTCCCTTGCAGGTCCCATTTTCCCTTTGGGAAAATATGGTCACCCTAATAATCCCCCCTGTTACCAGTGGGGAACTGACCCCCAGAGAGATTAACAACCATAGCGTCCCAGGTGCTCAGCCTCATATAGTACTCTCAGTGCAGGGGACTCCTCCATGAGCTCAGACTTTTGAAAGTCCGGCCCCTCATAATGCCCCCAGCTGACACAGGGCAGGCTCCCCAAGCCCCTCAGCACTTTGACAGCCTTGGCCAAGTGCGTTGAGAATGCTTGGTGGCCATTTTCCAAGATGGCAGATGCTAGGGTCATTGGAGCCCAAGTGTGGGCAGAGAAGCTCCTGGGCTCATTGGAGTCACTGAGGGGGAGGGACAATAACATGGCTGCCAATGGTCTTAATGTGGGGCAAGGGGGCATTCATGAAATGTGACCTGGCTCTGATTGCTCCCATCCTGACCCTCCCCCATTACCCTCTGGGCTGCACCACCCGTCCTCGCTGAGCCCCTCACCCCTCCTGCTAGGAACCTCCCTCCACACACTCGTCTCCTGTGTCCCCTCACCACAGCCAGCCCCTACAGTGGTATCACTAATGCTCCCTCTCTGCCAGGCCCCTCTGCCCTGCCAAGTCCCTGGGAGCTTGTTCCCTGAGCCTCATGCTGGGAGGGTTCTGCCCTGTTAGAGACCTTGCCCTCCCCCACCCCTCTCCCGCCTGGTTCTGGAGGCCTGCCCGGGCCCAGCTGGAAGGATGCCTGTGTGTTTCCAAGTGTTGTTCCCATGCCCTGCGATTGAGGTGCTGGCTCAGTATGCATCCCCTTCCTGCAGCAACCAGGATCCAGCCGAGGCCCAGGGACCATTTGTTTCCCTGAGATTTTGATGTTCTCATGGATCGTGACACGTGGCACTGGCACCAATGGCTAGTTGTGGCTCAGAGAGCGAAACGAAGCAGGCAAAGGTCAGGTTTAAATACAGGCTCAGCATTCCTGCAATTGGAGTCCATGGAGGAAGCCGAGCCCCAGCTCCAACCCGGCAGCCGCTACATATGGGGTGGGGGGACGAGGCCGTGAGGGGGGGATAGAGGTGAGAGGTTGCCATGAAATGGAGACACAATGGGGATGTGAGGGCCGGGGTACAGCCAGGAGATGCCATAGAGCCTGGAGCTGTGAGACACTGGGGCCTGGGGAGACTGCAGCACTGAGACACCGTAGGGCCGGGGCATGTGTGCTGAGACACTGGGGGGTCAGGGAGGGCTGTGAGGCACAGAGATGCCTGGGCTGAGGAGGGAAGTGTGAGAAGTATGAGGTCGGGGAGGCAGAGTCTGAGCCCTGTCATACAGAGTCATGCTAAGGTCCAGCAGGCGCATGCTGGCACACCCAGAGGCATGTATCGGAGCCTGCCCAGGGCAGGAGCATGCATATACCCTCAGGGATCCGGGGAGACTTAGGGAATTAATGATGGTAAATACCGCTCCAGTATTCCTGCATGTGGCTCCCTTTAGTGTCTGAGCCACTCCCCCCTCCCCCGGGAATTATGTAATTATGCAGATTAAGTTTTTCTCCCTGCTTTGCATAACAAACACTTGGTTGGTGCTGCAGGGCACTAAGGAGATACTACAGGGCACTTGTTCTGCTTCCAAGAGCCATGAGGGACTGACGGCAGCGCCACCCCCCAACCCATCCTGCACCCTCAAATCATGTGATCAACCCCCTTCACACCACTCCAGAAATCATTAACCACACACTTACAGAAATAACAGAGCATGAGAAGGGCGCTCTTATCAATTAGCATAGCACAGGCAGTGTGGGCTAGTGGATACAGCAGCAGAGCTGGGAGTCGGCACTCCTGGGCTCTATTCCCTGGCTCTGGGAGAGGAGTGGGATCTAGTGGTTGGATCAGGGGCTGGGAGTCAGGACTCATGGGTTCTTTCCTTGGCTCAGGGAGGGAAGTAGGGTCTAATGGTTAGAACAGGGGGGGTTGGGTCAGGATTGCAGGGGTCAGTCTCTTGCAGACTCACTCCGAAGTCCAAGGATTAGAAAAACAAACCCCCTGGGAACTGTATGAATCTTCTTGCCTAACCGAGATCACACAATGAGTTAGTGGCAGGGCCAAGAACAGAACCCAGGAGTCCTGGCACCGTGGACCCTAGTTATCATTGTTCTACAATCCCTTAACATCAGCAAGGCTGCCACCGAAGAGCCACAAGGCAGGTATACAAATCCCCTGGGCAACACCCCTGGCGGAGAGAGAGCTGGCTCCGTCATTCCCACACAACCAGCATCAGGGGTGTTTCAGGATGGATGGCTTATGGATCAACAGCCGAACAGATAAAGCACAAACTGCTGACTGCCAAAGACCATCAGATCACACTAGGGAACGGGATGACTGGCTCCTTAAGCACCTATCTACAATGTGTAGGAAACAAAACTTTGTTATCTTGGGCCCCTTCGATCTGAGTGGCACATGCTGCAGATCTCGTGCTGCCCAGTATTAAAACATCCTCAGAATTGCTAAATATTATAGATGACAATTTCCTAACTCACAAAGTGTTGCAGTCAACATGGGGGAATTCTATGTTAGACCACATCTTAACAGCTAAAGAGGAACTGACCACAGAACTAAAAATAAGTGGTAGCTTAGGTACAAGTGATTGTGACTTGATCACATTGGTTATGTGTGAACAGGATAGAGTCCAGATCAGTGATACATATACTTGGTGCTTGAAAAGAGCCAGTTTCACAAACCTGAAACACAATTACGAGCCAAATCAGCTGGGAGGAAGAATTTAATCAGAAAAATGAGATGGATAATTGGGAATTGTTTAAGCACATTTTACTAGATGCTCCAAAAGCCACAATCCTACAGTCGAGGAAGAAGGCCACACTGGTAATTAATCTTGGAACAGCTTCCCAAGGGTTGTGGCGGATTCTCCATCATGGGCAATTTTCAAATCAGTGGGCTGTGGATGTGGTCTGGTTCATGCCAGGGCAGCTCTCTGTGGCCTGTGTCACACAGGAGGGCAGAGTAGAGATGATCCCAATGGTCAACGCTGAATGGCAGGCAGCCCCTTTCAGCCTGGGGCTCGCATTGGACCCTACTTTAACAGATGGAGCTACTGAGGCACAGAGTGTTGAGGGGACTAACCCATGAGAGCAGGTGACAGAGACTGGCATAGGGAGCCCCTCTCTCCCTTTCCCTCTGCCTGGCTTTGGTCCCTCAGCCACGCTCCAGTCTCTGGCAGCTGTCAGGAATATCAACTCTAAGTCAGATCACCAGACGTTAGATTCGCCACAACCACCAGTGAATCATGGCAGCTGATGGCCAGCAGGGGGAGCCGCGGGCCCCAGGATTCACCTGAGGATGGAAGCGGCAAGAGGGAAGCTACAGTGGGGGAGGTTTAGGTTGGATATTAGGAAACACTATTTCACTAGGAGGGTGGTGAAGCACTGGAATGCGTTACCTAGGGAGGTGGTGGAGTCTCCTTCTTTGGAGGTTTTTAAGGCCCGGCTTGACAAAGCCTTGGCTGGGATGATTTAGTTGGGAATTGGTCCTGCTTTGAGCAGGGGATTGGACTAGATGACCTCTTGAGGTCCCTTCCAACCCTGATATTCTATGATTCTATGATACTTGCTCTGGTGGTGTTTCCAATCTGGCATCACAGTGAATAGCCACAGCCTGGACCAGGCTGGGGTGCTCAGCAGCAGGGCAGCAGGGGGAAAATGGGGGGCTAACTGAAAAGGGGTGTCGGGGAGCAGAGAGGGCACAGGCGGGTCGATGGCTCAGGGCAGTGGGAATGAGGCATTGATTATTATTTATATTCCAGCAATGTCTCAGACCCAGCCAGGATGGGGCCCTGCACAGACATGGCACCAAGAACAAGAGGCCCACAGAGCAGGACCCCATCTCTGACCCATGTGCTCAGAAGTGACAGAACCTTGTGTCCCCCGAGGTCACTGGGTAAAGACCATCGCTACAAGGGGGTGGGCTGGGAGTTGAGCGACAGGACAGACATCCCTCCAGATTGCTCCGGGATGGCACTCAGTGATGGCCTGTCAGTGAGGGTCAAACCCCCCTTTCCTGGGTAGGGCTGTTGTCTGGGATGCAGCATCACAGGCATAGCCTGGCTTATGCTGCCACCATGCTAACATAGCACATGAGAGTTCAGACCTGGACACAGTCACACTGGGATGCCAGCAAAGCTGTGGGGGATACTGGGTCCTGCCCTGCCAGAGACAGACATACCCCTCTGCCACATTGGGGCACCGGCACAGCTGTGGCAGGGCTCTTGGCCCCTTGCCAGCCTGCTCTGCCCCTTGCTGTTCCTGTAAGATCAGTCATCCCCATGTACCAGTGCTCAGCTCATCCACACGGCTCTACTGAAATCCCCATGAGCCGTCCTGGCCACTGGGTCCAGTAGGCAGCTCTTTGGAGAGGCTATGGCCCCAGCCCTGTGGAGCAGATGACTGGGGCCTCACCCAGGATCCACCCTGGCTATGGCCAGAAGTTCCTGGGAACCACATGGGATAAGATGCTGCAGCCCAGTCGCTGGGGCTGGGGCAGGGTTTGTATCCAGGGGGGAGCGCCCCACCTCCAGGTAGGCAGCACACTCCAGCCAGGGGGCACTGGGGAGTTAGAGCTGAGGAGTCGTCCTCAGGACTGGGCTCCAAGGAAGGAGCAGTCCCCAAGGGCCAGGGTGAGGCAGCCAAGCCAGGGCTGGGGGAGGGAAGCTAGCTGTGAGGTTTCATATATGCATAGATTCCAAGGCCAGAAGGGACCATTGTGATCATCTGGTCTGACTTCCTGTACAGCACCTGCCCCCAAAACAATTCCTAGAGCTGAGCTGTTAGAAAAACATCCCATTTTGGTTTAAAAATTGTCAGTGATGGAGAATCCACCCAACCCGTGGGAAGTTGATCCAATGGTTAATCACCCTCACTGTTAAAAATGTACAGCACCTTACTCCCAGTCTGAATTTATTTAGCTTCAACTTCCAGCCACTGGATCATGTCATAACGTTCTCTGCTAGACTGAAGAGCCCTTTATTAAATATTTGTTCCCATGTAGGTACCTACAGACTGTGGCCAAGTCACCCCTTAACCTTCTCTTTCTTAACCTAAATAGATTGAGCTCCTTGCATCTATCACGAAAAGGTGGATTTTCTAATCCTTCAATCATTCTCATGGCTCTTCTCCGAACCCTCCAATTTATCAACATCCTTCGTGAATTGTGGGTCACAGAACTGGCCACAGGATTCCAGCAATGGTGGCACCAGTACCAAAGACAGAGGTAAAATAACCTCTCTGCTCCTGCTCGAGATTCCCATGTTTATACATCCCAGGATCGCATTAGCCCCTTTGGCCACAGCATCATACTGGGAGCTCATGTTCACCTGACTATCCACTCCACCCCCAAATCTGTTTCAGAGTCGCTGCTTCCCAGGATGGAGTACCCCATCCCGTAAATACGGCCTAGAGTTTTTGTTCCCAGATATACACATTTACATTTAGCTGTATTAGAAAACAGATTGTTTGCTTGCACCCAGCTTACCAGCTGATCCAGATCACTCTGAATCAGTGACTTGTCCTCTCCTTTATTTTCCACTCCCCCAATCTTTGTGTCATTGGCACTGTCCTGAGCACCATCAACTCTCCCTGGAGCCCCAAGGGCTGAGAAAGGCTTGTAATGTGAGCACAGTTTTTCCTCCCATTGCAAACCTCCCACCCTCAGTGGTTTCATCCTGAGTCAGAATGTTCCCATGAGCTCCTTGGGGCTGTTTCAGGTCTGGGCTATAGGAGAGGGTTGGGGCTGTGATGGGTCCCTCCTACGTTGCCGGTGTCATGAGCAACAACAATCCTCGGGAGAGAGGAAACGGCACTGAGATGAAACCAGCTTGGATTCCTAGTTACCTTTCCCAGTTTATGAAGCAGACAGCCTGATGTTATTATTATTTGCATTACAGCAACACCAAGAGGCTGCAGTTGAATTCAGGGCCCTGATGCGCCAGGGGGCTGCACAGACACAGAGCAAGACTGTCCCTCCCCCAGACAGTTCACAGTCTAAGTAAGCCAGCCAGCAGGGAAAGGAAGCATGATTAGGGCCATTTTACAGGCAGGGAGCTGAGTCCCAAAGAGATGTGCTTGTATCCTGATCACACAAGAGGCTGTTAGTAGAGCGAGGAATTGAACCCTGACCCCTTGCACTGCAACACCTTAACCACTAAGCCATCCTTCCTCTCTCAAAGAGTGTCCTGCAGGAGCCATGTTGGCTGATGGCGCAGCTCCTATCCATTACACCAATGGGATGCACTGACTTCAGTAGCGCTACTCCAGATTTACCCCAGCATAAATGAGAGGAGTCTCCCCAGCATGTTCAACGGAGCTTGTAACCCATGGTTGGCCCTAGCCGGGGCTGTGTTCCGTGGGCAGGTGAGAGACTCCAGCCCCACACCCACTCCCAGCAGCTCATGCCCATGCCTTGCTTCAAAGCTCAGGTGATCCAACTCTGATCTTGGGGGTCTTCAGAGCTCTATGACTCTCAGAGCATTCTGGGAGCTGGGCTGGAAGGGCGGTGGACATAGGGCCACAGGCTCAGAGAGAAGTGTGGCCCAGAGTCTTTGGTGCATGCATCCTGCTGTGCTGAAGGTCAAGGCTGCAAGCGTCACTTCATGCGCACCTCCGCCTAGGAGTCGGACCTACTGCTGGCTGCTTCCGGGGCGCAGCGCAGTCTGCAGTGCCAGGACAGGCGGAAAGCCTGCCTCTGCACCCCTGCTGCGGCACTGACTGGGAGCCGCCGGTGGTAAGCCTGTGCCCCAATACCCTGCCCCAGCCCTAAGCCCCCCCCAAGCCTGGAGCCCCCTCCTGCACACCAAACCCCTCATCCCCGCCCCCACCCCAGAGCCTGCACCCCCCAGCCCAGAGCCCTGACCCCCCTCCCACACTCCAACCACCTGCCCCAGCCCAGAGCCCCCTCCCACACTCCGAACCCCTCATCCCCAGCTCCGTTGGGTCGCAGACATCAACAATTTTCTTCAACTCAGTCACCAGAAAAAAAGTTTGAAAACCACTGCTCTAGACAGTCAAGTTTCGTGGACAGTCAAGTTTTCCCACAGTGCCCCACAAACAAAGGGCTAGAGTGGTCACATTGGGGAGGGCTAGGAAGTCTGGGATATGGGTGGCTGGGCTCAGACACACATAACATAGTGTAGACACTGGAGCCCCTGTTTGGAACAAGGGTTCAAGAATTCCTAACCTGGGGTTACAAATGAGTGTAGATGCTCAAGCCT
Organism: Malaclemys terrapin pileata; assembly: GCF_027887155.1. Lineage (NCBI taxonomy): Eukaryota > Metazoa > Chordata > Testudines > Emydidae > Malaclemys > Malaclemys terrapin. Next base: position 9,401,157 of record NC_071527.1, on the reverse strand, counting down.
GAGGGAGGGATAGCTCAGTGTTTTGAGCAATGGCCTGCTAAATCCAGGGTTGTGAGTTCAATTCTTGAGATGGCCATTTAGGGAACTAGGGTAAAAATTTATCTGGGGATGGGTCCTGCTTTGAACAGGGGGTTAGACTAGATGACCTCCTGAGGTCCCTTCCAACCCTGATATTCCATGAACTCAAGTTCCACTAACCCTGGGCTTACATTGCAGTGTAGATATACCCTGAGTCTGATTCTCCATTCATTGACACAGGTGCCAGTCAGCAACTCAATGCAGTTACACTGGGGTAAAATTACAGGGGTCTTATTCCAACCCCACTTGAACCAGCGGCAGCTCAGTGTAACTTTGGGGAATTTACTGCCAATTTGCCTGGGTGGGAGTGTATGTACGAGAGAGGTAAAGTCAAATCAGGCAATGTTCAGCTCAGCTCAGCCAAACTCATTGGGGAGGGAGGATGGTGGGGGGCACTCCAGGGCTTCATCCAGTTGCCTACAGGTTCAGGAAGGAATATTTTTCCACAATGCACAGATGCATTCTGTGGTTTTTTTCCCACCTTCTTCTGAATCATCTGGGATTGGTCACCGCTGAAGACAAGACACTGGACAGGGTAGAATCGTGGTCTGAGGTGGCACAGAGAATCCTTTGTCTTAGGTGCTTAATTGGTGAACCTTGCTCACATGCTCAGGGTCCCACTGATCGTTAGGTTTTGGGTCAGGAAGGACTTTTCCCCCAGGTCAGATTGGCAGGGACCTTGGGTTTTCTTCAACTTCTCTGCAGCATATAGAGCAGGGATCACTGCTTCTCCCATTTAATCAATTCCCTCCATTGCAGGGCCTGGGCCACCGATGGCACCGCGGCCTCTCCTGTTCTCTGCCTCTGGCTCACAACAGTTTAGTCTCCGCGGACTGAAATGCTTTAGTCTAACCCATCACTGGGCTCAGTACAAGCGTATGTGGATGCTGGTGGTGGCCTATAGTAAGTCCGTCTAGATGATCTAATGGTCCTTTTTGGCCTTATACTCTATGAAATCTATGGAATCTTTCCCTAGTTTTGTATTTTCACAGAGCATTTCAGTTCCCCTTTTCAGTCACTTCTGTCTCCGGCACATTTTCTCTCTCACTGAGTTCAGAGAAGATCCTGGAGTAGGGTTACCATACGTCCGGATTTTCCCGGACATGTCCGGCTTTTTGGGCTCCAAATCCCCGTCCGGGGGGAAATCCCAAAAAGCTGGACATGTTCGGGAAAATTGGGACATGCGGTGCCGGGCCGGAGGTTCGGGGGCCGGGCCGGCGGAGCGGGGCCGGGGGCTCCGGGGCCGGGCCGGCGGTGCGGTGCTGGGGGCTCGGGGGCTGGGCCGGCGGTGCCGGGCCGGGGGCTCGGCCGGCGGGGCCGGGCCGGGCCGGGGGCTCGGGGGCCGGCGGGGCCGGGCCGGGGGCTTGGGGGCCGGGCTGGCGGTGCTGGGCCGGGGGCTCGGGGGCCGGGCTGGCGGTGCCGGGCCGGGCCAGGGGCTCGGGGGCCGGGCCGGCAGTGCCGGGCCGGGCCGGGGGCTCGGGGGCCGGGTCGGCAGTGCTGGGCCTGGGGCTCGGGGGCCGGGCCAGCGGGGCCGGGCCGGGGGCTCGGGGGCTCGGGGGCCGGGCCGGCAGTGCTGGGCCTGGGGCTCGGGGGCCGGGCCAGCGGGGCCGGGCCGGGGGCTCGGGGGCCGGGCCGGCGGTGCCGGGCCGGGCCGGGGGCTCGGGGGACGGGCCGGCGGTGCCGGGGGCCGGGCTGGGGACCGGCAGTGCGGTGCCGGGGGTGGGCCGCGCCTCCTCCCCCCACACCCTCCCTTACCTGCTTCAGGCTTCCCGCGACTCAAATGTTCGCGGGAAGCAGGGGAGGGGGCGGAGTTGGGGCGGGGGCGTGGGCGGGGCTGGGGGCGGGGCCCCGTGGAGTGTCCTCCTTTCGGAGGCACTAAATATGGTAACCCTATCCTGGAGTAAAGAATTCCCCTGCCCAGCCCAGCCCTGCGCTGCCCAGTACTCCTCTCCCATCTCACACACCCTCGGCCTTCTCTGCCAGGAATAAGTCCTTCCCTGGGAAGGGAAAGGTCACAGCAGCTCCCACTCCTGTTGTATCCTGCGCTCTCACTCCCCCTCCCAAGCCTCACGGCTGCAGACAGCACAAACACTGGGATTAGCATTGACATGACATTACACTGCTGCTCTGCAGATCGATGGCCCAGCGCAGTGGTGCTAATGGGGCCATTTCAGAACACGGCAGGGAAACAGAAATCTCTTGCTCGAGACACTCTCAACAAGGGTTAGAAGAAAAACAGTGCACAGATGACAATGGCATCTAGAGAAATCCATTGCAGGGGGTCTGATCCTCCCCAGCTTTGCACTGCTCTGGGGCCTGATTCTCTGTAACATGCCCTGCACTGGAAGCGTTAGAGGGCACTGGAGAGGGTGCAAATGGCCACTGAGAATCCCCCCTCTGTGGTTTGTAGCTCGTTTAAGGGCTCTGTGCCAGCCCTGCTCCTAGCCTATGGCATGGCTGTTCTCTGTTTCTCCCATCCCATGGCGGGGATGGCCCAGCGGCACAGGGAACCTAATATAAGAGAGCAGCCTTGAGGCTGCTCTGACTTACACCCGGATCAGGACAGGCCCCCAGTTGCCCCAGAATACAGGGCGCACAAAGCCCCTCCATTCCTCATCTCTGGTCCCATCCCCCGCAACACACAGGAACATAGCAAGGTCCTGTTTAGACTGTGAAATCTCTGGGGCAGGGAGCATATCCTGGTCTACGTGTGTGCAGTGCCCAGCACAAGTGCCCTTGTCATTCCAGTGCCTAATCCTGGCTCTGAAACCAACTTCTCTTTTGGCCTTGGGCAACTCCCTTCCCTGATTGGGCCTCAGTTTCCCCACTGCAAATGGCCCTAATGCCAACCTTGCTCTCAGGAGCGCTGCTAATACTCTTTGCAGCTGGTAAGTCCCTGTTGTGTTTCTGTGCCCTCCTGGGAAGCCCAGAGCACTTGTCTGGCTCAGGCAGGGCCCAGTCCGACTGCGGGTGTAGGGTGACCAGATGTCCCAATATTAGGGGCTTTGTCTTATATAGGCAACTATACCCTTCCTCCCCTCCCCCTGAAAATAAAAGTGCCCTGATTTTTCACACTTGCTATCTGGTCACCCTGTCCAAGTGTGTGTAATGGGTGGGCAGCATTGCCCTGTGTATGGCAGGGACTCTGCCACTGGATCTGATTCAGTGCCAGCTCTCGCACAGCAGGCTCCTTACCCAATTGAAATGAAGTGCAGAGCAGGGGAGTATGACAGGCTGGGCTGATTTTCATAGGTTCATAGACATTAAGGCCAGAGGGACTGATAGCTCAGCTAGTCTGACCTCCTGGACAGCCCAGGCCAGAAAACATCACCCAGTTACCTCCATACTGAGCCCAGAAGCTCTAGTTAGACCAAAATAATATCAGGCTCCTTTGGGTTGGGTTTGTTTGTTTGCAGAAACAAAGCACTTTGATTAATTCCAGGGACTCCCTTCCCCCAGACCAAGTGGGCCGGACCCAGGGACGTGCGGGCCCCAAAGGCTGGCACGAGAGCCTCAATGCGGTGTCCAAACTGCCTTCTGGATGCTCGGGGAGAATGGCTATCGCCCCCCTGCCAGTGCTGGGCCCACAGAGGCTGCACAACCTGTCAGGCAAGAAAATGGAGAGGGCAGGCCCTGGCTAGGCCAAGCGGAAAGGCGCGGGGGGGTAGGGGGGACTATGGATTGAAGTCTCCTGCTGGGCCCAGGTGGGATGGGACAGTCCCATTCAGAGTGTTGTGTGCAAAGTTTCCATCACAAAACCAGCTCTGATGCTCCTCCCCTCGGCTAAGCCCCCTACAGGGCATTGGCCTTACACCCAGAAGCTCAGGCCTACACCAGGCAGAACCCTCCTGCCTGCAGGGACATGGATGGACACGAGGTTCCCTGAAGTGACCTCCTATCGTCAGGCGGGCTGGCAAGGCCCAGCCAGTGATAAGGCCTAACTCGAGTCTAGCAAAGCCGTCCTTCCTCGTACAGCAGCGCTGGGTAGCTGTGCCTGCTCTGATGGGCTGGGTGCCAGGGCTGTGACTGCCGGAGCCCCGAGAGATCTCTGCAAGAGCCAGTCCCCAGCCTCTGCCGAACTTGAACCTGCTGGACCTGGCAGGGCAGAACTCTCGGCTGTTCGTAAACTCAGCCCCAGCAGAGTGGGGGGAGGGCACCCTCAGACCCTAGCTGGATTGTAACTATAGTGCCCAGGATACCCTGACACTGGGTGCTGCACAAACACTGGACAGAGATGGCTGCTGCCCCAGAAGAGCAGTATACGACAAGACACACCAAGTGCAGATAGGCAGATGGGAGAATACAAGGGAACGATGACACAATACCAGGCTTGAGAGCAGGGGCGCACTCAGACCAAGTGGGCTGGGTTTCTCTATGGGGGGGAAGGAATGTTGGCCCCACCCTGCCCTCCGTACCCTCCATCAGCCACAGGTGCCCTCACAGACCCCTCAAAGTACTCCCTGCCTGTCAATCTTAGGGGAGGGCTAGGGTCGGGGGAGCACAGAACTGGGAGACAGCGGGGGCAGGAGGTGTGGGGTGCAGCAAGGACGTATGGACAGGGAGAGGTGGATGAGGCAGCAGAGTGGGGTCGCTGTCCCCCGGAATGAGCTAGCAGAACCATACCGTGCTGGCTGTGACAGCCCCACAGCTCCTTCCAAACGGGAAACACCCAGATCCCCTTTGCTCTCCGCTGGGGGAAACGTCCCCCAAATCCCACCCAGGTTCAGAGCCTCCTTTCAGCAGGACTGGAGCTGATGACACTGGCCCAGGATCTCAGCATGTGCTCAACACCCCAGCTGCAGCTGGCGAGAGCGTGTGAGGAGGCTTCCTCGGTGCACCCCAGGCCTTGAAACTAACTCTCCTGGGAACAAAGGGCCGGATCGTCATAGGCAGAACCCTGCGCCCCCTTGACCCTGATACGGGATTCTGTCCATACAGACCCAGCCACAGGATCTGGCCCTTCCTGAGTAAATGAGCTTGTTAAGCTAGAGGTCAGCACAGCAAAACTTCCCACCCCAAACCTCTGCCCTGCTGCTGCCTGGACTCAGCGCGTGACATGTGCACATTTGCTCTGTTTGGGGGCAGGGCAAAACTCTGACCCTAAAACAGATACTGTTTAGTTTGCTCTTTGCCTAAGTTTTTAGCTCTGTTTGTTTTGCCCTGGTGCCTTTGTCAGTGAACGATTCTGTGATATCTTCCATGAGTCTTGTTCTCTCCCAAGGATTCCAATGCACTTTATATGGGAGTCTGGATTCCCGGCTTCTACTCTGGATTTTTTGCCACCAGCCAGCTTGGTGACCTCAGGAAGGCCACTTTGCCTTTCTGCGCCTTCCCTGCACAATGGTGAGCACCCTTCCAACCTCCCTCTGCCAAGGCCTAGGCAGCCTCAGACGTAAGGAGCAACAGAAGTGCAAATCAATACCCCTGCCACTGAAATGCAGCCACCTCTGCGATGGAATGCAGCAGCTGTTTAATAGCACACAGCAATGCTACCCAATGGGGTGGGTGGATGGAAAAGTATGAGCAGGGAAAGAATTATGGCCAAGCCCCTGCTGTTACCAAGTGCCAGGGAACAGATGACGTCTCTGCTGAGCAGAGGAGCTTGGCTTGTGGGCTGTTCGCCTCCAGACTCTGACTGTCCTTCCCGTCTAGTGCTCCTTACACTGGAGCATCAAAGCAAGATTTAAAGCCTGGTCAGCATGGTGCGCCATCCCTCTAAATAACCCTTGGCAGCCAGTGCAGTCAAGGCATCGGTGCCTTGTGGAGCCTACAGGTGGGATTCAATTCCAGAAACAGCCCCCAAGTGCCCAGAAACACAGCGCTTATGTTACTGGTAGACCAGAGCTAAGCTGGGCAAAGGCTGTGTGAGGAACTTCACGCTTCTTACCTTAGGATAGGCCCCTTCAGATGGGCTCTCTGCACCGTCACGAACCGTGCCATGGTGGACAAGTGCCAGCTCGTTGAGTGCCAGGGCAAAGCGCTGGGGTTCTCCCTCCCACAAATGGTGTAAATCCCAGGGAAAGCTGGCCCCCCTCACCCCAGCACCATAGGTCGCTCACCACTGGCCGGGGCCGCGGGGAAGCTGTTTTCTTCAGAGGAACTAACTTTGGCAGCTGCAGCGATGGCGTGGGAGTGTTGTGGCCAGGAGGGCGGGGGTTAGGGGGGGCTCAGAGGGGAGTGATGAAGAAAATAACCCCACAGGAACTGTCAAGCGGCTGTGGGGGAAGGTTTGCCGTAAAACAAGCAAACAGCCTGTAACCTCTGCCCGGTTCTGCCTGTGTGAGTTTACTCCATCCCCGCCTTTGGCTCTAGCCTTGTAAAGAACAATTTCCCAGCTATTCTTGGGAGGACCCATCTTCAGGGCACGCAAAGGGGACTGAGCAGCAGCACAGGCTGCTTGGGGGACAGCCCGTTGCTGTACAGAAATCCAGAAATGCTCTCTGCCATGCAATGGAACGGGCCCTGCAATAGATGCACCCCAGAAAGGAGCAGGGGGTGCCGTGTCCAGCCAGGAGTGCAGTGTCCAACATCCCCAGGGTTTGGCTCACGGAGCTGCAGCGATGCTCTCAAGAGACCCCCCGGAGCTGAAGCCTCTCTCCAAAATCCTCAGTTAGTGCGGTTACAGTCTGAGTTTGCAGGCTGCCTCCTCTGCTGTCCCTTTGGGAAGGCTGTGTACTGCGAGGGGGCGGGGCTAGGAGCGGCCTCGCTATTTTAGGCAAGTTGTGTGTGCATTTTAAAAAAAGTAAAGCAAAGCTCTCTCTTGCTCAGCAGTGTCAGGGCTAAGGTCAGAAGCAAGGCTCTCGGGTTGGATTGGATGCTTTTTGCTCCTGTGGGCCAGGCGTTCCCAACCCAGTCACTGGGGGTGGGAAGCTGGGCTCTCGCTCTCTCTCCTCCAGTGCGTCATTTGAGTTGGTTACCAGGAGGACAATTTTCAAAAGCACCAAGTGACGTAGGCTCCTAAATCCCATTGTCAAAAGTGATGTGGACACTTGGGCTCCTGAGTTCCAGGGACTCTCAATGCGATTTTGGCCCTCAGAGTGCCTGAGTCAGTTTGGAAAATGGGACTTAGGTTCCCAAGTCACCTAGATGAAAATGTAAGCCGAGAATCCAGCAGTCTCTCCCCCTCCACCCCATCCAAAGTCACTGATGACCATAGGTCTGCCCAGTTGGCACTCACAACAGCATTTGCAGGGGAGCCACATGGGTGTGAACAGTGCATTTAAACTTCTGTTACTCCCTGAATTTCTAGACTTTGCGTGTCAGGGGGCTAGGACTCAGCCACATAAATGATGGGAATCTAAACCACAAGCCAGTCTGGTCATCTCTAAGGAAACGCCGCGAACCATTTGCTTCTGCTGCTGGTGGTGCACAGACACTTTCTGCACTGCCTCTTCACTGCAAGGGGCCAAAATTTGGCTAAAGTAGACAGCCCCAGGTCATAGATTCACAGATCAGCAGGGACCATTGTGATCATCTAGTCTGACCTCCTGTGTAACTCAGGCCAGAGAACGTCCCCCAAGATCATTCCTAGAGCAGATTAGAAAAACATCCAGTCTTGATTTAAAAACTATTGATGATGGAGAATCCACCACGACCCTTGGGAAGGTGTTCCAGTGGTTAATTACTCTCACTGTAAACAATTTACACCTGATTTCCAGTCTGAATTTGTCTCGCTTCAACTTCCAGCTATTGGATCATGTCAGACTTTTCTCTGCTAGATTACAAGTATTATAAATTATATATTATAAAATATTTGTTCCTCATGTAGGTGCTTATAGTCTGTGATCAAGTCACCCCTTAATCTTCTCTTTGTTAAGCTAAATAGTAGAGCTCCTTGACTCTATCACTATAAGGCATCTAATCTTTTAATCATTCTCATGGCTCTTCTCTGAACCCTCTCCAATTTATCAGCATCTTTCTTGAATTGTGGACACCAGAATTGGATGTAGGATTCCATCAGGGATCACCTGAGAGCCAAATGCAGAGGTAAACTAACCTTTCTACTCCTACTCAAGATTCTCCTGTTTATGAATCCCAGGGTCGCATTAGCTCCTTTGGCCACAGCATCGCATTTGGAGCGCATGTTCAACTGATTATTCATCCTGACCCTCAAATCTTGTTCAGAGTCACTGCTTCCCTGTATAAAGTGCCCAATCCTGTAACTGTGGCCGACATTCTGTGCTCCCGGATGTATACATTCACATTTAGTCATATTAATAGGCATATTGTTTACTTGTACCATCTACCAAGTGAGCCAGATCGCTGTGTATCAGTGACGTTCTTCATCATTATCTACCGCGTCCCCAAATTTTGTATCGTTTGCAAACTTCATCTGTGATGATTTTATGTTTTCTTTCAGGTCATTGATACAAATGACACTGCCTGTCCCTGCCAAATGCAGCTCTGGTGGCATTTGATGTCGGCTTTGCACAGGTATGAGTAGCTGCACCAGGGCAGTGGTGAATTGAGTCCCATAGTCACTGCAGCACTCAGACGCCCTGCAGCCTTCATACCACCTACACCCCTCGCATGCCACACAGCCCTCGTACCTAACACAATGCTCAGCCCCATATAACACCTGTGCGCCATATGGTGCTCGTATCTAGCACTCAGACCCCCTGCAGCCTTCATATCACCTACACCTCTCGCACCCCACACAGCCCTCGTACCTAACACAATGCTCATCCCTATATAACACCTGTGCGCCATATAGTGCTCGTATCTAGCACTCAGATCCCCTACGGTCTCATACCCCACACACAGGGCCACCTCCAGGCACCAGCTTGTCAAGCAGGTGCTTGAGGCGGCCACCCCAGAGAGGGGCGGCACATCCAGGTATTCGGTGGCAATTCGGCGGACGGTCCCTCACTCCGCCTCGGAGCGAAGGACCTCCTGCCGATTAATTGCAGCCGCAGATCACGATCGCGATCGTGGCTTTTTTTTTTTTTTTTTGCTGCTTGGGGTGGCCAAAACCCTGGAGCTGGCCCTGCCCACACAGCCCTCGTACCCCACACAGCACCCCATATAGTGCTTGTATCTAGCACTTGTACGCAATATACTGCTCACACCCCACACAGCACTTAGTGTGTGGGGTTTGTCTAGATCGATGGTTCTCAATCAGGGGTACACATACCCCTGGAGGTACACAGAGGTCTTTCAGGGGGTACATCAACTCATCTAGATATTTGCCCAGTTTTACAACAGGTGACATAAAGAGCATTAGCGAAGTCAGTACGGACTAAAATTTCATACGGACAATGATTTGTTTATACTGCTCTATAGACTGTACACTGAAATGTAAGTACAATATTAATATTCCAGTTTTTTTATTTTATAATTACATGGTAAAGATGAGAAAGTCAGCATGTTTTCAGTAATAGTGTGGCTGTGACACTTTTGTATTTTTATGTCTGATTTTGTAAGTTTTTAAGTGAGGTAAAACTTGGGGGTACCCAAGACAAATCAGATGCCTGAAAGGGGCACAGTAACCTGGAAAGGTTGAGAGCCACTGGTCCAGACTAGGAAAAGAGGTCCCAGTGAGCCTGTTAGTAAAACAGGGCAGGGTCAGCTAATGTAAACAATGCCCCATATTCCTGGGGGGGGAGGGGGATTGAGAAAAAAAAACGTAATCAAGGTCTTCCCAATTCAGTGATACTGCCAGCTTCAGCTTCCAATCAAAACTGTTTGACATTTGACCCTGCCCATCAGCCGCGCCCTCTCTTTGGCCCAATGACTAGTCAAGTAGTTTATCCAAAGTGGAAGAGCTGCACCAGGAGACACTGCGAATCACCCACATGGACTGTTTTATAGCCTAGTTTGGCCCATCACCTGAGCTGGAGGTGACCCAAGAGCAAGTCCTTGGTCCAATGCTTAATTAATTAATTAGCCACAGTGGGGCAGCTTAGAATCATATCCTAGACTCATAGGATTTGAAGTCAGAAGGGACCATTATGATTGTCTAGTCCAGGGGTCGGCAACCTTTCAGAAGTGATGTGCCGAGTCTTCATTTATTCACTCTAATTTAAGGTTTCGCGTGCCAGTAATACATTTTCCCATTTTTAGAAGGTCTCTTTCGATAAGTCTATAATATATAACTAAACTATTGTTGTATGTAAAGTAAATAAGGTTTTTAAAATGTTTAAGAAGCTTCATTTAAAATTAAATTTAAATGCAGAGCCCCCCAGACCGGTGGCCAGGACCCGGGCAGTGTGAGTGCCACTGAAAATCAGCTCGTGTGCCACCTTCGGCCCGTGTGCCATAGGTTGCCTATCCCTGTTCTAGTCTGACCTCCTGCACAATGCAGACCACAGAATCTCACCCACCCACTCCTGTAACAAACCCCTAACCTATGTCTGAGTTATTGAAGTCCTCAAATCATGGTTTAAAGATTTCAAGATGCAGAGAATCCTCCAGCAAGTGACCAGTGCCCCACACTGCAGAGGAAGGTGAAAAACCCCCAGGGCCTCTGCCAATCTGCCCTGGAGGAAAATTCCTTCCTGACCCCAAAGATGGCGATCAGCTAAACCCTGAGCTAAACTCACCAGCCAGACACGCAGGAAAGAATTCTCTGTAGTAACTCAGATCCCACCCCATCTAACATCCCATCACAGGCCATTGGGCATATTTACCGCTAGTAGTCAAAGGATCAATTAATTGCCAAAATGAGGCTATTCCATCATACCATCCCCTCCATAAATGTATCAAGCTAACTCCCAAGATGCAGGATTTGTTGTGTCTAAACCAGCAGTTCTCAAACTCTGGGGTGCACCTCCCTTGTGCCAAGGGAGGTGTGAGCTGTGTGCTATTTTTTTTTAAGAGCTCCATCTGTCAGCCCTGGGCATCTGGGGCTTGTGGAGAAGGGCTGTGCATACCCTGGAGGTGGGGGGAGGGAATAAAGGGGACAACCAGAGCCCCCCCTCCCAGGATTGACAGCTGGAGCCCCGCCGCCCGGGCTCTCTTCCCCCCGCATCCTCAATCCCTCCCCATGAGGCAGCCTGGGTTCCCCCCCACCGAATCCCGCACCTGGAGGCAGCAGCAGGTCTGACAACTCAGGCTGTCAACCCCTGGCAGCGAGGTTCAAACTGTCAGCCCAGGGATGGCAGCAGCAGAGCAGAAGTGAGGGTGGCAAGGGGGCGCTAAGTCAGCTTTGACAAATAACACTTTTCACATTGCCACTCTTCCATCTGCGCTGCTACGGGCATGGCACTGCCTTCAGAGCTGGGTGCCGGGGATTAAAATTCAAAATGATCTGGACAAACTGGAGAAATGGTCTGAAGTAAATAGGATGGAATTCAATAAGGGCAAATGCAAAGTACTCAGTTGCACATACAAACTGGGAAATGACTGCCTAGGAAGGAATACTGCGGAAAGGGCTGGGGGTCACGGTGGATCACAAGCTAAATATGAGTCATCAGTGTAACACTGTTGCAAAAAAAGCAAACATCATTCTGGGATGTATTAGCAGGAATGTTGTAAACAAGACACGAGAAGTAATTCTTTCGCTCTACTCGGTGCTGGTTAGTCCTCAGCTGGAGTATTGTGTCCAGTTCTGGGTGCCAGATTTCAAGAAAGATGTGGACAATGGAGAAAGTCCAGAGAAGAGCAACAAAAATGATTAAGGGCTAGAAAACATGACCAATGAGGGAAGATTGAAAACGTTGGGTTTGTTTAGGCTGGAGAAGAGACAACTGAGAGGGGACATGATAACAGTTTTCAAGTACAGAAAAGGAAGTATATAATAGCGTATGACTTCCACAACTAACCAAACCAGCATGTGGAGGGTGGAAGCCGTGCAGTGTCGGGAGCCAGTTTTGCTCCAGCACAAGACTCAGCTTCAGCCGACTTTTTAGACCATGACCTCCTTGAGGCGAGGGCTGACTGTGCAGCGCCTGGCATGGGGGGCCCTGATCCCACTGGGTCCCTAGGCATGGCTGTAATACACATGATCATTTTGAAGCTGGTGTCTGGGCTCTCTGGAAAACCTGGCTGTAATCTGGGGTGTTGGAGAGGGCACCCATGATAGCCAGTGGCTTCAGCACCATTGGTGGGTGCCAGCAGCATCTCTGCAAAAATAGGTTTGGGGCCAGATTTTCCCAGGAACTCAGCTCCCATTGAAAAGAAGGGAGAATTCTCCTCCCCGCTCATTGGGAACACTAGGAGCTGATGAGCAGTGAAAACCCGTCTGCTTCATTTCAGTGGGACCTGAGCCCTTTGGGGAAAATCTGCCCCATGTCTGATCCCGCAAGGTGCCCAATGCCTTGGCTCCTGCCAGGCGCTGAACTCAGCGGATTTGTACCATTGAGTGTAATGGAGCCATTCTGCAGCTGCAGGCAGCAGCAGCTGCAGGGCCATTTAGGTGACAAAGCTATTTAATTAGTTTCATTTCTTCCCTGTGCAGTTATGCACCCAGCTGAGGCACATTTCGATTCAGTGGTCTCTTGGTGGTTTCAGGTTTGTGTCTTGAAATCTGAAGTACCTTCAATTGCCAACGCACTGCGTTCTGTCTCAGACAGCAGGGGTTATAGAATGCCGGGCTCCTGGGTTCTATTTCCCACTCTCTGCTGACACAGGCTAAGTCCAAGACCTCTTGTGCCTCAGTTTACCCATCTGTAAAACAGATCTAATACAGTCCCTGTCTCCCAGCAGAGGGGGTTGTTAGAAGGGCAAAGTAACTATGGGACATTTATCACACTCTGATTCCATTGCTCCAAGCTCCTTCGAGAGCTGCAAATAAAGATGGTTAAAAGCCAGAAATGCTGCATGTGCCCAGTGAGTGTGTGGAAAGCAGCCTGCCCCTTACTGGCCAGAGTTACTCCCCAGATGCCATTCACCTTTTGTGTGGGCAGAGGTCAACATGAATCTTCTCCATCTCCTATAATCCCACCTCATCCCACTGGGGGAACGCATAGCTCCTGTGCTCGCTACCTGCATTGAGCCAGAGACAGAGACATAGTCAGGGCTGGTGCAACCCATTAGGCGACCTAGGTGGTCACCTAGGGCTCTAGCATTTGGGGGGGCGGCATTTTGGGGCCTTCGGCGGCGACCGTGGGGGCCGGATCTTCGGCCGCCCCGGGCGGCGGCGGCATATAGGCAGAGGGAGCTGGGGCAGGGGGGCACGGGGAGGGCTGCCTGCAGCAAGTAAGGGGGGGGGGCTCACAGGGGAACTCCCCGCCCCAGCTCACCTCTGCTCCGCCTCCTCCCCTGAGCACGCCGCCCCGCTCTGCTTCTCTCCCTCCCAGGCTTGCGGCGCCAAACAGCTGTTTGGCGCCACAAGCCTGGGAGGTGGGAGAAGTGGAGCAGCAATGGCGTGCTCGGGGAGGAGGCGGAGCAGAGGTGAGCTGGGGTGGGGAGCTGCCACACGGCTCCCCGGGCCGGGGGGAGCTGCGGGGGGAGGGAGCGCCTCAGGGCGGAGGGGGAGCTGCCGCGGGGGGGCACCTTAGGGTGGAGGGGGGGCAGAGAGCTGCCACAGGGCTGGGGGTGGGCGCAAGATGGAAGTTTCGCCTAGGGCGCAAAACATCCTTGCACTTGCCCTGGACACAGTTGCTCACTACAGTGATTGAAACCAGCCTATGATGCCTCCCACACAACCACAACAGGTTGCACAGGGTCTTTAGTAAACAGGATGAACTACGAAGCAGACAGCTTGGCTATCTGATTCCCAAGTCTACCTGGGCCGACAGCCCATCTGCCCCGTGACCAGAGCCGGCTCTAACTTTTTTGCTGCCCCAAGCAGCAAAAAAAAGTGCCGCCCCCCCGAGCCCCCGCCGAGCCACCCCCCCAGCGCCGGCCCCCGCCAAGCGCCGCGCCGCCGGAGCTCACCCCCCCCGCCGAGCGCTGCGCCACCGGAGCGCCCCCCCCCCGCGGAATGCCGCACCGCGCTCCTCCCGCCGCCCCTTACCAGGTGCCGCCCCAAGCATGTGCTTGGTTGCCTGGTGCCTGGAGCCAGCCCTGCCCGTGACAGACATCTTGACAAATAAAGAGGAACTGATCACAGAACTAAAACTTAATAGTACAGTAGAACCTCAGAGTTACAAACACCAAGAGCTCTGAACTGACCAGTCAACCACACGCATCCTTTGGAACCGGAAGTACACAATCAGGCAGCGGCAGAGACAAAAACAAAAAAGCAAATACAGTACAGTGCTGTGTTAAATGTAAACTATTTAAAAAAAAAAGGGGGAAGCAGCATTTTTCTTCTGCATAGTAAAGTTTCAAAGCTGTAGTAAGTCAATGTTCAGTTGTAAACTTTTGAAAAAACAACCAGAATGTTTTGTTCAGAGTTACGACCAACTTCCATTCCCAAGGTGTTCATAACTCTGAGGTTCTACGGTAACTTAGGTGCAAGGATGGCATTAGCACTCCACAGCACTGGGAGTTTAACTTCAGTTGATTAGCTACCATGACCCCCAACTCATTTTTAGAGTCACCAGGATAGAGCTCCCCACTGTGTAAGTATCACAGGAGCTGACTTTTGTTTTTGCCAGTGGGTGCTCCTCTCTGCCCCCTCCTCACCATGCGAGTGGCAGGTGGGGCCTCGGAGTGGAGCACAGGCAGAACAGGGGGCGGGGACATAGTCTGGGAGCCAGGGTCCACAAAAGATTAATCCAGCCCTGTGGGTGCTGAGCACCCCCCTTTTTTTTTCAGTGGGTGCTTAAGCCCTGGAGCACCCATGGAATTGGGACTTATGGTAAGTATGATTTGCACTCTTTGTTCCTGGATGTATACATATACATTTACCCATATTAAAACACATACTGTTTGCTTGTGCCCAGCTTACCCAGCGATCCAGATCACTCTTTATCCTCTTCATTATTTACCATTCCCCAATTTTTGTGTCATCTGCAAACTTTATCAGTGATGATCATAATGTCATTTAAAAATATTAAATAGTGTATGGCGAAGATCTAATTCCTGTGGGACCCCACTTGAAACACATCCTTTCTAGTAGCTGCTGTTTAACATCCTCCTGAGATACTAGTGCAATGGAAAGAGTGGTATCATATGATATGAATACATCATTTCCCCCCCTCCCCAAACACACCACAGAAATATGTATTGAACACTTCTGCTTTACTATTGATAATTTTATCATTTCCATCTAATAATGGACCAATACAATTGTCAGGATTCTTGTTGTTCCTAATACATGTAAAAAAACCCCATCCTTTTTATTGTCCTTAACTCTGCTGGCCATAGATTTCTCTTTGTGTCCCTTTGATTCCTTTATCAATTTTCTATAATTCCTAGCTTCTGATTTATATTCATTACTATCAACTATCCCCTTTCTTCCATTTGTTACATATTCCTTTTTACAGCTGTCTTCACTTCTCCGCTAAACCAGGTTGGTTTGTTAACCAATATGGAACAGGACTGCAGTGATGACCCATGCCCTGAATGTTGCCCAAGTTAGAAGAGTGCTAATGCCTTTTTCCAGCCTGCATCAGCCTCAGTCAAACCCTCTGATTCTGCTTCCTCTGGGAAGGAGAGCCTGAGTCAGGGAGAAGGGGGTGGGGAAGCACCCATCACATGGGACATTCCTGAAGGAGAAGTTGCAGGAAATTCCTCTCACTCCCCCCTGCCCAGACATCTATGGAATGACCATGCTGGGCTTGCTCCCTCTGGGAACTGGCCTGCAGTTGCTTCTTGTTTAGAACAGCTGTGCTGAGAGGTTTGCAGTGGCCACTTCCTGTGGCAGCGGCTTTCAGAGTTTTCTCATGGAGGGAGCTGACCTCAGAGCAGAGAGCTCTGGGTCCATCTGCTGCTAGCACGGGCAGGGGCAGGGACAGAGTGGGGGATAGCCAGAACCTCATTGAACAACACTGTCTAGACTACAAAAAGAACAGGAGTACTTGTGGCACCTTAGAGACTAACAAATTTATTAGAGCATAAGCTTTCGTGGACTACAGCCCACTTCTTCAGATGGATATGCATCCGAAGAAGTGGGCTGTAGTCCACGAAAGCTTATGCTCTAATAAATGTGTTAGTCTCTAAGGTGCCACAAGTACTCCTGTTCTTTTTGCAGATACTGACTAACATGGCTGCTACTCTGAAAACTGTCTAGACTGAGGTTTGAAGACATGTTAGCTGACTGTGGTTAACCTCAGTACAGCTGGCCACAAGCGGTTAATACATTTTAAGTCCAGTGAACACGTATTTAATCCTATCTTTGCCAACTCATAGGTTAAGAACATAAGAACGGCTGCACTGGCTCAGACCAATAACTCAGTATCCTGCCTTCCAACAGTGGCCAGTGCCAGAAGCTTCAGAGGGAACAAACAGAACAGGGCAATTATCAAGTGATCCATCCCATGCTGTCCAATCCCAGCTTCTAGCAGTCAGAGGTTTAGGGACACCCGGAGAATGGGGCTGCGTCCCTGACCATCTTGGCTAGTAGTCATTGATGGACCTGTCCTCCATGAACTTATCGCATTCTTTTTTGAACCCTGTCATATTTTTGGCCTTCACAACATCCCCTGGCAATGAGTTCCACAGGTTGACTGTGCATAGTGTGAAAAAGGACTTCCTTATGTTAGTTTTAAACCTGCTGCCTATTAATTTCATTGGCTGACCTCTGATTCGTGTGGTATGTGAAGGGGTAAATAACACTTTCTTATTTGCTTTCTCCACACCATTTATGATTTTATAGACCTCTATCATATCCCCCCTCTGTTGTCTCTTTTCCAAGCTGAATAGTCCCAGCCTTTTTATTTCTCCTCATATGGAAGCTGTTCCATCCTCTTAATCATTTTTGTTGCCCTTCTCTGTACTTTTTCCACTTCTGATATATTTTTTGAGATGGGATGACCAGAACTGCATGCACTATTTGAGGTGTGGGCGTACCATGGATTTATATAGTGACAATATGATATTTTCTCTTCCATTATCTAGCCCTTTCTTAATGGTTCCTAACATTCTGTTAGCTTTTTTGACTGCCGCTGCACATTGAGCAGATGTTTTCAGACAACTATCCATGATGTTCTTGAGTGGTAACAGCTAATTTAGACTCCATCATTTTTATGTATAGATGGGATTATGTTTTCCAATATGCATAACTCTGCATCAACACTGAATTTCATCTGCCATTTTGTTGCCCAGTCACCCAATTTTGTGAGATCTCTTTGTAAATCCTCAGTCTGCTTTGGACTCAACTATCTTGAGTAATTTGGTAATCATCTGCAAACTTTGCCACCTCACTGTTTACCCCTTTTTCCAGATCATTCATGAATATGTTGAACCGCACTGGTCCCACTACAGATCCTTAGGGGACTTCGCTATTTACCTCTCTCCACAGTGAAAACTGACCATTTATTCCTACTCTTTGTTTCCTATCTTTCAACCAGTAACTGATCCATGAGAGGACCTTTCCCCCCATCCCATGACAGTTTTCTTTGCTTAAGAGCCTTTGGTGAGGGATCTTGTGAAAGGCTTTCTGAAAGTCTAAGGGGGGAAGGGATAGCTCAGTGGCTTGAGCGTTGGCCTGTTAAACCCCGGGTTGTGAATTCAATCCTTAAGGGGGCCATTTAAAAAACTGGGGTAAAGTTCTGTCTGGGGATTGGTCTTGCTTTGAGCAGGGGGTTGGAGTAGATGACGTCCTGAGGTCCCTTCCAACCCAGATATTCTATGATTCATCCACTGGATCACCCTTGTTTGTAGATATCCTCAAAGAATTTTAGGCATGATTTCCCTTTACAAAAGCTGTGTTGACTCTTCCCCAATATATCGTGTTCCTTTATGTGTCTGATAATTCTGTTCTTTACTATAGTCTCAACCAATTTGCCTGGTACTGAAGTTAGATTTACTGGTCTATAATTGCCAGGATCACCTCTGGAGCCTTTTTTTATAAATTAGCATTACATCCAGTCATCTGCTAGAGAGGCTAATTTAAGCAATAGATTACATACCACAGTTAGTGGTTCTGCAATTTCATATTTGAGTTCCTTGAGAACTCTTGGGCAAATACCAGCTGGTCCTGGTACCATATTACTGTTTAATTTATCAATTTGTTTCAAAACCTCCTCTATTGACACCTCAGTCTGGGACAGTGCCTCAGATTTGTCACCTAAAAAGAACGGCTCAGGTGTGGGAATCTCCCTCTCGTCCTCTGCAGCGAAGACCAATACAATGAATTTGTTGTTGTTTAAAGGCATCTTACTGAAACCATGCAAGTTAACACATTTTCAACCATCCCTCTTCCCACAGCACAGCCTGGACTGGGAGAAAAGTTCATGCTTAAATACATGGGAGCAGAACTAATGTAGACTGGGTTTAACAGCTTGCAAATGTGCTAGCTAGTTAGCGAGACCCCAGCAGGAAGCATAGGGTTAACCAAGACCAGAAGACTCACTACTAAACCTTTTTCGGTTTAACCTAGGTTAATGGTTAAACCTAGTCCAGACTAGTGCAAAATGGGGTTTGAAAATACTGAAGGTGTGTTAGCTGGCATGGTTTAAAAAGCACAGCCTTTGCACCCAGGGGCCTAGAGGGACCCTGGCCAAACACACAAGGGGAACATAATATTATAGAAATGTAGGGTTGGAAGAGACCTTGAGAGGGCATCTTGTCCAGCCCCTCATGCCGAGGCAGGACCAAGTGTACCAAACAGGGGTTTGTCTAACCCTCCAATGACAGGGATTCACAGACTTTGACTATCCTTATGGTTAGAAAGGTTTTCTAATATCTAACCTAAATCTCCCTTGCTGAAAAGTAAGCCGACTCCTTCTTGCCCTATCCTCAATGGACACGGACAACAATTAATCACCATCTTCTTTATAACAGCCTTTATCATAGCTGAAGACTGCTACAATGTCCCACCTTGGCCTTCTCTTCTCTAGACTCAACATGCCTGATTCTTTCAACCCCTCCTCAGAGGTCAGGTTTTCTAAACCGCTGATCATTTGTGTTGCTCTTCTCTGGACTCTCTACAATTTGTCCACATCTTTCTTAAAGTCTGGTGCTCAAAACTGGGCACAGTACTCCAGCTGAGGCCTCCCCACAACAATCAATAAGGATTTTGTTGTTGTTGCTGCTGGTATCAGTGCGGCTCTGTTGGGGCTTTCGCGGGCATAGCTATGTGAGGGAGGATTTGTCATGGTTGTAACTCACAGAGCTACTGGCAAAGCTTTTAAGTGTGGACGAGGCCTAAGTCCCAGTGACATTCAATGAGCCTTCGGGTTTGAAGTGCCCGAGTCCCTTTTGATAATGGGACTTAGGCCTGCTCAGCACTTTACTGGTCTAACTCTGGTGGTTGGGGAGGGATTCTTTTACTGTGTTATACTGGTACAACCCCAGGCTAACAGGAATAGCTGGACCAATGTGATGCCCCTTTATAGCAATATAACTGCGTCTACACCGGGGGGAGAGGGCTGGGCGTTGTGCCATTTTAATTATACCAGGATAGTTAAAGCACTACAACGCATGTGTAGACAACTTCTAGGCACTTAGGAGCCTACATATAATTGAAAGTCAGTGGAACACCAGCCTGTAAATCACTTTTGACAGTGCTACCCAAGGACTACATCTGGGGCCAGGCGGATGGTGCCATATGCAGAGAGGGGTTCTACTGCATGACACAACTTGTTATGGGGGGCAGTGGTGAGCACAGTGACCTGGAGCTCAGAAGACGTGGATCCTAGTCCTGGCTTGGCTATGCACCTGCTGGGCGAGTTGCTTCCCCCCTCCATGCCTCAGTTTCCCTATTGTAAAATTGAGCTGATGTGATAGACCTTTCCTGGGCTCCTGAGATACCAGGTGTATCATAGGCAAAAGAGGTTCCTTTCTTATTGAAGCCCTGGGTAAAGCAGCAAACATGCTCTGCTTTGGGGGATATTTAAAACCTAATGAAGAGATTATTAAAAAATAAAGACAGAGTTTTCCAGAACCAGTTTCCTGCTGGCTCCTCCGGTCTGCTGCTCCCTGGCACCGCTCCACCTCATTAGCACTAATAAGAATTGTCAGATGAGCACAATAAACTTGCAATGCTATTTAGTTAACTGCAGTTCAAACCCGACTGGCGGCTAATAACATCACTCAGCAAAACCACACTGCAGCACCAAAGCCTCTGGCAAGAGAGGACTCCTCTGCCAACTGGAAGCAGAGATCCCTCCATCCCTTTGCTCTGAGGCTCAGGGCACAACCGATTGTCATTACATGACACACTGGTCCATGCATGTCACATGGCCTGTTTGGAGCCTGCTCCAGAACACAGGAGTCTGGTACGGCCGCAAAACACAAGACTTGCACCTTTAGCTCAAGCCAGTATCACCTTCTGGCTTTTGCTCCACAGGTTCCTGGTTCGGTCCCACTCAGGACCACATTAATTGTGAGAATAATTAACCACTGGAATAATTTACCGAGGGCAATGACAGACTCTCCATCCTGGGAGTTTTAAAGGAGATTGGATGCTTTTCTAAAAGGTCTGCTCCGGTTCAAACAGGAGTTAATTCTGCAAAGTCCCAGGGCTTGTGCTATATCAGAGGTCAGACTAGATGATCACAGTGATCCCTTCGGCCACAAGAATCTAAGAAGATGGCAGTCACTGCACTGCCCTTTGGTGACCACCCTCTTTCATTCATGTTGGCACCTAGGGTGAGATCCACAAAGGTGCCTACATCCAACATTTAGGCACACTAAGATTCTCAAAGCCACTGCTCAGCTGTCTCCTAATCCTGGAGGCACCTCAACTCCCCCAGCACCTGAGTTTCCATGGGTGGGCATATGAAAAACTGTCTAAGTCCTGGCACTGCCAAACAGGGCCAGCGCAACCCATTAGGCGACCTAGGCAGTTGCCTAGGTCACTACAATTTGGGGGCAGCGACCACGGCGGTATTTCGGCGGCGGGACCTTCCGCTGCCTCTGTGGGGGGCAGCATTTTGGGGAGGGACCTTCCGCCGCCTAAGGCGGCAGAAAAGCTGGCGGTGCTCTTGCTGCCGAACTGCCTGGAGCCCTGGCTGCCACCTAAGCCCCAGTAGGGTCCTTGAACTAGGTGTTCCGCTGCCAGTCTCTCCTGCAGGGTCTGGTCTGGTACGCATGCTCTGAGCACACCTAACCTGCACAAAAGACAGCCAGAGATGACCAGATCAGGAATTTTTCAAGGCAAGGATGTGCCCTAGAAGTTGAACAGCAGAGCCTGGTGGTTAGGGCAGGCCCTTGGGATGTAGGAGACCCCTTTCAAGCCCCTGCTCCAGTATTACATTTTTCATACAAAGGGGAACAGCTTCATCAGGAGAGCTGGTGAGCACATCACTCCGGAACAGCCGCTGGCCTGGGGGCTCAGGCACTCAGCTGGGAGATCCAAGTCCCTGCTCCAAAGGAGGCAGAGCAGGAATTTGAACACAGCTTTCCCACAACCCAGGAGAGTGCCCGAACCACTGGGCTGCCAGCTACAGCGGGGGATGTCCTTGCCCATACACTGGCCTAAGCACCCAGCTCCAGCCAAAGGTCCGTGGCTGTGAATCCTGAGCAGAGCTAGGCACTAAACCCCTTTGATGGGTGGGGGACGTCTCTCCTTAGGCCTTATCCCCCACAGTGTGCTGGCTTCTGTGAAGCCCTTTCTTAGGTGCCTACAAACCCCGCTGCGGCGAGTCTCAGAGCCCAGGCCCACTGACTCAGGCTCATGCTATGGGCCTAGGAACTAGGGTTACCATTCGTCCGGATTTACCCGGACATGTCCTCCTTTTTGTGCTAAAAATAGCGTCCGGGGGGAATTTGTAAAGCACTCACAATGTCCGGGATTTCCCCCCCGCAGAGCAGAGCGAGCGGCTGGGAGGGCTGCAGGGAAGTCCCGGGCTGGACTCCGGAGCAGCTGTAGAGGAGCCGGATCCGCCCTGCATTCTGAGCCGGCAGCTCCCTTGCAGCCCGGTCCAGCAGCACTGTGCAGGGCCAGACCGGGTTTTGTTGTGCAGGGCCAGGGACCGGGTTTTGTTGTGCTGGGGAGCTCAGCCACGTGTCCGGCTCGGCTGCACAGAGCCCAACACCCTGTTCTGAGCAGCAGGGTAAGGGGGACCGGGGGCAGGAAGGTTCTGGAGGTGGCAGTCAAGAAACGGGGGGGGCTTTTTGGGGGGAGTGGAGAAAGTTTTGGGCAGTCAGGGTACAAGTAGGGGGTAGGGTCCTGGGGGGCAGTTGGGGGGGGTCTTAGGAGGGGGCAGTTAGGGGACAAGGAACAGGGAGTCTTAGGTAGGGGGTGGGGTTCTGGAGGGCAGTTAGGAGCAGGGGTCCCAGGAGGGGGCAGTCAGGGGACAAGGAGCAGGGGGGGAGTGTTTGGGAGTTCTGGGGGGGGCTGTCAGGTGGCAGGGGTGGGGAGATGGATCGGAGCAGTCAGGGGACAGGGAGCAGAGGGGTTTAGATGGGTCGGGAGTTCTGGGGGGGGGCTGTCAGGGGGTGGGGAGTGGTTGGATGGGGCGTGGGAGTCCCAGGGGTCTGTCTGGGGGTGGGGGTGTGGATAAGGGTTGGGGCAGTCAGGGGACAAGAGGCAGGGAGGCTTAGATAGGGAGTGGAGTCCTGGGGGGCAGTTAGGGGCAGGGGTCCCAGGAGGGGGCAGTCAGGGGACAAGGAACGGGGGGAGGGTTGGGGGTTCTGGGGGGGTGGGAAGTGGGAGGGGCAGGGGCGGGGCTAGGGCGGGGCTCCTCCCGTCCTCTTTTTTTCTTGCTGAAATATGGTAACCCTATAGGAACAGCCATGCAGCCTGCAGGGCCCAGGCTCGGCAACCCGCCGAAGGGGTAGGTCTCAGACCACGGGCTCCAGCCCAAGTGGGAACATTGACACTGCTATTTGTAGCCCCATAGCACAGGACTGAGTCAGCTGACCCGAGTTCTGAGCCTCTCTGCCAAAGCGGTGGCGGTTGTGCACCGTGGACATCCCTAACTGTCTGTGTATGGTACGGGAGGGCCTTACTCGGTTTCATGGTACAGGGGAGCCAGGAGGCCTCACTCGGGTGCATAGTACAGGGTGGCCGGCGGGGCCTCACTCGGGCTCAGGATTCCACTAGGCAGCAGAGCACCAGACGTAGGTGCTGCAACATCTCAGTCCCTTTGTGGGTCTAGCCCCTAGTGCCTGGGCTCAGAGAGGACCAGCTCAGCTAGGAGACATGACTGTCAGTGCAAGGGGGGCAGAGTCCTCTAGTAGGGTTACCATACGTCCGGTTTTTCCCGGACATGTCCGGCTTTTAGGCAATCAAACCCCCATCTGGGGGGAATTGCCAAAAAGCCGAACATGTCCAGGAAAAATACCGTCCGGGCACTTCCCCTCGCTGCTCTGCGAGTCCTCCCCTCTCAAACTTCGGCTCTGTTTAAGAGCCAAGCTGCCCGAGCCAGCTCTCCCAGCTTCGGGCAGCCCCCCTTGCCTCCAGACCCCAGCCGCCAGCTGGGCACTTCTCCTCCACGGCTCCAGCTGCTCTGCTCCGGCGGCTGGGGTCCGGAGGCACGGGGGCTGCCCGAAGCCGGTAGCGCTCGGGCAGCTCCGCTCTTAAACAGAGCCGAAGAGTCAGGGGAGGAGCAGAGCTTCCGGCCGCAGCGGCTCTGCTCCTCCCCTGACTCTTCGGCTCTGTTTAAGAGCCGAGCGCTACGGGCTTCGGGCAGCCCCCATGCCTCCGGACCCTGCGCCGCCGGAGCCTGGGAGGGGAAGTGCCTGGCCGGGGGCGCAGGGTCCGGAGGCATGGGGGCTGCCCGAAGCCCGAGCGGTGCCAGCTTCACGGTTTGCTGGGCAGCCTCCAGACCCTGCGCCCCCAGCTGGGCGCTTCCCCTCCCGGGCTCCAGCTGCGCTGGGGAAGCGCCGGCCAGGGGCGCAGGGTCTGGGGACTGCCCGGCAAACCGTGAAGCCAGTGGCGCTCGGGCAGCCCTTTCCACGTGGCTGGGAGTGAGAGGGGGCGGAGTTAGGGCGGGGTTGGGGCAGGGAAGGGGCGGAGTTGGGGCGGGTTTGGGGTGGGAAATGGGCGGGGCTAGGGCCCCGTGGAGGGTGCTCTTTTTTTATTTGTTACATATGGTAACCCTACCTCTAGGTCTGGCCCTATGGGGTCCCTGTGTGAGCAATAGTGGCTACAGCTCACTGGTTTGATTACAGAGAAACCTGTGCATTGCAAAACAAAAGGTAACCTTGACAAAGAGCTGATTCTGGAATCCCACTGCCTTGTCGATATCACCCTGCTGGCCCATCAATAGCTTCCAGCGCTGCGTAATTGGAATGGATTTTATGATAGAAGAGGCTCTGTACAGAGCCACCTTGGAACAAGGGACACTGCACTGTTGCTTTCCCTGTGCGAGTGTAGAGGATGGGGGGCAGGAAGGGGGGCTCAAGCTTGCTGTGACAGACCTTTCTCCTCCGTTGACACAACTATTGTTTTGCTCCAGTGGAGACTGAACTGGGCTGCCTCGTCCTGCCCTATGGCAGTAATACACCATGAACAAGAAAATCCCGGATGGAGGGGGCAAGACATGGAGCCACCTCCTCTGTGAAGCAGAGAGGCGAGTCTAGGAATGGCTGGAAGTAACAAAAGGGAATGAAAGATCATCCTCCCCCTTCCCCCCCGCCAGGAGCATCACTTTCAAATGCAACCAGTTCTGGACTCGGGGCAAAAGGGGTCACTGAGTGAGTGCCATGGCCAATGGGATGCAGGAGGGGCCACTGGGTGGGTGCCATGGCCCGTGGGACTCAGGAGGGGCCGCTGGGTGGGTGCCATGGCCCGTGGGACGCAGGAGGGGCCGCTGGGTGGGTGCCATGGCCCGTGGGACACAGGAGGGGCCGCTGGGTGGATGCCGTGGCCCGTGGGATGCAGGAGGGGTCACCAACCCAAGTGCAATCCCACTTGGGACTCAGGGCTAGTTCAAGAGTGGGCGAGCTGGGCATTTGCTCTGGGCGCAAGCTTCCAGAGGGCAGGGCCGGCTCTAGGCACCAGCAAAACAAGCTGGTGCTTGGGGCGGCACATTTTTAGGGGCGGCATGGCCAGCACCACAATGCCGCCCCTAAAAATGTGCCCCGGCCACCCTAGCTCACCTCCGCTGCTGCTGCCACGGCGCGCGAAACAGCTGTTTCGCGCGCCACAGCGGCTCGGGGTCTCCCCCTCCCTCCCGGGCTCTCAAACCTGGGAGGAAGGGGGAGATCCCAAGCAGCTGCGGCGCGCGAAACGGCTATTTCGCGCGCCGCTGCTCCTCCTCCCTCCCAGACTTGAGAGCCTGGGAGGGAGGGGGAGAAGCTGCGCCCGCGCCACGGCCACTCGGAGTCTCCCCCTCCCTCTCTCCCAGGCTCTCAAACCTGGGAGGGGGGGAGACTCCGAGTGGCCGCGGCGCGGGCGCCGCTTCTCCCACTCCCTCCTAGGTTTGAGAGCCTGGCGGGAGGATGCAGGGCTGGGGATTTGGGGAAGGGGCGGAGTTGAGGCGGGGCCAGCGGTGGGGTAATTAAAGAACCGGGAAGGGAGGCGGCCAAAATTGTTTTTGCTTTGGGCGGCAAAAATCCTAGAGCCGGCCCTGCCAGAGGGTGCTGCATTTCTGCGATTGGCTGCCCCATTTCCTGTGCTGACTGGTCAGCACGGGGGGTTTTCTCTCTGCCACCCAGGTTGGGAAGTGGGGGCACTAAAAATGTTTTTCCCGTGCCCAGCAAAACAGCTCGAGCCGCTCCTGCCAGTCCATACTTAGGCAGCTAGCCCGTCCTGCTGCCCACGCTGCTGCAGCTACACTGTGATTTTGATTACATTAGCTTGCCCAGAGCTAGCACATGTATGTATACCCGAGCTGGGCAGTACCCCTCCAGCTCCACTGCAGACAGATCCAGAGTCATGATTATCACCAACAGAGACGCCAGAGGGCAGGAGCAGAAGCAGGCAAAGCAGGGACTGCTGCACGTCGGCGCGTGGGAGGGCCTGGACCCTGAACTGTGCTGGGGATTCCCCCCTCCCAGGGGCTGGATGACACTGGTGGTGCCTCCCCCACCTCCACACCATGTGGTTCTGGGGGAGAACTGCAGAGCAGCCAGCCAGACACTCCTTTGGTAGGACCAGGAGCAGACAAAGCTGGAGCCTCGGGACAGTCAGTCAAAACTCCATACCATTGATATAAAATTATTCTACTTACCTGCCAGGGGGCAAATTTGTTACATATACATGGGAGAAAGAAGAAGGACAAAATGCAGGGTCAGCTATAGGTAGTCAGGAAGTTCCTTCAAGAGGAAATGTAGCCAAACTCCAAACCTGGAGACAATGGACCTTTCTGTGCCTGCGTCCTGTAGATAGCTAACCACTTAGTTTGCAAAATAAGCAAGGAGGAGGGGGCAAACAGATGAACAATAAGGGGTCATAAGAGGGGCAGATACATGTAGCTTGCTAATTATGTATAGTAATAATGGCAAATTTTGGCCAATCATAGAGCGATAGATTATCATAAGCAACTGCATATAATGCTTTGGTGTAAGTGTTTTCTTTGTTCTTGCTGACTTATGAGCTTGAACCCAATTGCAATTGAAATAAACGGATCGCCCCTCCCGGGGCTCCTTGCTTGATTAGCTGTGTCTGTTTCTCCTTATTCCTCAGCTGGAACGGACAGAAATTTCTATAACAGTTTTGGCAACCACAAAGGGACTTCTCCAGCTCGGAACCGCTCCAGGGCCCCTTCCTCGAGAAGGACCAGCGCGCGCTGAGGTGAGTTTACCTTGGGTTGTATTGTCTTGGGAGTTGGCCCCCAGCAGAGACGATAAGGAGGATTCTGAGAGACGGACCACAAGCAACGAGACAGATCGCGTTGGAAAAGGCCTCATCAGGAGACAGGTAAATTGTCTCTGTTTTATGTTATGTGTACACGGGGGTCTTAGACCCGACAGTTTCCTTTGGACAGCCTCGGTGAAATTACTGGGACATCCATCTGGCAGTTAAACACTTTTAGAGTGCCAGCCCAGTATAAAAACAAGTTTCAGATGACAGGAGATTACCCAGGCAGGAACAGAGGCTGACTGGATAGGCTGGGTGGTCTCCCCCGGACATAAAGGAAACCGTCACTGACTCCAGGGCTTTGTTCTCGGTAACACTGCGGATGGTGGAGAACTGAAGCAGGGAATTTAGGAGTCAGTTAGACCTGACATGGGAAATTGTCAGGGGAAATTCGATGCCGGCACACTTCTGGGATGTGTTCTCAGGAATTGGGGAAGACTTCGCCTCAAAACCTTGAGAACCATCCTGGAAGATTTAAGACCAGAACGAATGAATTATTTGTATTTGTTTTATAGCGCTGCTCCAATTTGCAAAGATAAAGAGTGCACTCTCATGCTACAACAAACTAAACCTCCTCCTTACCAGCAGTGTAGAGTAGAGGAAGATTATTATAGGCCTGTTTCCCAACCAGCTGTGTCCCCTCAACCCCTTCCCATTCAGGTAAATCGGGTGGTCCCAGGGACCGCCTCTGCACTGGTGTAGGATCTGCCTCTAACCCTATCCCGACCCCAAGCCACATCGTATCCTGATCTGCCAGTGGCCTATACCTGAAGCCACGTTCGCAGGAGAAGTCTGCCTGACTCCTCGACCGGCTCATGGAGTTAGTCTCCCGAGTGTGTTCATGGAAACGTCAATTTCAAGTTAATTAAACAAGGAGGACAGGACCTTCCAGTACTCCAATTGCCCTTAAAACAGTACCCTGTTCATACCGGAGAGGGTCAGGTTGTCCACACTCCTTTCTCTATCAGTGACCTATTGAATTGAAAGATTACCACCCCAAGGGTCAGGGACAACCCAGAATCTGTACATAGGACATTGAAAGAAAGGAAACAAGTGCTCAGTTGAGCTCAGGAGTCTATAGGTGATTTACCCCCACCCCCACCAGGACGGAATGCCCTGACAGCAGGAGATGTAACTGGGGGTGATCCTAACTGAGATTACAACAATGCTGGAGAACAATATAAGTTAACCTCTTTAAAGACTGTAATTTTAAATGGAATTAAGAAGGCTGGGCAGAGAACTACTAATTGGAGTAAAGTAACTTCTGTCCATCAAGGCCCACATGAACACCCCTCAGACTATTATGAAAGACTGATGAAAGCTGCTAGGTTGTTTGGGGGTCTAGATCCTAAAGCAGAGGCAAATATGCCAGTGATAAGAGGATTGTTTAGAGACCAGGCTGCAGAAGATATAAGGTGGAGATTAAATGATGTGGAAAATTTGCAGGGATGTCACTCTCTCTTTCAGAGTGTTTAATGGGTGAGAAGCCTGACGAAAGGCTGAGAGGGTGAAGGAAGAAAAAAGGGAATATAAGAATGCTGGTGGCTGTATTGAAGGAAGCAGAGCCTGGTGTCGGCAGAGGCCGAGGAAGAGGACAAGGGTTCATTGGTAGAGTGGGACCCAATAAAGGGGGGTCCAGAGGACTTTAAATTTATTACTGTCATCAAAAAAGGCACATGAACAGAGATTGTAAACTGAGAGCCCAGGGACAACTTAAACCTCCTCAAGGTGTTAATAAGGGCCAAGGTCCAGCTTGGACACCGCCTAATCAACCCTTCCAGGGGGTAATGCAGATTGGGGGACTTTATGACTGATGGGATAAAGGGGGTTCCACGTTGTTATGTTGCCCAGTGTTTTCCTTATCCCGCAATGATCCCCTAGTTCCTTTGATGATTGGAGGAAAACAGTATGATTGCTTATTAGACACAGGAGCCACCCTTTCCATCCTTACTGATTTGGATCTTCCTAAAAGTGGCAAAATTGAACGTGTTATGGGAATTGAAGGAAATCCTTTTCGTTGTCAGATTTCCAAACCTTTAAGCATACACATAGGGCCCCTGTCTGAGGAACACACTTTCCTACTTACCCAAGGACCAACCAGTTTTATTGGGACACGATTTGCTTTGCAAACTCCGGGCTACTATTCACTGCTCTGACCAAGGCATTCTTTTGAGCCTGCCAAATGACTCTGTCATTCCCTTGATGGCTCTAATGAATCATGAAACTCCTTTATATTTAGCAATGCTTCCCAGGGAACTGGAAAATGCTGTCTCACCTTGGGTATGGGGAATAAAAAACACTGACGTGGAATTACTAAAGTCAGCTGAGCCAGTTCGGATATGTGTTAGGACAGACATAGACCCCCCTCGCATTCCCCAATACCCTCTCCCACGAGAGGCAATAGAGGGACTGACTCCTTTAATTGAGTCATTTTTAGGGGGTCATCCCAGATATCCTGGGGGCATCTCCCTCAGGGGTATGTGGAATCCCCCGCTATATTTTCAGCTGTGTTGCATAAAGATTTACAAGATGTAATTCTCCCAGGACAGTCTATGTTGCTTTTGTGTGTGGATGATCTTTTATTATGCTCAGAAATACAAGAGACAAATTAATGAGCAGGACTCGATAGAGTTTTTATGTGCCTTAGCAATGAAAGGACACAAGGTGTCACCCTCAAAGATTCAATATTGCTCACAGGAGGTGAAATATTTAGGGCACATACTAAAACCAGGAATGAGAAGCCTTGCTCAGGAAAGAATAAGTGCCATTTTAAATGTACCCCAGCCCAAGACAAAGAGACAGTTAAGGGGGTTCCTCGGCATGGCAGGATTCTGTAAGTCCTGGATTCCTGGGTATAGGGAAATGTCAAAACCACTAGTGCAGATGACCACTAAGGATGAACCTGACCCAGTGAAATGGACTAAAGATGCTACCAAATCCTTTGAGAGTATCAAGACAGCCCTTGCATTGGCACCTGCCTTGGGATTCCCGGATTCTAGGAAACCTTTTACCTTATTTGTTCATGAAAGGGCGGGAGTGGCCTCTGGTGTTCTTATGCAAGCTTTAGGATCACAGCAACAGGCTGTGGCCTATTTTTTAGCACTACTGAATCCTGTTGCAAGAGAAGCAGTAGACTGTCTTAAAGCCCTAGTTGCTGCAGCTTTGTTAGTTGAGAAAGCTCAAGAGTTGGTACAGAGACATCACCTAGTGGAAAAAGTTCCACATGCTGTTACTCTCCTTCTAAATTAACGAAATTTAGAAGGATCAGTGGATGGTGTAGACCTTGCCTGGACTGAAACTTAAATTCACTCGAAAGGGAACCCCAGATAAGGTCCCCAGCGTGGGAGCGACGCTTGTTGGCCAACTGGCAAGGCCAACCCGAAGTAGATGACTACAGGGCAGCCAAGGCCCTAAACGACTGATATCAGTTTTCGATGGATATAGAAGATTGGACTGTATTATTTGGATTAGAGTTTATTGCTCTTTTTTCTTTTATATGTTGGTATTTTAACCTGTTGTGAAAATGTTTCCTGTGTTGATTTTGTTGTTTTTCCCTTCCCTTTCTTATGGCCATAATAATTTCATTAAATTTAGCCATGTGGGGAGGAATAGAATCCCAGAATGTAGGAATGACTCATGCTGGGTGTGCACCTTGGTGCCTCCCGATGCGGAATGAGGACTTTCTTTCCTTCCTATCCCTTTGATGGCTGCAGATATTACTCATTCATAGGTGTATGTTACTCCCCATCAGGCTACGACTCATACCTGGCAACAAGAAGGTATAAACCCTAACTCCAGGTATTTGTTAACCTTCAAGGCGCAGGGTGAGTGGTGTCTCCTGGGAAATGGGCTAGGCCTGTTTTTAGGGAACAGTACTTGCAAATACTATGTGGGCCCAAATGGTGATGGAGAGTGGGTCACTCCCCTTGTTTATTGTTTTGACACCACTGACGACATTAACCACAAGGGTGCCTGCGCCAATAGTGTCTGCTATGAAAGCTGCACTATGGTATGGGAAAACTCCAATGGACAATGTCTGTATGCAGGCAAAAATGTAGAGACGGAGACATCTCCTCGAAGCACGGGCCTATTGGGTTTATGGGATGTTATACATCCCTGTTACAAAAAGCGTTGGGAGTGACATGGGATACTCCTCCCGGCCCTGTTCCAGCAGGGTTTGGTTCTTACTGGGTGTGTGGAAATAAAGCCTATCATACCCTTCCAGTACACTTCTCAGGTTCTTGTTATCTTGCCTGGTTGTTACCCCCACTCGTATTGTGAAGCAATTACACAAAGGCAAGATTAGAAATGTAAGGGACACTACCAAACCTCAAGCTGAAGAGGATGCAGCCCTTGAACCAATGACATGGACAACATTCCCTAATAATCGTAGACTTAGGAGAAGGGTTATAAGACTCCAGGGTTTTTATAAATTATGGCTAATGAAACTGCTACAATAGTTACAAGTCAAGCCACTGAGCTTAAGCAACTTAGACAGTTAGCTTTACAAAATCATATGGCTTTAGATATTTTTTTTTGGCAGCTCAAGGAGGAACTTGTACCCTCATAGGCCAAGAGTGTTGTGTATTTGTGAATGACACCTATAAAGATACCTTTGACAGGGCAGCCCACTTAAGAGACATTGCCCAAGACAGGTCTGCTGAAGGTAGCTGGACAAATGATTGGTTTGATGGTTTATTTTCCTGGTTCCCTTCCTTAACAGGCTGGTTAAAGGGACTCCTGAAAGGAGGTGTTATGATTTTACTGATGATTGTGTTTATTTTTTTGTGTGTGTGTTTAAACTGTCCATGTGAATAATGTCTAAATGTGCTAGGACAACTAGCAAATCGAAGGGGATATTTCTCTCTTTACAAGAAAGATGGGTTTTGGCAAAGGCGGAAATGATGCCAGATGCTGATATTCTGACCCCTACATATTTGCTGTAACACTCCTACTGCTGTGAAAAGTGTGATCATGAGCCCATTATATGGGTCATGATCAAAGGGGAAAAATTGATATAAAATTATTCTACTTAACTGCCAGGGGACAAATTTGTCACATACACATGGGAGAAAGAAGAAGGACAAAATGCAGGGTCAGCTATAAGTAGTCAGGAAGTTCCTTCAAGAGGAAATGTAGCCAAACTCCAAACCTGGAGACAATGGACCTTTCTGTGCCTGCGTCCTGTAGATAGCTAACAACTTAGTTTGCAAAATAAGCAAGGAGGAGGGGGCAAATAGATGAACAATAAGGGGTCATAAGAGGGGCAGATACATGTAGCTTGCTAATTATGTATGGTAATGATGGCAAATTTTGACCAATCATAGAGTGATAGATTATCATAAGCAACTGTATACAATGCTTTGGTGTAAGTGTTTTCTTTGTTCTTGCTGACTTATGAGCTCGAACCCAATTGCAATTGAAATAAACGGATCGCCCCTCCCGGGGCTCCTTGCTTGATTAGCTGTGTCTGTTTCTCCTTATTCCTCAGCTAGAACGGACAGAAATTTCTATGACACCATGCTCTGGCTTGCTCTGCCCTGGGCTGATCCTCGTTTGCTCCACCCTTCCCCTCCTCAGTCTCTTCACCTAAGCTTCGTTCCACACCTACCCCTCTTAGCCCCCTCCCTCCCTCTCTCTCCCCTTCACTTTTCTGTCCAGTTAGCTGATCCCACCCAAAAAATAAACCATGGTGCGAACATGCTGTTTGCTGCCATCACCCATCACTCTGCTGGTGAGTTCTACCCCTTCCCCCACCCTGTGTCTGCCTTGCCTATTAGACAAGGTTCTTGTATTGTTTCCTTGTACTCTCCATCTGTCTGTGTCCAGGGCTGTCTTTTGTCTTATCCTTAGCTTGTCAGCTCCTTGGGGCAGGGACGATCTCTTTGTTCCGGGTTTGTGCAGCGCCTGGCACAGTGGGGTCCTGGGCCATGACTGGGGCTCCTGGGAGCTACTGCTATACATGTAATAAACACAGCATGTGGGGCGGGGGTTGGGGGGAATACACATATGGGGGACAGTGAGTGTGAGTGTGCGTAGAAGACAAAACTCCTACTGACTGAATTATTTGCATAGCGTGTCTCCCAGGGGCTCCAGCAGAGAACGGGTTGGAGTTTGTCAGCACTGCAGCTAGCAACGCAACTGGGAACCAAGTCTGGGAAGTGAACGACAGCGAATCCTGTAGAGCAGCCAATAGCTCCTTCCATACCACCACAACCCTGGCCAAGCTGGCTGAGGCTATGGTCAAAGGGGGTTGTCAGGCTGGAGAGCCAGCTTACACCAGCCAGAAGGAGCTTTTGCCAATATCGCTGCGTCTACACGGCATAAAAATGCCATGAAAAAAACACCCCCGGCTGACATGAGCATGCTGGCAAAAGCTTCCAGCATCGCCCTGGCCTTTGGGAGCCCATTGGGACTCACAGGGTGCGGCTGTGCCCAGCTGCCTCCCATTCTGGTCTATAGGGGATGGCTCCATGGCAAAACTCCCCTGTGGCAGCAAGTCTCGGAGCCTGGGGCTCCAGACTGAGGCTCGCAGGGCTTGCACTATAATAACCATGTGGCCATTTGGACTCAGCACCAGCCCGGGCAGGAATGTCTACATGGCTATTTCTAGCACCACAGCACAAGCCCCACAAGCTCCAGGCTACAGACCAGGACTCTGAGACTCACTGCTGTGAGGTCCTTGCCATGTAGGCATACACTCCCCTACACTACAATCCTGCTCGTTCCCATAGACACCCACCTACATCCAGCCAGCTGGTGCAGAAGGAAGATGGACAGACAGGCAGATGGGAGCAGCAGGCAGAGCTGCGGAACATGCCGTGGTGCCGGCTGTACCCACGCCCGGCAAGCTGGCAAGTACAGGCAGAGAACAAGGGAGGAAACCATAGAAGAGTTCTACACAATCTCAACACCCCTGGAGATCAGCCAAAGCCCAGACCTGGCCAGCACATGCCCAAGAGATTACTTGTCCAGCAGAGCTCACATAGCCATCTCCTACTGCAGTCTCTGTTGCCAACACCCCTAGACCAGCTTGAAAATCATGAGATTTTAAAAAATAATAAACAGGCTCTTTTCCGTTGCCTCATGGGGCATATTTTCAAATTTTTCTCAGCACCCAGGAGGGCTGGAAATGTACTGTTATTTTTTTAATTGAAAGCCAAGAGTCTCTTCTCATGCCATATCATAGAATATCAGGGTTGGAAGGGACCTCAGGAGGTCATCTAGTCCAATCCCCTGCTCAAAGCAGGACCAACACCAACTAAATCATCCCAGCCAGGGCTTTGTCAAGCCTGACCTTAAAAACCTCTAAGGAAGGCGATTCCACCACCTTCCTAGGTAACCCATTCCAGTGCTTCACCACCCTCCTAGTGAAATAGTGTTTCCTAATATCCAACCTGGACCTCCCACACTGCAACTTGAGATCACTGCTTCTTGTTCTGTATTCTGCCACCACTGAGAACAGCTGAGCTCCATCCTCTTTGGAACCCCCTTCACGTAGTTGAAGGCTACTATCAAATCCCCACCTCACTCTTCTCTTCTGCAGACTAAATAACCCCAGTTCCATCAGCCTCTTCTCATAAGTCATGTGCTCCAGCCCCCTAATCATTTTCGTTGCCCTCCGCTGGACTCTCTCCAATTTGTCCACATCCCTTCTGTAGTGAGGGAGCCCAAAACTGGATGCAATACTCCAGGTATGGCCTCACCAGTGCCGAATAGAGGGGAATAATCACTTCCCTCGATCTGCTGGCAATGTTCCTACTAATGCAGCCCAATATGCTGTTGTTCTTCTTGGCAACAAGGGCATACTGCTGACTCATATCCAGCTTCTCGTCCACTATAATCCCCAGGTCCTTTTCTGCAGAACTGCTGCTTAGCAAGTCTGTCCCCAGCCTGTAGCAGTGCATGGGATTCTTCCGTCCTAAGTGCAGGACTGGGCACTTGTCCTTGTTGAACCTCATCAGATTTCTTTTGGCCCAATCCTCCAATTTGTCCAGGTCCCTCTGTATCCTATCCCTACCCTCCAGCATTTCTACCTCTCCCCGCAACTTAGTGTCATCCGCGAACTTGCTGAGGGTGCAATTCATCCCATCGTCCAGATCATAAATGAAGCTGTTGAACAAAACCGGCCCCAGGACTGACCCCTGGGGCACTCCGCTTGATACCGGCTGCCAACTAGACATGGAGCTGTTGATCACTACCCATTGAGCCTGACAATCTAGCCAGCTTTCTATCCACCTTATAGTCCATTCATCCAATCCATACTTCTTTAACTTGCTGGCAAGAATACTGTGAAAGACCGTATTAAAAGCTTTGCTAAAGTCAAGATATATCAAATCCATGGCTTTCCCCATATCCACAGAGCCAGTTATCTCATTATAGATTTAAGAAAATCCCCAAAGATTATGAGAGTTGTGATAAAATCATGAGACCTGGCACCCCAGGGAAAGAGGTGTCTGGGCCTGGACCATGAGAGCTAGTGCGCAAAAGTGAATCAGGCTGCCACCAGCTTGCCCAGATAGCCCTAGGGTGGGCACCATTCCTTCTGGGGGCCAGTGGAGGCAGGGACCAGAGTGCATCCTGTTACCAGGGAGCCCTTCACCCCCACCTGGGCTACACACTGGTCCTGCGCAGCGCAGCATCCCACAGCCCAGCTCTACTGGCACTTCCAGTGAGCAGGAAGGAAGGCATTTACTCCTTGATCGATGGAGAAACTGAGGCAGGGCAAGAGTAAGGACCTTTTGACTTAGCAAAGGTCACATGGTGTGAGACAGAACAGCTTTCTCCTGTGAAGATTGCAAAGCTGCAAATTGGTCTTTAGAACTAAATGAATTAATAAAAAACAAGCAGTCTTGTTCCTCACCAGCTATGACAGCCAGCAGCCACACAAGAGTAGGGAAGGAGGCAGTAGACAGACCCCTAGGGAACCAAACCCCCCTAAGCCCAGCATTGCAGCTGCTTGTCACTTAGCAAGATGGCACGTGCCCACTCCCATATATGGAGCTGAAGGTGGATGATGGAGCTTAGCTGTTCGCCAAGGCCTGGGTATTTGGTGGGCTCTGCTCTAGGCAGCTCCAGGGGGTGCTCAAAGCCCCTGTGAGTTTGGCGCGGGAAGCCAAGACCCAGGTGTTTCACACCACAGATACCGTCACACAGAGGCTAGAAGAGCATACGCCATGGGAATGGCAAATCCAAAGGGAAAAGAAACCTCCTCCCTGCTTGTGAAATCACAGCACTGCCCAGCCCAGCAAGACCACCCCGAGCTGCAGCCGCCTTTGTGGAGGGAAGGCCACACGGCAATGGGGAGCCTGGGTTGGGCGTTACCATTCTGCACTGGGAGATGTCAGCCACTGCAACCCTATGGAGCAGAACTGGGGAGGCCCCTGCAGTGTGGGCTGGGCACTGGGAGAGAACGGCAGGGGTCCAGCACACCCAGATCCTGCACGACAGACATCCCAGGTCCAGCACAATCATCCTGGTGACCCAGGGAGCCCCCACTCCCCTCCCCTCCCTTCCCATCCCCAGCAAGGGCTGGGGCTTTGCTGGTGGGATTCCCTTGATCCTGGAGGGGAGGCACCTGGCAGCAAGGGGTTCAAACCTGGTGAGAGGGATTTACCTTTCAATAACCCCAGACACAGCTCCCCTCCCCACTCCTTTGCCAGGGCTCCCAGGAGAGAGTGTGGCAGCAACTTCCCCATCTGACCTACAAGGAAAATCAGAGACTGTTGCTGTTTGTGTCTGCGCCACCTCTGGTTCTGATCCATCCTGAAGACTGGACCAACAAGTACTTCCCTGTGCCCCACAGCATGGAGCATGTGAACTGTCCAGCTTAGCCAGAGCCCTGGGCCGGATGTGGTCCATGGCTCAAGCACTCAGGTTCTCTCCTAGTCTGCACAGGAAACCCCCGAGATCCATGTTCCGCTCCCTGTGCGTGGAGCTCACAGCTGCTGCACTCTCAGTTTTACTGCAGGGGAAATGCCCACACTCCCCGTCCTCCCTCACACCTGGGGCTGGGCTCTGGTTTCTTCTCGGTGGGTGGCTTCCCTTCCACCAGACTGCAATCCCCACGAGTCTGGCTGCTTCGCTCTCCGGTTCTGAATGGGGCAGGAGATAAAGCCAGAAGGGACTGTGTGGCCATCTAGCCCGACCTCCTGTATAACAGGCCAGAGTCCTGACCCGCCTTCACTCCTGGTTGAACAGAGCAGAGCTTTTAGGAAAACATCCCATCGGGACTTAAAAATTGTCAGTGATGGAGAATCCACCACAACCCTTGGGAAGTTGTTCTAATGGTTAATTCCCCTCGCTGTTAAAAAACTGCCTCTTATTCCAGTCTGAATGTGTCTAACTCCAACTTCCAGCCTTGGGATGGTGCCAGACTCGCTCTGCCAGACTGAAGAACCAGTTTCTAAATTTCTGTTCCCCAACTAGGTACTTTTAGACCAGCGGTTCCCAAACCATGGGTCGCAACCCCAAATGGGGTCATGCTCTCAGATGGGGTCACAGCCATCCCCAGTGTGCGGACGATGCCACTTAGCTCCACACAGGGTGATTGCATGTATGGTGTGTGCAAGGACACGATGCAGGGAGGGCGCCATTTTGCTCTACAAAATGGCACCCTCTGTACAGTGGGATCTCACATGCACCAAAAGTACAAGTTCCCACTGTGCGGCAGATGCTGTTTTGCTCTTCAAAATGGTCTGCTCCATGCTGTCTAGGGTCCCGGAAGGAAATAATTCACTAAAATGGGATTGTGCAGGCAAAACATTTGGGAACTCTTGTTATAGACTGTGAGCACGTCACCCCCTAACCTTCTCTTATGAATCCCAGGATCACATTACCTCTTTTGGCCACACTGAGAGATCATGTTCGGCTGATTATCCACCACAACCCCCAAATAGGATAGAGTCCCCCTCCTGTAAATATGGTCTGCATTTGACACAAGAGACCACAGCCTAGGGTTGCCAATTTTAATTGGATGTATTCCTGGAGGTTTCATGACATGACATAATCTTTAATTGAATCATAGAATCATAGAATATCAGAGTTGGAAGGGACCTCAAGAGGTCATCTAGTCCAACCCCCTGCTCAAAGCAGATCAAAGAAGATCAATCTTTAATTCCTGGAGACTCCAGGCCAATCCTGGAGGGTTGGTAACCCTAACACAGCCACAATGCTTATGCAACCCCCCCTGATAGCAGGTGTCCTCTCCCCCTCTAGTGACTGGTCCACTAAAGAATAACAGCCTACTACTGCAGCCATTTAACAGAGTTACCCTGCAGCTCAAGTGGCCACAGTCTGTGGTGCGTGGGTGAACTGCCCAGGTTCAAACGCTGCTAGAACGGGGAAAAATGTGTTTTTTCCCTCTTTTTCCACCTCCATCCCAGGTAAGTTCCTCTGTCCCAGGCTACGGACTATTCTGGGGTCTCTGCTTTCTGGGAAAGGAGCTCAGCATCATGATTTGCACCATACATGTATTCTCCCCATGTCCTGCCTTTGCTGGCTAGTCCTGCTCCAGCCTCTGCACTGAGCTTTCTGGAGAAGGAGTACTGGATCTCTCCTGCTGAGCCCAGCACTGTCTGCAAAGCAATTTGCAATAAAACCCCATCATCTGGAAATAAATAAATAAATAATAACCGCTCTTTGCATTGAGCTGATGGAAAATTTAACGACCTTGGCTTAGCGACAGCTGCCGTGTCTGGGGGTTGACAAATAGGGTGTCAATAACCCAAACAGATGCTGTTCACAACGTGTCACATGGCTGATAAAAATCATTCAATTAGCAGGAGAGCTGGCATCGTGATTAAGGTGAAGATTTGGAAGCCAGTTAGTGGTAGATGGGAAACTTGTTGGTCAGGGCAGAGGAAAGGGAGTCAGGACTCTTGGGTTCTGACCCTGGGAGGGAGTGCGGTTATAGTGATTGTAGCAGGGGTCTGGGAGTCAAGAAGTCTGGGTTCTGTGCTCAGCTGTGGAAGGGGAGTGGGGTCTAGTGCTTTGCTCAGGAAGGGGCGGGAGTCTATTCTCAGCTCCGCTATGAAGTGATGGGAGGCCAGCAGCGGCTGTACTCTCAGCAGCAATCAGAGATGGGTAAAAGTTCTGTCACTGCCCTCGGCCTCAGTTTCCCCATCTGTAAACAGGGATCACACTCTTGCCTCACCCAGCCAGGCTCGAGGTGCTCCAGGGAGGGATGCCTGGAATGGGAAAAGCTCTGGTGTGGGCGCTGGGAGAGACAGTTTCAGCACAGCCACAGGCGGGGCGGCGCAGCACCATGTGGCGGGCAGTCTGGGCAGGGCCAGAGCCCCATGCAGGCTGGAACAGCAGGGAGTGAGAACACAGGCTGTGGCTTGGGAAATGAGAGCAGGAAGGGGAGGGGTTAAGAGACAAGGAGCGAGTGGTTATGCAGACACATTCCCTCTATGGAGACAGAGGCGGCGCCAGACAGCAGGACTACAGAGGAGCTGGCTCTTGCACCCCGGGGGAGGGGAGGGCAGCACTGCTGAAAGGCGGGGGGGGGGGGGGCGTCACAGCAGGGAGCGCTCTGCCCCTGGGAGTCTGAGACACTACTCAGACCACAGGGGACATGTCTGCAGTGTCTCTTCCCAGCTCCAAGGCAGGATGGGGAGGAGGGTGACACTCGCTGCAGGGGCATCATGTACCATGGAGCTTTATGCTGTGGCAGGCACACACTGGGCACGTGCTCTCTGTGTCATCGTGGGGAGCTGCCTTCTGGCTTGTACAGGGGAGAGCCCATGAACGGGGTGCAGCACAGGAGAGGAGGGCGGGATCAGACTGCCCACCCTGGGGCAGAGAGAGCGTCGGTGCTGAACCTCCCCCACAGCAGAGCAGAGCCGGGGTTTGGCTGGGATGGAGAGAAAGGAGAATCCGTACTGAGGGCAATGTTTAGGAACAGGCTGATATTGCTTTAAATAGCCCCCAAAAACTCGAGTGGCGCTGCCCATTTTGTAAAGTTCAGCAGCCACCAAAAACCAGGCAGGGCAGCCATGTGTGCCCCCAGCCGGAATCTAGCAAAGCCCAGGGCTTGGGACTCAACCTGAATGGAAACACTTCAACAGGACTAGCGGCCGTCAGCACATCCAGCTCTGTCCTGAACCAAACTCTGCAAAGTCATGGTGAGAGCACAGATGTTTTGTTGGGGGGTGGGGGAGGAAGGGAAGGATTCTGACAATGCCAACTCAGCTGGTTTAGAGACAATTGCTGGACCCAAGTCTCACAGCCGTGCTAAGACGTCCACACTGCACTGACAGGTCTGCGGCTTGAGCTGCGTCCATGCTGCACAATGACAGGGCTTGGACCTGAGTCTCAGCAGAACTTGGGCTCTGACCCAGCCTAAGCAGGGTCCTAGCATCCGAATGCTGCTGCTTGCTGATCCGAGTCAGACTGATCTGTGTGAGCAGATGGAATTGGGGCTTGGGCTCAAACCGGAGTCAGAGTCCAGGCTGATGGGTCTCTCTGGCTCTTTATCTTGAGCCTGTGCCGGCCTGTATCATTCATCACACGGAGTCTCCCTAAACCCTGGCCTGAACTCTGCAGCCACGGAAGAGGCTGGCGAGTCTGGACTCAGGCTGGAACTGGATCAGACCAAAATAACATCTTCCCTTGCGCCCTCTCTGTGCTTCTGCTTCCCCGCCCAGGCAGAGCCGTGAGAATCATTTTTCTTAAAACCAAAACGGGAAGTTGTCTCAACTTATTTAACCTCCAGGAAGCTGAAGTTCAGTTTAAGTAAGGGGAGGTGGGGGGTATGGAAGGGGGCTAGGACTAGGATAGCAGGGGGGTGAGGATCAGGACTGAGGGGCCCCAGCAGAGTTGCCTGTGGGGAGTCCAGGACTGGGATAGCAGGGGGGCTCTGGGTTGGGACTGAGTGGCACCAGCAGAGCAACATGAAGGAAGCATACATAATTTCTGCAGCCATTACACCTGTCTCAAACCAGTGGCTAGAGCCCCGTGAAACAATTTTTATTTTTTAATATTTTTTCATTTTATTTTTCAGGAATTTTTCATTTATTTTGTTTTATCCATTCAAATGTTGTTTTATTTCTATTACATTTACATTAATAAAATACCTCAAATGAGCATGTATAAATAAAAACAGTATCAAGCCCAGTCTAGCTGTACCATCGAGAGAAACTGGGATTTAGACTCTTTATTTATATAAGGTCATTTGAAGTAGCCACCCCAAAATACCCAGACAGCTCCTTTGGGTTCCCCACTTGAAATGTACCTAGTACTGCAGCCCCCAAATAACTACATACCCCAGAGGACACCACAGGTCTTCCCAAGCACTACTGCTTCCTTCTCCAGCTCCTCAGTCCCAGACCCCCCCACCGCCCCATATTCCAGGGACCCTTCCTGGATGCCCGCATCTACCCTTATCTATTCCCCCTCCCCCATTGAACCTCACTCCTCAAACTCCCCATTACCCCCAGAAACTCCTACCCTACCCCCTTACACATTCACCCTCCCCCATGAGCCCCAGCCCCCCCACCTGTTAGTACCAGGGATCCCTCCTCTATTCCCCTAATATATTCCCCATCCCCATTGGTCCTGCCCCTGGGTGGTAGGAGGACCCAGGAAGGGGGGTTGTGTCCTATCCCCAGGAGGTGGAAGACCCCAGAGGTGGGTCCTGGCCCCACAAGTTGAGAGGCACCAGGAGTGGGGTTTGGTCCTGCCCTCAGGAGTTGGGAGGCCCTTGGGAGCAGGGGAGGTAGGTCCTGCCTCTGGGAGGTGGTGGGTTGGGGAGGTGGATCGGGTGGGAGGCCCAGAGCAAGCCTGCACCACATTCATCCCGCAGTGCCAGCCCTTGTCCCACCAGGCTGGCTGGCTTGCTCGCTGGGCTCGGCTCCCTGCTCCAGGCATTGCAACCTGGCCCCTGGCACATGGGGTCACAGCACGGCTCAGGCTTGGCCCAGCCACGTCTTCTCATGATGATGGAGGGGGCAGTCGGGCCAAACTTGAGTGAGTGGTGCCGCGACCCCATGCAGCTGCAGCTGGTTGCAATGCTACTCATTCAGATTTAGCCCAGCCACGCCCTTGTCAGGAGGGCCAGGCCAAACCTGAGTGGCCGTGCAGCCCTAGGCACCAAGGGCCAGGTCACAAAGCCTGAAGTGGGGAGCCAAGTGCAAAAGACACGGGGCTCTCTCAGTGGCTCACCAGTTTTCCAATCAGTAGATTTGCTCCCTCCTTTGAAAGCTTCAAACCTTGGCCCCCTCTCTCCTTGCGCTAACAAGACCAGGGCAGCACGTTAACTGCATCCCAGGGCACCAGCCACTTCTGCACCTGGGATTCTCATTGAGCCACTGCACAGAGCTGAGAGCAGCCAAACCCCGTCACACTCGGCACTGCTAGGGTTACCATTCGTCCGGATTTACCCGGACATGTCCTCCTTTTTGTGCTAAAAATAGCGTCCGGGGGGAATTTGTAAAGCACTCACAATGTCCGGGATTTCCCCCCCGCAGAGCAGAGCGAGCGGCTGGGAGGGCTGCAGGGAAGTCCCGGGCTGGACTCCGGAGCAGCTGTAGAGGAGCCGGATCCGCCCTGCATTCTGAGCCGGCAGCTCCCTTGCAGCCCAGTCCAGCAGCACTGTGCAGGGCCAGACCGGGTTTTGTTGTGCAGGGCCAGGGACCGGGTTTTGTTGTGCTGGGGAGCTCAGCCACGTGTCCGGCTCGGCTGCACAGAGCCCAACACTCTGTTCTGAGCAGCAGGGTAAGGAGGTCAGGGGGCAGGAAGGTTCTGGAGGTGGCAGTCAAGAAACGGGGGGGGCTTTTTGGGGGGAGTGGAGAAAGTTTTGGGCAGTCAGGGTACAAGTAGGGGGTAGGGTCCTGGGGGGCAGTTGGGGGGGGTCTTAGGAGGGGGCAGTTAGGGGACAAGGAACAGGGAGTCTTAGGTAGGGGGTGGGGTTCTGGAGGGCAGTTAGGAGCAGGGGTCCCAGGAGGGGGCAGTCAGGGGACAAGGAGCAGGGGGGGAGTGTTTGGGAGTTCTGGGGGGGGCTGTCAGGTGGCAGGGGTGGGGAGATGGATCGGAGCAGTCAGGGGACAGGGAGCAGAGGGGTTTAGATGGGTCGGGAGTTCTGGGGGGGGGCTGTCAGGGGGTGGGGAGTGGTTGGATGGGGCGTGGGAGTCCCAGGGGTCTGTCTGGGGGTGGGGGTGTGGATAAGGGTTGGGGCAGTCAGGGGACAAGAGGCAGGGAGGCTTAGATAGGGAGTGGAGTCCTGGGGGGCAGTTAGGGGCAGGGGTCCCAGGAGGGGGCAGTCAGGGGACAAGGAACGGGGGGAGGGTTGGGGGTTCTGGGGGGGTGGGAAGTGGGAGGGGCAGGGGCGGGGCTAGGGCGGGGCTCCTCCCGTCCTCTTTTTTTCTTGCTGAAATATGGTAACCCTAGGCACTGCCATTCCCAGAGTCCTTCTCATTGCTCCACTTGTGCAGCCAATTAAACCAAATTCCTAGTTCTCCACACGGTGACTGCACT
Source organism: Malaclemys terrapin pileata (assembly GCF_027887155.1). Taxonomy (NCBI): domain Eukaryota; kingdom Metazoa; phylum Chordata; order Testudines; family Emydidae; genus Malaclemys; species Malaclemys terrapin. The sequence continues at coordinate 9,357,920 of NC_071527.1, read as the reverse complement.
GAGTGAGTTTAGTGCAACTTGTCTCTTCACCAGCCGAACAAGTCGAGCCCGCCACACGGGGGAAGCTAACTGCCCCGCACCAACTGAGGTGCTCCAGCAAAGGGGTGGGGAGCCCCCTAACACTGCAGCAGGTCTGGAGCACAAGTTGAGCTGGGAGGGATTGAAATTTAGCGCATGGGCCAAAATTTTCAGAGGGCCTGAGCGTGTTTCCTAAAATAAGGGGCCTGGTTTTTTCCCAAGGGTGTTTGGGGAGCCACAATTGTGGCTTGAGAAGGCTAATTTCAAGCCCTTCTCTCTATAATACAAGGCCCGTTTCACACAAACGTTGGGTGCTCTGCAGAAGTGCTGCAGCAGCTCTGGAGTTAAAGCTGATGTGGGAAGTGCGGAGGGCGGGGAGGTAACGGAGGCCTGGAAATGGGCGAGCAGGGGGGAAATTTTAAAAAACAGCTTTTGATTTTTTTAAACCCATTTGACATTCAGCTCTTGGCTGCTCTATCGTGGGACAGTGTGACTCACTGGAGAGCTAATAGCTTTATAATCACAATAGCAAAGAAAATGAGATCTGATTAATTGAGAGGGGAAGAGATTTTTATTCAGGCTGTTTATATTCTTATTTCCCCCCCTTTTATTGGTTACTTTATTTTAATGAATAGCTATTAACTCAGACATCCAACGCCCACACAGGAGAAAACAATCTGTAAAGTTCATAAAGAGAATTTAAGGCCAGAAGGGACCATTACAGTAAACATTAATAATACCGAGCCCTTCTATCGCACTCCTCAGCTAAGCATGAGCAGGCACTTGTCCAAACTCATTCCCCTCATTTTATGTGGGGAAACTGAGGCACAGATTCTGATCACCTAGTCTGACCTTCCACATGACACGTCAGAGATTTTCATCCAAGGATTCATGCATGGAGATAGCATGAACCTTAGAGGCTTCCAGTCTTGACCTAAGGCTCCAAGTGCTGGAATATTTACCACAACCCTTGACAAGTTGCTCCAATGGTAAATACCCTGGTTACAGTTTATGCCATGTATCAGAGGGATAGCCGTGTTCGTCTGAATCTGTAAAAAGCAACAGAGGGTCCTGTGGCACCTTTAAGACTAACAGAAGTATTGGAGCATAAGCTTTCGTGGGTGAATGTCCACTTGTTTCCACTTTTGAACTTCAACTTTCAGCCCCTGGTCCCCATCCTGTCTTTGCTGGAGATGCCACAGCCCAGCCTCTTGAATGAAAGGGCTGGAAATCTCAATCTCCACATTTCTGGGTGTTCCAAAGAGATCTCCAGGAAGACTCAGACGACAAGACTCCACATTGCTCCTGCTGCTGATCCCATATGGCCGTTCTTATGTTAGAAGAACAGGAGTACTTGTGGCACTTTAGAGACTAACAAATTTATTAGAGCATAATATGTTAGAAGACACTCCTCCTCCCCCAGACCTTCGTCACCTAGCGGAAAGGCCTGAAGCCGATTGTTGCCCCTTGTCCAGGCTGCCTTTGAGATTTCAGCCACAGTCGCCTTGTGCAAAGCACATTTCATGTACACAAACCCACAGCAGCAATACCATTGTTACAGCTGTAAGAGAGTGCTCAGTACCAGCCCATTCTAAACACACACCCGTGATGCGCCCCCCAACACACACACTAGGACCTGACCCTGCTACTATCCCGGACAGCCCCAGCCAAACCACCTCTAACCCCTAGTGTTATAGCTAAAGAAACAAAAAATTGTTTGTGTTGCGGTAGCACCCTAGTCATGAACCAGGACCCAGTTTGCGAGGTGCTGTACATTATTTATTAGGTGTATTATGGGAGTGCCTAGGAGCTACAGGCATAGTCCAGGGTCCCATTGCACTGGGTGCTGTACATTATTAGGTGTATTACAGTAATGCCCAGGAACCTCCATCATGGACCAGGACCCAAGGGCGCTAAGTTCTACACAACCACAGAACAAGGGATGGGACCTGCCCTGAAGAGCTGACAATCCCAATAATGCAATGCTAAGCCAGATGCAGTTTCAGCCCCACATCTGGCTTTGCAGGAGGTGCTGGGAGCTGCCGGGGGGGGGGGAAACAAGCGCTGCCTCCCTCACTCCTCCAAGATAGGGGGTGACGGGGTGTGCCAATCCTGCAGTGGTGAGGCAAGAGTTAAGAAACTGCTCTGGATACAGGTAGCCACACCCCCGCCCCCTGCTGGGCATGCTCCCCGTGGAGGAAGGGTTCAAAAGGACGCAGCCCAGGCAGAGCGACCAGGGGAGCACTCAGTAGCTGCAGCCTCCTGCAGAGAAGCTGCTGGGGCTCCAAGTGCCGGGACGGCCACACTGTCAGGCTGCCAGCGGCCTCTCCACCATGGGGTCCGAGGAGTGACCCAAGAGCACTCCAAAGGGGATCCCAAAACGGAGCCGTGGTGCAGATGGAGAAACAGAAGCAGGGGTGGGAAGTGACTCAGGAAACAGGCATACGGATGCCTGCCCCTAGGCCACGTACTGGGACCATTATTTTGAAGGATCTGGGTTGGAACCCAATGGAGCAGGATGGGCCCAGGTTCCCCTACCCCCAGCCACTGACTCTTGCTGCTCGGCAAGGTGGCCACAGACTTTCACAGCTAGGCAAGGCAGTCACTGACTCTAGTTGCTAGGCAAGGCAACCACTGACTCTCACCACTTGGTGACATAGCCCAGAGTATCACCACTAGGCGGTACTGCCACCCTTGGACACCAAATCCCCCTGACATGGGAACACGCGGGGAATCAAGGCAGCCAGGCCAGCCTTACAACTACAGGGACACTCCTACAACTACAGACTCTCAGACTTCAAGGCCAGAAGGGCCCATTCTAACCATCCAGTCCGAGCTCCAGCATTGCGCAGGCCAGAGTACCCAGCTGGAGGTCCAGGCCCTGAGCCCAGCACTTGCAGTTCAGCCAGATGTGTCATTTAGAAAGACACAAGTCTCAACTCAAAGATGCCAAGTGATGGAGAAACCGTCCTGTCCCTAGGTCAGGCACTCCATGGCTCACACCATACCTATGAGCAGCTACCCAAGATGTGTGAGGGGTTTGCAGAGCTCTGGCTTGGAGCAGGATCTGTGCCAATGAACAGTCAGATAAGATCAAACCCCAGTACAGCAGGGGGAAGTCGCACACCAAACCAACAGGATATTTGGCCCCACCTAATGTGCTAGGACAAACTGTAGGGTAACTTAAAGGGACAGTATCCAGGGTGACTGGCCCAAGATATTACTGTTGATTTTCAGTAAGTCTTGGAGCACTGGGGAAGTTCCAGAAAACTGGAAGAAAGCTAAGGTTGGGCCAGTTTAAAGGGTAAATGGGATGGCTTGGGTAATTATAGGCCTGTCAGCCCGACATCAATCCCAAGCAAGATAATGGAGCAGCTGATATGGGACTTGATTAATACAGAACTAAAGGAGGGTAATGTAATTAGCACAAACCAACACTGGTCCATGGAAAATAGCTCCTGCCTAATTAATTTATCTTCTTTTGATGAGATTATAAATTGGATTGATAAAGGCAATAGACTTAGAGTTCTGTAAGGCATTTGATTTGGGACCACACGTTTTGATTAAAAAACTAGAATGATATAAAATGAATATGGCACATATTAAATGGACTACAAACTGGCTAACTGATAGATCTCCAAATATAACTGTAAATGGGGAATTGTCATCAAGGGCTCCATTTCCAGTGGGGTCCCAAAGGGATCAGTTCTTGGTCCTACACTAATAGGGATAGCTCAGTGGTTTGAGCATTGGCCTGCTAAACCCAGGGTTGTGAGTTCAATCCTTGAGGGGGCCACTTGGGAATCTGGGGCAAAATCAGTACTTGGTCCTGCTAGTGAAGGCAGGGGGCTGGACTCGATGACCTTTCAAGGTCCCTTCCAGTTCTAGGAGATGGGATATCTCCATAATTTGAATTTGAATCTTTCTCAATGAGCTGGAAGAAAACATAAAATCATCACTGACAAGGTTTGTAGATGACACAAAAATTGGGGGTGAGGTAAATAACAAAGAGGACAGGTCGTTGATTCAGAGTGATCTAGATCACTTGGTAAACTGGGCACAAGCAAACAATTGAGTTTTAATACAGCTAAGTGTAAATGTACACATCTGGGAACAAAGATTATAGGGCATATTTCCAGGAAGGAGGCCTCTTTCCCGAGAAACAGTGACACTGGGGATCAGGGTGGATAATCAGCTGAACATGAACTCCCAAGTGTGATGCTGTGGCCAAAAGAGCTAATGTGATCCTGGGCTACATACACAGGGGAATCTCATGTAGGAGCAGAGAGGTTATTTTACCTCTGTATTTGGCCCTGGTGTGACTGTTCCTGGAATCCTGTGTCCAGTTCTGGTGCCCACAATTCAAGAAAGATGGTGATGAATTGGAGGGTTCAGAGAAGGACCATGAGAATGATTAAAAGATTAGAAACCGGGCCTTATAATGATAAGCTAAATAGACTGAGCTCCATGAGTCTGAGGCTACATCTACACTACAGGGGGGGGTCGATTTAAGATACACAAATTCAGCTACGCGAATAGCGCAGCTGAATTCGACGTATCGCAGCCGACTTACCCCGCTGTAGGGACGGCGGCAAAATCGACCTCTGTGGCTTTCCGTCGACAGCGCTTACTCCCACCTCCGCTAGTGGAGTAAAAGCGTCGATTCAGGGATCGATAGTCGCGTCCCGACGGGACGCGATAAATCAATCCCCGAGAGGTCGATTTCTACCTGCCGATACAGGCGGGTAGTGTAGACCCAGCCTAAGAAAGAGAAGGTCAAGGGGTGACTTGGTCACAGTCTATAAGTACCTACATAGGGAACAAATATTTAATAACAGACTCTGCAGTCTAGCAGAGAAAAATACATAACATGGCCCAATGGCTGGAAGTTGAAGCTAGACAAATTCAGACTGGAAATAAGGCATAAATATTTAACAGTGAGTGTAATTAACCACTGGAACAATTTTCAAAGGGTCGTGATGAATTCTCCATCACTTACAATTTTTCAGTCACGACTGGATGTTTTTCTAAAAGCTCTGCTCTGGGGATTATTTGGGGGCAGTTCTATGACCTGGGTAACACAAGAGGTCAGATGAGATGATCACAGTGGTCCCTGCTGTCTTTAGAATCTATGAATCTAAGAAAGCTCTGGGCACCCAAACTGCTTGTAAAGGTCCTTGTCGTGGGGTCGCTGTGCTAGGGGTCGATGGAGGCAGTTTGGGGGAAATCATGCTTCAGTTATTATTATTTTCTAGCAGTTTGTCATAAGTCAGCACAGAACTCACCGGAAGGACACATTGCACCCGGATCCAACAGGCCTGGGAGGGCTGTGAAAGGCCTGAGACCAGCAGACTAGGTTTGCCGTTTCATCAGATTCATTCAGGGATCTCAAATTGCTTTATAAATATCAGTACTCCATAAGGTAGGTGCTGCCTCCCTATTACAGGTGGGGAAACTGAGGCACAGAGAGAGGTCCTGAATTGCCCATGCTCACATACAGAGTCAGTGGCAGAGCCAGGGACAGAACCTAGGAGTCCTGCCTCCCATTCATCTGCTCTAATCACTAGATCCCTTCACAATGCCCTAGACCCCACGGAGTCCTTCCCTAGATCATTACACACAGCTCACGTCTTCCAAGGAAGGAGCCATCTGCCTCCTAGGCTTCCAGAGCACCCTGCAGGAACTAACCAGCATGCCCATCTCCCATTAGCGCATGCCCTCCTGCAACTGCACTGGAAGGAACCATGGGAATGTCAAGTCCCCAGGGGAGTAAGGCGAAAGCTTAATACAAAGATTCACTGAGTGTCCTTTAAATGTCTATAGTGTGATCCCCAGCTCACTCCAAGGGGCATGGCCCTCGCAAACCAACACCAGTTCAGACTCTGTCTCCAGTGCAGCCAGATCAGCTCGGACGAGGGAGAATTTATCTGGCAAAGTGCTGGGTTCCATCGAGCCAGGCCCTGTGAAAAGCAACACCGAGAGCGACCGATGTATGCTTCAGGGGACAGACCATCAGCATGGCTCAGGGAGCCCGGCTGATCTACACACGCAGCCTGTCGGCTCGGCTCAATCTCAAAGGGTGTGGAAAGCCGGCACACAGCACCTGGGGGAGAGCAGAGACCCAGGACGGGATGCTAACGCATTTATCTGCATGAGAAGAGCCCTGCACAGCCTATGTCACAGGCACCTCACCGCTGCTGCAAACCAGGGCCACATGGGGGAGGGCAGATCTCTTTCAAGAAGGATTCTGAGCAAAAACTGAAAATTACTAAAATTTCCGCAAAGAAAAATTCTGGGAGGATATGTCATTGTGGGTTGATCACATTTTTGTTTCAATTTAGACTTTTTAAATTTTGTAACGTACAATAATAGTTTCATTTCAAAATGAAAAACTGACACATTTCGTTTCAAAGATGTCAAAACACAACATGTCTACCTTCGTGGGACTTCCCCTCCCCGCCCCCCAGTTTTCTTCCAAAATGAAACTCCAGTGAAATTGACCCACGTTTGACAGAACGGCACTTTCCGACAGAACATGGCTCTGTCCGTGTTTCCTGCCAGCACTACTGCAGAGCCACAGTCACTCGCATACACAGCGACAGAGACCGTGGCGGGGGACTTCCTCCAACTCTGCCCCTGACACATCATGGGACCTTGGCGTGACGGTGCACTCCATATGATTTCATGAAAATATGCTAATGAGTTTTGTATTTATGTTATTGTAGTTATGCAAAGTGTGGGCCATTAATGGTGGTTTGGAATCTTGATGGCTCCCATCAACTAGGACAATTGACTAGGGATGGCTCTGTTTACTTGCAAACCTTCCTGTGAGTCAGGCCAGGAAGAATGAAGACTTGGGGTCTCACAGGAAATGTGACCATGTCACCTGGTACTGGAATCCATCTTAAACCTGGTGCTTTTCCATTTAGAAGGAGGGGTGGGAACCCAGAGAGACAAAAGATTTCCGCCTTGTGCCAAAGCTATATGGAGGGGTGGAACAGAACAAAGGAGGCTGCAGTCATGCAGTCATCCCCTAGTTACTACCTGAGCTGGAACAAGGACTGTATCAGGGGAAAGGATTGGGCCCAGACTAGAAAGGAGTCTAGTCTGTGAAAGAAGTTTATTGCAACATCTCTGAGGGTGAGATTTATCTGTAATCAGTTTCTTAATATATTCGGTTTAGACTTGCGTGTTTTTGTTTTATTTTGCTGGGTAACTTACTTTGTTCTGTCTGTTATTACTTGGGACCACTTAAATCCTACTTTTTATATTTAATAAAATCACTTTTGCTTATTATTGAGCCCAGAGTTAGTGACTAATACCTGGGGGAGCAAACAACTGTGCATATCTCTCGATCAGTTTTATAGAGGGTGGACAATTTATGAGTTTACCCTGTATAAGCTTTATACAGAGTAAAATGGATTTATTTGGGGTTTGGATCCCATTGGGAGCTGGGTGTCTGGGTGCTAGAGACAGGAGCACTTCTTAAGCCGTTTTCAGTTAAAGCCTGCAGCTTTGGGGCACGTGCTTCAGACCCTGGGTCTGTGTTGGAGCAGACAGGTGTGTCTGGCTCAACAAGGCAGGTTCTAGAGGCCCAAACTGTCAGAGAAAACGGGCTCAGAGGTAGTCTCAGCACATCAGGTGACAGTCCCAAGGGGGTCTCTGTGATCCAACCCATCACAGTGGTCGGGGCTTCCTCCAACTCTGCCACTGACACATCATGGGACCTTGGATAAGTCCCTTCTGAGCTCTGTGCCTCAGTTCCCCTCTGTAAAATGAAGATGATGCAATCTGGCCAACCCCAACAGTCAAAAATCATGAGGCCGACCCCCCAGCTGTCATGAGATTTTTTAAAAAGAATAAACTTTTCAAGTTTCTTTTCCCCCGTTTTGGTTTCTGAGCCTGCAAGGGTCCCATTTCTGAGATGAGGGCTATAAAATTACATTTGGGGTTAGATGAAAGCAGAGATTCTCCTATAATCACAGGACTCCAGCACCTGGGGATTTAAGAAAAACACTATGAGACTGACGGTAAAATCCCAAAAGGCTGCAGCACAATTTTGACATTTCCCCATTGCCTCCAGGCCTGCTCACAGCCAGCATTGTGTGTAATTAGCATTGCACAGGCTCCCTCATACTCAGGAGTGTCTGCACCCCGCGCCTTCATACGGACTCCTCAGCGTTCAGAGCTTGGGCCGGCATGTCCCAGGGCTCAGTGGTCATTCAGGGCTGGGATCCAGCCTGGTCTCACCCGCGCTAAGGGGCCAGTCGCTTACCTAGCTGAAGCCCTGCCCATTCGCAGGCGGCTACAGACATTCCGACTCTCCAAAGGAAGACGACAAAGCTGCTGCTCGGGCGGACGCCAGGAAGGGGGACTGTGGGATAGCACTAGCACCAGGCTGTTCACAGGCTGCAGCCGCCTGCCACACAACCTCTTTAATTACTTTTTAAAGACCCCAACATGCAGCATGGAGATTAACACATCTCCAGGCTGGTTAGTGCAGTCAGGGCTTCCTTCTCTTCTGCTCCCCGCACCCCCACCTTTAAAGAGATAACAGAGCTTTGCAGAGAGGAACTGCTTATCTGCTTCTTGACAAGTACACAACTGCTACAAATGGATGGGGAGGAGAGCAATAGAGGGCCCCAACTCAGATAAGGGGAGCCATTCATGGATCCTGGCTCACACCATGATCATTCCCAGTGGGGTGGGAGACATGGGGCGGGGGGGGGTGGGGGGGTGCATGGCTCTGCCATGCCCCAATTGCTCAGGCCATGCCAGGCACAGGGGTCATGAATTCACACAAACAAACACACAGTAGTCATATGCTCTCAGTAGTTATTTTAGATTTGGGGGGAAACAAAAGAACAGCTAAGGAAGAACAAAAGTAAAGTCTCTGTGCGTGAACAAGAGTGCAGTGTGTGTAGCTGTCCTGCATCAGCTCTGCCCCCTGGCACCGCAGCAGTGTCTGCAGACAGGCGGGCTCTGTAGAAAGGTAAAGGTGCAGACCACACAAACAGCCCTGCAGCCTGCTGCACTGCAGCCACAGGAACAAACCCCACCCTGACCATCAAGGCCTGTCAGCCCACTCACACAGCTCTCCAGACACAACGGACTTTGTCACTGGGGCACAAAACAGGTGCAGGGCCTGGCATGGGGACCAGACTGGAGGAGCGGCTCGTTCTGCACTAGGCTAAGAAGGAGGAAGGGTCTGCAGCTGGGAGCCATGTGCACGGTGCTGCGCAGAGCAGGAGTGAGCCACGCTTGTTATTCTGGGAAACAACACCTACTCTGCAGCTCAAAGTCTGAACAGCTCTGCCCCCGCCCACCCCCTGCCGTCTGGGCACACTCCCCCTTCCCTCCCCAGCTGTGCGCACCCCCCTGGCCCAGCCCCTGCCGTCTGGGCACACTCACTGTGTACACCCCCAGCTGTGCACACTCCCTCCTCCTCTCCCCAGCTGTGCACACTCCCCCCGCCCAGCCCCGCCGTCTGGGCACACTCACTGTATACACCCCCAGCTGTGCACACTCCGCCTCCCCTCCTTTCCCCCAGCTGTGCACACCCACCCACTGCCGCCAACAGTGCACATTCACATCCCACCGGGATGCTTACACTCACCCCACCCCCCGGCCGGGCATGCTCACCCCCTTACACACACCAGCTGTGCTTCCCCCGACTTGCAAGGACTGACCCCAGTGCACACAGCCACATTTCCAAAAGCGGCTTCATTTTGGGCACCCAACTTGAGGAGCCACAGCTCTTGCTAGGAAAACTGGAGACCCTAGAGCTCTTCCTGCTGGACCAAGCAACAGATTCCCCCCTCCCCCCCCCCCACGTTCCTTCCAAGCCTTTAACTGTGCTCCCCCGAATGACCCAGCCTGGAGAGCACAAGAGGCAGATGCTGGCTCAGGGGAGCTATCGAAGGCAGAACGCAGCAGTCAGGCTGGTCTGGGTTTAGTGCCGGTGTATGTTACCCCACGCTGCTCACTGCCTGGGCACTGCCAGAACCTCCCACCACTGCGTCAGCCCCCGCCTGGGCACAGCAGCAAGGCAGGAGCCCAGCAGGCATTAAATTATAGACCCGGCAAGCTGCTAAAAATTTAATAAGAGAAATGATATCTCCTGGCCCCACGAATGCATTGGAGAGCGCCAGGCAGCGCCAGCTCAGCCCAGGAAAGCAGGAGCCTGAAGGCGAGGGGGACCCGACCCGTCACAGGAGAGCCGGAGCTGCGGAGCACAAACTGGATCCCGGCAGGGGCCTCAGCACCACTGAGCCAAAGACAGTAGGTCAGAGCAGGAAGAGCTCTAGGGTCTCCAGTTCTCCTAGCAAGAGACACCCCCTCTCGCTAGACAAGACTCACAGCCACCTCTAACCAACACCAGCAGCCACCCCAGCCGAACCCCCTCCCCGGCCAAGGGGGCGTCAGCCAAATTCTCCTGCATACAGAACGCCACAGAGAGGAGTGGGATTAAGGCTGGGGGATGGAAAGGGGCATCCCCTCCTCTGGAACTAGACCCTGATCCCAAATCCTTTGAAAACCCCCGATGGCTCCAGGCACTGACTACAGGCTTAGAGGAGTGTGTGTGGTGGGATTTCTCCAGCTGTCCCCCTCAATCATCCCCACTCCAACAGTTTCAAGCCCTTGTTGGGAGTTTGGTGGCCTCGGCCATGGTCCCCTCGCTGCTTGTGGGGGCAGGCTGGTTAGCAGAGAGCCCAGGGTCTTAGCTCAGCTACAGGTAGCAGGGTGGAGGCTGCGGGGGGGGGGGGGGGGGGAGGGGGAGGGTTGGCAGCCTCCTCTGCACCTGGCCTGGCTGTTCAGAGAGAGACCAGGTGGCTGCGGGACCCCGGGGAAGCAAAAGGCTCCCATGCCCTCAGTGTGATCCAAGAGGCAGGAGCACATACCAGGTCTGCAGGCTCATTGGGGCAGGAGAGAGAAACAAGCCAAGCTGCAGAGCCTCTGGGCCCCTGGGCCTGGGACTTGGCACATCCCCACAGAACCCAGCACTAGGCAGGCTTGGGCCGTGCAGATCCCCTCCCCCACAACTCCCAGCTTCCAAACTGCAGCCGGTTTCCCATCAGGAGGAGGGGACAGGTTGGGTGCTGCCTGCTGCGTGAGAATAATACAGAGAGGGACGTATTAGCTGTATTACGGTAGCACCTAGGAGCCCAGTTAGAAGTAAAGGCCCCATTGCGCTAGGTGCGGAACAAACATGTAATAGAGAAAGTCCCTGCTCCACAGCACCCCCACCCCACACACTGGGGGGGCAGGACACAGACCTCAGGGGAGCCAGGACAGCTCTGCTATGGGGGGAGGCTGCTTGTCTTAGTGTCTCTTGGATTTAAACGGAGCAAGATCACCAGAGAAACAAGCTGTGCCCTGCTCTTAGGTCTAGCCCAGCACTGGCCCAGCTCTGCGGGTGGTGGCACCGGTGCAGACTGGCCATAAACCTTTGCCGGCCCCTACCTTAGCCCTGCCTCACTGTCCTCAGTTAGTTGCTGCCTGACTTGCTCTTGCCCACATTTGGGGGTCAGTGCCCCTGCAGCGATCCCCACAGCCAAGGCTGGGCTATTTCCACATAGGGGCAGGAGCAGGGGAACTGGGATGTCCCCAGCAGCGGTGATAAGATTAACTCTGGACTGTCACCTGCGGCTGACAGCAGAATTGGACCCAAATGCGACGTCACGTTTCATCTTGATTGACTGATGTCCACAGCGAGTGCCGGCTTAGCGAAGAGACTCGGCACCTCCTACAGGTCGTCCCCGGCCCCGGCTGGCTCAGCTGTCACACCTACTGTGCCAAGGAGACACAGGCTGCCTCGAGCGGCGGGGTCCCACTTGTGGGACAGGCGCCTCCCACGCCCAGCCCACCCGTGCCAGAAATAGGCCTCAGACAAGGAGGCTTCAGAGATAAAAGCATCAAATTGCTTGAAGATGTGACAGGGGCTTTGATGGCAAACAGCGAAGCTCAGAGAGATTGCCAGTGCGCTGGTGTGTGGTGTCAAAACTGTTACAAGGACCCCCTGCGTTCCCGTTCTCTGTCACTCTCTCGCACGCATGCCAGTTAACCTAAAAGGCACATCCTGAAAATTACGACCCTGCCACAGTTATATAAATCCACCCAGAGGCCTCCTAGAGCAGGAGGAATTTACCCCAGCTAGTTCTCCTGATCTGTCCCAGCTGGTTCCCTGGGCCAGGAAAGGCCCTGAGCAATATCAGCAGGAAGGGAAGTGGCCTGGCTCCTGCATTAGCTCAGGGGCGACTCTCAGGAATTCAGGAGACTTTGGGTCCATTTCAAGACTCACCGCGTCCTTCTAACATGCCCCAGAGAACAACCACGGTTAATATTCCATTCCCAGACTCCCCCTCTCCTACCGCAGGAGAGACTAAGGCACAATAACGGGGAAATGCCACTCAGTGCTTTCCACTCTCACTGCGAATATCTCTGTTTGCAGAGGCTGCCAGAGCCCAGCACGGAAAGGACGGTACTTTATCAATCTATTTCTTGCTGCACCCCCAGCTGCGACAGCGCCCCCAGGCCGCAGTGGGGATGGAATGCACAGAGTATCATCCAGGTGCACATTGCCTGGCTGAGCAGTTCACTGCAGGCCTTTTCGAATGTACTTTATACACACTACAGGGGATTCAAACAATGCTGCAATAATTAGCTGATCTTGGGAGCCTTTCATCCAGTACAGAACAACACCATAGTCCCCCCTCTCCCCCCCAAGCTTTAGAAATGTGGCTATTGAGAGATCGAGGGTGACATTTGCCAGAGCAGCCGCTGATTTCAGAGGCCAGATTCTCAGAGGGACTGTGCATCCACAGGTCCACCAAAGACCAGGCATCCCCTGAGCCCCTCTCAGGATCGGGCCCAAAGCCCCCGCTCTGCTTTCAGCAGTGCTTCCCCAGGACCCGCACATGGACTAATGGACACTGGTTGCATTTAATCCTCTGATCCCAGTTACCATCTCGTTGCTGCCCCGACCTTTCACTGTAAATTGTGCCTAGTGCAGCCTGAACTAGATCCACACGCACAGGCGCTGCGGGCTGCCACACTGCTCCATTTATCTGGGGGGTTAATTTCCTGCATCGTCCTTACTGGGCAAAATATTTCCTTTTGGGCTTTAGGATGTTAAAAAAATTATCCTTTTAAAGATTTATGAGGCAGTTAGCGAGCTCAGAGAGAGAACCATTTCATGTCAAAAGCAAGATTATGTTCTTCTTTAAAAAGGAATCCTAAGCAATTGGTGTTAAGCATGAAAATATCACCCCGTCCTCAGGCAGTTCCACCAGCCACCCCACTGCTTCAGGACCTGCTCCAAAACTGTCCTGCCCAGGGTCGGGACCCAGCCAACCTTGTTTCTCACCAAAACACTCCAGGCTCCCTGCACTCCTCAGCCCTGGCCGCCTACCCCAGATTCCTATGAGGAATCTTGCCACTGCTGGTGCAAAGTCTAAGGTGAGAACCTGCCCACCCCACCTGCTGCTCTTGTTCCCCCCCACAAGTTCTGCCGGTGCCCCCCAACCTGCAGCCACCTGCTATTCCAGCCCTGGGCTTCCCATCCCCCATGGATCTGCTGATACCCTTGTGCCTACACACAGCCCCCTGCTGTCTCAGTCCTGGTCTCACCCCCCCACCCCACCCCAGCTCTGCTGATACCCCTCAATGCCTACACACAGCCCCTGCTATACCACTCCTGGGCTCCCCCACCCCAGCTCTGCTGATACCCCTCAATGCCTACACACAGCCTCTGCTGGCTCAGTCTTAGCCTCCCAACATGTGGATCAACTCCCAAATCTTTAGCTCTAAGAACACAAGCTCCTATCCCACAGGCTCAGTGTCTCGCCACTCACTGTAAGCATGATTATTGTCACCAGGGCCTGGCACTAGGGGGAGCCACTGGCTCCCCAGGGTGCCACTCCTGCAGACCCCCTGAGTGCAGGATCCAGGGCAGTGCAACAAGTGTAGGCTACCCATAGGGGTATGGCAAGGCACAGTCCCACCCCCCCTCCCCACTTGCTACCAGAGGCTACTGGGGCATGTGCCAAGGGGTACGTCAGCGACAAGCTTTGCCCCATGAAGTGCTGTAGCAGCAGCTGCCCTATCCAACCCCCACGGGACCCGGGCAGGTATCACATATCACCTCTGCACACAGACACCCCCGCAGCAGCCACGGCTCCACGACAGCCCTCGCCATCTCCTGGGGATGATCCGCAGGGCAGGGGGCAGCCAAGCCCTTCCGATGCTCACAGAAAGGTGGGTCCTTTCCCAGCGTCTCACTCCCAAATTAGACCAGTTAAATGGTGCTATTGCCAGAAAGCAGGGAGGGAGGGAGGGAGGGTGTGTGTGTGCGCACGCGTGTGTGCATGTGTGCGCGTGTGCACATGCAAGCGCGCTGCAGACGGTTGTGTGTGTGTGTGCCTGTGTGTGTGCACATGCAAGCGCGCTGCAGACGGGTGTGTGTGTGTGTGCACATGCTCACATGCACTAGGGAGATTGCGAGCATGTGTGTGCACTGCAGAGAAGATGGGGGAGTGCACAGGTGCACTTTGCTTGTCACCAATTGGACAGAGTCAGGGCGGGGCAGTGCCCAGGCTCGCCGTCTCCTCCAGTGCAAACGCCCAGCTCGGCTCAGCTTTCTGCCCTACATGCCGGAGCTGAAGCCGAGCAGCAGGGAGCCAGAATGCCTCAGCCCACCTAGTCCCCCACACGTCCGATTCCTCCACACAGATCAGACTGGAGTCCCACCAGCATAGCCTCCAAACAGCATCCTTCCGCTAGCCAGGGCCTGGTCAGTGCTAGAGAATCTCCTCACCCAGCACCGCTGCATCCTGGCCCTCCCCCCAACATGCACACACACACACACAAAGCACTGCAGCTGGGCCTGGGGGAAGCTTGTTACCTAGGACACCCAGCCCAAGGGACAGAGACGGGAGACAGCCACACATTGCGCAGCACCATGCATGTGTGTGTGCAGATGGAAATTAAGAGGGTTTCCCCTTTGCAGCCAATAAACGCAGCATCCGTGAGGCGTGGAGTGGGCCCAATGGCCTGGCCCAGCCAGAGACACAGGCAAACAGCATCACAGGCTGCCAGTCCCCATCAAGGCACCAGGTATCTTCCACCATGGGCTCAGTGCCTGGAGAACAATTGGCTTGTACAAGCCCAGCCCGGTCTCCCCTGTGCCTTCGTTCCTGTGCTAACCCCTTCCCCAGGAGCTGCAGCTTGCTGAGTGGCACCATCCTCATCCCTCTCCCCTTCCCTGGGCACTGGATGGGAAGGTGTAGCCACCCAAGCGACAAGCGCGAAACACCTAGATGTTCTGAAACCAGACACCATGTGTCTGCTCATCCCTTTCTGCTGCTGGGGGCAATTAACAGGGCAGCTGGGCAGGCTGCTGGGGTGTGGACTTGGGGACTCTGAGAGGTGCCCCCCTATGGGAGTATATTTGCATTCACTATTGCTGCAATTGTGCAAGGCAGGGCTTGTGTCTGAGGCACTGGCCTGGGGCTCAGGAGACATGGGCTCAGTTCCTGGCTCTACCACTGATTCCCTGGGTGACCTTGGGCAAGGCCTTGCATCAATCAGGGCCCCCATCGGTGCTGTGGGGGAAGGGCCCTTCCTTTGTCTTGCGTGGTTAGGCTGTGAGCTCCCCAGGGCAGGGCCTGTCTCCCTCAGTCTGCGCAGTAGTGTGATGGGGACCTGATCTCAGTTGGGGCCTCTAGCCGCTGCTATGATAGAAACAATTCACAGCTCAAACTGGGGCTGGAGAGCTGGAGCTGCTGCGAGTCCCACTGGGCTGGCACGGACAGACGCTCCGAGAGTCGAGCTCCAACTTTACTCCATGTGGTGAGACCGTCCCACATACGCTGCATGGGCATCCAAGAGCCAGGGCACTTGCCATGGAGTGGGAGGTTCCCCTGTGCCCATACCCTTGCCTTCCCCTTCCCTCCCCCCCATACACACTCCCTAGAGGTGACCGCACGCCACACTGCTGCCTGGACAGAGTTTGGGGTGCACAAGGGAGACTACAGAAACACAAAGCATTCCCCTTGTGTGGGAGTTGGCCTACGGCAGAGGCCAGGCTGGTGTGGCACAGATCCTGCCCCATTCCCTTCCCACTGCACAGAGCAGCCTGCCAACACCCCGGTGCAACCTCCCTGCTGTAGGCAGGCTGCAGGGGCTAGCAGCAGCTATCCAAGGTGCTAATGGGCAACTCGTTAATTTGTCCAGGGCCTGGGCAGAGCCGCAGCTCCCTGCGGTTTCTCAAGCAGATACAGCCGGTTTGAAGAGGGCATGGAGCAGCTGATGGTGCGTTGCCATGGGAGAGAGTGCAGGCTGCAGCTGCTATCTGGGCCCATGGCTCGTACGCTCCCATGAATGGCACGCAGCACCACGCTGCACCTTCCAGCAGACGAGCGCGGAGCCTCAACTGATGCCCAGCGGAGCCCGACCAGGCAAAGTAGCACAGAGAGCAACAGGGCCACAACTTGTCCAAGGTCACCTGCTCGGAGAGGAGTAGCTTGGTCCCAGTGGTCAGGACACTAGCCCGGTGCTCAGGAGAGTCAGGCAGAGACACAGACTTCCTGTGTGACCCTGGGCGGGTCACTTGGGCCGTCTGGTCCTCAGTTCCCGTCAGTACCACATGGATAACAGCCTTCCCCAGCTGCACAGGGGGTGCGAGGATAAATACACTGGAGCCTGGAGCTGCCCAGCCGCTGTGGTGATGGGTGCCTGATAAGCACCATCGTTTCCTGCTCTGCGTCTAGAGGTAGGCATGTTACTTACAGTTTGTATTTGAGCAGTGTCTCAGGCCCAGTCGCACCAGGCACTGCACAGACACAGTGAGACAGTCCCTGCTCCAGAGAGCTCCCAGGCTCGGTGGACAAGCCAGACATGACGGATCATTCCACAGCAGAGGACTGATGCCTGGAAAAATGCAGTGACTCATCCAAGGGCACACAGAGGGTGTCTGCAGCAGGGCTAGAAACTGAACCTGGGTGTCCCACATGCCAGGCCAGTGCCTTGGCAGCAAGGCCAGTGTGGAGGCCTGCAGGGCACGGGGTAGCTCCAGGCCTGGAGGGAGATTAACTGGTCACTCCATCCCAAATGCCGGGGCCTTGGTTTGACTCCACCAGTTTGCGTCTTCTCTAGTGGGGAATTTTGCTCTGACAAAAAGCAGTATGATTCAGTCCAACAGGCAGTGGGGTGACCCCGACTCCAGCCAGCCCAGCTTCCCAGATAGTACAGGGCCCCCAGAGTAACCCACTGCTCATGCTGGGACGTCGCTCTGAAGCCACCTGCTGACGCTGGAACATGATGGGTTGGAACAAGCCAATCCTTTTGTCCTATTGCCAGGGGTCACACACACACACACACACACACACCCCCAATGTCTCCTCTGAATCAGCCCTGGAGCCTCTCCCCCTTGGGATGTGCCCAGTGCTCACCTCCAAACCTACATGCATGATCCCGCAAGGACATCAGCTCCCGCTGACTCCCAGGGCTCTGCACCCATGCAGGATTGGCCCCTACTACGCAGATCTGATTCATGCACCCCAGGGCTCACAGGCTGCAGCTTTTTCCAGGGACTGAGGGCAGGCGCTTCCTAGCCTCCTAGTGCCTTTGCCTGGGGGTGGGGAGAGAGGCAGAAGAGGCAGTTGCTCTGCCTGCAGCCCGTGCCTTTGGGCCCACCCCTTCTTAGTGCTATCGGCTACAGTCTGTACCGAGTCAGAGCTGCTGATCTGTACCAGAGAGCACATGTCCCTGGCCTGTGAAATCACTAATGATCCTGACCCACTGCTTTCGGTTACCACCCGCCCGCCATGCATCCACGTGCCATTTCTACCCCCGTGCTCAGGACTCTGCCCCACTCCCCCCTTGTTTACACAGGGACTGGAGTCAGCCCTCGCTCCCACCCCAAGATGAGGGATCTGAGGCGTTCAGATTTCAAGTCAAGGCTACTGATCTGGTGGATTTGTAGGCAGCCCGCGCTGCCTTCCCCACATAGCTCCTGGGAGCAGTCAGGGTCATTAGAAACAGCGCGGCATTAAGCACAGGCTGTCAGGCTGGGGCTCGTTTCCCTCTCTCAGCAGGAGCAACTGTGCCAAGGGAGCCTTTGAGGAGCTCTCAGAGTTTCGCTTTTTCAAATACGGTGAAAGTGGCTCACTCCGAACAAGGACGAGCTCGGACTTTCATCCGCCCCCAGTGCCAGAGCAGCCGCCCCAGAACAGCTCTGGCTGCCAACGCCTGCTTGAAACATGCTGCCGGCTCCCAGGGAGACTGAACGCAGAGAAGGACATCTATCTCTTGTGCCCTCTGGAGACCAGAGCAATGGCTCAGCCCAGAAATTAGAGGCAGCGAAGTGAGAACTGGTGCAAGGGAACTCTTTAAACATGCAGGGTCAGGCGCACCAATGCTACTCAGCCCCGTTGTGCTTCGGTGGGGCAGAGGAGCCACAATCAGGCGGCAGATCATTCCCCTGGCAGAGAGGATCTCCCTAGCAGAGCTAACTCCTGCACCAGCCACACCCTCCATCTGCCATAGCGGAAGACACAATGCTACAGGGTCTTTCAGGGATCTTAGACCAGTCCCTAGGATGCTCTAGTTTACACAAGGGCCAGCAGAGACCAGAATCCAAGATAAGGGACCCATAATCAGCTCCCTTAGGCACACACGCCTGTTCCCCACACACACATGCTGCCTTCTGCCAGGCAATGCTTGGAGAGAATCTAGCCCAGAATAGTATAAATTTGTGGAACTCACTGCCTCAAGGTATTACCGAAGCCAAGAGCTTGGCATGATACTTAAAAAGGACTGGACATTTATGGCTCCAATTCACCCAGTCCCTTGCATAGCCACTCACACTAGTGCAAAGCAGTTTTACACACCCACATTGCAGTGGTGGAACGTGGGACCTGGGCCCCTCTCTCTGGGCATCACGTCCATGCCCTTGCTGTGAGGAAGCAGCAGCTGCATTATCTGACAGCTCAGCAGCATTACAGGGCAGAGGCGAACTCAGTGTGAGCCCTGGTGAGCCCTGTGGGGTATATCCCATTCTTAATGCTATGAACCTTATTTAACATGAGGAAAGTCCTTCTCAGTTTATACTGCAAGTGCCACTACAACCACCCCCACCCAACAGGGCCCCAGCCTTGGAAACACCCCACAGCCAATTGAGACCCATCCCCAAGTACCACAGGCTGACAAGTCAAGGGGGATGGATTAAACAAGCAGTTCAGATATACCCAGACATGCTGTAACCAAGGGGGAATGGTACCAGGCTACCACCAAGAGCCCATGGGCTCTAATCCCAGCTCTTTTACCTACTGACCTTAATATTTCTGTGCCCTTCACAGCCATTACTAACCAAGGCCTCAGACCCCAGTCTGAGGGCAGGCCACAACCGTTCACCTATCTTGCAGCAGTTGGGCAAGGTCACTGCAACCAGAGCTGGTGACAGAACACAAGTGCCCAGTACTGCACAGCCAAGTCTTGTCCATTTTCCCACTCTGCCTTTCAGAAGGAATGTGCCAAATTATGTGCCTGTATAACCCACACCAACGCAGGATGAGTCTTTGTCCCTTTCTAGTGGCTAGATCACATGGACAGGTTTATGAGGCTGCTACTGCTTCCTTACTAACATATGTTCTTTAGCCACAGTGGTAGGTGATCATGACTTGCTTTATAATGAGTAAACAGAATAAAGTCCAGACCAGTAATTTATATACTTGGTGCTTTAAAAGAGATAATTTCACAAAGCTGAGAACAATTATGAGCCAAATCAGCTAGGAGGAAAAATTTAATCAGAAAAAAGAGAATGATAATTGGGAATTGGTTATGAACACTTTACTAGATGCCCCAAAAGCCTTAGGGCTAGTCTACACTGGCAACGCTAAAGCGCTGCCGTGGCAGTGCTGCTGCAGCAGCACTTTAACTTGCCTTGTGTGGTTGTGGCGTGGCGTGGCGTAGCGTGGCGTGGTCGTGGCTCTAAAAAACCACCTCCATGAAAGGCGCAGCTCCCAGCGCTGATGCCTAGTCTACACTGGTGCTTTACAGAGCTGAAACTGCTGAGATCAGGGCGGTGTTTTTTCACACCCCCGAGCAAGAAAGTTGTAATATAGTAATATATAACAAATGGAAAAAAGGAAGTTGACAGCATAAATCGGACGTTAGGAATTGTAGAAAATTGATAAGGGAAGCAAAGGGACACAAGGAGAACTCTATGGCCAGAGGCGTTAAGGACAAGAAGGAGGAGTTTTTTAAGTGTATTGGGAACAAAAAGAATCCTAATAATGGTATTTGTCCACTACTAGAAGAAATGGTAGAATTATCAATAATGAAAAAGGCAGAAGTAGTCAATAAATATTTCTGTTCTGTATTTGGGGGGAAACAGATGATGTGATTATATCATATGATAACACTTTTCCATTCAACTAGTATCTCAGGAGGATGTTAAACAGCAGCTACTAAAATTAGACATTTTTAAATCAGCAGGCCCAGATAACCTGCAGCCAGAAGTTTTAAGAGAGCTGGCTGAGAAGCTCGTTGGACAATTAATGTTGATTTTCAATAAATGTTGGAACACTGGGGAAGTTCCAGAACACTGGAAGAAAGCTAAGGTGCCAATATTTAAAAAGAATAAATTGGATGACCTGTCAGTCCAATATCGATCCCAGGCAAGATAATGGAGCAGCCATTATGGGACTCAAATAATAGAGAATTAAAAGAGGGCAATGTAATTAATGCCAATCAAGATGGATTTATGGAAAATAGATCCTGTCAAATTAGCTTGATATCCTTTTTGATGAGATTTGGTTGATAAAAATGTTGATGTAATAGACTTCTGTAAGGTGTCTGAGTGGGTACTGAACATCATTTTGATTAAAAAAACTAGAATAATATCAAATTAACCTGGCACATACTAAATGGGTTAAAAGCTGTCTAACTGATAGGTCTCAAAATGTAATTGTAAACAGGGAATCATTATCGAGTAAGTGTGTTTCTAGTGGGGTCTTGCAGGGATCAGTTCTGGGCCCAACACTATTTAACATTTTTATCTAAGCCCAGGAAATCAAACAATTTTATTAAAGCCCAAAATCATCACTGATAAAGTTTGTTGGTGACAAATAATTGGGGGGTAGTGAATAATTAAGGGGACAGGTCACTTGTACGGTGCGATCCAGATCGCTTGATAAGCTGGGTACAAGCAAACAATGTGTGTTTTTAAATGGTTACATGTAAATGTATATATCTAAGAACAGAGAACGTCAACCTGATGTACAGGATGGGGGACTATCCTGGGAAGCAGTGACTCTGAAAAAGATCCGAGGGTTGTGGGGGATAATCAGTTGAACATAAGCTCCCATTGCAATGCTGTGACCAAAAGGGCTAATGCAATGAACAACGGAATCTGGAGTAGTAGAGAGGTTATTTTATTTGGCACTGGTGCCACTGCTGCTGGAATCCTGAGTCCGGTTCTGGTGCCTAAGAAGGATGGTGATCAGGGCCGGCTCCAGGCACCAGCTTAACAAGCAGGTGCTTGGGACGGCCAAGGGAGAGGGGCGGCACCTGCGGCAATTCGGGGGCGGCAGGTCCCTCACTCCCTCTAGGAGCAAAGGACCTGCTGCTGAACTGCCGCCACCGATCACAGCTTTTTTTTTCTTCCAATTGCCACCGCCGATCGCAATTGCGAGCGTGGCTTTTTTTTTTTTTTTTGTTTGGGGTGGCAGAAATGCTGGAGCCGGCCCTGATGGTGATAAAATGGAGGGTTCAGAAAAGAGCCACAAAAATTATTAGAAGATTAGACAACCTGCCTTCTAGTGATAGACTCAAGGAGCTCAGTCTATTTAGCTTAACAAAGAGAAGGTCAAGGGGTGACTTGATTGTAGTCTGTAAGTACCTACATGAGGAACAAATATTTGATAATGGGCTCTTCAATCTAGCAGAGAAATGTATAACACGATCCAATGGCTGGAAGTTGAAGCTAGACAATTTCAGACTGGAAATAAGGCATAAATTTTTTAACAGTGAGGGTAATTATATGCTATATATTACATTCACCCCAGAATGATATTAGCCTTTTCCGCAACTGTATCACATTGTTGATCATAACGTGAATATGAGTCAACAATGGGATGCGATTGAGAAAAAGGCTAATATCATTCTGGGGTGTATTAAGGGGAGTGTTGTATGGAAGACACAGGAGGTAATTGTTCCACTCTATTCGGTACTGGTGAGGCCTCAGCTGGAGTCCTGTATCCAATTTTGGGCCCACACTTCAGAAAAGATGTGGACAAACTGGAGAGAGTCCAGAGGAAAGCAACAAAATATATAAAAGGTTTAGAAAACCTGACCTATAAAAGAAATGGTTAAAAAACCTGGGCTTGTTAAGTCTTGAGAAAAGATGCGGGGTGGGGGGGGAGGGGGGGAGGCGGCTGCTAAGTCTTCAGCTATGGTAAGGGCTATTATAAAGAGGATGAAGAGCAGTTGTTCTTCATGTTCACTGAAGGTGTATAAGAATTCTGCAGGGAGGGAGATTTAAGTTAGATATTAGGGAAAACTCTAAGGGGAGTTGAGCTCTGGACTAGGTTTCCCAGGGCAGTTGTGGAATCCCATCATTTGTGGTTTTTAAGAACAGGTTGGACAAACACCTGTCAGGATGGTCCAGGTTTGCTTGCTCCTCCCTCAGTGCAGGGGGCTGGGCTTGATGACCTCTCAAGGTCCCTTCCAGTCCCACATTTCTATGATTCATCACTGGAACAAATTACCAAGGTAGTGGCAATTTTTCAGTCCAGACAGGGTGTTTTTCAGAAAGCTCAGCTCTAGGAATTATTTGGGGGCAGGTCTCTGGCCTGTGCCGTACAGGAGGGCAGACCAGATTATCACAATGCCCCCTTCTGTCCTTGAAACCCATGAACCTATAAAACCAGCTCCATGAAGGTGGAACATCAGCACCAACAAGGACTAACTGCCTCAGGGCATCGCTAGTGAGTGACAGAGCCATGGCCTATGAGTCACTGGTCTGAACCAGCGCAACTCTGCAGGGGTTATAAACTGCTTCCATCTAAGAGCTGTTCAGTGGCTCTAATATGAGATGAGTTGCAGGGGGCAGTTTCAGCTCCGGCTCCCCCATCACAAACTCACTCCCCCCAACTAAGCAGAGAGGCAAAAAGCTGCCTGGCTGAAATGACACTGAGACAAGGGTCCCCCAGATTAGGGTCAGCTGTGCTGGCAGGGCAGTGCGGTAGGTAAGCTGACCCTGCTACTGCCTCAGAGATAAATGGAGGGTTTCGGTCACCAACATCTTTCACCTGCACTAAATCCACACTGTATCTTTAAACCAGAGTTCATGGCTACATGCAAATTAGTTACAAATATGTAAATCCTTGCATTAAATCTGCATAAAGTGTCATATGGAGCTGTGAAGAACAGGGCAGCTCTGCCCCACCTCTCCGACATTGAAACCACTGCTGCTTTTGCTAGCACAAAGGCAGCCCATGCCGAGCCTTAGGGTTGGAGTGATGGGTGTGAACCCACGGCTGGCTGCAGCATGTATGACTCGGATTGGAGCAGCGCTGAGAGGTCCCTTCCAGGATTGGGGTCACATTGGGCTGGATGCCTGGAGCCAGAGTTTACAATCCAACTAGACAAGGCAGAAAGGCAGGGTTAGCGTCACACTGAGACACAGAGACTCAGTGACTCACCCAAGGTCACCCAGAGAGTCTGCGGCACAGCAGGGAATTGAAGGCAGATCTCCTGAGTGCCAGTGCCCTCTTCAACCACAAAGCCACCCTCCGGGCCCTGGACAGCTCTGTTCCTGTGACACAACCTCCTCCCCGACCTCTGCCTTCTCATGCAGGGGTCCGCAAGTCTCTCCACAGGCTGCTGCTGAACTCACTTGCCCTGGCTGCAGCTGCAGGCCAGCTGGAATTGGCTGGGGGGAGGTGGGAGCAGAGGAGACAAAGGTGGACTTAGGGAAGGGGGGTTGGGGTGGGCCATGGGCAGGGGGCTGCAGTTAGGGTGACCAGATGTCCCGATTTTATAGGGATTTGTTACAGGAGTGGGTGGGTGAGATTCTGTGCCCTGCGTTGTGCAGGAGGTGAGACTAGATGATCATAATGGTCCCTTCTGACCTTAAAGTCTATGAATCTATGATTTTTGGGTCTTTTTCTTATATAGGCTACTATTACCCCTCACCTCCTGTCCCGATTTTTCACACTTCCTGTCTGGTCACCCTAGCTGCAGTGGGCCCAAGGCGGGCTGTGGGCAGGGGGCTGCAGTGGGCCCAAGGCGGGCCGTGGGCAGGGGCTGTGGTGGGCCCAAGGAGGGCTGTGGGCAGGGGAGGTGAAGGCTGGCTGTGGGCAGAGAGCTATGGTGGGCCCAAGGCGGGCCATGGGAAGGGGCTGCAGTGGGCCCAAGGAGGACCGTGGGCAGGGGAGGTGAAGGCTGGCCGTGGGCATTGAGCTATGTTGGGCCCAAGGAGGGCCGTGGCCAGGGGAGGTGAAGGCTGGCCTTGGGCAGAGAGCTATGCTGGGTCCAAGGCAGACCATGGGCAGGGGAGGTGAAGGCTGGCCGTGGGCACGGGCTGTAGTGGGCCCAAGGCGGGCCATGGCAGGGGCTGCGGTGGGCCCAAGGAGGGTCGCGGGCAGGGAAGGTGAAGGCTGGCCGTGGGCATTGAGCTATGTTGGGCCTAAGGAGGGCCGTGGCCAGGGGAGGTGAAGGCTGGCCGTGGGCAGAGAGCTATGCTGGGCCCAAGGAGGGCCGTGGCCAGGGGAGGTGAAGGCTGGCCGTGGGCACGGGCTGTGGTGGGCCCAAGGCGGGCCATGGCAGGGGCTGCGGTGGGCCCAAGGAGCGTCGCGGGCAGGGAAGGTGAAGGCTGGCCGTGGGCATTGAGCTATGTTGGGCCCAAGGAGGGCCGTGGCCAGGGGAGGTGAAGGCTGGCCGTGGGCACGGGCTGTGGTGGGCCCAAGGCGGGCCATGGCAGGGGCTGTGGTGGGCCCAAGGAGGGTCGCGGGCAGGGAAGGTGAAGGCTGGCCGTGGGCATTGAGCTATGTTGGGCCCAAGGAGGGCCGTGGCCAGGGGAGGTGAAGGCTGGCCGTGGGCAGAGAGCTATGCTGGGCCCAAGGAGGGCCGTGGCCAGGGGAGGTGAAGGCTGGCCGTGGGCAGAGAGCTATGCTGGGCCCAAGGCAAACCGTGGGCAGGGGAGGTGAAGGCTGGCCGTGGGCACGGGCTGTGGTGGGCCCAAGGCGGGCCATGGCAGGGGCTGCGGTGGGCCCAAGGAGCGTCGCGGGCAGGGAAGGTGAAGGCTGGCCGTGGGCAGAGAGCTATGCTGGGCCCAAGGAAGGCCATGGGCTCTCTCAGGGTTTGGCCTGGACCCAGACAGAAAGGGATGCAGCAGAGTCTGAAGCTGGAGCTGCTGGTTGCGCTCCACAGCATTTTCAATGGAGTCTACAAATCCCAGCCAGGCTCATCATCAACTCCAGCCATCACAGCTCCACCACGCACAGGCACACCGGGCTGCTTCAGTCACAGCCAGAGCCTCGCGCAGCAGCAACTCCTGGATTAGTTACAGCAGCCTGTCAAAGGCTGCCAGAGCCCATATAATTCAGCACCAACTGCCCCATATACACCTTCCCGCCTCCTGACCCAAGCAGCAGATTAGCCACAGCGGAGCCAGCACCACCCAGAAACGGGCTCTGTCATAGCAACACACAGCACCTCCTGGGAGCCAGGGGCTGTACCAATCGCAATACCAGTGCTTTCCCATCCGCAGATCACATAACATTTTACATTATCCGCATTAGACAAAGGGGGAAACTGAGCCACAAAACAGTAAAGGCCACAGCAAGTCAGCAGCAGAGCCAGGAACAGAACCCAAGAGTCTGGCCTCCCAGTTGCATGATCTAACTGGTAGATCAATGAACAAGCTAATTAAAAAATGGATGAATTTCTTTCCCTATCAGCCTCCATGTTCTAATAAATCTGTAAATTGCAAGACCTGGCTTCCCCATGGAGCACATGCCGACTGATTCTCAGAGCCTTTTCATGGAGCTAAGAGGGGTGAATGAGAGTCAAGACCAGCATTGTGGTCTTGCTTCATGGACACCACTCACACAACAGGCTCAGGGAGGAGTCCTGCCTCAGTAGGTCTTCCAGTGCTGCTGGGGTGAGTGGTCCAGCCTGTCCATCAAACACCCTGATTGATGGTTGAAACAATCTTCAAACAGACCCCCCACTGTATCAAGAAGTCAGCCAATGCAGGGGCATCGGCATCAGAAGCTGACCAATCACGTCCCAAGTGGGAGCCAAAGCCAGGTGTGCAACCCTGGTGGTTGGGGTGGCGTGAGCTGGGGATGCTGGGGTTGGATGGAGGCAGCCGTGAAGGGCAGGAGAGTGTCTCTGGAGAGCTGTGATGCCCATGACATCTCAGGAGAAAAGTAGTCTTTAAATGGACTCTCTGAAGCCAGGGAAGCTACAGTAACTCCTGATATCGAGAGAGAGACTGAACCTAAGAAGAAAGTTCTGAAAGTGAGCAGCAAAGTGGCAGTGATACGAAGAGGGTAATAGGGGTCTCCCTGAGTCCATGTGGCACAGAGAACAGCATTGCTGTGCCCAGAGAGGTGGCTCAGAAATAGCCCAGGTTAAGTGCCAGCCACATGACAGCCTCAGCTTCCATCATCTGGTGAAATGAGTCATCCTGCACCTAGGAAACCCGAGTCTGTAACAAATCTGTGGCCACGCAGGACTTCACAGTTGTCATTTTGCTGCTCACCATGATCAATCAGAACTTTGCAGTGACCGAGCTAGGATCTTCCAGGTCCAAAGGCCCAGCCCCTTACCACTCAAGCTACAGGAGAATCCCCATCAGCTGTCGACAGTACAGGGCTCATGACACATGGCTGAACAGTTCTAATCCATCCAGAAGAAGGCAGCAGATACACATACACATGCCTGCCCGCTGCAATGCTAAACTTCTTTCCCCAAATCCAGCTGCAATGGAGCCATTATAGCTTTGAGAGAAATAAGCCCAAGTGTTTATAACCCCTGTAGCCTGAAGCCCTTGACAGTAGGGAGCTCGCTACTGACCCCTGTTGATGAACAGGGAGAAGAGCAGCCTAGAGCCAGTTTGGAATGCAGGATGGATGGAGGTACCATAGGGAAGGGAGCTCTCTGCTGACATCTGTTGGTGAGCAGGGACCAGGACTCATTTCCATTTCTGGTACGTGATTGTTCAGGTCATTCTGAGCAAAAGTTTGGTACAGTTTTAAGTTTGGGGCTGATGAAGCTTTATTAGCCCCGTGGAGAAAATAAAGGAACAGAGAACTGCATCCAGTGTGCCTGGGGTGGTCTGGCACGCTAGGGTACAGGAGCCCGGTAACAACTCCCGCGGGAAAGGATCTGCTTCGTAGCAAGGGTTGTTTTAGGTTCCTATAGGCCAATGATTTGTAGTACAGGGCTGGGGGATCTTTCAAGACAGTAAATAGCCTGGAGGCAGCAGGCAATGCAGAGGCAGATTGGGCTGAAGCTGCAGGCAGCAGAGGGATTCCAGTGAGGGTGTCTCTACCCAGCATGTCAGGTCTTGTGGACTACCCAGCCAGCCTTTCCCAGTGGGTTGGAGCAGGGCCTGCCTTGACAAACTGAATGGAGAGCTGGGATGGAGCTGATGCTAGAACATATTGCCTCATTAGCCACTCAACCATGAGGGAAAGACTGAGGATCACAGTCACATGACTGCTAAGATACCCCGGAGGCGGGGTGTCTGACCTAACGGATGGCATTGGTTTATTAGTCGCTCGCTCTCCCAAGTTTATTCTATGTTCCCTCCCCCACCCCCATAGAGTCAGCCGTTTTGTTTTGAGATTTTAAGAGGAACTCCAAGATTTTGAACCCGGCCCTTTGTGCTGCATACAGCACCTGGCCCGAAGAGGTCCTATCTAGAACCACGGCGCGGTCCTTGAATCTGCTCCTTCCCTAGGCCCAGTCGGGGGCCAGCATTCCCTGCAGCCCCTCACCCCAGCAGCCTGGGACTGAGACAGAAACATGCAGAGGATTGTACCATGGGGCCAAGGAGAAGATGAGGCTGTTTGCAAATTTGCCTGAAGCTGTGCTTGTCCTCTGTTGGGCCGAGGTTTCCAGGAAATAAGCAGGAACCCTGTACAATAGGGCTTAGGGCTGCCTGCAAGGCTCATGCACACCAGATACTCCCCCATCTATAGGAACCTAGCTCTTTCCAGTGCATTGGCGCTATTCAATATTTTTACAGCTCAGTAAGATGCTGCTCAGCTGACCCTCCTTCCCCCACCCCAGTCAGCTCCCCACCCCTCCCCCAAGCCCCACCATTTCTCTTCCCATTTATTTCACGCCTGTTTAAACATCCCTCACTTCTTTTTCCAAGATTCTGTTTCATTGCTGCTGTTGTGCCAGGGCCCCAGCGGTAGGCACTCTGGGGGTTACGGGCAGATAAGTGGGATATTCTGAGCCAGTCCCGCTGAGCCTAATGCTACTTTATGCGGGAATATTAAATGAGGGCCTGAAGGCACTGAGAAAATCCCAGTGCCTGGTGAACGAGTTCAGATTAGGGAGAACCAAAAGAAGTGATGAAGGGTTCCCAAGTCCCCATGGGAAAGGCGAGAGCAGAGCTCCTTTGCAGGATGGATTACACAGGTGCCCCAGTGCAGTTAATTTCAGTTTCTCCTTTCAGTGCTCTGCTGCACCTCCCCAGCCCAGTAGATAACTCACTGGAGATGGGGCTCTGGCATCATTCACCTCCCTTCTAGTCCACAGCTCTCACATTACCCCTGTTCACATCCAACACTGCCTGGCACTGCATCAGGCTCACTGGTTGGAAAACAAAACAAAGATCAAAAGAGGAACTTGGTCAGGAGCCACAAATGATAAGGCTCCAGTGGTAACATTAACTCAGCCACACCCGATGCATGCCACAAACAGCCAGGCATTAGCTATACATTTAAACCAAGCCCCAAGAACATCAAATGCTACCTATCTGCAGGACAGCCTGATAAACAGTTCTGTTTGAACCTTCGCTTCTGTTCCCGACTCCGTCATTTTAATGGAGCAGACTGAAAGTGCTCATGACAGTTTTTGGCAACTAATTTCCATGTTTGTTTTTTAATTAAACAGAAATAAGTCATGACAAGAAAGCATTACTCTGCATTTGCTGCTACACCAACAATGCAATAGCTCTGCTCTTGTCCAGGGAGACCAGAACCTCACCTGTGTCGAAGTTCAGGTCTCATTTTTCATGAAAAGCTCGACAGGTGATAAGACACATCAGAAAAAACCCTGGTATTTCAGAGGACAGGTTTTATTATTTCATTCTCTTTATAAATCTTTGGATCAGGGTTTGGTTGGGGGTTATTATTATTAATTTAATTCAAATGCCTGAGAAACACTTAGGAGAAAAGACGTCTTTGTTAAAGATTAAACCCATCCTCCCCTTCCTTTACACAGCTCACAATCCACATCTCTGAGACATCCAATCTAGCAAATCCAGGAGAGACCAGCACCTTGTATTTCTAAAGAAAGAACAAGCAGAAAACACCCACATGTGAACATGTACTTCACGTACTTATTTGCTGCTTCTTGATGAGAAACGTGACAGGCAAGTTCTATATTATTATTATTAATTTGTATAACTGTAGCTGCTAGAAGCTCCACTCATGGACCAGGCCCCAGATGGTGCCAGGTGCTGCACAAACACAGAACACAGAGCTGCTCCCTGCACCAAAGAGCTCACATCTACATAAACTGACCCGTCACTTTTCTCCAGCATGAAGCAACCAATCAGGAGCATATGTTCTATTTCCAACCAGCCCCCACTCTCCCCCTTCACTAGTCCCTTTACTCAGGCTGGGCATTTTGTTAATACAATTGAAGCAGGTGCCTTGCGATCTGACACAGAGACTTCACACCCATTCTACTTTCTCCATTGCAGTGAAAGTTACCCAGGAGGTAGCAGCTCTGATCTTGTAGCCCCCTGAACCTGCATGGAGCCCCGAGGGAATTCTGCAGACAGGTGCACCTCGCCGGACATGTGCCATAGTGCAGGGGAGATCTCCCACGGACTCTGCTGGGGAGTTGGCCTAACGGGGAGGGCGCATTAGTCGGAAGCGTTGCCTTGGCTTATTATTTGTTCCCTCTCCAGCCTGCATGGGAGTTCTCATCAAGGATCTATTGTTATACACACACCTGTCTCCAAGCAGCGCCTGCTGCCAAGAAGGGGAGAGCAGGGGGGAATCTCCAATGAACAGGCAGGTGGAACATGTCTCAGCCTCAGCCTTTCCCCAGCACTTCACAGGTATTAGGTGTGTGTGTGTCTGTGGTGCGTGTGTGTGTGTCAAGAGCCCCATTTTACAGAGGGGGAAGGGACCTGCCCGAAACTCCATCCCTGGCTCCTCCAGCTCCCTGTGGGCTCGATGGGAGCCACATCAGGCCCATCACTAAATCGGTGGCAGAGCTGAGCATGGAACCCAGGCTGCCTGTCTCGCACTCCAACTCCTTGGAGGGTTATGCACTTGTGGGGAAGGGCAGGGCGGGTTTGTCTCTAGTTTGGCCTCGAGTGGGTGCCCCCTGCTAGAAACTACAGAGAGATGATCCTGGCTGCTCTGGACGTGCAGAAACCCAGGGCTGAACTGCGGGGGAGGGGCGTCTGACCTGCCAAGGCTCCACCAAGCCAGAGAATCAGCTGGGTGCCCATGGGAGCAGCAGGTGCGATAGGCTCAGTATGTAGCCAGCCAGGTTAAAGGCAGCCAGGCAGGTCCAGCAGTCCAAAGGACAGTAATGGTACTAGCAGGCCAAGGGAGGTGGTGTGGCCAAATGGAAAGCGCACTGGACTGGGACTCAGGAGCCCTGCCTTCTAGTCCCAGCTCTGTCACTAGGCTGCTTGGCAACCTTGGCCAAGTCCCTTCTCCTCCCTGTGCCTCAGTTTCTCTATCTGGCCCAGGGGGCTAACCATTCCCTCCTCCTTTGTAAAGCCCAGGGATGGAGAGCCGATATTGTCCAGGTAGCAGCTCAGCACCAGCCTAGAACCTGCCACATCCCCACCCATATAGTCACTTAGGGTGTCATTTCCAGAGGTGTGAGCACCCACCGTTCCCGTTGGCCCTGCTGACGCTGGGGGCACTCGGCCAATCAAGCCTTGGGGTTCTAATGGATGTAGCATGTAGGCAGTGCACCCAGTGCAACAAATGCAGGCTGTAGAGTCCCCAGATCCTCTCTCCAGACTGCATCTGGGCCCCGTAAGGCCTCTGGCCACATGTCGCATCCCCAATTCTCCCTTCTCCTTGTTCATCCCCGATCGCAGCAGTGATTCAAGGGATGAGTGAGACAGGTGGGACGGGGCCGGCAAGGAAACGGAGATGCCAATTTCAGAGCGCTGGGAAGCTTTTGAGCGTGGCTCTGCTCTGCAGACTGCGTGACTGTGAAAATGACTTTGGGAGGAGGCTCCGTCCCCTCGTGAGCACACGCGCTTCCCTTGCCAGAGAGAAGGGGGGGTTCCACCTACCAGCCCTGCAAACCTGGCCAGGAAGGTAAGAGGCGCCGGGCTCTCTCCGCGCCAGGAATAACGGCTCCACAGGCCAAATCCCGCCCTAGACACCAGTTCAGGCCCATTGCCTTCTGGCAATGATGCACGAGGAGGAAGAGACGCTGGCTGCCCCACTGCCTCTCGCCCCTGAGCTGGGCTGCTCTGGCAGGGCTAACAGGAGGAAAAGGGCGGGGGGAAAGCACCACACACTTGTTTTCACAACCTCAGGAAGCAGCACCAACTCTGACGCACTCTGGGCGCCACGCTGGGCACAGGGCCGGCTCCAGGGTTTTGGCCACCCCAAGCAGCCAAAAAAAAAAAAAAAAAAGCCGCGATCGCGATCTGCGGCGGCAATTCAGGGGGAGGTCCTTTGCTCACAGCGGGAGTGAGGGACCGTCCACCGAATTGCCGCCGAATACCTGGACGTGCCGCACCTCTCCGGAGCGGCCGCCCCAAGCACCTACTTGCCAGGCTGGTGCCTGGAGCCAGTCCTGGCTGGGCAAGAGGGTCTCTGCATAAAGCGAATGGCCTTTCACAGCACAACTCACGTCAGCCAGCATGCGCCCACCAGCTCTTCCACTGAATCATTTCTGTTTGCAGTGCATCCAGGTCCCCCGCCCCCAGGTCACCAGCAGTGGTTTCAGCCCAGCCATTCTCACCAGCAGCTCCGTCCTGCCAGGGCAATGAGAGTGCAGGGGTCCCACTCCACAGGGTCGCTGCTAGAACTGCATGTGAATTTTTCAGTCAAACATTTTTAATTGAAAATTGTTGGTTGGTTGAAACCAAAACTGTTGTCGAAACAGGGTCAGCTCTGATGAACCTCCCACCTCAGACAAATGGGGAAAGAGTTTTGACGTTGTTGAAATGTTTCAATTTGACATTTTCTAAACAGATAATCTGAGCTTTCCTGATTCAAAATGACATTTTGTTCTGAATTTAGGCTTATTAGACAAAAAAGATAAAAGGAAAAAAAAGTTGAAATCAAACAAAAATGTCTCCATTCACCCAAATGGGAATTCTTTCGGGAGGGGATTGGTTTACAAATATTTTCAAGATTTGTACATTTTGTCCCAGTTTGAGACAGGGAGAATTACATTTGTTAGTCTCTAAGGTGCCATAAGTACTCCTGTTCTCTTTGAACTCTAAAAAATAACCTAGGGGTGGGAAGCCGCTTCCCCCAACCCCCGTCGCTGGTGACGGCCCAGGGGTGGGTCTGATATCAGCCGGGGCACAAGGCCACCGAACGGCCAAGCCCACTTGACAGGGGCAAGTTTGCCCCGGGGAGGTAACTTGATATTGGAAAGCCTGCGGGGATGCAGGAGGGCGACCCCATGGGCAGGCAGTCCCAGGCAGTGCCGTCTCTAGCACAGATCTCAGCGAGAACAGCGACCCTCTTGCTGATACCAGGCCAGCCAGCAGGTAGTGGGTGTCAATCCATTCCTATACTCACAGTGGGAGCAGTTGGTATCTCAGCAGGGCTGGCTTCAGGCACCAGCGTACGAAGCAGGTGCTTGAGGTGGCCAACGGAAAGGGGCGGCACGTCCGGCTCTTTGGCAGCAATTCGGGGGTGGGTTCCTCAATCCCTCTCAGAGGGAAGGCCTTGCCGCCAAATTGCCACCAAAGAATGAAGAGGCGGCGGTAGAGCTGCCACCAAGGGCGGCTTTTTTTTTTTTTTTTTTTTGCCGTTTGGGGCGGCAAAAACGCTGGAGCCGGCCCTGTATCTCAGTGTGGGGCTAGCTATTGTTTTACTTAATCTCTCAGCACTTAGCAAATCGCATAAAACTAGACAGCTTCACACAGACAGACAGACACACATGCCCGTCCCCACATCATCCGTGCTGCCACCTGCTGTGGGTCACTTCCTCCTCCAGCCCTCATTTAGATACAAACTCAGCAAGAGAACAGTTTCAAAATGTGCATCTCAGCACATAGCCATGCCCCTCGGCTAGCAGTGCCCAGCTCCTCCCCAGAGCAGCCAGCAATGGAGTGACCGGGGCAGGGTGCAGGCCAGGAATTACCTGCCCCAGCTCCTCCAGGGAGTGTTTGCTAAGACGGGTCAGTGGACCCCAGAACTGCCTCCCTAGACATGGGGGTGGGCAGGGTGAGAGCTCCGAATCTGGGGGGCAGTGGGCAAGGGGGCACCTCAGATGGCCAGTCCCCCTGGCAGCATGGGCCAGCAGACTGCTGGGCACTCAGTGAGCATCGTTTAAACCGGAGTTATCATCCCAACAGCCACACGGAGAAGAGGGAAAGTAGAGACAGAGCAGCGGCACATTGAGTCTAGCACTCTGCTGGCCCGGCTGCGCAGAATCCCCTCCATCCCACCCCCATCTCCTCACCCCAGCAGCCCAGCTAGCCCACCGTGGGAAGACGGCACCGGGAAGGGGTTTCAGAGAAGTTGGGAGCCATGATGCCATTGCCAGGCGAGAGGTGGGGACGCAGCATGGGTCTGGCAGAGAAGCGACTGCCCAGTGGATCAGCAAAGCAGTCCACAGATGGTCAGGGCGTCTGAGAGCTGAGGGGGTCATGCCATGCTGACACCCAGAGACAGGCTGCTTGGGATGGAAGATCCCTCACATGTTCCCTTCCATTGCTGGCACCTGAATATTCACAGTACACTCACGTGGAGAACTCCTCCCCCGCCATTCAGAACAATGGAGAACTCTTCCCCCGCCATTCGGAACAATGGAGAACTCCCTCTCCCCCATCTCCCAGTTCAGAACAATAGGAGCTGAGCACTTTTGAAAGTCTGGCCCAGTCCAGCTTCTTTCCACCTCTGATCTCAAAGCCCTTCCCAAGGGGCAATAACAGCCATTCGGAGGACAGGGAGAGAGGTCACACACACAGCAAAGCAGGGCACGGCCCCGAAGAAAAGCATCCAGGAGTCCTTGCGCCAGCCATGCCCTGAGAAAGGGGGAAAGGTCCATGGGAACAGAGGTCTCAACCCTTTAGCTCTTAGGCATGGGTCACCAAGGCATACAGCTCCCCTATGCAGACCCTCAGCTGCAGGTGCAGAGGAAATATTCGTCACTGTCGGGATTGCTGGGGGAAGTTCTGAGGCCTTCTGCTCGTAATGGGCCCTTCTGGAGGCTGTGATTGGGGGTGCAAACCCAAATGCCTGGGACTCCTGAGCAGGTGAGGGGCACCGCGCTCCCATCGGCACTTCCCATTACGGTCTGTGCCTGCAAACTCTACCCCCAGAGAAGGGAGACCGGACCCACAGCCCTGATGAAAACTCAGTCCTTGGGGAGGTGCCATTTTAACACAGCCAACGATTCACGACCCAAGCACCTCCCACCGGCCACGATCCAGAACTCTGAGCATCGCCCCGAGCTTTGAGGAAATCAACTTCCAGCAGAAAATACACTCAAAGTGGTCCCTATGCGGGGAAGAAGGGGGCATTTTAGAAAAGAAAGAAAACGGCCAACTACAGCGCATCTCCCGGAGCTGTCAGGAGCCAGCCGAGCAGCAAGGAGGAGGCAGACTCATCAGAGACTGGCAGCAAGGAACCAGGGACATGAGGGCAGGAAGGCAGGAGCTGTAAGTACTGTGCAGCGTAGGGGAGTGGAGTGCCGCTGCCTCGCTAAACTGGGCAGACAGGCCACTTGATTTATGGAAATATATTAGGGGAGGGGGCCAGCAATATCTCCTTGATGTGACTTATCTGTTATACTGAGAGCTCCCCCCCTTCCCCTCCCCAATCCTACATGTACTTAACCCTTGGCAACATATGGAGTGTGCAGGCAAATGTTTGCAAGGGATGCAGAGCAGACAGAGAAGCAAGTACCAATAAACAGCTGGTATCCCCTCCCCCTCTTCCCCAGTTCTGTCAACAGGATCTCAGACAGGGCGACCCCACAGACACCACCGGGCGGTGGATGCCTAGAAGAAACTGCACTGACGAACCAAAGATTCATCCCCTCCAGCCTGCCCGTCTCCAGAGAAAGGGCAGTTTTCTAGCTTCAATACAAGCCAGAGATTTCTTCCCACCCCCGAGATCCAGGCATTTTAAACCCCCCTGTAGGGCTGCTCCTGCACCAGCCTCTGCTTTGTAGTTAGTGTTAGATCAGTAGGCGGGAAATGCTGAAACACAATCAGAAATTCTCCTCTCGTTTCAAAGGCAAGTGCTGATCACGAGCAAGGAAATTCATGCAAAGATTAAAAGGAAAAAATAATTCGCCTCCCAGCTGCCTGCGTTGTCACTCAGTTAACTTCAGTTTCTCTCTTTAAATATATATATAGTGGTGAATGCTATTTTATGCTTAAATCCGGTAACAAGCTGCAGCCAAATCATGCTAGTGGGTGCCGCGAAAGCTTCACTAACACAGCTTGGACAGTTCCCCTCAATCCCAACCCACAGCCCGCCTCCCCCCACCCCAGACCTGGGTGCCCCCCCCCACAGTTCTGCCTATGCGCCTCAACCCCACCCGCAGCTCCAGCTATCCCAACCCTGGGCTCTCCGCAGCGGGGGAGGGGGGCTGAGGAGGCGAGCGGCGAGTTGGTGGCAGACCTGTTCTACTGATCTTGTCTCTCATAAAAATTGGTCCTTTTTGCTGCTTTTCTCTGGGCTGGGGGTTGTCCCAATGCTGCAAAGAGGGTGTTCCCAAAGAAAGGTGCTTGCTTCTAACCCCAGAGGCAGTCAGTATGTCTGCTCTTCAAGTTTGATTGTCCTTGGTCTGGCTCCCATCCCCGCTCCAAGGATTGCAGCTATCTGGAGGTGCTTACCTTCCATTTCTTCTTCATTCACACCTCATTCATTCAACAGGGCAATTGATTACAAAGTAGGGGGAAGAGCTCAGTCCTATTGTTTGCTTTAATTGAAAAATTCTTAATAAAGTATCATCTCCCCCCCCCCCCGCTCCTCTGCAAAACCTTCCTTTTCGGCCCACAGCTGTTTCGGCAGGGTGGCGCTGGGGAACGAGGGTTTGTTTCCGTGAGGTGGGCAGCGCTTGGGAGGTGTGTATTGTGTTTCAGCGGGGCCAGGGGGTTTTGGCCCTCAGTTGTTTTCTTTGGAGTAATATGGCCCTCGCCGCTTTCCGAGTTGTG
This sequence comes from Malaclemys terrapin pileata, assembly GCF_027887155.1. NCBI lineage: Eukaryota > Metazoa > Chordata > Testudines > Emydidae > Malaclemys > Malaclemys terrapin. The sequence goes on along the minus strand of NC_071527.1, from coordinate 9,321,310 downwards.
CAGGCCTGGGCTAGGTTTTACTTAACACTCCAAATCACGACCAGAGTCTTTGGTTACGTCTTCACTACCTGCCGTATCGGTGGGTAGCAATCGTTTTATCCGGGATCGATAGATCGCGTCTTGTTAAGACGCGATCTATCGATCCCCGAACGCGCTCACCGTCGACTCCGGAACTCCACCAGAGCGAGCGGCGGTAGCGCGGTCGATGGGGGAACCGCGGCCATCGATTCCGCACCGTCTGGACCCCAGGTAATTCAATCCAAGATACTTCGACTTCAGCTACGCTATTCGCGTATCTTGGATCGATCCCCCCCCCCCCCCAGTGTAGACCAGCCCTTTAACTGGACTTCACTGATGTCCAGCACCTTCCCTAGCTCCTTTCATTGCACTTGTGAATTTAGCACTGGCCAGCAAATCCCTCCCCCCCAACTCCACATCTTGCCTGCTTGACTGTGAAATGAAAACTGATTCACAGCTCTTCATACAGAAAGCTTGGTTAATCTGGAGCAAAGGCTGCAGGCTCAACCGGATTTCCTCCCTGTGGGATGGAGTTGCAGAGCTCCCTTTCCCCCAGGCAGAATGAGGCAGCTTTGGTCAATAATAAGAGCTGTGAAGAGATATTAACAGCAGTTGTCAGAAGAGGAGTTTTGAACTCATAGTCTGCTGGCACCCAGCCCAGTGCACCTTCTCCTAGGCAACAGGGTATTTTGTGGGGACAGGTTTCAGTCTCTCTCTCCCTGCACATGGCGCTGCAGCACCACCCTCAAAGTCCAATCACTGCTGCATTATTGGGGTTGGTTTGGAGCTGGCTCTAGATCTTGGCAGGAGCAAGTCCAGTGGCAGGAGGTGTGAGTGGAACTGACCACAGCTCTACCACCCCCTGCAAAGAGAGTGGTAAGAAAGGTGAAATGTCTAACATAGGCCATGGGGGCATCGGCGGAAATCTCAGAAACCACTTGACCAAAAATGTGCATCACAAACTCCATCCCGGCCCAGAACTAGCACCGTGGCTTCCAGACCCATCTGACTGTAGAGATGCATTTCACAGAACTTTCACAATTAGGGTTTGAACAGCCTTAACTATGAAGCGGCTACTCGCCACCTAGAGGCTGCTATTTGTATTACATCAACATGACAGGACTTGGCAAGCAAAGTAATTCTGTCCTTCTTGTCCAGCCCTGTTTAAGGAACCTACAGGCTGAAGCATGGGGGGAACAAGGGTTACCCAGCCCAGCTGAGAGGAGTTCTGTATGATCGCACAGCTCTTTGGGGCAGGGACCCGAAGAAAAGCAGGGACCGGGCCTTATTGCGCATCCTACAGGCATGGAGCCAGACAGATGTGTATTAATAAGCATCTGGCCTGGTTCGCCAAGGAGCTGCGCACCTGCAGCTCCCGCTGGTCTCCGGAGCCGCTCTGGCACCCCCAGAACTCGACACTCGGACACAGCAGAGCCAGGAGCACCAACTGCCCATCTGCTCCCATTGAGAGCACTGGGGAATCCCTCCCCTGGCTGAGCTCTTTGGAAAATCTGGCCCACAGAGGGAAGGAACAAGCAGGTAATTTAGAGAGCAGTTAATTGCAGAGCTAACAGTGGCCTCATCTATATTACATTCAGCTTCAATGGGAGCCATTGGATGCTACAGGCCTGGCACAGCAGTTGCAAGCCACTGGGTTGCACTTGCCTGGCTGCTCCTGGGACGGATCGCTCCAGGCATGGACTGTTCCCAATGGAGGCTGGTCTCTTGGTAGCTGAGAGGGTTACTGGCCCCAACATCAGATGGGTGTGGTTAGGTCTCCGACATGGGCAGTAGCACAGCCACCAGCCTGATCCACGTCTGCCGAATCCAGGCCAGGATACAGGGAGAACGTGCAAGGACCCCAGGCAGGAATCTGGAAGTTACAGGGTGCATTGGTGTCCAGCATGGAACACCCAACGTCGTAACCGCAGCCAAGTCCTGCCTCTGCTCGACCTTGGGGAGCCTACAGCCACTGTATCATTTTAATAGCCGGGAGCAGAGCCTGTGTTAGTCTTCTTGTGCCCTGGCTAATTAAGGCAGCACAGAATCTCTGTTTTGCAGCAGATCAGGACGTCTCAGAGCAACCAGGGATTAAAGATGTTGTTATATTTGTCAATACGCTAATTAAAAGAACAAGGAAATTATTGCACAGCTTTGCAAGTCTCCTACCCCTCCGTGCTGCCTGTGCCATCAGCTGCGACCCCTGCTGGGAGGCTCGGCACAACAGCTGCTCCCCCCAAAAGAGGTGCTAGCATCATGCACATTAGTGATCTTGGCTTGATGCCAATGGGGTCTGCTCTCAGGCACTTTGGTGGGGATAGAAAGACACTGTGCAGCAAGAAACATCCCTATGCAAAGTGCTTCATTACGGTGAAGTTCGGCACAGCCGGTGGGCTGAGGGTGTGTTACCTTTTAGGAATGATAGAGTTAAAACCCCACAACGGTTTAAAAAAAAAAAAAAAAGCAGGTGTTATATAGACCCAAAGCCTCCCCAGCAGGTTGCCAACTGGGATCAACCCTACAACCTCTCTCTCTAAATGCACAAGTCTTTCCTGACTGAGCCAACTCCATGATGTGCCTTAAGCCCCTTTTGCATATTAATTAATATACTATAAGAAGTCCATGGCTTCATCGCATTTCACAGTTCATCCCTGTGCTACAAACCACAGCTCCGTGAAACTTTACAGCCCCAGGGACAGAGCTCAAGCTTGCCTGCTGCTGGAGCTCACAAGCCGGCCACCTGAGCTAAAGGAGAATCTCCATCAGCTATGGCAGTATGGGGCCTTTGACACATCGCTCCAATTCCATGTGTTATGGGGCAGCGGAGCACTCACACATGCTCACTCCACAGGTTCATTACAACCGAATCTTAGAGATGCAGTAACTAAATGACCGGCATTTCCCTTTTGAGTTCTAGGGTCATGCCCCAGGGCGGCTAATAACCAGGGACTGAGTAAGACAAGGGAGAGAGTTGTCAATGTTAAAGCCAGAAGCAATGACTGTGATCGGCCTGTTATGCAGCAGGGGGCAGGAGTCACTGGCTGAGAGTCTCTGGAAATCGGACTAGATCATCAGAACAGTCCCTTCTGGCCTTAAAATCTATTAATCTGGTTTGATCTGCTATATAGCACAATCAATAAGATTTCAACCTGTAATTTCTGCTTTGAGACAAAGAATGTCTGGCGGAGCCAGGGCAGAGCCTTTAGAAAGAGACTCCGAGAGATGGAGAATCTGCCACATTCCTTGGTAAAACGTTCCACTGGCTAACTCCACTCCCTGTGAATAAACAGCACCCGTTTCCAGCTCTCTGACTGGCTCCCGTTCCAGTGAGATGGGATTTACCCTAACATCTCATTTGTTGCTTTTATTGAAATTGGTCTGACCCTGGAAAAGACTCAGCTCCCCACAGCTGCAACCTGAAAAGCATTCCCACTTCGCCACCAGGTGCCGGGAGCGGGATCTCCCTGCTCCGCTCCTGTGTGGAAGCACATGCAGCTCCGTAGACAAGGACCCTGTTCTCAGCAGCACTGTACACCCTGGGACTCTGATCTATTCCAACATCCTCTCCACCCACAGGGCTGGAGCACCTGGGGGGGCCTGTAGAGCCACACAACTGCGCACACCCGCACCAACTAGATCAGCTGTAACAGTCCAGCTGGAGCAGTGGGAACAGCTCCTTTCCAGCCCCAACAGAGAAGAGAGAAGCAGCACAGAGCTGTGGGACTGCAGGGCTCAGGAGAGCAGCTCCCGCCTGACTAGGGACTAAGTGCAGGGAGCCGTGAACATGACAAGCCCCGCTCCCAGGGCTCAGAAGCTGCCCTCAGGATCCCGGGAGCAGCCTCAATGATCCCTGGCATGGTGGTGCACATGCTGTTCATGCACTTTACTGTCTTAGCTCCATGTGCAAAACAACAAACCATAAGGGAAGTAAATTAGGGGGATGCACCTTATTGGAATGCTTTGAACCCCCCACGGAAGGAGTGGCTGAGTCTCCCTGGACCTAGGCCCAGCTAACCAGCCTCCTGAGCCAGCAGCTCACATGGGAACCTGCTGTGCCCCTGATAGTGTGGCTGTGTTTTCCCAAACAACTTCTGGTTTGAATACAGAATCCTCCCTCTCCCACATGAGCCCCGTCAGGCTTCAGCCCAGCTGTGTGCTGGGCGTAGGGACCCTGGGCCTGAGCAACACGACTAGGCACGCTAGAATAGGTCTCACGCTCCCACTCACTGATTAGCTGAGAGTTGTGGGGCTCTGAGCACCAGCCTGGGCTGGGGCTTCATCCCAGCAGAAGAGAGATCCAAGCCCAAGTCCACCTCTAAGGAGATGCTGGGCTGGATAGAACAGCCTGAGTGGATTTAACTCCAAAAGAAGGGGAAGGGGAGAATCAAAGCTGAGAGCCAGACCCAGGGTGACCAGACAGCAAGTCTGAAAAATCAGAACAGGGGGTGGGGGTAATAGGAGCCTATATTAAAAAAAGACCCAAAAATCGGGATTGTCCCTATAAAATCGAGACATCTAGTTACCCTAGCCAGGCCCTTGTGCCCTACAGGGCGAAAGTCACCTTGACTCTTACAGTTTAACCCCCTCCCACCCAAATTAAATGTGGCCAACGTGGATTTTACCAAACTCTGGGAACCCCAACAATTAATGTTCTCCTGTGGGGCCAAGAAGCAACAGAACAAAACGTCAGTCTCAGAAGGGAGAGTCCCTGCACCAGGGCAAGCCCAAGCGACCAACCAGCCAAACCCAGAGTATGAGCTGGATGGGCAATCCGGAGCAAAAAAAAAAAAATTACTTTTTGTAGTGACCCAGCCACTCCCAGTCTTTATTCAGGCCTAATTTGATGGTGTCAAGTTTGCAAATTAATTCCAGTTCTGCAGTTTCTCGTTGAAGTCTGTTTTTGAAGTTTTTTTGTTGAAGAATGGTCACTTTTAAGTCTGTTATTGAGTGTCCAGGGAGACTGAAGTGCTCTCCTACTGTTTTTTGAATATTATAATGATTTATGTCCATTTATTCTTTTGCGTAGAAACTGTCCGGTTTGGCCAATGTACATGGCAGAGGGGCATTGCTGGCATATGATGGCATATAACACGTTGGTAGATGTGTAGGTGAATGAGTCCTGATGGTGTGACTGATGTGATTAGGTCCTATGATGGTGTCCCTTGAATAGATATGTGAACGGGCTTTGTTGCAAGGATAGGTTCCTGGGTTAGTGTTTCTGTTGTGTGGTTGCTGGTGAGTATTTGCTTCAGGTTGGGGAGCTGTCTGTAAGCGAGGACTGGCCTGTCTCCCAAGGTCTGTGAGAGTGAGGGATCATCCTCCAGGATAGGTTGTAGATCCCTGATGGTGCACTGGTGAGGTTTTAGTTGGGGGCTGTAGGTGATGGTCAGTGCCCACATCCACCCTGATTGAATTGGGCTCGTTACACTACAAAAAGTAATTTTTCCCTCTGTTGATATTCACCCCTTCTTGTCAGCTATTGGAAATGGGCCACATCCACCCTGACTGAATTGGCCTCGTTAACACTTGCCTCCCCACTTGGTAAGGCAACTCCCATCTTTTCATGTGCTGTATATTTATACCTACCTACTGTATTTTTTGCTCCATGCATCTGATGAAGTGAGTTATAGCCCACAAAAGCTTATGCCCAAATAAATTTGTTAGCCTCTAAGGTGCCACGAGGACTCCTCGCTGGTTTTGCTGATAGACTAACAGCACGGCTACCCCTCTGAAAGTTATACACAGGAGCCCACCGGTCCCCAGCACAAAAAGAGAAACTTGTCGCCTCCAGTTAATTTTTGACTTTATCCAAACCCAAGGACTCTGAACCCCAGTGATTTGCATCCAAAGGAAGTGTCCCATGAACCTTCAAACATGGAACCTACTCACCAGAAGTCCTGACACCCCAGTGAAACAGCAGCACACACACACACACCCATGAGGCGGTAGTGTGGGCCCACTTAGTTTCTCACCAGGCCCTGCACCCTGGATATACAGGAGCAGGGGGGAATTTTTCACAGCCTCTGGCTAGTCAATTTAAGTTCCCGATTAGCAGATATATAGGGAATTTTTCACACCCTGGTTAAACACACACACATGCGCATGTTCAGGCAGGCTTTGAGAATTGGTTGCATTGCAGGAAATGGGGATGGGGTTAAGTGGAGCCCGTACAGGGTCTGTGACTAAGCTCTGGGGGAGCATGTGCCAGTGGAGCAACTCAGCTCAGTGCTCCCCCAGTGGCCCAGCTGGGCTGGCTGGAGCAAAAAGAAAGGGCCACATCCCTGCCCTAGCCCTGGCACTTTAGGGGTGGCCAAGGTGCACTGAGCTTGGGGCTGGCCACTGAACAGAAAAAAGCTCCCCACAGTCCCAGCACGGCTCTGTGAGATGCTGTATCAATAGTGGAGGAGCCTAACCATGGGCAAAGATCCAAAATATTCCCTTCAAAGGGATCTCCAGCAGGAGACAGGAAGTGACTGGAGTGAAACTTACTACAGGGGTATGTTTCAGAGTAGCAGCCGTGTTAGTCTGTATCCGCAAAAAGAACAGGAGTACTTGTGGCACCTTAGAGACTAATAAATTTGTTAGTCTCTAAGGTGCCACAAGTACTCCTGTTTTTACTACAGGGGTAGTCGATTATTTTTTGTCAAGGTCTTGGTCAAGGTATAGTCAAGGTCCAGGCTCCAGAGAAAATAATAATAATAATAAGTAAAGAAAAAGATTTTGAGTCCGGTCAAAAGTGTCTGGTGCTCTGGTTTTGCCCGCAGACCGCCTGTTGACTACCCCAGGACTAGGAGACGTGTTTCCAGGAGACTGTCCATACGGCCTCTCCAATCCCAATTGTAACTTGGTCCCAGACTAACAGTGAGAACACCACAGCCCCTCGGAGGGTTACGGACAGCTGGTATAATTACTGATACCCTCTCCGGACTTGGAGGCTGCCTTTTTCACATGAAGGTGACGTGTGCCAAAGGAAATGAAAACTCTGTCTGGCAAGTTGTTCATTAGGAAACGTATCCCGAGACGGGGCTCTTGGGACAGTGAAATTCCGACAGTGAAACTAGTTTAAGACCTTGTGGTGAGCAGCAATCAGCCACAGTGCAGGCAGGTTTAATTACTGTCACTGAACGAGGCTAAGGGAGTTCTGCAGCAGCTGTACCTCTCATAAAGGTCTCATGAATTTCTTAACTAGATCTACCCATTACAAGTCATAATTGTTACAATTACTGGCCCAGACCCTCTACTCCAGCCTACCCATGCACCTGTGCAGATTCTAACTGGACTCCATATGGGAGGGTGTAGGGACCGGGGCCCACACTGATCTCACAGCAGGGTCTGTGCCCCTGGCTTGATAATTCAGGTCCCTCTTCTGATTTCCCAAGCACTTGCAAGTTATCAGGAAATAGCCACCAAACACGCAGATAATAATTATCAGGCTAAAATGTATTCCCGTCGCATCACCTACACCACATGGTATCGTTTCTCTTCCTCTCCCCCTCTCCCCCCCCCAATTGGACAACAAGCTTTCTAAACCTAAAGAACAAGACAAAATCGGCCCTTTCTGGGACATGTCTTCAGACCAGTAATTGCTGGGGCTAAAAAGCCAGGATTCGTGACCAGCTTCTGTGCAGCCCTCATTGCTACGCAGACACTCACAAGTAACATACAATCCAAACCAAGACCCACACCAGCCTGAACCCAGCACTTCTGCCTGCCTGTAAAGAGAGCCACAGACACCCCCCTCTTCCCACAATTTCACTAGCTCCCTCCACAGCTATGGAAATATTCCTTTCAGGTGATGGACCCTGAGTCATCATCAAATAGAAAGAGGCCGGCCGCCCAGGGGTGTCTCAAAAGAAACTCTGGCCACATCGCCACTTGAAACAGCTCCCGCTCCATCCCGTGACACTCAGTGCAGGGGCTGGGCGAGACAACCTCTCCAGGTCCCTTCCAGCCCTACATGTCTAGGATTCTACGATTTCAGAGATGGCATAACAAAGAACAACTATTATTTTTGCTCCTCTGTAGTGTAAACAGGATGCCTAATGAGGACTTGTGGGATGCAGCTAATCGCTCCAGATCACGGGCAACACACTTCAGGCTCAGCGCCTTCATCTCACACTTACCAATACATTCTGCACCCACAGATATTTCAGAGTTTTTCTGCCTATAGACAGTCTCCCCTAGTCTCCTATGGGAACAGGAGAACACCCTGCACTGGAAATTCCTGCTTTGCTGTGTATTTTTCTAATCTTACTGTTTACTCGCCCTCTCAAAAGCACATATTTTTACCCTGGATTCTACTCTTTTTCATGTATTTAAATATCGAAAAACCCAAGAGCTCAGCCCATGCAGAAAGAATGTGTGTGTGTTCTCTCAGGTATGCAGCTGGGCTGAGGACAGATAACATAGTGCATCTATTAAGATCTTACAGGTGTTAGCCACTTTCATCTAGGTGCTAAGATGTGCTCTGCTCATTAAGGAGCATGCTTCCCGTGCTCAGGACAGAACGCTTGCTGCATAAAGCAAAGATGATCTATTTGCTCAGCTGTTTAAAGACAATAATACCTTGTACCTGAACTGCCAACACACAGAGCTTCTCCCATGCAAAGCTGGGCTTAACAGAGTGCTCGACACCCTTTAAACCCAGCTCTCCAGGCCAGCACAAGAATGTTCAGCAAGGGTATTAATTGCACGGGCGCTGCATAATAATTAGCCTCTGAATCTAGGGCCTCCCATCAGATGACAATAGAGAACTGGATGCACCGACTCAATAGACTGGGCAAAGCACATGGCTCTGCAATAAATCAAGCAGTGGCATTGCCCCTTTTGTCATTGCCTGCCCCCCCCCAAGAGCTCAGTTTATCACAGCCCCCACACACACACACCATACAGGCCCATGTTTACAGGGGTCCTTAAACTAGGGAAGGAGACAAATCTTCCCCCCTAAAAACCACCCCCAATATAAATGTAGTGTCAGCACCAGGGGGGGGGACCAGATGCCCATGGTGGAGGGAGGAAGACTAGGTGCATGGGGGTAACGGGGGAGACCGGGAGCAGGAAAACCTGGGGGGAAGAGGGAAATGGGATAGGGGTCCCTGGGGCACAGGGAGGTCCAGGGAAGTAGTAAGAGGAGAGGGGCGTGGGACACCCAGTGGGGAAGGGGATGTAGGAGCCCCTGGGAAGAAGGAAGACATCCCTGGGGGCAGTGGGGGGCAGGGCCCCAGGGAGAGGGAAGGGGTCTCGGGGACGCAGGAGGGGGCAGAGCCCCAGGGAGAGGGAAGGGGTCTCGGGGACGCAGGACGAAGGGGGCGGGCAGAGCCCCAGGGAGAGGGAAGGGGTCTCCGGGGCGCAGGACGCAGTGGAGGGCAGGGGTCCCTGCTCTGCCAGGCCGGGATTACTCACAGCGCCCGCAGCTTGACCCACATCTTCTTGCTGGGGGCGGACTTGAGCTCCAGCGGGGACGGGCAGCCCTCGGGGGACTCCAGCAGGTCCCGGTCCAGCTGCGGGGGGCTCCGCGGAGCGTCCATCTCCTGCTCCCTCTGCAGCGCGGGGGAGAGAGACCGTAAGAGCCGGCGGGCAGCTGCCACCCCACCGCCCCGGCTCCCCGTGCGTGCCCCGGCTCCCCCCGCGCCCGGAGCCGCTGGCCCCTGCTCCCTGCGGCCAGTTACCCGAGTCGGTGGGCGCGTCCTGCGCTCAGCCCTGGCGACCCCGCCGCCCCTGCCGCCAGGTGCCTGCGCAAGGGCCGGGGAGCCGGAGAAGCAGCGCCCGGAATGTGCGCACAGCGGAGCAGCCTGGCTCAGCCAGGCGCCGCCGGTCCCTCCCGCTTGCCAGATAATGGCCTCTCTCCGGAGCGCCTGGGCGAGCCCACCCCCTCTGCCAGCGCTCCCAGCCGGGAGGGGCTCCCCGCCCCAATCCGGGCAGCTGGGAGCGCCTCCCCCGGCTAAGGTACCGGCGGAGACGCAGCTCGCTCAGCCTCTTGCACCGCCGCGGGGGCTGGCCGGGCAGGACATCCCCGGCCCCGGCCCCAGCCCCGGCCCCGCGAACGCGAGCTCCGGCTGCGCCTTCCCTGCCAACCGCCGCTCCGCCAGGGACTGCAGGCGCCTGGCGTTTGGAGATGAAGCTAAAATGGCATCCGGTGGGTGCCAAGGTACCGGGGCCCCGGGCTCCTCTGTAGATGGACCCTGGCACTGAGGAGGGAGACAAGAAAAGCTCGTTTAAACCCGAACCTGCTGCATTATTAACCAGGCGATTCTGCTGCCTGGACAGCGCTGGCTCCTCGACCCAGGCCCCTCCCTGACTTCCCGGATTCCCAGAGGAAATTAGGGAGGCTGTAACTTTAAATAAGTGGGACCCCGCGAATGGTGCAGAGCCGGAGGGTGGCTGGGCTTCCCCCTCCTTCTCGGATCGCGACCGCACCGCCAGGACAGGGGTTGGGGCAGGTGCGCTCCGTGCGTCTCCCCGGAGAGCTGGGGTCAGCCCGCACATGGAATGAGTGCGGAGGCCTCCGCCTGTTGCTAGGGGAAGCTGAGCCCCGCCACAGCTCTGGTCTGCAGAGGAGTCCCGAACCCAGCTCCCCCCAGGTTTTAACCTCAGCTGTTAACCCGTCTCCACCGCTGGCTTAACGGAGCTGAGGCACACCTCTTTCTGCAGTGTAGACATAGCCTGCAAGAGAGACCAACTCAGATGAGCCTCTTCCCCCTTCCCCCCCCCCCCCATACCATGGCCTCAGCTCTCCAAGAGGGGATCTGTGGGGTATTTGCACGGGCTCAGGAAGACACTGGCCCCTTCCAGCCAGGCTGAGGGGCTGCTCTGAAAAAAAAGGGTAAGATCCCAGAAGACCCCTCTCTGCCCAAATAGGGCAGCAGGACATCCCCTGGCTTTTGATCAGCCAGTGGGCGATGGGAAGGGCTACAGGTTGGGAAAGCTCCTCCATGGGAAGAGAGGCTGGGAAGATGGGGCCTGTTTGGTTTAGAGAGGGGGCAAATAACACCGCAAATGACTGGGGAGGGGTTAGAGGAGGTGAATTGCACCCACCCTCATAAAGACAAGAGGGTGCTGGGTGAAGTGGAAAGGCACAAAACTTACACCCAGCAAAAGGAAATGCTCTTGATCAAAACACAAAGTAGCCTGCGGAACTCACTGCCACAGGGGGCATTGAGGCCAAGAGTTTAGCAGCATTCAGGACCAGGCTGGTCACTGATAGGGATAATCCCATCTTCTGCACTTACATTAGCTAGGGGGTGATTTACACTAGACAGTCACACACTTGGCACTTTGTGCAGGCCAAACTGCAACCCTAAGTGCCCCTCAGGGCCAGCTGGCAAGGGCGTTACAAGAATATCCTCATTCTGGTATGTACAATCTGGGGCATGTGAGGTCTTAAAGCCAGGAGCACCCTGGGCATTAGCATTGTTGTGAAATGCATGTACAGAGACTATGTCAGGAGTTATGTATGTATGCTAATAATATGGTCTTAAAGTCTGTATGGAGGCAGAGTTGACAAACAGGATTCTGCCGGACAGAGGATGTTTATTCACCTGTCTCTGTCAGCCCACGTGTAAATTAAGATTGTGAGTTAACACAATACAGCATCATTTAAATGCAAAGTCGGGGGTGGGGGGGGCTTGAAGGCAGCACACCAGACTACGGGGTCATCCTGCCTCCCTGAGGCACAAACACTGAACTTTGGAGACTGTCAGGAAAAGGTAAGGGAGGCTCCCCTTAGTCCTGCGCCAAGCAAGTCATCAGGCAGCCCGATGACACTCATGATTACAGAGTCTCAGCCAGGCTTGGCTGCAAGGACACCAGCGAGATGAACGCGTAACCTGGTGCACTCACTAGTGCTCACGTCTCCCCCTTTGAGAGACGAGTTAGTGTGAAAACGATCACACGGTTATCTCATTGCAGTGGTGCGACACCAGGAGCTGCTCCTGCACTGAATCAAAAGGCTTGGGTGTGACTGTTCCACTTGGGGATAGCAGAGCTGGTGTTTTGGGAGTGCTCAGCAGAGAGGGGGCTGGACACTACAGGGGAACAGGGACTGGGGGCCACCTACTGTTAACCTGCACTGCAAACAGGGGCCGGCGTAGCCCAGAGGCGGTTGTTTGGTGGCTGATGCTGTGGCCAGTGGTGTCAGGGAGCTGACATCCAGTTTAGCACAAGCAAGTCTGCCTCCTGCTGGGGCCTGGGCAGGGGCAGGGGCGGGGGGGGGGGGGTAACAAGGGTGACTCAGCCCTAGGTACCACAAGAACCATCACACAAGCTCACGGCACACACCAGGGGCTCCTTGCACCCTCCCATTTCCCCCCGCCAGCTCCCTGGGTGCCACCCTCCCATATGGACTCCCCCCTGCAAGTGAGTGCCTCTATCCTCCCCTCCTCCCATACCAGGGTACCCCATTCCATGGCACAGTCTCTGTGTGTGCCCCCATTCTTTTCTTTGTCCCCCCTCCTGTTTCCCCCCCACCAGGTCCTCTACTCTCCCCGCCAGGGGTTCGATTCCCCTCACTCTATGCCAACATCTTCCATTCTCTGCCCCAGGACAGGGGCTCTGTGTGCACCCTCTTCTCCCCATTTCCTCCTGCCCTCCATTCTAGGAGCTCTGTGTGCCCCACTCCCCCATACCAGGGTCCCCCAGGGTGTTAACTTGTTAAAACTCTACTTGGTGGATGAGCAGTGCTGAGGTGGGGTATTGTTATGCTGACAGGTGTTAAAAGGTGTCATCCACCTGATGTATAGACACTTGCAGAGGTGCTGGAAGCTGTGGCTGTAATAAGCAGATGGCTGGGGCTCCAAGGTGTCCCCCATTTTTCCCCCTTTCAGTTTTCCCCCAGATCATTGGGGTTCTGCCCACTGATGCCTGGAATGGTCCCTGGAATGCTGAAATTAATCAAATGAGGCATTCAAATGTTATCACATTACAGACAAACACAGAAATGCCATTGAGGGAAGTATAAAGCCTTCACAATCTCAGCTAAAGAAAAGGCACATGTCCTCCTGCATCTGCGCACAAGCCAACCTCTCACTAATGGGGCTAGGAGGAAAATTATTCCAGAATTGTTCACTTCAGGGTCTTTTGTACCTTCCTCTGCAGCATCTGATGCTGGGCGCTGCCGGAGACGGGATCCTGGACTAGATGAAGCCTGGGGCTGATCCCATTGGGCAGTTCCCATGCTGCACTTTGCTCCCTACAGGGGACGTGAGTGCATTTCCAGTTGCTTCTGGGATGGTGTTTTCCTTCAGCTATGTCATGCCATGTGTGTATTTGCTCTTTCTGGTTTCCCTTTCACATTTTCTCAGGAGCAGCAGCATTCTGTCAGGGAGTCCTAGCGTGAAACATTAGAAATGGAAAATTCCCCATTGCAAAACAGTGATGTGTGTCACACCGCTGAAGCAATTAGTCTAGTGCGGGGCTAATTAGCCGACACTGGAGGAGGCCCCGTGCCCAGTGGAGTTCTAGCCATGGGCTGAACAGGGCTCCACGAGGACTTTGAATTGTCTTTTCTGGAATGGCTGGTTCAGGGGATTTGGTGTCTGTGAATGAGTTTTTGGGGATTCAACCCCAGTGCAAGCTCTCTCCATGCCCCAGCCCAGCCAAGCCAATGGGGAAGTGCGGAGTTCAGCCTTTGGCCTCTCCGTCACAGCCCCTTTATGCTGCTCGGGTGGCACTAAGGGACGGTAGAGCTGGCAGATCTGGCCACCTGGTGATTCCCCGTGCAGTGTAAGGACTTGACACCGCCCTCGTGCATGGAGCAGGACACAGTCCAGAGGCAGGAGGCGTGGCTAGAGCATGGCTATGCTCCGGCTACCAGTAGCTGTTGGATCAGCCCCTGGATGTTAGGCAGTTGGGAGGAAGTCAGAGCAGCCCTGAGAACAGGCCAGAACAGAAGAGGAGCTAAGAAGTCACCTTTCTCTGTCCTCCCCTGCCCTGCATGCCCGCCTGGAGCAGAGGTGGATCAGGGTTCTCAGGTGGCATAGAGAATCCTATCTAGGCACCTGGCTAGTGGGTCATACTCACATACTCTGCGTCACACTGATGGCCAGTTTTTTGGGTTGGGAAGGAATTTTCCCCAGGTCAGATTGGCAGCAAGCTTGCAGGAGGCAGTGGGGCAGGGGTGTTCATCTACCTCTGCAGCATAGGGTATGGATCACTTGCTGGGATCAGCTGGGCACATCTTACCTAATCAATGACAGGTTTCAGAGTAGCAGCCGTGTTAGTCTGTATCCGCAAAAAGAACAGGAGTACTTCTTTGGATGTAGCCCACGAAAGCTTATGCTCAAATAAATTTGTTTGTCTCTAAGGTGCCACAAGTACTCCTGTTCTTTTTACCTAATCAATTTCCTGCCATTCATGACACCTCGGTCTCTCCTGTTCTCTGCCTGTGGCACATCAGGAATGACTGTGAATTGCAATGAATAGTCACTGGGCCATAGAGTGACCAGACAGCAAGTGTGAAAAATTGGGATGAGGGTGGGGCGTAATAGGAACCTATATAAGAAAAAGACCCAAAAATTGGGACTGTCTCTATAAAATGGAGACATCTGGTCACCCTACTGGGCCAAAGAAGGAGAGAAGGACTCTGCAGTCTGGGGGTTAGGGCCCTCACCTAGAACATGGGACACCCAGACTTAGGACCCTGCTCCAATCACTACTCATCTGATGCAAAGTGAAAGAGCGTCAACAGGAGAGACTGAGGCAGCCCTACACCAGACTATCTCCTTAGCCCAGGCTAAGCCATTCTCCTGCCACCTCATATCTGGGGGTTGGGGGGGAATTGAATCGGGGTCTCCCACAGCTCAGGTAAATGCCCTAATCACCAAGTGAAAGGTCCCATCCACCAGTGTTCTGTCAATCTGCCCCTCCTCCACTTTTGTCAAATGCCCGAAACCAAATGGAAGAATTCCAGGGACCTGAAGAAGGGCCCCGTGTAGTCTGAAAGCTGGTCCCTTCCACTCCAGGAGTTGGTCCAGTAAAGATATTACCTTAGCTACTTCATCTCTCTCATAATCCTGGGACCAACACAACTACACACCAACACTGCAAACAACATCAACATGAAACACTGCGAGTCCATTCGACACACAATGTTGAGCTTTGAACCAAATCGACATTTTTTGACTTTTCAACTAGCTGAAATTTTTTAAAAAACGTTGATTTGGGTTCAGCCTGGACGAGCCGCCCCTGGAATCGCCAGAGAACCAAAACATCTGTTCTCCACCCAGTTCGATTAAGAAGGGAGGTTGTTATTTTCCTGCCTGCTGCAGCTGTTTCCTCAGAGCTGGCTCCTAACCCATCCTTCAAACCTTGCGCCTCCCCTCACTGGTAAAGCTGGTTTCTAATAGAGCTTGAAATTAGCACGGTCACTTCCAGCGTATGCAGGGATATTATTAGTGGTGTCAGTCTGCTCTGTCAATGTCTCCTCCCTCAGCTGGCTATGCAGAAGCAGAGCACAAAATATTGTCGGTCCTCGGACTACAACGGCTATTTTTCTCTTATGTGTGGACAGAGTTTAAGAACGATATTCAAATTGCCGTAGTGACCAGGAAACAGGGCCGGCTCTAACTTTTTTGCTGCCCCAAGCAGCAAAAAAAAGTGCCACCCCCCCCCGAGCCCCCGCCAAGCGCCGCGCCGCGCCACCCCCCCCAGCGCCGCCCCACCGCCGAGTGCCGCGCCGCCGGAGCCTGCCCCCCACAGCCGATCGCCGCCAGAACACCTCCCCCCAGCGCCGCGCCCTGCGCCACCCCCCCCGCCGAGCGCCGCGCCACCGGAACCCCATCCCGAGCGCCGCGCCGCCGGAGCGCCCCCCCCCCCGCGGAATGCCACACCACGCTCCCCCCGCCGCCCCTTACCAGGTGCCACCCCAAGCATGTGCTTGGTTGCCTGGTGCCTGGAGCCGGTCCTGCCAGGAAAATGCCTCCCATGGGGCAAGCCTCAGTTACCATGTGCTTAGATGACATGCTGGACACTGGACAGATCCCAGCCCGGCTCAGACAGCCTCAGCCTGAAGGGTATTGGGCTTCAGACAATGAGCTATGTGCACACACAGGAAACAAAGGCAAAACACAGTGACCGCCAGAGCTAAAGTGCTCTGCACATGAGACCGGAACCCAGGCAAGGAAGTGTCCGTCCTGCAGGTCCCAAGGAAAATCCAAGCTTCCACATGAGGAAAGGACCCTGCCCTGCATGGATGCCCTTTCTGCTGAGGGACAGGGATAGTGGCAGCTGGGCACCACCCCAGGGAACACAGGAGGGGGTGCCCATCTGCCAGTCCCATGCAACGGGGGTTCCACTGGAAAAGGAGGGAAGCACAGCTTTCAACTCACGGCTATACATGTGCTCTAGTGGGTTTGGCTGCGGAGGACTCGCTGGCCCCCCTGTGAGGCAATGCTGCCCGGGGGGAGCACGGCATGCTGGTGCTCTGGGCTCTGCTCCAGCTCCCCATGCAGCTCCAGACCCACTTCAAGGCCTTGGCTGGTGCCCATGTTTCAAGGTACAGTGGGCAGCCTGGGTGAGAGGAGGATCACTGCTGCAGACAGAGCATAGGGGGTGGGGGGTGTTTTCAGGCTCTGAGTCGTGGAATGCCCCTGCCGCCAGGGATCAGAATGGGACCCCGCTTCAAAGCACAGTGGCAGACGCATCTCATTGTGCCAGCTAGATGGAGGCTGTGGCATGGCTCCCTGCTGGCTGAGCAAAGGCACCTGGGAGAGCAGCAAGAGCAGCGCAGCACTGGGAAGGGGGGTGTAAATGATGCTGTTCAATGTGTGCACATGGGGTGCAATCCATCCCGGTGTCGTGGGCCATTTCTGCCAGGCTAACGGGTGACTTAGAACAGTCCCGCTGCCCCTCCACATGGGGGTGAGACTGATTTGTGGTGCCCGCAGACTCCAGCGCTGCCTAGAATAGGTTTAACATGTGCCTTGGTACCCATCTGGGAGAGCCCCGGGGTGGTGGTGATGTGTCAAAAGCACCAAGTTGACTTAGAAGCACAAGTCCTGTTGCCTTGTCCACCTGGAACTCCCCCCGTCAAGCTGTCCTGCCATGACTCAAGAGCGTGCATACAAATCTCAGGACAGGCTGTTAGGAAGCGGGGCAAAACCCCAAACTGACTGAGTGCTATACTGAGATTTCTCCAACCAGTCATTAAGTATTAATTCCTCAGGCACTGTACCGGCCTTAACTTTGAGTCACAGACAGTCCCCCAGGGTACTCCCATGTATCTCACCACTCAGGTGAGCATCCCTTTGTGACAGATGGTCCCTTACACCAGGGATCACAGCAATAGTCAGGTTTCAGAGTAGCAGCCGTGTTAGTCTGTATCCGCAAAAAGAACAGGAGTGCTTGTTAGTCTCTAAGGTGCCACAAGTACTCCTGTTCTTTCTTTGAGCAATAGTCAGGTTACTTCCAATCCCAAAGGACCAGCCACTTACCCCAGGTCAATGGTGTGACGTTATCTGATTAAAATATGACCATGTAGATCATTGTTGTGACCACTGTTATATAATTGCAACAAACCTTGCACAAAGTATGTGAAATAAGGTGTCTATGGAAAAGTTATGATTATGCTATTTGTATGCATATATCATTTTGGTATCTGAAGTTATGAATATTAACTATGTACCTGTATTTCAAACGTTCGCTCCTGTGGTAACACCCACAAAGTATTTAGCCTGCACATCTTGAAGGGACTATTCAAGTTAAATGGCTCATCAAGGAATTCAACTCACAATAGACCATGGAAGATGCCCATCCACACCTGATGGACTTTCATGTGAACATTCCTACTACAGCAGGGGTTCTCAAGACAAAGGGTTTGTCTACACTGGCAATTTACAGCACTGCAACTGTCTCACTCAAGGGTGTGAAAAAACACCCCCCTGAGCACAGCAAGTTTCAGCGCTGTAAAGCACCAGTGTAAACAGTGCCCCAGCGCTGGGAGCTACGCCCCTGGTGGAGGTGGGTTTTTTAGAGCTCTGGGAGAGCTCTCTTCCAGTGCTGCGCTGTGACCACACAAGCCATGTTAAAGCGCTGGCACAGCAGCGCTTTAGCATTGTCAGTGTAGACAAGCCCAAATGTTTTGGTGGCATCAGAGTGTGGCCACCAACTCTTGCTGTCTCGCACTTTTTCCTAAAATAATTAATTAGCTTTAGGAAAAACAAATAAATATGCACATACCCATGTCCAAGTCATTGTCATTTATTTATTGCTAGCTAGTAAGTCTGTTGTGAAAAGTGATAACATACAAGTATCACTTTTCACAGCAGACTTACTCTGCCCCGGCAAGCCTGGGGACAAATTAAGCCCTGGATGGGGGGCCAAGGAAGGCAGTGGAGGGCTAGAGCCACCAGAGTCTGGGGCCTGCTGCTGCACAGCTGGAGCCCGGGACTGGAACCTGAAGCCCTGCACCACTCCCACCACCCCAGAGCTGAACCCCAAAGCCTGAGCCCCACTGTCCCTGGGAAGGTAGAGAACTGTTCCTCCAGCATTGTGCCCCAGGTGTCTCCAGAGGGGGGCAGGCCCTAACCCCTGCCGGCGGTCCCAGTGACCAACACCAAGGCAGGACATCCAGGATCAACAGGGAGGGGGAGTGGCTGCTACTTTGCTCCCCTCACAGCCCAGGAGACTGTGGCCGCAAGAAAAGTCCCTGGTGCACACATGCGAGAAACGCTGAACTGGCGTATGGGTAATGGCCTCTACTATGATTAAGCAAAGAATGTATGGACATGTGACTTGCCCATGTGACTCCAAACACCATCTTGTTACCCGTAATTTTCTACAAACTAGAGCAATGGGTTTCCCTTCATTTGGCTATAAAAGTCCCTGGAAACATCTCCATTTTGCCTCTTTCCTGCTCAGACCTTTGGACTATGGACTTATATTATTGGGAGCATTCTAACCAAGGGACTGAGGACCTTCCAATGATTTGGAAGCAATTTATTCCATCACTGCTACAAGCCCGATCCAAGAACCTTGCACTTTAACCAATTTTAACTCTCATCTTTCTTTCTTTTTATAAATAAACCTTTAAATAATAGATACTAAAGGATCGGCAACAGCATGATTATTGGGCAAGATCTGAGTTATATATTGGCCTGGGTATGTGGCTGATCCTTTGGGATCAGAAGAACCCTTTGGTTGAGGAAATTGGTTTTAAATAACCACTCATCATTACATCTAGGGGTTGAATCCAGGACTGGAATACCCAAGGAGGCTGTAGATATATATATATAGAGAGAGAAAGATATACCTATCTCATAGAGCTGGAAGGGACCCTTAGTACAGCCCCTTGCCTTCACTAGCAGGACCAAGTACTGATTTTGCTCCAGACCCCTAAGTGGCCCCCTCAAGGATTGAACTCACAACCCTGGGTTATCAGTCCAATGCTCAAGCCATCCCTCCCCCACTTCTGACTTCTTGTTAGTCAGTGTGGTGAGACAGAAGTTTACTTGTGTTGCTGGTTTGGTATATCTTATGGGAGAATAACCACCAGCTTTGGGGTGTGTCTGCCCTCTTTCTCAGCAGTTTGTCCTGAATTTGGTATTCTCAGCTGTGAACCACGGAGACACGGTGACAAATGACACCTTAGATCTCACACCAAAGACAACTCTTGTAGCCAATTCTATAACAAACTACATACAGATTTACTAAATAGGAAAATGAGACCAGAGAGTTATTTACAAGGGTGAAGCGGGTAAACATACATACACAAATGAGTTACAATCTTAAGTTTCAAAAGGTAATAGAAACTTGTATAATAAGTGAGCTCTACTGGTATGTCTACACTGCAATAAAACACCCATGGCTGGCCCATATCATCTGACCTGGGTTCAGGCTGTGGGCTATAAAATGCCAGTGTAGACCTTCAGGGGAGGCGAGGGAAAGGCCCAGAGCCCAGGCTCCAGCCCAAGCCTGAACATCTTTCCTGCAATTTTATAACCCCGGGAGCCTGAGTGAGCTGACAAAGGCCAGCTGCGGGTGTTTTATTGCAGTGTAGACATGCCCTTAATGTCCTTTAGTGCTAACCCAGGCTAAGCAGCTGGGGATCTCTTGCTTATGCTTAAAAACCTTCCCCTGCAGAGTCCAAGCAGCATAGATACCAGTTCCTTCTTGTTAGGGGTTTTTATTTCCTCCCCACAGACACCCTGAGCTGTGAACTCGGCTGATGGAAGGAACCCACTTCCATGACTCATCTTCACTGGGGGAAGAACAGAGCAACAAAGTCTTTTGCTCTTTAATGTTCCACAATAGTCCATCCGGTGTTGATTGGACTTCCGTGTTGGCCAGGATGTGACACCTTCTGTTGGAGACCAGCACTTGGCACTAGTTAATGTCTCTCTCCTGGCTGGTGATTTACACAGTTCAGAGGCTCACAATGCAAATGCTCAAATATTACCGTACGATATGGGATCCAGAGGCTCTCAGTGAGATTAATGCTGCAGCAGCTCACAAACATCAACAGAGTCTAAACACTAAACACATTCTTATACCCGATACCCCTTGTAACCGCACAGCACACAGGTGAGCCAGACTGATCCAGCTGTGTACTTGTCAGTGTTCAGTTAAGACATGGGGACCTTGGCATGAGCTGACTCCTGTCTGCCAGCATCATCCCCCTCCCATCCCCTTGTCTCTGCCTGCGGGGTCACCACTCTTGACCAGCAGCAAGAGCCCTGTGCAGAGCAGCAGGGAAGCAAATACCCGTCTCCTCACCCATGTATGACCAAGTCACACCTGAGCCCCCCCATGCCTCCATGCAGCATTATCATTGTTATGCTTTATAATTTGGTGGTGCCAGAAGACACCAGTCAGGGATCGGGAGCCCATTGTGCTGGGCACGGTACTTCCTGGCTCTAGCAAACTCACCTGCATACTGCTCGCTCGCAAGCGCACCCTCCCCTCTCAAACACATGGCAGGAGTTAGCTAAGGGGAGAGTGGGGAGTAGATCTTTGCTCTTCAACAGGAAAGATGGAGAGGAGACTGGCAGAGCTTAGCTTGTGTAGTGTGGCAGAAAGAAGGCTGAGCAGGGATCTGATCATAGGTGCTAGAACTAGGGGTGCTGCCACACCCCTGGCTTGAAGTGGCTTCCATCTGATACAGGGTTCACACTTTGATTCAATGGCTCACTATACAAATGGTTC
This sequence comes from Malaclemys terrapin pileata, assembly GCF_027887155.1. Taxonomy (NCBI): domain Eukaryota; kingdom Metazoa; phylum Chordata; order Testudines; family Emydidae; genus Malaclemys; species Malaclemys terrapin. Next base: position 9,300,157 of record NC_071527.1, on the reverse strand, counting down.
CCACACCCCTGGATATGATTGCTCTCTAGAAATACATTGCGGGGTAATTGAGGTTGAAAAGCTATTGAAGCTAAAGGACAAATGGGTACAAACTGGCCACCAGCAAATTCAGGCTGGAAATTGGAAGATTTCTAACCATCAGAGCAGTGGGGTTCTGGAACAACCTTCCAACAGGGGTTGTGGGGGTTCCATAGTCCAGAGCACCTGTATTCCCTTTCCATGGTCCATCAATGGCACCCGCTCCTGGCTTCTCAGCCATCACCTCGCTTAGGCAGAGACCCAGATTAATCTCCTTCCTGGACAGGGTTTTATGGGCTGCACAGCTCCCTGCCTACATTGGGATGTCCCCACCAAGGCAGATCTAAGCAGGCCTGTGTCTGCACTTTGTTGTCGCCTCAGAGGCTGTGACCTGTTGTAACTGCCAGAGTGATGGTACCACCCACTCTTTCTAAGCAAGCACATTGATTCTCAAGGTGAAAGCATATCAGAGGACATGCATTAAACACAATCAAAGAACCTACACGCAGCTGCTAAGCACCAACTCCAGCCAGGGCTCTGCTAAGAGCCAGACCTATAAGCCCCATGCAGGATTTTCCTGTGCTTACAAGTTCAGAACAACCCTGCCCATTGATGGGTCAGTCTCTCCTTTCCACAGCTTGGGCCTTTGATCTTCAGATTCCGGGAACAGGTGCTTGGCAGACCAAGGCCCTGCCTCAGGTAAGACTTCAAAAGCTCTCCTGGGCACAGCTGGGTAACACAGACATACCCAGGCAGGTATATCTCCCTATGATCCACCAGCTTCTCAGTACTTCACCCAAGGGGACGGGGGGGGGGGGGGCAGGGTTCTGCCGAAAGTTAAGAGCTGGCTGATTGTCATGGTTATTGCCAGCTGTTTGCACAGGAAGCTATTTTAGAGCAATGTGACATGTAGGGTATTGAGATCCAAATCTGCTGGGAGTGAAACCTGTCACCTGAGGAGGGAGAGTCTGAGAGCTGACCAGTCAAAGTAAGAACAATGAACAGCCCTGGAGACAGCCTGTGTTTACTGTCTGCACTGGATGCAGGCTGGAGATTTACAAAAACAAACCCAGGAGAGGTTGGGGAGAGGGGGCTCCTTGGGCTAAGAGACAAAGAGTTTGTGACTGTAAGAGGAGAAGAAATGGCCCAAACAGATGATCCAGTACAGTGGAGTGACTGGGACAGTGGGGCGGGGGTGTCTCGTGAAAAGGGGGTCCCAGGTCTCTGAACTGGTTACGTGCTGCAAAAACTAACCAGTGGGTGAGAAGGTGAGAATGAGAAATATCTTCTTAGACAGGAAAGTCACTTTTTAAGATGCAACAGAGGGTCCTGTGGCACCTTTGAGACTAACAGAAGTATTGGGAGCATAAGCTTTCGTGGGTAAGAACCTCACTTCTTCAGATGCAAGTCACAGGACCCTCTGTTGCTTTTTACAGATTCAGACTAACACGGCTACCCCTCTGATACTTTTTAAGATGTACAGACTCTAGATTGCAGGAGGGGGGAGTTTACCTTATGTTTCCAAGCCTTATCTCAAGCTCTGATAAATAAACTTCTGTTTGGCTTTTCTCTAACCCGCGTGCCTTATGCAAAACAAAGTGTGACTGAGCTGAAACCAGTGAACTGGGGGGCCCTGTTTCTACAGAGGCAGCAGTCAGGGTACATTGCAGCTGTCTGGAAGATAGGGGGCGAGGCGCTCCGAGTAATAAAGTGGGGTGTGTCAGTTGCTAGCATGCAGCAGGAAACAGCCTGGAGCAGAGCGCCTGTGTTGCCTGTAGCCAGTGGATAGGGAGAGTTTCCCCTAGTGGGCCCTGATAGACATGGCTCCCTCCTGCTGTCAGCAGGGGACAGTAATTCACCCTGGACACCGCAGGTAACCCTAAAAAAGTGTCACAGCCACTGGGTTTTGCATAACCGGCACCAGAGCTGGGGCAGGGTGGGAGGGAAGTTTCATTCACCTCCTCCCAGATATTTCGCAGGAAATCCACTTCACTCCTATTGCCCCAAAAGTCCATTTTTGTCTGCCGCACTGGTCAGTGAAGTCCTTTGAGCCTCCAGGCCCACAATAATACATAATCTATTTGTTTAATCCAGCGGACCCCACAGATATGTCAGTTTACTTTAGTAAGGCCTCCCAAGGACACCGCAGGGAATTGCCATCTCTGCCATGGAGCAAACCACGTAACGAGAGAGAACCAGACGTTTATGAGTGTAACTGTATGATGGGGTTGCTTGTCATGGCGTGGGGTCAATGGTGAGCTGGGGCCAGTTCGCACCGGTTCACAAGAACTAGTTGCTAAATTTAGAAACCGGTATAGAACTGGTTGCTAAAGGGGCGGGCGGGTGGACAAACTCCGGTCCGTGGGCCACATCTGGCCCATGGGACTGTCCTGTCCGGCCCACCTGAGCTCCCAGCTGGGGAGGCTCCCCCAGCCCCTCCCCCGCTCCCCCACCGCAGAGCCGCAGCGTGCCGAGCCGCCAGCGCCAGCGCAGCTCTGCAGCTCCTGCTGCTTTGAGCAGCATGGTAAAGGGGCCGGGCCAGGGCTGTGAGGAGGGGTTGGCAGGGCTGCCCAGAGGGGGGGCAAGTGGGGCAATTTGCCCCTTGCCCCAGGCCCCGGGCCCCACAAGGGGCCCCACGAGAATCTCTGAGGCTCCTCCCTGGCCCCGCCTCCACCTTCCCCCCTACCCAACCCTCCCGTTCCCTGACTGCCCCCCCGAATCTCTGCCCCATCCAACCTCCCCCCCACTCCCTGTCCCCGGGACTCCCTGCCCCTTATCCAACCTGCCCCGGCCCCTTACCATGCCGCTTACCCCCGCCTCCTCCCTCTCCCAGAGCCTCAGCGCACCGTGTCCAGGAGCGGCCCTGGACAGCGCTGCAGCAGCGTGGCTCCAGTGGGGCCTGAACTCCTGATGCTCAGAGCCGTGTGGTAAGAGGGAGGGGCTGCGAGCTCTGAGCGGGAGGAGCTGCCATAGCTGCCTGGCCGCGCCTCCATGTAGGAGCCAGAGGGGGGACATGCTGCTGCTTCTGGGAGCTGCTTGAGGTAAGCATCGCCTGGAGCCTGCACCCCCTCCTGTGCCCCAACCCCCTGCCCCAATCCCGATCTGCTTCCCACCCTCCGAACCCCTCAGTCCCAGCCCGGAGCACCCTCCTGCACCCCAAACCCCTCATCCCCAACCCCACTCCAGAGTCTGCACCCCAAGCCAGAGCTCTCACACCCCCCAGCACCCCTGCCCCAGCCCAGAGGCCCCTCCCACCCTCTGAACCCCTCAGCCCCAGTCCAGAGCTCCCTCCTGCACCCCAAATCCCGCATCCTCTGGCCCCACACCAGAGCTTGCCCCCCCAGCCGGAGCCCTCAAACCCCCGAACACAACTCCCTGCCCCAGCCTGGTGAAAATGAGCAAGTGAGGGTGGGGAGAGTGAGCAACAGAGGGAGGAGGGATGGAGTGAGCAGGGGCAGGGCCTCTGAGATGGGGCGGGGCCTGGGCATAGCTTTGGAGAAGGGGCGGGGCAAGGGTGTTCAGTTTTGTGAGTAGAAAGTTGGCAACCCTAATCTGAAGAGACTGGTCCAGACTTCAGGAGGGAACTCTGTGCATTAGGACTGTGGGGGTGAGACTATTGCTTGATTCAAATCCTGTTTAGTTTATAGAATATAGATTGTATGGTTATTTTTATTTTCTTTGGTAACAATCTCTGTCCTTCCACTTATAACCACGTGAAATCTATCTTTCTGTAGTTAATAAATCTGTTTCATAGTTTACCTAAAACAGCGTTTTTCTTGAAGTGCTTAGGGAATTGGCTCAGTGTACAAAAGCTGGTGCATTGTCCTCTCCATGTTGAGGGAGGGGGAGACTGGATTATAAATTTACACTGGTCAGGCTTCTGAGCAGGGCAGGATGGTACAGCTCAGGGGTGGAAGGCTGGGAAGCTGGGGGGAATTGGCTTGAGCCTCTCTGCTGGTTCATGAGTAAGGCTAAGCTTATGTCATGGTTATTTTTAATAAAAGTCACGGACAGGTCACGGGCAATAAACAAAAATTCACGGAAGCCGTGACCTGTCTGTGACTTTTGCTGTTGTGGCTCCATGGTTTCCCCTGCCACCATGGTAGCTTGGAGCTGTGGGGTTCCCCCTCCGCCCACGGCAGCTGGAACTGCAGGGTGACCATGTTTCCCAAAGAGAAAACGGGACCCCCGCCCCCAGCCACTCACCTGAGGCGTCGCCCTTTCCTCCCCCCCCCCGTCCCCCACGCCTATGGCACAAAATACTCTAGTCTCCCATGGGCTGAAATACTTTGCTCTTATTTCGGTTGTCTGGTGTAGTGTGCCGAGTGCGGGTGCTGTCTGGGGCTGGAGGAGGAGGTGAGATCGGATGACCTGGTGATCCCTTCTGGCCTCTGACTCTGCCCCTCTTCTCTCTGCACCGGTTTGGTGCAAGAATGATCAGCAGTTTTAAGGCAGGATCAGGCCTTCTCTGGGGGGTTGCTGTTAGGATTTCTCCTGGCTCTAAGATGTTCCCTGGCATAGGCTGGCCCCGAGGTAATTAACTTCATGCAGATGAATCCAACAGATTCCAGTCTGGATTTGTTCCTGCAAATAAAAACAGCCAGTCCAAATTCTCTGGCACCTAACCAGCCCAGAAGGGCACTGGGCAGGAAAGCCGGGGCAAAGATAAAATGAGCAAAAATGAAATTGAATTTGATTGCATGGAAAGAGCTAAGTAAAGCTGATGGTGGATTGGAGGCTCCTGGAATGGAAAGCAGAGTTTGCAGAGGGGAGTTGAGGATGCAGAGGTAGGGGAAGGGCAGGTGAGATTGCAGAGGGGCAGGGGGCTAAGGGTGTGGGGAAGGGAGGGAGGGAGGAGAAGGGAGCAATACAGCGGTGCACAGAAAATCGAAGGAAGTTTTTTGAGAATGTTGGGGACAACTTCCTGGTGCGAGTGCTGGCAGGGCCGCCCAGAGGATTCAGGGAGCCTGGGGCAAAGCAATTTCGGGGGCCCCTTCCATAAAAAAAGGTTGCAATACTATAGAATACTATATTCTCATGGGGGCCCCAGCAGGGCCCGGGGCCTGGGGCAAATTGCCCCACTTGCCCCCCCTCTGGGCGGCCCTGAGTGCTGGAAGAACCAACTAGGGGCCGTGCTCCTCTAGACCTGCTGCTCACAACCAGGGAAGAATTGGTAGGGGAAGTAGAAGTGGGTGGCAACCTGAGCAGCAGTGACCATGAGATGGCCAAGTTCAGGATTCTGACAAACAGGGTCGGCTCTGGCTTTTTTGCCACCCCAAGCAAAACAAAAAACAAAAAAACCTGCAGGGCAGCTGGAGCAGCAAAGCCAAAAAAGAAAAAGAAAAAAAACAAACGTGTGGGACGGCCGGAGCCAGGGTGCAGGGGGACTCCCTGTGCTGCAGACGTGTCCCGGGCAGCAGAGTGCATGCCCCAGCTACCGGGGGGGAGAGAGAGGGAGCGGGGAAGAGAGAGACGGGGGGCAGCCAGGGCTTCCTTCAGCGGGGCGCTTGCGACACGGCCCTTCCCGCCGCGCCACCTGCCAGGAGGGCTCCGCACCGCTCCAGTCGGTGGGGAGGGAAGGACGCGGGCTGCCCTGCCAGGCTTGCTGCAGACCTGGCACTGGCTGGGGCAGACGGAGCGCGCAGCCCGCTCCCAGCAGGGCGTTCCCCTCCTCCGCGCCGCCGCCCCCTATAGGGTGGCTGGAGCGGCGAAGCAAAAAAAAAAAGGATTGGAGGGAATGCCACCCCTTAGAATCTGCCGCCCCAAGCACAAGCTTGCTCGGCTGGTGCCTGGAGCCAGCCCTGCTGACAAAAGGAAGAAAGATGAGGAGCAGAATACAGACCCTGGACTTCAGAAAAGCAGACTCCCAGGATCCCCGGGGAGGCTAATTTGAGGGGGAAAGAAGTATTTTAAGGAAGTCTTATTGAGGGTGCAGGAACAAACCATCCTGATGTGCAGAAAGAACAGTAAATATGGCAGGCGACCAGCTTGGCTTAACAGAGAAATCTTCAGTGAGCTTAAACACAAAAAGGAAGCTTACTTGGGAGGAGTATAAAAATAATGCTTGAGCATGCAGGGGTGTAATCAGGAAGGCCAAAGCACAAGTGGAGTTGCAGCTAGCAAGGGATGTGAAGGGTAACAAGAAGGGTTTCTACAGATATGTTAGCAACAAGAAGAAGGTCAGGGAAAGTGTGGGACCCTTACTGAATGGCGAGGCAACCTAGTGACAGATGATGTGGAAAAAGCTGAAGTACTCAATGCTTTTTTTTTTTTCCCCTTCGGTCTTCACAGACAAGGTCAGCTCCCAGATGGCTGCACTGGGCAGCACAGTATAGGGAGGAGGTGAGGAGCCCTCAGCAGTGAAAGAACAGGTTAAGGACTATTTAGAAAAGCTGGACATGCACAAGTCCAAGGGGCAGATCTAATGCATCCAAGGGTGCTGAGGGAGTTGACTGATGTGATTGCGGATCCATTGGCCATTATCTTTGAATACTCATGGCGATTGGGGGGAGGTCCCAGATGACTGGGAAAAGGCCAATATCATACCCAGCTTTAAAAAAGGGAAGAAGGCGGATCCGGTGAACTACAGACCGGTCAGCTTCACCTCAGTCCCTGGAAAAATTATCGAGCAGGTCCTCAAGAAATTCATTTTGAAGCACTTGGAGGAGAGGAAGGTGACCAGGAACAGTCAACATAGATTCACCAAGGGCAAGTCATGCCTGACCAACCTGATTGCCTTCTATGATGAGATAACTGGGTCTGTGGATGAGGGGAAAGCAGTGGACGTGATATATCTTGATTTTAGCAAAGCTTTTGCTACAGTCTCCCACAGTATTCTTGCCAGCAAGTTAAAGAAGTATGGATTGGATGAATGGACTATAAAGTGGATAGAAAGCTGACTAGATTGTCGGGCTCAATGGGTAGTGATCAACGGCTCCATGTCTAGATGGCAGCCGGTATCAAGTGGAGTACCCCAAGGGTTGGTCCTAGCGCTGGTTTTGTTCATTAATTATCTGGATGATGAGATGGATTGCACCCTCAGCAAGTTCACAGATGACACTAAACTGGGGGGAGAGGTGGTTACGCTGGAGGGAAGGGATAGGGTCCAGAGTGACCTAGACAAATTAGAGGATTGGGCCAAAAGAAATCTGATGAGGTTCAACAAGGACAAGTGCAGAGTCCTGAACTTAGGACGGAAGTATCCCATGCACTGCTACAGGCTGGGGACTGACTGGCAAAGCGGTATTCTGCAGCAAAGGACTTGGGGATTACAGTGGACGAGAAGCTGGATATGAGTCAGCAGTGTGCCCTCGTTGCCAAGAAGGCCAACGGCATATTGGGCTGCATTAGTAGGAGTGTTGCCAGTAGATCGAGGGAAGTGATTATTCCCCTCTATTTGGCACTGGTGAGGCCATATCTGGAGTATTGTGTCCAGTTTTGGGCTCCCCCACTACAGAAAGGATGTGGACAAATTGGAGAGAGTCCAGCGGAGGGCAATGAAAATGATTAGTGGGTTGGGGTACGACTTACGAGGAGAGGCTGAGGGAACTGGGCTTATTTAGTCTGCAGAAAAGAAGAATGAGGGGGGATTTAATAGCTGCTTTCAACTACCTGAAGGGGGTTTCCAAAGAGGATGGAGCTCAGCTGTTCTCAGTGGTGGCAGATGACAGAACAAGGAAGAATGGTCTCAAGTTGCAGTGGGGGAGGTCTAGGATGGATATTAGGAAACACTATTTCACTAGGAGGGCGGTGAAGCACTGGAATGCGTTACCTAGGGAGGTGGTGGAATCTCCTTCCTGTGAGGTTTTTAAGGCCCGACTTGACAAAGCCCTGGCTGGGATGCTTTAGTTGGGGATTGGTCCTGCTTTGAGCAGGGGGTTGGACTAGATGACCTCCTGAGGTCTCTTCCAACCCTAATATTCTATGATTCTCTGATTCTATGGGCAGGGGAGATTGCAGAGGGGCACAGGGCTAAGGGTGCAGGAGGGAGGGAGGGAGGGGAAGGGTAGGGGAGATTGCAGAGGGGCAGGGGGTTAAGGGGGCAGGGAAAGGGCAAGTGAGATTGCAGAGGGGCGGCGGGCTGTGGCAAAGTGTGAATACAAACTTAGATAAAGTAGAAATTAGAACTATTGCTTCTAAATTCTTAGTAGGAAAAACTGAATTTGGCAGCGGGCGCCCCACTGCTGCAGACCTGCCCACCCAGGCTGTGAGCGCCACAATGAGCAGGGTCAGACGTGCTCGCCAATGGGTTAAGACACTTCCACAGAAATCCCAGATCCCTGCAAAAATTGTGTCAAGTCCATGGCCAGCGGTGAACCAACAACCCAGCCCGGGATGCCTCAGCTGAGACAAGCCCCCATTCTGAGCACGTGATTATCAAAGATCCCGTCCATATTGCAATGGTCAAAGTGTCCTGGTCAAATGCCCATGTGAAGAACTACATCAATGACTAGCTGTGCTGGGTACTAACCCACCTGAACCCCATGGGTACATATTTGGCACAGCAAACCCTTGCCACTGCTCACCATTGCCTGTGCTATTGTGACTACATGACTATTTTTAGTATGCTAGCTGGATGAGAACTAACACAAGTATTTCTACATGCTGGGAATCACACTCCCAGTGCCACGTGAAGACATACTGGTAGGTGCAGAGAGTTTAAGGGACCTTTCTGATCATCTAGTGTGACCTCCGTACACAGACCAGAGAACCTCACCCAGTGATCTCTGCAGCAAACCCAGAACTTCTAGATGAGCTTGAGCAGTGGTTCTGAACCAGGGGTACATGTGCCCTCGGGGGTATACAGAGGTCTTCTGGGAGTACATCAACTCATCTAGAGATTTGCCTAGTTTTACAGCAGGCTACATAAAAAGCACTAGCAAAGTCAGTACAAACTAAAATTTCATACAGACGAAATCCGAAAGGAAGCAATTTGCCAGTAACAGTGTGGCTGGGACACGTTTGTATTTTTATGTCTGATTTTGTAAGCAATGGTTTTTAAGTGAGGTGAAACTTGGGGTACACAAGACAAATCAGCCTCCGGAATAAGGTACAGTAGCCTGGAAAGGCTGAGAGCCACTGAGCTGGGGGGGATCTCTGAAAAAGACACCCAGTCTTGGTTTAAGGACTCCAAGGGGTGGTGAATCCTCCAGGTCCCTACATCCATTGCTCCTACGGTCAATGATCCTCATTATTAAAAACATGAACCTTATTTCCAGCCTGAATTTGTTAAGCTTCATCTCCCAGCCACTGCATGTTCTTCTGCCTTTGACAGATTAAAGAGCCTGCTGCTTTCAGAAAGTTCACCCTGTGTGTGTTCTCATAGACTGTGAGCAAGTCACCTCAGCAATATCACTCAGGCATGCAAGAGTGAAATCAGGAAGGCCAAATTGCACTTGGAGTTGCAGCTAGCAAGAGATGTTAAGAGTAACAAGAAGGGTTTCTTCAGGTATGTTAGCAACAAGAAGAAAGTCAAGGAAAGTGTGGGCCCCGTACTGAATGACAGAGGCAACCTAGTGACAGGGGATGTGGAAAAAGCTAATGTACTCAATGCTTTTTTTGCCTCTGTCTTCACAAACAAGGTCAGCTCCCAGACTGCTGCACTGGGCAGCACAGTATGGGGAGGAGGTGACCAGCCCTCCATGGAGAAAGAAGTGGTTCGGGACTATTTAGAGAAACTGGATGAGCACAGATCCATGGGGCCAGATGCGTTGCATCAGAGGGTGCTAAAGGAGTTGGTGGATGTGATTGCGGAGCAATTGGCCATCATCGTTGACAACTCATGGCGATCAGGGGAGGTCCCAGATGACTGGAAAAAGGCTAATGTAGTGCCCATCTTTAAAAAAGGGAAGAAGGAGGATCCGGGGAACTACAGGCCAGTCAGCCTCACCTCAGTCTCTGGAAAAATCATGGAGCAGGTCCTCAAGGAATCAATTATGAAACACTTAGGCCTGGTCTACACTACGGGTTTAGGTCGACTTTAGCAGCGTTAAATCGAATTAAGCCTGGACACGTTCACACGACGAAGCCCTTTCTTTCGACTTAAAGGGCCCTTTAAACCGGTTTCTTTACACCACCTTCGACGAGGGGATTAGCGATAAAATCGGCCTTTGTGGGTCGGAATTGGGGTAGTGTGGATGGAATTCGACATTATTGGCCTCCGGGAGCTATCCCACAGTGCTTCATTGTGACCGCTCTGGACAGCACTCTCAACTCAGATGCACTGACCAGGTAGACAGGAAAAGACCCGCGAATGTTTGAATTTCATTTCCTGTTTGCCCAGCGTGGAGAGCACAGGTGACCACGCAGAGCTCATCAGCACAGGTAACCAGTGATGGAGTCCCAGGATCGCAAAAGAGCTCCAGCATGGACCGAACAGGAGGTACGGGATCTGCTCGCCATATGGGGAGATGAATCAGTGCTAGCTGAACTCCGTAGCAGTAAAAGAAATGGCAAAGTATTAGAAAAGGTCTCCAAGGCCATGAAGGACCGAGGCCATAACAGGGACACACAGCAGTGCCGCGTGAAAATTAAGGAGCTACGGCAAGCCTACCACAAAGCCAGAGAAGCAAACGGAAGGTCCGGGGCAGAGCCGCAAACTTGCCGCTTATACGCGGAGCTGCATGCCATTCTAGGGGGTGCAGCCACCACTACCCTAACCGTGTGCTATGACTCCGTCAATGGAGAAACACACAGGGAAGAGGGTTCGGGGAACGAGGAAGACAAGGATGGAGGTAATGTAGGTAGCTCACAGCAGCAAGGAAGCGGAGAAACCGGTTTCCCCAACAGCCAGGATATGTTTGTCACCCTGGACCTGGAACCAGTAACCCCCGAACTCACCCAAGACCCCGAGGGCACATAGGAGACCTCTGGTGAGTGTACCTTTGTAAATATTACACATGGTTTAAAAGCAAGCGTGTTTAATGATTAATGATTAATTTGCCCTACTACTCCAGCTACTGGAAAAGTCTGTTAACGTGTATGGGGATGGAGCGGAAATCCTCCAGGGATATCTCCAGAAAGCTCTCCTTCATGTACTCCCAAAGCCTTTGCAAAAGGTTTCTGGGGAGGGCTGCCTTATCCCGTCCGCCATGGTAGGACACTTTAGCACACCAGGCCAGTAGCACGTAGTCTGGAATAATTGCATAACAAAGCATGGCAGCGTATGGTCCCGGTGTTTGCTGGCATGCAGAAAACATCCATTCCATTTCTCTCTTTGTTATCCTCAGGAGAGTGATATCATTCACGGTCACCTGGTTGAAATGGGGTGATTTTATTAAGGGGCCATTCAGAGGTGCCCGTTCATGCTCTTCTGAACAGAAATGTTCCCCGCTGTTAACCACGCGGTGGGGGGAGGGGTGAAGTGGTCATCCCAGAGAATCGTGTGTGTGTGTGGGGGGTGGTTTACTTGGGTTTGTGCTGCATGTTAACCCAGAAACCGCAGCCCCTCCTTTTACATTGAAAACCCATTTTAAATGGCCAACCCAATTCATCCTTGATATGGGAAATGAGGGCGCTGCTGTTTGAAACCATTCCCACATGTTAAGAAGGTTAAAAAAGCCAAAAGACTGTGGCTTACCATGGCTGCCTGCAAGCCGAAATCTGTTGCCTGGCACTGCATGAGTGATCTCTCATACCAAACTGGCAGGCAGAGGAAAAATGTGACCTTGTAACGAAAGAGTGTACCCATTGTTCTCTAAAATGTGTCTTTTTTAACCACCTCTCCCTTCTCCTCCACCAGCTGCAAATGTTTCGCCTTTGCAGAGGCTAGTGAACATTAGAAAGAGAAAACAGAGGACGCGGGACGATATGTTCACGGAGCTCCAGATGTCCTCCCATGCTAACAGAGCACAGCAGAATGCGTGGAGGCAGTCAATGTCAGACATGAGAAAAGCACAATATGAACGAGAGGAGAGGTGGCGGGCTGAATGGCGGGATGAAAAGAACAAGTGGCGGGCTGAAGATGATAGGTGGCGTCAGCTTGCAGACAGAAGGCAAGAGTCAATGCTCCATCTGCTGGAGCATCAAACTGATATGCTCCAGCGTATGGTTGAGCTGCAGGAAAGGCAGCAGGAGCAGAGACCGCCGCTACAGCCCCTGTGTAACCAACAGCCCTCCTCCCCAAGTTCCATAGCCTCCTCACCCAGATGCCCAAGAACACGGTGGGGGGGCCTCCGGCCACCCAGTCACTCCACCCCAGATGATTGCCTAAGCATCAGAAGGCTGGCCTTCAATAAGAGTTAAAGTTTTAAAATGCAGTGTGTCCTTTTCCATCCCTCCTCCCCCACCCATCCCAGGCTACCTTGGCAATTATCCCCCTACTTGTGTGAGGAATTAATAAAGAATGCATGAATGTGAAATAACAATGACTTTATTGCCTCTGCAAGCGGTGCTCAAAGTGGGGAGGGGAGGGTGGGGGTGGTTGGTTTACAGGGAAGTAGAGTGAACCGGGTCGGGGGGGCGGAGGGTTCATCAAGGAGAAACAAACAGAAGTTTCACACCGTAGCCTGGCCAGTCACAAAACTCGTTTTCAAAGCTTCTCTGATGCGCACCGCGCCCTGCTGTGCTCCTCTAACCACCCTGGTGTCTGGCTGCACGTAATCAGCAGCCAGGCGAGTTGCCTCAACCTCCCACCCCGCCATAAATGTCTCCCCCTTACTCTCACAGATATTGTGGAGTGCACAGCAAGCAGCAATAACAATGGGGATATTCTTTTCGCTGAGGTCTGAGCGAGTCAGTAAGCTGCGCCAGCGTGCTTTTAAACGTCCAAATGCACATTCCACCACCATTCGGCACTTGCTCAGCCTATAGTTGAACAGGTCCTGACTCCTGTCCAGGCTGCCTGTGTACGGCTTCATGAGCCATGGCATTAAGGGGTAGGCTGGGTCCCCAAGGATCACGATAGGCATTTCAACATCCCCAACAGTTACTTTCTGGTCCGGGAAGAAAGTCCCTTCCTCCAGCTTTCGAAACAGACCAGAGTGCCTGAAGACGCGAGCATCATGTACCTTTCCCGGCCATCCCACGTTGATGTTGGTGAAACGTCCCTTGTGATCCACCAGGGCTTGCAGCAGCATTGAAAAGTACCCCTTGCGGTTTATGTACTCGGTGGCTTGGTGCTCCGGTGCCAAGATAGGGATATGGGTTCCGTCTATGGCCCCACCACAGTTTGGGAATCCCATTTCAGTAAAACCATCCACTATTGCCTGCACGTTGCCCAGAGTCACTACCCTTGATATCACCAGGTCTTTCATTGCCCTGGCAACTTGGATCACAGCAGCCCCCACAGTACATTTGCCCACTCCAAATTGATTCCCGACTGACCGGTAGCTGTCTGGCGTTGCAAGATTCCACAGAGCTATCGCCACTCGCTTCTCAACTGTGAGGGCTGCTCTCATCCTGGTATTCTGGCGCTTCAGGGCAGGGGAAAGCAAGTCACAAAGTTCCATGAAAGTGCCCTTACGCATGCAAAAGTTTCGCAGCCACTGGGAATCGTCCCACACCTGCAGCACGATGCGGTCCCACCAGTCTGTGCTTGTTTCCCAGGCCCAGAATCGGTGTTCCACGCCATGAACCTGCCCCAGTGATACCATGATTTCCACATTGCTGGGGCCCGTGCCTTGTGAGAGGTCTATGTCCATGTCAATTTCCTCATCACTCTCTTCGCCGCGCTGCAATTGCCTCCTCGGCTGGTCCGGGTTTTGCCTTGGCATGTCCTGGCTCTGCATATACTCCAGGACAATGCGTGTGGTGTTCATAGTGCTCATAATTGCCACGGTGATCTGAGCGGGCTCCATGATCCCAGTGCTAGCTATGGTGCCTGGTCTGAAAAAAGGCGCGAAACTAGTATCTGACGGACCAGGAGAAGGAGGGAGGGCGGGAGGGAGGGAGGGCCGAGTGACGACATGGTGTACAGGTACAGGGAATTAAAGTCAAGAAAGGTGGCTGTGCATCAGGGAGAAACACAAACAACTGTCAAACAGAATGGTCCCCCCAAAGATTAAACTGAAAATCCTGGGTTTAGCAGGCCGTTGATTTCACGGAGGGAGGGGAAGCAAATGAATACAGAAGAAATCTATTTTTTACATCTTAAGCAGGCAGCCGACGGTGCAGCATGACTGGAATGCGTTACTCTGCAGTACGACGACAACGGATACCAGTCGTAATATACCATCTTCTACCAAAAGGCAAGGGGCTGCTGCTGTGTAGCAATGCAGCCCCACGTCTGCCAGCCCCACATCTGCCAGCACCCAGATCGCCCTCGGCCTCTTCTGGGTGCTTAGCAGACAACACTGGGCAATTGGCAGAAAATAGCATACTACGACTGATAGCCATCATCATCGAGACAGTAGCATGTCTGCCCAGGTGCCCATGATTGACAGCCACTGCAGTACGACGACGATGGTTACCAATCGTAATATACCATCTTCTACCAAAAGGCAAGGGGCTGGTGCAATGCAGCCCTACGGCTGCCAGCCCCACGGCTATTAGTCATGCTACACCGTCTTCCGCCAAAAGGCAGTTAGCAGCTGCTGCTGTGTAGCAATGCAGTCCCACGTCTGCCGGCATCCAGAGGACATATGGTGACGGTGAGCTCAGCTGAGCTGAGCGGGCTCCATGCTTGCCGTGGTATGTTGTCTGCACAGGTAACCCAGGTAAAAAGGCGTGAATCTATTGTCTGCCGTTGCTGTGACGGAGGGGGAGGGGCCTGACGACATGTACCCAGAACCTCCCGCAACACTGTTTTGCATCATCCGGGCATTGGGATCTCAACCCAGAATTCCAATGGGCGGTGGAGACTGCAGGAACTGTGGGATAGCTGTGGGATAGCTACCCATAGTGCAATGCTTCGGAAGTCGACGCAAGCCTCGGTACTGTGGACGCGGTCCGCCGACTAGAGCACTTAGAGCATTTTATGTGGGGACACTGTATACAACAGATTTCTATAAAACCGGCTTCTACAAATTCGAACTAATTTCGTAGTGTAGACATACCCTTAGAGGAGAGGAAAGTGATCAGGAACAGTCAGCATGGATTCTCCAAGAGGAAGTCATGCCTGACTAACCTAATTGCCTTCTATGATGAGATAATTGGCTCTGTGGATGAGGGAAAGCAGTGGATGTGTTATTCCTTGACTTTACAAAGCTTTTGATATTGTCTCCCACAGTATTCTTGCCGCCAAATTAAAGAAGTATGGGCTGGATGAATGGACTGTAAGGTGGATAGAAAGCTGGCTAGATCGTCGGGCTCAACGGGTAGTGATCAATGGCTCCATGTCTAGTTGGCAGCCGGTTTCAAGCGGAGTGCCCCAAGGGTAGGTCCTGGTGCCAGTTTTGTTTAATATCTTTATTAATGATCTGGAGGATGGTGTGGACTGCACTCTCAGCAAGTTTGCAGATGACACTAAACTGGGAGGCGTGGTAGATACGCTGGAGGGTAGGGATCAGATACAGAGGGACCTAGACAAATTAGAGGATTGGGCCAAAAAAAACCTGATGAGGTTCAACAAGGACAAGTGCAGAGTCCTGCACTTAGGACGGAAGAATCCTATGCACTGCTACAGACTAGGGACCGAATGGCTAGGTAGCAGTTCTGCAGAAAAGGACCTAGGGGTCACAGTGAACGAGAAGCTGGATATGAGTCAACAGTGTACTCTTGTTGCCAAGAAGGCTAATGGCATTTTGGGCTGTATAAGTAGGGGCATTGCCAGCAACAAGGAAAGTGATCATTTCCCTTTATTCGACATTGGTGAGGTCTC
The DNA here is from genome assembly GCF_027887155.1 of Malaclemys terrapin pileata. Lineage (NCBI taxonomy): Eukaryota > Metazoa > Chordata > Testudines > Emydidae > Malaclemys > Malaclemys terrapin. Next base: position 9,284,382 of record NC_071527.1, on the reverse strand, counting down.
ATCTGGAGTACTGTGTCCAGTTTTGGGCCCCACAGTACAAGAAGGATGTGGAAATATTGTAAAGAGTCCAGCGGAGGGCAACAAAAATGATTAGGGGTCTGGAGCACATGACTTATGAGGAGAGGCTGAGGAAACTGGGATTGTTTAGTCTCCAGAAGAGAAGAATGAGGGGGGATTTGATAGCTGTTTTCAATTACCTGAAGGGGGGTTCCAAAGAGGATGGAGCTCGGCTGTTCTCAGTGGTGGCAGATGACAGAACAAGGAGCAATGGTCTCAAGTTGCAATGGGGGAGGTCCAGGTTGGATATTAGGAAACACTATTTCACTAGGAGGGTGGTGAATCACTGGAATGCGTTACCAAGGGAGGTGGGGGAATCTCCTTCCTTGGAGGTTTTTAAGGCCCGGCTTGACAAAGCCCTGGCTGGGATGTTTTAGTTGGGAATTAGTCCTGCTATGAGCAGGGAGTTGGACTAGATGACCTCCTGAGGTCCCTTCCAACCCTGATATTCTATGATTCTATGATTCTAAGTCACCTCTTACCCATCAATTCGTTGGTAATGTAAATAGATGGAACTTCTGTGGACTGTTGCCCTAAGGCAGGTTTTCTAGTCCTCCTAGAATCATAGACGTGTAGGGCTGGAAGGGACCTCAAGAGACCACCTAGCCCAGCGTCCTGAGCTGAGGCAGGGCCAAGGACACTTAGGCCATCCCCCAAATTGGTCTTGAAGCTCTTTTCTGAGCCCTTGAGTGATGCGAACGCGAAGCATTCCAATCCCATGAGCCAGCCACCCCTCATGAGAGCGGATCAGAAATCGAGAGATGGTTAAAAATAACAACCGTGGGGATTTTTGGTTTGGCTTTTGGGTTTTGTGTCTTTAGGGCTCACCTTCTTCAGCTTTTCACCCCTCCATTAAGGCTAGAAACTTATTTTCACAAAAATTGAAAGCCACAAGGCTCTTGTAATCACCTGAGTCCAGGAGTTGGGACTTTCCGAAAACTCCAAATATCAGGCACAGAGCTGGCCTCAGTCTGTCTGGTGGGGTGGGGGTGACTGTTCAGGTCCCACCTGATGCAACATCAGCTCCTGAGATAGGTGACCGTGCCAGCAGATAGGGGATCTTGGAGGACAACTACTGCATTGGTGGGGTGCAAAATAAACTTTATTAAGAAAATGCAAAAACAGGGAAAATTCAATAGTGAGGGGTACGGGGTTTGTTAAGGTAGACAATTGGGGAGGGGTTTTTTTTAGTAAATAGGATAGGGGGTTTCAATAGTGGGGTACAATACAGTGGGGTCCAATACAGTTGGTAACCAATTAACACTGAAGTATAAATGTAACAGGTAGCTAACAGTTCCTATGTAAAAGGTGTGTCACAGCAGCATATAACCAACTAACAGTTATGGGCAAAATCTGTTAAATAACCAACAACTCTAGGTAAAAATATGTCACAGTGGTGTAAATGTAAAATGTGAGGTGTGTTAGAGAGCAAAAGGGTAACCAATGGGGTTTTATGCTAGACTTCAGTAATACAATTGAGGTTTGGCAGCAGCAGGAGCGGGGTGAGCACATGGGAGAAGGGATTAAAAGAGAGAGAGAAAGGTAGTGGTAGAGGAGTGAGGTTGGGGGATGGGGAAGAGGAGCATGTGGTGGAGCAGAGACCAAAGGCAGAGGTGCTGCGGAGGGAGATTTAAACTCAGGGAGACACAGAGAGCAGACAGGCTGCAAGTTTAAACACCAGAGAGACTGCAACGAGTGACTGGGGAGCTTGGGGGGAGACACGGGCAAGCTCGGGGTGGGGGGTTAGGGCAGCGGGAAGACAGACTTAACCACAATTATACAGAACACAGTCAAATCTTATCTATGATCTAACTTAACCAAGACTACACAAATTAGCGAGTAACAGAACACAATGCAACAATTTTTTTAAACCTAACTTACAGAGCACAATACAAACAATTCTTTAAACCTAACTTAACCACAGCTATGCAAAACGAAATTGCAACTTATCTAGACTAAGAACCTGATTCTAATAGGTGCACCTTACACTATGCCGCTTCTTTGATCGGGAGGGGGAGCAGTTCCGGAGGGCAGAGTGGTGTGTGCCCAGGGTACAGCCCCGGGGGGGGGGGAGGGGGAGAGGAGTTAACTAGTGGTGGTTGCAGCAGTGGGGTGGCTGCAAGCCGGCAGCCCAGGATACAGTCCAGGAAGGCACAGCCTAGCAGCGGCACAGGCTTATTTCCAGCAGCAAAGGCGCTGCAGAGCAAGAAACAGATTACAGATACAGACCAAGGAGTTAGCTTGGGTCTGTCTTCTGGGGAAACAAGGCCAGCAGCTAGGACAGGGGGAATTTGCAAGAGGGAGTTCTTATCAATCCCCAGGACAGCAGCAAGCGCAGAGACAGGAACGGCAGTAGCATCGGAGGACTCGATTCTCTTACAATAATCAGGAGATCTCCAGGCACAAATTTTGTTGTTCGTGGGAGGGGAGTTTAAAAACGGGGGTACACTCAAAAACAAATGAGAGCGGGGAGAGGGCCCCCCAAAGACCCCTAGCTGATCAGACCAGGTGGCAAAGCAAGGACCTTCTCCGAGGTCTGATCAGAAAATGTCCGGCTTTAAAGGCAAACCGAGGCAGTTTCCCACCAGTACTTTTGATTGGCTCCTCTTGATACAGGGGAGGAGAGAAGGCAGGGAAAGGCTGCAGGTAAGCACAGGCATGCTGGGCATGTTTTGTGCCACAGGTATGACTCATATGCTTAATTAGTTGGCCACTTCAGGTCTTGCATTTCTGGGCAGCTCCCCCAACACCGAGCCCGGGTCTGAACAAAGGAACCAAACAAAGAAGCAAGAAGCCCCCTCCCTAGGCAGAGCAATGGCTCCAGTTGGGGTACGTCTATACTTACTTCCTGGTCCGGATGTAAGCGATCGATCTTCTGGGATCGATTTATTGCGTCTTGTCTAGACGCAATAAATCGATCCCGGATCAATCCCGGACATGCTTGCCGTCGACGCCGGTACTCCAGCTCAGCGAGAGGAGTACGCGGCATCGACGGGGGAGCCTGCCTGCAGCGTCTGGACCCGCAGTAAGTTCAGACTAAGGTACTTCGAATTTAGCTACGTTATTAACATAGCTGAATTTGCGTACCTTAGTCCGAAGTGGGGGGTTAGTGTGGACCAGGCCTTAGTCTGTACAAGCCATTCCTATGAATAGGGCTGTGACTTTAGTTAGCACAATGGCCGGGAGGGGCGGCCACACAGGACAAACAGAAAGGAGAGGGGGAAAAGGAATGCAGCAGGGGGACAGCTGTAACAGACGGTAGGAACCTAAGTCTGTCTCTTGGTCTATGTTACACGGGAGGTCACACTAGATAATCCTGTCTGCCCTTCAAATCCATGACTAGTTTAGCTGGGGGGGTGGAAGATGCAATTGTCTGCTAGAGCAGGGACCCAGCTGACTATTCAGCGTTGTGGACAATGTTGTGTTTTACAGGTAAGTGCACAGATACGTTCCTGGGGAGTCTCCTGGCTGTTGGTGTGGCAGTGTCATACGCAGCTAGCTAGTGCCCCGTGTGATACACGAAGCGTGCGGGATAACACAAAAGGCAAGGCCACACAATCAAGTGGTCTGGGGCTAGCTCGGCAGCCCTAGTCAATTCCCAGCTCTGACACAGGATACCTGGGCGACCTTGGGCAAGTCCCGTCGTTTCTCGTTTCTCTGTGCCTGAGTTCTGCAGCTAGAGAATAGGTCTCATAGTGCTGTCCTGCCTGCCAGGGGAGGTGAAGATTAACATTAAAGATTGCAAGGCACTCAGATGCTCTGGCCACAGGGACCAGGTAAGTACGTAAGACAGCTAGACAATAGTTGGACAGATTTTTATATCTAAGTAGGCCAGCTACGGTCTGCTGTTATTCAAAGGGTGTTACTAGCCACCGAGCATTCTGTCAGCAGGCAGTGGACCAATGCCAGGCAAAGCACGTTGGAAAGAATAGTTTGATTTACTCAGAGACGTTGCTGGGTCATAAATTAACTGTAATCTCTCAGATGACAGCTTTGTGCAGCTCAGTGAAGACTTCTCCTCAAGGCACAGCCACAGCCAGAGAAGCAAACAAGATGTTAGGCTGCCTAAGGGATAGGATGGAGAAGAATCCTGCCAATATTAGAATCATAGGATATCAGGGTTGGAAGGGACCTCAGGAGGTCATCTAGACCAACCCCCTGCTCAAAGCAGGACCAATCCCCACGGAAAGCCATGGTACAGATCAATGGCATGCCCTTCTTTGGAATGCAAACGGGTCACCGAAAGAGAGAGAGCAGAATAGAGGAGGCTAAAATATGGGCGACTAAAATAATATGGAGCCTCAAGAGACTTCCATATGAAGAAGAATGGGACTGGTTGGTTTAGCGAGGAAATGCATCCGAAGGGCATGGGCCCAAGGGACTGAACAGAGTAGCAAAGGGAGAGACAAAGTAGGTGAAGTAATATCTGTTACTGGACCAATGTCTGCTAGTGGAAAGTCCAAGATTTCAAGCTACACAGAGCTCTTCTTCAGGGCTGGGGAAGGAAGCAGCATGATGAAGAGCTCTGGGTGGCTCAGAACCTTGTACCTGCCACCAACAGAAGTTGGTCCAATAAAAGATACCTTGCCTCTCTCATACCCTGGGACCTACACAGCTACAACAACACTGCAAACAACTATCAAATAGCAAAGGTAGCTTGGTAGTTTTTCTTACCTTTTCATAACTCACTCATCACGGGGAATGAAATGGCAAGCAGCTAGAAGCTAATACTTTACACATGTAATAAACCAGCGGAACTCGCTGCCACATGACGTCATAGGAAGTTAAGAGCCTAGGAGGGATACAAGCCCTGCAGTTTCTGAGCATGAGGCACCCTTGCTCTGATGGGGACTAGGAAGGGACTTCTCCTCTGGGTAAGTAACTTGGAGATGCCCAGGAGTGGATAATCACAAAGCGTCTGGGGGTAGCAGAGAGCTCAGTGAGAATCTCCTCTGCATGGAGCTTTCCTAAGATCATTCCATCGGGGAAGGGGGGAACCCTCCTGCAGCATGACCAGTGGCTATGACCCAGGCTCATCTGCAGGAAGCCTCCTCATTGGTGGCCGGATCCTAGGGCTCCACAGCAGTGGTGCTGGCAGGGTCTTTCCAGCGGCCCTGGGGCCCCTCCCGAGCTAGTCACCAACCTTTGAGCAGAGCACCAGGGAGTCAGGGCAAGGGGAGGTGCCCTTGAGGGGAGATCTAATCCAGAGGGGTGGCTCTGTGCCCCACTGCAGGACACATGACCTAGCCCCCTTTCTTTTGGCTTATGAAGGGAGAGCTCCTGGAGCTGGAGGGAGGCCATGCTCATGAGTGTGCGACTCTGGCCCGACTGTGTGAACTCAACACCTTCTCACCCACAGGTCTGCAGGGGGGCTAGAACAATGTGTATAGTGGGGGGGCTGACAGCCACTGAACCAAACTGTAGACCCTGGTTATAATGGAAACCACTTCAAGCCAGGGGGGTGCAGGAGCACCCCTAGTTCCAGCACCTATGCAGGTCTGCTCCTGGGGCACTCGGAGTCGGAGCTGCTGGTGCCAGCAGCAAACCAGCCCTCGCTGCTTTCCCTTCCCCTCCAGCTTGCAGGAGTCAGCCCAGCACTGGGAGAGGGAGATGGCTCTTGTGCATCCTGACAGGAGTGTGTATGAAATCCCACCTGATTGCCCCTGTGCAAAGCAGCAGAAGCCTATGGGCAGGGCTTGGCCTGCAGCCCCTTTGTCCCCAGGCATACAGCCCAAGCCAGCAGGAGCAGGGTCCCACCCGGGGGTTGGGAAGCAGGAAAAAAAGCACCTCGTTTGCTCTGGCGTGGCTGAAGTACATCTGCAGGCGGCGCTGGGGCTGGGCTCTTGGCTGGAGGAGATGTGCTCCTGCTAGTTCAGCTCCAGCGCTGCAAACAGAGGACAGCAGCGCGTGGCGGGAGGGGCACAAACCCATCCGGACCCTGTGGGGATGTACTTGGGTGACTAGTCCAAGCTGGTGCCTGTGGTACTGTGGCTATGTCAGCGCGCTGGCCAAATGAGAGCTAGCATGTGTAGTGTCTCCCCAAGCTGGGCCTCACGCACCCAGCTCCAAACGTTGACCTAACCCGCGTGGCACAGAATGTGGGGCCCACGCACTCAGCCACCGGGAGTCGCTCCCCAGAGTGGGCTGAGAACCCCAATGTCCAAGCCTGATGAGTTCCCCCTGCCCCTTTGCTTACGGAGCTGGGGTGCTCCTGTGGAGGTGGAGGGGCTGGGGGGGACCCCCTAGAAGGGGCAGGGGTGTTAGACTCAGAGGGAGCTGGACAGCCGGCTTCTTCCTCCCTCCACTGCTCCTTTGTAACCTGCGCTCTGGAATTTGAAGTGGTGGGCTGGTGCCTCTGGCTTTGCACTTAAAAAGGGGAAGATCCCCCGGGCTGGAGCTGAGCTCGCACGGGGAGACATCTGGAGTTTGCTCAACACAAAAGCCAAGGTCTTCCAAAGGAGAAGGGAGTTTGGGAGCCTGACTTGAGACACCCCAAAGGGGCCTGATTGCAGCGAGTGCTGAGAACTCCCCCACCGCACCCCCAAGGATCAGGCCCCTTTCAGCTGTCTCCTGTTGGACCCCCTTGATTCTAACCACCCCAGATGCTGATCCTGCCCCTGGCCCTGTACAGGATGACCCCTGCAGTCAGTGCGTGCAGGGAGCCAGCAGGGATCCCGAGTAGAAAGTTTTGCTGAATTGTTTTGTCATGACCCAGCTGGTATCCCTTGGGTTCCCAACCCCAACTACTGGGCAGTATTAGCACGGTTTAGCTGTGTGTCATAGCCCCTGCACTGCTAACAACTGATGGATGTTCTTTAGCTGAGGAGGCAGGGGCCTGGGCTCAGGAGGATCTGATTTCTAAGCCCCGTGCTGCCATGGAGCTGTGAGCGGCTGCAGCACAGTCACACCGACTTGCACATGGGTTTGTCGCAAGAGGCAGAACTTGGGGAATAAAATGTTGTCATTAATCCCTATACTCAGTGCTTGCGTCTTCAAAGCAACGTGCAGGCACTGACCCTCCCGGCGCTGCTACACCTGTTTGTTACCTCCAGCCTCCTTAAGGCTGGTGAGGCTGCAGGGGCATCGTGTTGGAGGGCAAGAGGCATCAGCTCCCCTCTGCGAAGCCACGTGCAGGAGAATCTGCAGCCTCCGAGTATTATTAATAAGCACTTATGTAACGTCGTAGGTGTGCACGGTGCCTTCCGAGCTCACAGCTATGCCAGGAGCTGCTGTTTGCGGGAGGTGCAGTGCTGGGGGTCTCCGATCTGATGGGGACGCTCACAGCAGCACCCCCAGGGCAGAGTGAGAGGCAGTGTAAATCTCTACTGCATCACTTCACCCTGGTGCGAATAGCCACATGGCAGCGGGGAATTGAAGCCAGCAGCCTGCCCTGAGCTCCGCTTAGCTAGCTGCTTGCTTTTCCCAGGGGATTGTGGTCTGTTTGGTTTATTTGGGGAAGGGGTTTTCTGTTATCAGGGAGTGATAGGCCAGAAGCTGGGAATGGGCGACAGGGGATGGATCACTTGGTGATTGCCTGTTCTGTTCATTCCCTCTGGGGCACTTGGCATTGGCCACTGTCGGAAGACAGGCTACTGGGCTAGATGGACTTTTGGCCTGACCCAGTATGGCTGTTTTTCACATATATTACAGCAGCCCTTATAGAGCACTGTTCATCAGCAGCTCTAGGGCTGCTTTATGAAGCAGGTCAATAGCGTTATCCCCTTTTTACAGATGGGGAAACTGAGGCACAGGGCAGGAAAGTGATTTGCCCAGGGTCAACCATCAAACCAGTGTACAGTCAGGCCTAGAGCCCAGGTCTATTGAACCCCTGGCCTATCCACTAGGAAACACTGCCTCCTGTGCGCAGCTGAGAAACCTCCCCGGTGGAGCTGCAGAGCATATGCGTTTCAGCAGGGATTGTGAAAACGGTGCTGTTAGCTCTGGGCTTGACTTCGACATGATGGGGCAACCCCAACGTAAAACTCCCACCCCTGCGGCAACACCTGGGGCAGAGGCTCTGGGTGGGGGTAGGTCAGAAACCTCCAAGCTCTTAGCACCATCCCACACCAATGGTGCCCAGTGTGGGGCAGCATCCTTCTAGTTCGAAGATACCCGTCACGGCTCCCCGTTACCTGTCAGGCAAATGAAATTTCCATTGTGGCTTATGGCTTATGCTGCATTCTGGTCCCTTTCCCCAGCTCCTGCTGCGCATTGGCTTCTCCCAGCTGCTTTTCTTGAGCGCTGTGGGACATGGATCCGAGTCCTACCCTGGGAAGCCCTAGGAGACACTGAATTTATGGCAGAGAAGAGGGAGAACAGGCCAAGCCCCCTGATGTGGCAGCATTTTTAGCCATCTCTGGCCTCTCCTCCATGCTTCTGCCCACAGTGTGAATTTAGCTCCATGGCTCTTCTGCCTGGCTGTTTTCTTTGTGTGGCCCCTTCAAATCTCTAAGACCTCTGCAGCCTGTGGTGCCAGGCAGCCATGCTGGCAGGGCCGGCTCCAGCTTTTTTGCTGCCCCAACCGGCGGGGGGGAAAAAAAGAGAAAAAAGAAAAAGCTGATTAAGCTGCCACCGAAGTGCTGCCGAAGAAGAAGAGAGGGACCGAAGGACCTGCTGCCGAATTGCCGCCGCAGACCAGGACGTGCCGCCCCAGTAACGTACGGAGTGCCGCCCCTTTCTATTGGCGCCCCAGGCACCTGCTTCCTTCGGGTTCAGTCAGTGCACACAGGCAGGGCAGACCCACTGCAAGCCCGTCTGAGGTCCCACAGGCCAGGCCAGCATGCACCACGTCTGGCCGCACAATCTGATTTGTGACGGGGGAGGATTACAGGGCCTCGAAGCAGCTCCGACGGGACTTATTTGTCGGGCAGATTTCTTGCAGGAAGAGTGGGAGCTAATCTGGGTAATGAACGTGCTGCCAGACAAAGCCTCTCCACCAGCAGGGAGCACTGGAATCTCATTATTATTTAATAGCATGATTGATGAGCTCGAAAATAGAAGTGTGCATCAATCTAGACTAGTAACGAGGTTCTCACCTTTCATTCTGGTGCGTGCCGATGACGAGCCCCAGCACAAAGAGCTCTTTAGTGCTCCATGGAGGAGGAGGCAATGGGGAGGAAGGCTGCATGAGGCTGTTCCTTGAGCAGTGGCTAGAAGGTCCCAACAGGGTCATGGGGTGCAGATAACGAGCCCTGGGCGGCTGTGGAATCACACTGCTCTGCACCTCACATGTTTATTTGCACGTCCGACCAAGGCTGCTGCACGAGAATGGGTTTGGGGGTTCACTAGTGCCATTGGCTGCACGGCAATGGTGAACCAAGCCCTCAGCCTCTAGGATCTGTCGTCCGCGCTGAGAGTGAGATTTGCTTCCCCATCAGGCTCTGAGCAGAGCTGGAGGAGCGTGGAGATCCACTCCCTACCCCAAGCCCAACTCAAGCAGCATCCCCAGTCCATCACTCTGCAGTAACAGGCAAGGCCCCTCTGTGTTGCAGCTGCAATAGCCAAGAGGGAGGGCTCTGGGCTGAGCCCCTCACCTGGCATCTTGCTCTGAACTAGAGCTGATTAAAAAAATCCTGGCCTCAGGATCTGGCCCTTGTGCTGCTCCAGCAGCTTAAATAGGTGGAATAGGTAGGAATCCCTGCTGTGCCAGGGCCTTCCCTGCCTGTGCACCAGCCCTGGGCAGAGGGGACATGCTGGGGTGGGAAGAGGGCATAGCACTGCTGTCAACTGCTTCCCAGGGGCCCTAGGCAGCAGAGCATCATTTAGAGCAGCCCTGAGGCTGCTCTGACTGACACCAAGGGCCAGGCAGGTCCCCAGCTGCTCCAGAATGGTGCCTTAGAGCCACCCTGCCTCAGCCCCTGCCCCAGTCAAGGAGCAGACCAACTCTGACCAAGGGGTCCCTTCAGCCCAGTGCCCTGCATAGCTCAGAGCTGACACAGTCATCTCCCCAGGGGAAGCTCCATGACAAAGTGCCGTGGAGAAGGCAGTGTGGTTATGGCCTGGGCCTGGGACTCAGGACACCTGAGTTCAATGCTTGGGTCTGCCTCTGTCCTGCTGTGTGGCCTTGGCCAAGCTATTCAATGGCTCTGGGCCTCAGTCCCCATCTGTGAAATGGGGATGAGGTTCCCTCCTCTCCCCCAGCCTGTGGCTGTTCAGAGCCTGAGCTCCTCAGGGCACCGACTACCTCCCACTAGGGGCTCTTCCTTTCAATGTGGGGTGTATGTCTTTCCCTGGGCTTTGGTGCAGGCCCCATGTGTCTGTGCAGCTCCCAGCGGGACGGTCCCAAGTCTCAGGTGGCAGCTCTAGGAGATTAAAAATAAACGCTTTGGGCCAAAGCCTCATTTGGAGCCACACCAGCTGCCAGCTGACTCCAGCTAAGGGCCCTTGTTCTTTAACCAGTGTTGGTGGCAGGCACTGGCTTAGAGTCCTCTATGCGGCATGGGGCTGCACCAGCACCAGGGGATGCGCCTCTCCCTACTGCCCCCTGCTGGTTTGCCTGGGCTCTGACCTGCCGGGAGCAAGACAGAGCCATTTGGTACCAGTTGTGCTAGGGCGTTTCGGTGCTGCGTAAACCCAGCTACTGCCACTGCAATGAACCCTGCTGTTGGGCGGGGATGGCTGACCCATCTCTGCTCAGCTTTGAAAGACCTCACCTGCCCAGCGCACTAGGAACGAAGGGGCGGTAGATAAACTGAGTCCAGGCAGTTTTCTCTGGAAGGAGGCATTCGTATGAGATGTCGAGTTGAAGTCCTGTCTTCTCTGCAGCGTGGATCTGTTAAAGGTCCCACAGGACATTTGAGACTAGCTAGGCCAGGGGATGCTCTGATACCCGGAGCTTCCTTTCACCCACTGCTGGGCAGTGCTCTGGTGCTCTGCTGTGCTGCCCCCTAGAGCTGGCTGTAGTTTGCTGGTGCTGTGAGTATTTCTATTTGTAAAACACGCTGGAATCCTTCTGGGAGAAGGGCCCTTATCTCGACACCCAACCACTTGTGGCTGCTTGACTTAAGCCGTTCTTGACAAGGGCGCTGGGATTTTGGTGGCATCTGAAGGTAACAGGTGATGCTCCAAAATGACACATTAAAAGGTTAAGAGAAAAGCTTCTGTTGCGATTGTTTGAGAGGCTGAGGCATTCGTGGCTCTGCTGTGCTGGCAGGAATGGAAAATCTCCGGCCAGAAAATGACCAGATGCTGGAGCTGGTGGGGGAGGGGGAGGGGGACAGGCCAGGATCAGCCCCTCACACTAGGAAACAGAATGCTGGGAAATCCACTTCCTCTATCACCAGGTCCTGGGTGCGAGGTTGTGGGTTTCTGCTGCCCAGACTGAGCACCTGAGAGAGGGGCTGAGATGCGCCTCTGGGTCAGACCATTGGGCCACCCACTAAGGCATCTTGCCTCCTGCCACCTCGGAGCAGACCACTGGTCCCTCTAGTCCAGAACCCAGCCTCCAGCAGTGGCTGATGCCTGATGCTTCAGCAGAAGGTGGAAAGAAAGCCTCATCCTGTGTCTAGCCTCATCCTGTGTCTAGCCTCATCCAGTGTCTAGCCTGTATCTAGCCAGTGGCTTGCTGCTGTCCGGTTCCTCCCTGAGCCCTGCAGATGACTCACCTTGAGCTGACAGTCCCCTGCTCCTTGTCTTAGCTTCGGGCAGCTGCAGAGATCTGTACCGGCCTCAGATTTATCTGGAACCCCGAGTCTCCTGTTTCTGAGACACAAATAGCATCTCTAAGTGGAACAGTCACGTGTGTAACCAGGTAACCACATGCTGCCAAAGAGGGGAAAGGTTGCTGTCTGCTGGTATTGTCAGGTCAACGGACACCTGTTCAGCAGTGTGACAGCGAGAATCAGGCCAATTCTGCTTGAGGGAAGATGTAGGGGGAGGGATTGGAACTTTGACTTTGAAGTGGCAAGCTACCATTTCACTGTGTGCCCCCAGCCTCTGGTGAGTCATTCTCTGAGCTGGTCACGGGGAATCTGCTCTGCTATCTCCATTCCAATCTGCCAGGTACGGAGCATGCCATGCATGATGTGTGCAGAATGAAAGCCGAGGCTGTGTCTCAGAAGCCACACAAACTGCCTGTTCTCCCCTCCCCATCTCACTGTTCAGCTGAGCAGCACTGGGCCTCATTTCAGAGGAGAAGACGGGAATGTAAAAGAAATTCTCATAGAGGACAAAAAGAACAAACGAACGAATGAACGTTCTTTACCACCAAATCTTTCAATGCATCCTCTCTTCTTGTCAGCAGTAAGCAACGTTCCCCAGCTCTGTAGGACTGTCAGTCTTCCCGCTGAATGCTGCTCCCCTCCTGCCTGCTTTGTCTTATCTTTTATTTTACACAAAGACAAGATATCACAAACAAAAACTGCTTGAAAAGAGGAAACTCTGACTTCAAAGGCTGTGCTCCTGCTGCTCCAATTAGAGGGGAACCAGCCAAAGCCATCCCTGGCTAAGGAGGCACGAGAGAGACTTTGTGCTACCAGCACCGCTGCAACCCAGAGAGGGGTGCAACAGAGACATCTGTCCCTACTGAGCTCTTCGTAGGGCTGGTCCCCTAGGAGATCCCAAAGCACCCTGCACTTTAAATGCCAGACCCTCCTTCGCGCTGTGCTGTGCACTGGCGTGCCATCGTTCAGTGACCTCAGGAGCAAGTTTAGGACACAAAGTGAAGCCAAATACTACCATTAGCTGAAAGGAATTTGAGGTTGGCAGAATATCATTAAAGATGTAAGAATTTGGCCAAAGTGAATTCAGATTTTCTTTTTTATTTGAGGAGGGAATGTTGACATTTTTCTGTTCATAGACATTTTTGGACAATGTTTTATTGCTTTTCAAAAAAAGGACATTGTGCAAAAAAAAGTTGATTTTCTGAACATTTTGAAATTTTTCTTTTTAAACTTTTCCCCCTTTTTTCCTAATTTTTCAGCTTTTAGTTTCCATTTTTCACCCATTGCCAATTTTGTCCAAATGTTGATTTTTTACAAAAATGTTTTATTTCCAAATTTGGAGCTGTAGTATTTTGAAAGTGACAGTGTTTGGAAACCTCCCTTAACATTTCTGGATTCAAACAATAGTCTGAAGAAAACACAAAATCAAAACAAAAAACTGGCCCATTCTGAGTCACCGAAACTGCTTGCAAAACACTCAGAGAAACCAGCTGTAGTGCTGACCTGATTCTTCTTGGGGCAGATTCCCCATGTTCGCCACTGAAGTAGAAATGTGCAACTGACGGTTTTGCTGAGAAAGCTGGGGATGCCGTCTTGGTAATTGTTACTGATTATCTGTTAGAAAGAAGGGAAAATGGTCCTTCCATTCAGTTCTGAGCTGTTGCAAAGGACATTCTGTCAGATGAAGTGATCATAGCAGCGCTCACAAGCTAAACAGAGATAGGAGACCTGTAAGCAACAGTGAGCAGGGCTGGCTGTGCTCAGTAGGTGGATCAGTTCAGAGCCGGCACCCCCTGTTGCTGGAGTTACCATCTTTAAGATGAGACTTCAAACTAAGGGTGAGAACCCAACGGGTCAAATCCCCGTCTGGGTGAGTGTGTTCTGCCTCCCTACATTCCTCTGTGGTTTAACCTGGATCCTTCTGCAGATCCTGCCCTGATCTCACTACTACACTTCTCCTATCTCAGCATTTCTGCAGGGCTCATCACGGCATTGTTTAACTTGTGTGTTAAACAGCTACTGCATTAGATGACCTCTTAAGGTCCCTTCCAGTTCTATGATTCCACACAAGAGGTGACTGCATTTCAGGGCCAGTTCTATGTACGCAGCATACAACCTGACCCTGCAGTCCTTACACGGTCAAAACTCCCATTAACTTCAACAGGAATTTTGCCTGAATTAGGGCTGCTAGGAAGGTCAGGCACTAGATGTTATAACAGCTCTCACTGCATGTCATGGACATGACACCGCTTAGGTAGGTAGCTCTTTGGGCTGGGACCATCTTTTCCTTCCGTATTTGTACAGCATCTGGCATCATGGGTCCTAGGCCATGGCTGGGGCTGCTCGGTGCTGTTACAACACACATAATAAATAATGATAATACATGGAGCTGCTCTCTATAGAGTTGAGTACCTGCCCCCAGCACAGAGCAAGGCTGGCTTTGCCACATCTGAGCCAGAAAGCGGCGTAGCCAGCTAATCAGGCTTCTCATAGGCTCATAGGCTTTAAGGTCAGAAGGGACCATCATGAATATCTAGTCTGACCTCCTGCACATTGCAGGTCATAGAACCTCACCCTCCCACTCCTGTAATGAACCCTGAACCTCTGGCTGAGTTACTGACATCCTCAAATCAGGATGTAAAGCCTTCAAGTTACAGAGAATCCACCATTTACTCTAGTTCAACCAACAAGTGATCCAAGCCCCATGCTGCAGAGGAAAGTGAAAACCCTCCAGGGTCTCTGCCAATCTGACGTGGGGGGAAATTCCTTCCCAACCCCAAATCTGGTGATTGGTTAGACATAGGCAAGACCCACCAGCCAAACACCTGAGAAAGAATTCTCCATAGTAACTCAGAGCCCTCCCCATCACTGGCCACTGGGGATATTTGCTGCTAGCAGTCCCAGATCAGCTACATGCCATCATAGGCAGTCCCATCATCCCATCCCCTCCAGAAACTTCTCAAGCTCAGTCTTGAAGCCAGTTCTGTTTTTTGCCCCCACGGCTCCCCTTGGGAGGCTGTTCCAGAACTTCCCTCTTCTGCTGGTTAGAAACCTTCATTTAATTTCAAACCTAAACTTGTTGATGGCCAATTTATAGCCATTGGCACTTGAATAACTCCTCTCCCTCCCTGGTATTTATCCCTCTGATGTATTTATAAAGAGCAATATCTCCCCTCAGCCATCGTTTGATTAGGCTGAACAAGCCAAGCTCTTTGAGACTCCTTCACAAGGTAGATTTTCCATTCCTCAAATCATCCTTGTAGCCCTTCTCTGCTCCTGTTCCAGTTTGAATTCATCTTTCTTAAACATGGGAGACCAGAACTGCACACAGTATTCCAGATGAGGTCTCACCAGTGCCTTGTATAATGGTACTAACACGTCCCTGTCTCTACTGGAAATACCTCACCTGATGCATCCTAGGACTGCATTAGCCTTTTTCACGGCCTCATCACATTGGCAGCTCACAGTCATCCTGTGATCAACCAAAACACCCAGGTCTTTCTCCTTGTCTGTCACTTCCAACTGATACATCCCCAGCTTACAGCAAAACTTCTTGTTAGTCCCCAAATGCAGGACCTTGCACTTTGCACTATTAAATTTCATCCCATTTCTATTACTTCAGTTTTCAAGGTCATCCAGATCTTCTTGTGTGATATTCCAGTCCTCCTCCATATTGGCAATACCTACCAGCTTTGTTAACCCGCACATTTTATTAGTGCACACCCACTTTTTGTGCCAAGGTCATTAATAAAAATGTTAAATAAGACTGACTGAGGAAGTCCACTAGTAACCTCCCTCCAGCCTGACAGTTCATCTTTCAGTATGACCCACTGTAGACTCCCCTTTCACCAGTTCCTTATCCAGCTTTCAATTCTCATATTAACCCCGTCTTCTCCAATTTAACTACTCATTTGCCATGTGGAATGCCTTACTGAAATCCAGGTAGATTAAATCTACTGCATTTCCTTTGTCTAAAAAAATCAGTTCTCTTCTCAAAAAAGGAGATCAGGTTGGTCTGGCGTGATCTACCTTTTGTAAAACTGTGAGGTATTTTATCCCATTTACCTCTATGTCCTTAACTTCCTCTTTCAAAATTTGTTCTAAGACCTTACATACAACTGAGGTCAAAGTAAAAGGCCTGTAGTTTCCCAGATCACTTTTTCCCCCTTCCTTAAAAATAGGAACTATATTAGCAATTCTCCAGTCATAAGATTACAGATTCATTAAAAATCCTTGCTACTGGGCTTGCAATTTCATGTGCCAGTTTTTTTAATATTCTTGGATGGAGATTATCTGGGCCCCTCGATTTAGTTCCATTAAGCTGTTTAAGTTTGACTCCCACCTCAGATGTGGTAATTTCTATTTCCATATTGTCGTTCCCATCACCCACCTTGCCACTGCCCCTAAGCTCCTCATTACCCTTATTAAAATTGGAGGCAAAGCATTCGTTTAGGCCTTGGGTTATGCCTAGGTTATCTTTAATCTCCACCCCATCCTCAGTGCTTAGCAGCTCCACTTCTTTCCTTGTTTTCTTATTATTTATTTGGCTAATTTCTTTTGCAAGGTCCAGCTCTGCTTGCCTTTTGGCAGGTCTCACTTCTCCCCTGCACTTTCTGACCCCCCCAGAGGTAGCTTTCCTTGTTGATCCTTCCCATCTTCCAATCCTTGTAGGCTTTCTGCTTTCTCTTAATCACCTGTTTGAGATGCTTGTTCATCCAGCTTGGTGTGCAGCCCTTCCCTAGAGGTTTGCTCTTGTGTGACACACCATGCACCAGCTCCATTCACCAGACTCTGCCCCACTCCTGCTCCAGAGGCTGAGCAGCGTCTCCTGTTGCTCTTTCCCTATGCCTAGCACCCGCTGCGTGTGCTGACAGATGCTGAGCCTGCCCTGCCCGGATCCCTGCTGTTCCCTGTCTTGGCAGAGGCATGTCAAGTCAAACTGAACCTGTCAGAAAGTCCAGGTGATGCATGTTGTTTTATGCGAATCCATTAACCTTTGTTCCAGCTGGCAGGGGAGCAGGTCTCCCAGAGCGGAGCTCACTGCGTTACTGATGCGTTGGCTGCAAGTCTTGGCTGCTTCTCTAGAGAGTTCAGTTGCTCACACTTAGCCTGTGTTGCTCCTATAAAGCCCTGAGACCATAATGTTTGTGGGGGATGCTGTCAAATAGCGCAGGCTCCAAGTCTGAGCTCACTCCCCGTGTCTGAGGCTATGCCCTGTCCTGCCTTTGCATAGCTCTGCCACCTTCAATCTGTTTAAACTCTGGCTCCCTTTAAAGGCCATACTCACACCTGAGCTAACTCTGCTAACTTCAATCCATCCCTCAGCTTTTCCTCGCACAGTGTGCGTAAGGGCCTGATTCACTATTGTCCTGGGCAGTCAACTGGCAGCCCCCAATAGTCAAATATCATGACTGCCTCTCCTACCCCCCCACACAAAATCATGAGATTGGCATAAATGTCCTGAGATCGTAGGACGCCAGGAGCTGGGGCGTTAAGAAAAATATCACGGACTTTGCACATTTCAATCCGTGCATTGTGGGTGTGAAATGCTAATGTCACAGCTCTGGTGGGGCTCCCCCTGCTGGCAGCTCACCAGATTGCTGTGAGGAGCTCCAGGCACTAGAACCCCATGTGCTCTAAGCAGACTCCAGCCCTGACTCCTCCCTTGGCCTCTCTTGCACATTTCCTGGGCACTGACTCTTCAGCCCGCCTGCTGTAGGCCCCCAGGACCAGCGCTGACCCACAGCGTACCCTAGTAGCTTAAAGGCCCCCTCTCCCAGAATCCCACCGAGGGTATGAGCCTTCTGCTTCACCCCCTCAAGGGGCTGCAGGGCAGCTGTAGTGCAGCCAGGCATGATGCACAGACACCTGACACATTATTGCTCTTTACTTAATCACATGAAAAATACCCAACTCTAGAAAAAATAATAAACCCTGCACACATTTCCCTGCCTGGGTTTCCTCCCCCTCTAGGGCATTCTTTGGGCTGGGGCCAGCGTCCTTTGGACCCAGCCATAATTCTGCTCCAGTGCATGGCTTGTGTTCTGCAACGTGGAGCATCTTCCCTTGGGCAGGATGACCGTGGCCAGTCGGTCCCCTTCTTCCTCCTGCCCAGCCTCCCTGTGTGTCTCCCCTGTCGCAGCTCCACAGAGTCTGTGCTATCACCCAGATGCGAAACAGTCCCTTGGGAGCCCCATTCTGTGTGCCCATCCCCCAAGGGGCCCCACTCCTCCTTCAGGGTAGGCCACGTGGCCTCACCACCTCCAAGACTGAGCCTCTGGTCTTCAGCCTGCCTGCTTCACCCCATGCGTCGAACTGAGATGGACGCCTGATTAGAGACTTAGACACCCCTCAGGGAGCAATGCACCACAGCGAAGATTTGCAGGGACCCCTGGTGGTCTTTTCAATACAGAGCAGGGTTTATTAGTCACCTGGAACCCAGCATCGGGAGTCCTCAAGTTACCAGAGAGTAATAAAGGTTAAAGCATAGTCCTCCATCTGGCCAAGCCAGCACCATCCCCCAGTCAAGCTGCACTGTCTCTGCCCCTTGGTCAGTGAGGTGAGAGCCCTGGGTGTCTCCAACGGGCAGCTCTTAACCCAGCCACCTGACACCGTTCCCTTTGTTACGGAGCTGGGGCCTTTGCTGCGCTTTCCTGCCCAGAGAAGGAGGGGGAATCTTCTTGGCTGCTGTTTACCAGGTGTGATTGTTCTGGACATTGGGGTTTCCATCGTCCTCTCAGGTTTTCCATTGATATGGGTCCACCTGGGCCTGTCCTTTAATGACCCATTTATTCCCCCCAGACAGCAACCTGAGACAAACTCCCAGGTCTCCTGTTCTACCCCCAAGAGCAGATTTAAGCAGTTCAGTCCCAATGCAAAGTACAGGGGGAAACTGAAGCATTCATAGGATTCATAAAAATATTACTAAAAATCTCCCCTCCCCTTTTCGTGGTGGTAACCTGTGTTTTTGCCCTGGTTTTTGTAACTTTCCACTTCCCCCCCTCCTTTCAGACAGAGGAGGAAGTATCTTTTCCCTGCATAAGCAAACCCCTTTAGCATACCTATTGTCCAGTCAAAGTACAGTCATTAAAGTTAAGTACTTCCCATTCTCAAAAGTCCCTGAGTTGGGGGTGCAGGTCTGGTGGATAAACATGGAGTCAGAGGCTTTCCATGATCCAGCAATGTCAACCCTTCCTAATACAGGAACTCCTCACTTAACATTGTAGTTATGTTCCTGAAAAATGCGACTTTAAGCAGAACGATGTTAAACTAATCCAATTTCTCCATAAGAATTAATGTAAATGAGGGTGTTACACACACACACACACACACACACACACAGAGTATAAGGTTTAAACAAACAATTTAATACTGGTACACAGTGATGATGATTGTGAAGCTTGGTTGAGGTGGAGGAGTCAGAGGGTGGGATATTTCCCAGGGAATGCCTTACTGCTAAATGAACTAGCAATTGACTGAGCCCTCAAGGGTTAACTCTCACACTCTACAAGGCAGCAGTAAAGGAGGGAGGGCAAACAGAGACAGAGACACACACCCTGTGTGTGCGAGAAAACATGTGCATTTCCCCTTTAAGTAGCTGACCTCAGGCTTAAGTACACTGCCTTGTTAATTAAATCAGCTTGCTGAGACCTGAGACCGCAGCTACTGCCTAGAAGCTCCCTCCGTTGTGTGTCCCCCCTGCTCTATGGAAGATGGGGTAAGCGGGGTGCAGGAGCAGGGCAGAGGGGGAAACACCCTGACATTAGCCCCCTTCTTTCCCCCTCCCCCCATACAGCAAGCAGGAGTCTCTGGGAGCAGCTCCAAGGCAGAGGGCAGGAGCAGCACATGGCAGTGGGGGGAGGGACAGCTGCTGCACAGGGAACTTAGGGGAGTGGGGAGCTGATGCAGGGGCTGCCGGTCCACCCTGGTTCCAACCACCCACCAGCTAGCTGCAACAGGCTGCTATTCCTGCAAGCAGTGGACAAAACAGGCGGCTGCCAAATGACTAGAAGGGAGCATTTCACAACTTTAAATGAGCATGTTCCCTAATTGGTCGGCAACTTAACATTGAAACAACGTTAACCGGGATGACTTTAAGTGAGGAGTTCCTGTATCCACCAGATCTCTGTGGCACAGCTTTCTGAAATCTGAAATTGGGCATGTGAAAACAAGAGTGGACAAATATATAGGAAACAGGCCATTAAACTTAGAAGTGGTCATTAGAGAGACAAGGTGGCTGAGGTAATAGCTTTATTGGACCAACTTCTGTTGGTGAGAGAGACCAGCTTTCGAGCTTACAAAGAGCTCTTCTTCAGAAGAAGTGAATGGTAAGAGAAGGGTTGGAAGACCCAAAACTAGATGGATGATTGTCATGCAGCTGCAGAGTTTCCGAGGAATTGCTTCAAGACATACAGGAATGGAGAAGAAGGCCTCAAAGAGCTGACCCCATAGTGAGGGGAGCAAAGGTAGAAGAGAAGGAAGACAGATTTCTGAAATCACCCCAGCTCCCAAATTAGAAAACACTTTGCCCTGGGGTCAATGGGAGCAGAAGATCCAGGGCAAGGGCGGGTCTACCCCAAAGATGCTGCTGTCTAATGCCGTCTAATGGTTCAGAGCTCGCTAAGGAATCTGGAGTTTGACAGGAAGCTGAAGAGAGAGGTCTGGTCAGTGTCTGGGCAAGGCTTGTGGTGGGGAGAGAATTCCAGTATTTCAGTGCCTCAGGCCAGGTCTGTCAAAGTGATGAGTGATTGGGAGGGTTGGGGGGAAGCAGGGCCAGCTCTAGCATTTTTGCCGCCCCAAGCAGCGCAAAAAAAAAAAAAAAAAGCCGCGATTGCAGCGGCAACTCTACCGCTGCTTCATTCTACGGCAGCAATTCGGCGGCAGGTCCTTTGCTCCCAAAGGGAGTGACGGCCCCACCGCCGAATTGCCGCCAAAAGGGCCGGACATGCCGCCCCCCTCTTCATTGGCCGCCCCAGGCACCTGCTTGCTAGGCTGGTGCCTGGAGCCGGCCCTGGGGGGGAGGCTCTGTCTGTGGGAGCCCAACCTGAGATACCCTTGAAGGGGCTGACAAGCAGCCAGTGCTGAGCTCCTGCCCTGGAAATCCCATCAGGTCCCCCCAAATCACTCATTACCTCAGCAATGTTAGCCTTAGGCATTTTGTTAGGATTCAGAAGGCAGCTGCCAGTGTGAATAACAGCCTGTGCAGCACACAGCCTTTGTACCGGTACAGCGGTGTCAGTTCCCATGA
The DNA here is from genome assembly GCF_027887155.1 of Malaclemys terrapin pileata. Lineage (NCBI taxonomy): Eukaryota > Metazoa > Chordata > Testudines > Emydidae > Malaclemys > Malaclemys terrapin. Next base: position 9,263,418 of record NC_071527.1, on the reverse strand, counting down.
AGAATAATAACAACCCCTGCTCCTGCCAAGTGCTTTTCATCCATAACTCACACGCACGTTACACAGGAGGTAGGATCCACGCCCCCATTTCACAGGTGGGAAAATGTTGGGAGAGGATTTTTAACCAATATCATTACACTGAGACAAGCCCAGGGTCGATGAACTTAGACTAGGCTAAGGTTGGTGGTGCTGGATAATCAGCTGAACACGAGCTCCCAGTGCAACACTCTGTGGCCAAAAGAACAAATGCCATCCTGGGATGCAATAAACAGGGGAATCTCAAGTAGGAGCAGAGAGGCTATTTTACCTCTGTCTGTGGCATTGGTGCCACTGCTGCTGGAATCCTGTGTCCAGTTCTGGTGCCCACAACTCATGGAGGGTGTTGATCAATTGGAAGGTTCAGAGAAGAGCCGCAAGAATGATTAAAGAAAACCTGCCTTATAGTGAGAGACTCCAGAAGCTCAATCTATTTAGCTTAACAAAGAGGTGCCTATAGGTGCCTAAGTGGGGAACAGTATTTAATAATAGGCTCTGCAGTCTAGCAGAGAAAGGTTTAACACGATCCAGTGGCTGGAAGTTGAAGCTAGGCAAATTCAGCCTGGAAATAAGGTGTACATTTGTAATGGTGAGAGTAATTAACCACTGGAACGATTTACCAGTGTCGTGGTGCGTTCTCCAGCAGTGACCATTTTTCAATCAAAATTGGATGTTTTTCTTAAAGCTCTGCTCTGGGGATTCTTTTGGGGTCAGGGCCACGGGCTGTATTTTGCAGGAGGTCACAGTGGGCCCTTCTGGCCTTGGAATCTCTGATTCTACGAGCTCGGTGCGCCACAGCGGGTGGTCGAACAAACAGGTTTTACAGTGAGCTGGGATATAATACTGCAGATATTACTGGAATAGGGTGTTCTGCCCACCCCATCTCCAAAGTATAGAGCAGACCGTGAAGGGGATTAGAGGTCAGGCGAGGTTGACAAGGTTGGGGGTGTTTAGTTTAGAAAGGAAGCCAGGAGGAAGGGGGAGCAGGAGAATGTGGGGTGCAGAGAAGTCAGGTGCTCCCAATCCCTCTTTCTCATGGACATTGAACAAAACCAAAAGGCAACACATTTACAGCTGATCAGAGGGTCACATGATGCATAACTAACCTGCAGAACTACCCGCTCTGAGACAGCATGGAGGCCAGGCATTCAGCTGCACTCTAAAAAAGGACTGGATGTTTATAGGGAGAATGAGAACAGCCGTGTGACAAGATCGGAGGCTACAAACTCTCCCACTCCAGGGCATGAGACTGACATGAGTTGAGGGGAGTGGGCCATGGGAAGAAACTCTGCCCCTCCCTCCCCTTCTCTGCTAGGAGGTTTCTTGCACCTTCCTGTGAAGCAGGCAGTATCTGGCCACTGCCAGAGTAGAGACACTGGGCCTCCTGGATCTGCTCTGCTCTGGACTATGGTGCTCAAGGTTATGAACTGTCAAACCCATTCAGACCAGGGCCCATCTAGCCCGGTATCCCGTCTCTGATGGGCCAGCCCCAGCTGCTTCAGAGGAAGGTGCAAAAACTCCTGAACTGCCAGCTCTGGGATAAACTGCCTCCAAGGAAAATGCTTTCCTGCTCCCCCTGTTGTTCTGACACAGGAGGATTTCTAGCCCTTCCCAAACTCCTGCTACTTCTTAACCCTGGCTGTGATTATACTCTGGATAATCTCATTATCTGTATAAATGTCCAGGCCTTTTGGGAATCCTGATAAACTCTGGGCCTCAATGGAATCCCATGGCAGGGAGTTCCACAGGTTAATATGGGTTATGTGAAAAGATTTTTCCTTTTATCAGTTTTTCATGTGCTGCCTTTCACTTTGTGTCCCCTTGTTCCTGGAGGATGAGCTGAGGGAACAGCAGTTCCTGACTAGCTTGCTCTTAACAAGCCATTATTTGTATAACTTCACCATCAGCCCCCCCCATTCATTACTGCTCTCATATAGAGTCCTTCCAAAAGAGCTCACACTCTAAACAGAGAAAGCAAGAGTTAGCACCCCATTTTACCTCCTGGGGAAACTGAGGCACAGAGCAATTAGGTGACTTGACCGAGGCCACACAGGGAGCCTCTAGCAGAGCCAGGAACGGAATCCAACTCTTCTGGGTCCCAGGCCACAGCCTTGATCACAGAACCATCCTTCTCCACCTTTTGCCCTTGCTTCGGGGCTGGATGGAAGCACTGAAACACCCCTAGCAACGCTGTTGCTGTGATGCCTCTGCATCCTGCTGGGATGGAACAGGGAGCCCTGGAATCCTCTCAAGAGACCAAGCTGGGAAGAGATGTCCTGGTGACAAATTCCCTTCCCTGGTTTTTCTCTCTGGTTTACATCCTGCTCTGAAACCAACAGAGGAGCTGAACAATTCTTGTGCTGGCTCCTTCAGCCTCGTTTTGTGACAGACTCGAGGGGGCATGGACACTGGAGTCGTCTCTCAGCCCCCAGGCCCAGACAGTGCCTCTGGGGGAAGCTCGCTCAGTGGCTGCCTCTTTCTGGGAGCTAGGTATCGGACACCAGGGTATCGGCCAGCCTAGCCCCTCTCCCCACCACGGAGCGTAGCCCACCTGCATCACAGCCGATGTCTGGGTGAGAGGAGCGTTCAGCCACCGCGGCTCCAGGCCCCACATACAGTGACATTTCCGGCTGCCGCTCGCCACACACCTTCATTCAAGTGCAGAGAAAAGGTACAACTGCCGCAGCGTGTCCCCCGAGGGACGTGATGGCGCCATCCGCCCATGAGTGCAATTTATATGTCAGAAGGACCCATATGGACCGGGACAATGGGAGAGCCTGTCCCTCCAGCTGTTTCTTGAAGAGCCTCTGGTTAAACACAAAGGCCCTGGCTCCCAGCCTGATGAGCTGGAATGAGCTTCCCCCTTCTGCTGCTCCGCTGCGAACACCTCACCCCGTCGGGGGACTGCATTCCAACACCTTCTGAACTGCTCACTGCAGGGCATCTGTTTGCCCCCATCTGTGCCCTTCTATCTGCTTGGCTGGCTGGCACACACTGCCACCCATCGCTATAGCGCTGCCACTTAAAATCGATGGGCAAGAGTGAAGTCCCTAATGGACATCAGGGCTGCTGGCTTTCCTTCCTTTTTGAGGGTATAAAATCTCCGCTCAGGGGGGCTGGGAATTTGGTAGGTTTGTTTTAGTTTTTCAGTTTGTTTTTGGAGGGAGGGGATGGTTGGGGGTGTCAGTGTCGGAGGGACATTTGTGGGATGGTAGAAAGGGCTGTGTCAAAGAGGAAGGGCTAGCAGTGTGTCCTAGTGCTGGTCAGACAGTGGATTCAGCTGATCTCCTCTGGGAGTGCGTCCCAGAGCCAGACCCCCTGACTGGGAATGCTGGGTCCCCAGCTCTCCTGGAGCTGTGATCTGCACCGTCCCAGAGGACCACAGCTGTCCTGGCTGTCAATAGATCAAAATTCAGTCTGGGGCTTGATCTGTTCATTGCTTTGAAGATTCAGACTGAGGCCTTGAGAGCTGATTGAATGAGATTAATGAGGGGGGAGGCTGTTCAGCCCACCCAGAATCACTGCTGCAGGCTCTCTGCAGACTCAGGCAGATGTCACTGCATTGGTTAAGCTCTGTTTATATTTCATGGACTCAGTCACTGCTTGTAAAGCCAGACTGTGCTGATGGGGCCAGTTGAGTTCTTACCCTTCCCAGCCCACTAGTCTGATTGAATCATGACTAAGGCTACATTTCAGTCACAGGTATTTTTAGTAAAGGTCATGGACAGGTCACGGGCAGTAAACAAAAAATCACGGCCCGTGACCTGTCCATGACTTTTTCTATATACCCCTGACTAAAACTTTGGGGAGGGGAGTGGCTCAGGGGGTCGGCCCAGGGGGGTGCCACGGATGCTGGGGGAACAGCCCATGGGGCGCCATAGGTACTCGGAGGGCGTGGCCTGGGGGAGCAGAGGGGGGGGGCACAGCCCAGGGGGTGCTGTGGGTGCTCGGGGGGCGGGAGGGTTGGCAGGGCTGGAGCAGGTTCCCTACCCAGCTCCTGGGAAGCGGCGACCTTCAGCTCCTAGCTCCATGTGCTGCCAAATTTAGGCTGCTAGGGAAGAGACTGAAATCCAGGACCTCTATGGTGGCATTCTCAGAAATGCTCCCAGTTCCACGTGCAGAGCCAGGTAGGCAGGCAGAGCTTCAGAGTCTCAATGCGTGGATGAGACGATGGTGTAGAGAGGAGGGGTTTACATTCATTAGGAACTGGGGAAACTTCTGGAATGGGGGGAGCCTATACAGGAAGGATGGGCTCCACCTAAACCAAAGTGGATCCAGACTGCTGGCACTAAACATTAAAAGGTTGTAGAGCAGTTTTTAAACTAGGAGATGGGGGAAAGCCGACTGCTGCAGAGGAGCATGTGACTGGGACAGAGACTTCTCTTAGGGGAGAGTCTAATGATAGAGAATCTCCAGGTTATAGTCAGGAGCAGAGGATGGAAGAGGATAAAGTAGGGGCCAGATCAGATGATAAACATTCACATAAAAAAGAATCTGATACATCAGAAAAGGGCAGACAAATAAACAGTGACAAGTTTTTAAAGTGCTTGTACACAAATGCTAGAAGTCTAAATAATAAGATGGGTGAACTAGAGTGCCTTGTGATAAAGGAGGGTATTGATATAATAGGCATCACAGAAACCTGGTGGACTGAGAGCAATCAATGGGACACAATCATTCCGGGGTACAAAATATATAGGAAGGACAGAACAGGTCGTGCAGCGGGGGGAGTGGCACTATATGGGAAAGAAAATGTACAATCAAATGAAGTAAAAATCTTAAGCAAATCCACATGTTCCATAGAATCTCTATGGATAGAAATTTCATGCTCTAATAAGAATATAACATTAGGGATCTACTATCAACCACCTGACCAGGACGGTGATAGTGATGATGAAATGCTAAGGGAAATTAGAGAGGCTATCAAAATTAAGAACTCAATAATAGTGGGTGATTTCAATTATCCGCATATTGACTGGGAACATTTCACTTCCGGACGAAATGCAGAGATAAAATTTCTCGATACTTTAAATGACTGCTTCATGGAGCAGCTGGTACGGGAACCCACAAGGGGAGAGGAAACTCTAGATTTAGTCCTGAGTGGAGCGCTTGGAAATAGTGAACATAATACAATAGCATTCAACATCCCTGTGGTGGGAAGAACATCTCAACTGCCCAACACTGTGGCATTTAATTTCAAAAGGAGGAACTATGCAAAAATGAGGGGGTTAGTTAAACCGAAGTTAAAAGGTACAGTGACTAAAGTGAAATCCCTGCAAGCTGCATGGGCGCTTTTTAAAGACACCATAATAGAGGCCCAACTTCAATGTATATCCCAAATTAAGAAACACGGTAAAAGAACTAAAAAAGAGCCACCGTGGCTTAACAACCATGTAAAAGAAGCAGTGACAGATAAAAAGACTTCCGTTAAAAAGTGGAAGTCAAATCCTAGTGAGGCAAATAGAAAGGAGCATAAATGCTGCCAAATCAAGTGCAAGAATGTAATAAGAAAAGCCAAAGAGGAGTTTGAAGAACAGCTGGCCAAAAACTCCAAAGGTAATAACAAAATGTTTTTTAAGTACATCAGAAGCAGGAAGCCTGCTAAACAACCAGTGGGGCCCCTTGATGATCGAGATACAAAAGGAGCGCTTAAAGATGATAAAGTCATTGCGGAGAAACTAAATGGATTCTTTGCTTCAGTCTTCACGGCTGAGGATGTTAGGGAGATTCCCAAACCTGAGCTGGCTTTTGTAGGTGACAAATCTGAGGAACTGTCATGGATTGAAGTGTCATGAGAGGAGGTTTTGGAATTAATTGATAAACTTAACATTAACAAGTCACCGGGACCAGATGGCATTCACCCAAGAGTTCTGAAAGAACTCAAATGTGAAGTTGTGGAACTGTTAACTAAGGTTTGTAACCTGTTCTTTAAATCGGCTTCTGTACCCAATGATTGGAAGTTAGCTAATGTAACACCAATATTTAAAAAGGGTTCTAGAGGTGATCCTGGCAATTACAGACTGGTAAGTCTATCGTCTGTACCGGGCAAATTAGTCGAAACAATAGTTAAGAATAAAATTGTCCGACACATAGAAAAACATAAACTGTTGAGCAAAAGTCAACATGGTTTCTGTAAAGGGAAATCGTGTCTTACTAATCTATTAGAATTCTTTGAAGGGGTCAACAACCATGTGGACAAGGGGGATCCAGTGGACATAGTGTACTTAGATTTCCAGAAAGCCTTTGACAAGGTCCCTCACCAAAGGCTCTTATGTAAATTAAGCTGCCATGGGATAAAAGGGAAGGTCCTTTCATGGATTGAGAACTGGTTAAAAGACAGGGAACAAAGGGTATCAGAGGGGTAGCCATGTTAGTCTGAATCTGTAAAAAGCAACAGAGGGTCCTGTGGCACCTTTGAGACTAACAGAAGTATTGGGAGCATAAGCTTTCGTGGGTAAGAACCTCACTTCTTCAGATGCAAGACAAAGGGTAGGAATTAATGGTAAATTCTCAGAATGGAGAGGGGTAACTAGTGGTGTTCCCCAAGGGTCAGTCCTCGGACCGATCCTATTCAACTTCTTCATAAATGAAAGGGGTAAACAGTGAGGTGGCAAAGTTTGCAGATGATACTAAACTGCTAAAGATAGTTAAGTCCAAAGCAGACTGTGAAGAACTTCAAAAAGATCTCACAAAACTAAGTGATTGGGCAACAAAATGGCAAATGAAATTTAATGTGGATAAATGTAAAGTAATGCACATTGGAAAAAATAACCCCAACTATACATACAATATGATGGGGGCTAATTTAGCTACAAGATGTCAGGAAAAAGATCTTGGAGTCATCATGGATAGTTCTCTGAAAATGTCGACGCAGTGTGCAGAGGCGGTCAAAAAAGCAAACAGGATGTTAGGAATCATTAAAAATGGGATAGAGAATAAGACTGAGAATATATTATTGCCCTTATATAAATCGATGGTACGCCCTCATCTCGAATACTGCGTATAGATGTGGTCTCCTCATCTCAAAAAAGATATACTGGCACTAGAAAAAGTTCAGAAAAGGGCAACTAAAATGATTAAGGGTTTGGAAAGGGTCCCATATGAGGAGAGATTAAAGAGGCTAGGACTCTTCAGCTTGGAAAAGAGGAGACTAAGGGGGGATATGATAGAGGTATATAAAATCATGAGTGATGTGGAGAAAGTGGATAAGGAAAAGTTATTTACTTATTCCCATAATACAAGAACTAGGGGTCATCAAATGAAATTAATAGGCAGCAGGTTTAAAACAAATAAAGGAAGTCTTCTTCACGCAGCGCACAGTCAACTTGTGGAACTCCTTACCTGAGGAGGTTGTGAAGGCTAGGACTATAACAGAGTTTAAAAGAGAACTGGATAAATTCATGGTGGTTAAGTCCATTAATGGCTATTAGCCAGGACGGGTAAGGAATGGTGTCCCTAGCCTCTGTCTGTCAGAGGGTGGAGATGGATGGCAGGAGAGAGATCACTTGATCATTGCCTGTTAGGTTCACTCCCTCTGAGGCACCTGGCATTGGCCACTGTCGGTAGACAGGATACTGGGCTAGATGGACCTTTGGTCTGACCCGGTATGGCCTTTCTTATGTTCTTATGTTCTTATGCCTCCACTCTGCCCCAAGCCCCGGTTCTGCAGCTCCCATTGGTTGGGAACCACGGCCAATGGGATCTGCGGGGGCGGTGCCTGCAGGTAAAGGCAGCAGGTGGAGCTAGGAGCTGAGGGAGGGGAGTTCCTGTCGTCCTTCCAGGGAGGCCTCCCCCCAGGTAAGCACCGCCCTGCACCCCTATTCCCAGCCCTGAGCTCTCCCACACCCAGACTCCTGCTGCTGGAGGGCAGGAGGGCTTGAGACTGCCCCAGCAGCAGCTGGTGTGACTGGCCCAGGGGCTGCCCGAGCTGCTCAGGCAGCTCAGCTCCCAGGCCATCCGCATGGGCTGCTGCAGAAGTCACGTAAAGTTACGGAATCCGTGACAAACACGGAGCCTTAATCATCACCCCCAATCAGCTTCTCCTTGGGCACTAATTAGCCTCCGAGTGATCTGTGTGCAGGCTCAGGGACTCACTCCCTGCACTGTCACACCCCTGGATGGAGCCCAAGAGCTTGTGTTTGACTAACGCATCTTCCAGCAGGGCCTCCAGCCTGGATCTGAAGGGAGCAAGAGGTGGAGTCTCCAGCCCTTCCCTCGGGAGTTTGTGCCATTGTTAATCACCCTCCCTGTTACAAATTGCACCCTATTTCCAGTACAATTTGCCTGGCTATAGCTTCCAGCCATTGGCAGCTGTTCTGCATTTCTCTGCTGGATTTCAGAGCCCTTTAGTACCTGGGGTTGTAGGGTTACCATACGTCCGGATTTTCCCGGACATGTCCGGCTTTTGGGGGCTCAAATCCCCGTCCGGGGGGAAATCCCCCAAAAGCCGGGCATGTCCGGGAAAATCGGGAGGGAGGGCTGGGCCGGGGTCGCGGGGCCGGGCGCGCAGTGCCGGGCCGGGAGCCGGGCCGGGGCCGCGGGGTCGGGCCGCCGAGGGGGTGCGCTGGGCCGCGGGGCCGGGAGCCGGGGGGTTGGGCCGGGAGCCGGGCCGCCGGGGGGGTGCGCTGGGCCGCGGGGGTCCGCGGGGCCGGGAGCCGGGGGGTTGGGCCGCCGGGGGGTGCGCTGGGCCGCGGGGTCGGGTCGCCGGCGGGGTGCGTTGGGCCGCGGGGCCGGGAGCCAGGGGGTCGGGCCGGGAGCCGGGCCGCCGGGGGGGGGGGTGCGTTGGGCCGCGGGGCCGGGAGCCGGGGGGTCGGGCCGGGAGCCGGGCCGCCGGGGGGGTGCGCTGGGCCGCCGGGGGGGTGCGCTGGGCCGCCGGGGCCGGGATCCGGGGGGTGCGCTGGGCCGCCGGGGCCGGGAGCCGGGGGGTGTGCTGGGCCGCCGGGGGCCGGCCGGCAGTGCTGGGCGGGCCGGGGGTGGTCGGCCGGGGGCCAGGGCCGGCACCCCAGGGCCCGAGTCGACCCAGGCTGGAGCCGCCGGGGGGGCCAGCCTGGGCCGCACCTCCTCCCCCCACACCCCCCCTTACCTGCCCAGGCTTCCCGCGAATTAAATGTTCGCGGGAAGCAGGGGAGGGGGCGGAGACTTCGGGGAGGGGCGGAGTTGGGGAGGGGGCGGGGCTGGGGGGCGGGGCCAGGGCCCCGTGGAGTGTCCTCCTTTTGGAGGCACAAAATATGGTAACCCTATGGGGTTGCCTCCCCAGGAACGCACTTGTACGTCGCAAGATTCTTTGCACTAAACTGAACAGATTGAGCTCGTTAAATCTTGTTCCAACTTTTCAACATCGTCTTAAAAATGGGGACACCAGGCCTGGCCGCAGTATCCAGTATCTGCGCCGCCAAGGCCATGCACAGAGGTGAAATCACCTCCCTGCTCCTCCTCGTTGCTCCCCTGGGCTAGCCTCCAAGGACTGCACTGGCCTCTTTTCCCACAGCCCCGCACTGGGAGCTCCTGTTTACAGTGACTGCTTTCCATGGCACAGGCCCCTGTCTGAAGGCAAAGCCTGCAGGCCGGGTTCCGAGACGGGTGACCTTGCCTTGCCTGGACTAAAGGGCATTGTCTTAGAAAGGGCCCAGCTAAGCTTATCAAGTGATTCGGAGTGCTCCATGAGACTGTCCTGTCCTCCTCATCACTGCCCACTCTGCCAATCTTTGTGTTAATCAGCAGTGATTGTATGTTGACATCCAGGTCGCTGAGGGAAGGGCTGGAAGATTTTCAACACTGCTGCGCAGGGCCGGCTCTAGGATTTTTGCCGCCCCAAGCAAAATCAATTTTGGCCGCCCCCCCCCCCATTTTTTTCTTACCCCACCCTCCGGCCCCGCTTCAACTCCGCCCCTTCCCCAAATCCCCAGCCCTGCCTCCTCCCCCCAGACTCTCAAGCCTAGGAGGGAGGGGGAGAAGCGGTGTGCGCGCTGCAGCCACTCGGAATCTCCCCCTCCCTTCCAGGTTTGAGAGCCTGGGAGGGAGGGCAAGCGGCGGCACGCAAATCAGCTGTTTTGTGCTCCGCGGCTGCTCAGGATCTCCCCCTCCCTCCCAGGCTCTCAAACCTGGGAGGGAGGGCGAGCGGCGGCACGCAAATCAGCTGTTTTGTGCGCCGAGGCTGCTCGGGATCTCCCCCTCCCTCCCAGGCTCTCAAACCTGGGAGGGAGGGGGAGCAGCGGCGTGCGAATCAGCTGTTTCGCGCGCCCTGGCCGCTCGGGATCTCCCCCTCCCTCCCAGGTTTGAGAGCCTGGGAGGTTTGAGAGCCTGGGAGGGAGGGCGAGCGGCGGTGTGCAAATCAGCTGTTTTGTGCGCCGCGGCCACTCGGGATCTCCCCCTCCCTCCCAGGCTCTCAAACCTGGGAGGGAGGGGGAGCAGCGGCGCGCGAATCAGCTGTTTCGTGCGCCGTGGCTGCTCGGGATCTCCCCCTCCCTCCCAGGTTTGAGAGCCTGGGAGGGAGGGCGAGCAGCGGCACGCGAATCAGCTGTTTCACGCGCTGTGGCAGCAGCAGCGGAGGTGAGCTAGGGTGTCCGGGGCACATTTTTAGGGGCGGCATTCTGGCGCCGGCCATGCCGCCCCTAAAAATGTGCCGCCCCAAGCACCAGCTTGTTTTGCTGGTGCCTAGAGTCAGCCCTGCTACTACGGGGGTGAGAACGGACTTTTTTGCTTTGTTTTTTAATGAAAGCTGGGAGTCAGCACAATCTGTGTACCTCATGATGCCATCAAGCAGGCCTGATTCTGCGCACGCATGATTCAGGACCTGGTACTGAAGGCTGTTACCCACGGAGTACCACGTACATAAGGAGAAGCTGCATTGAAGCCGGTCACCACTGTGTGAGGCAGGAAGCGTGCAATGCAATTCACCCATTTTGGAGGCAAACAAGATCATGGTAGTTCTCTCGGCCATGTCCTGGCCAGTGCACTGTGATTTATTGTGGGCAGTTCACCCGAGACGTCAGTCAGTGTTTGCACAGGGCCCCGAGGCCATCACTCACACAAGAAGCTGTAGCTGAAACTGACAAACTGATTGTTTCTTATCAGGGGGTAGCCCTGTTAGTCTGTATCCACAAAAACAACAAGGAGTCTGGTGGCACCTTAAAGATTAACAGATTTATTTGGGCATAAGCTTTCGTGAGTAAAAACCTCACTTCTTCAAATGCATAGAGTGAAAATCCCTGATGAGGCCCTAATGAGGCCATGGCACACCTGGCGGCTGAGCTTTGTGACTTTGTCCTCACCCACAACCATTTCAGATTTGGGGACAACTTATACCTTCAAGTCAGTGGCACTGCTATGGGTACTCGCATGGCCCCACAGTATGCCAACATTTTTATGGCTGACTTAGAACAACGCTTCCTCAGATCTCGTCCTCTAATGCCCCTCCTCTACTTGCACTACATTGATGATATCTTCATAATATGGACCCATGGGAAGGAGGCCCTTGAAGAATTCCACTTGGATTTCAACAATTTCCACCCCACCATCAACCTCAGCCTGGACCAGTGCACACAAGAGATCCACTTCCTGGACACTACAGTACAAATAATTGATGGTCACATAAACACCACCCTATACCGGAAACCTACTGACTGCTATACTTACCTACATGCCTCCAGCTTCCATCCAGGACACATCACACAATCCATTGTCTACAGCCAAGCCTAAAATACAACCAAATTTGCTCCAATCCCTCAGACAGAGACAAATACCTATAAGATCTTTATCAAGCATTCTTAAAACTACAGTACCCACCTGGGGAAGTGAGGAAACAGATTGACAGAGCGAGATGGGTACCCAGAAGTCACCTACTACAGGACAGGCCCAACAAGGACAATAACAGAACACCACTGGCCATCACATACAGCCCCCAGCTAAAACCTCTCCAGCCCTGCCTCTATTGGATCTCTCCCCAAATCCCCTCCCTGGCCCTGCCTCCTCCCCCAAGCGCGCCGCGTTCACCCTCCTACCCCCTCCCTCCCAGGCTTGCAACACGAAACAGCTGTTTTGCGGCGCCAAGTGCTGGGAGGGAGGGGAGAGAAGCAGGACGCAGCGGCGCGCTTAGGGTAGGAGCTGGAGGCAGAGCGAAGGCAGAGGTGAGCTGGGGTGGCGTGGGGAACTGCTGGTGGGTGCAAAGCACCCACCAATTTTTCCCCATGGGTGCTCCAGCCCCGGAGTACCCACAGAGTCAGCGCCTATGGCTCTGTGCATCTGAAGAAGTGGGTTTTTTTACCCATGAAAGCTTATGCCCAAATAAATCTGTTAGTCTTTGAGGTGCCACCAGACTCGTTGTTTTAATTGTTTCTTGTTACTTGTCGAACTGCCCCACCCCAGTTCACCCCCCATCCCTGGATCCTAACAGGCGCTTTGCTTTTCTACCCCTCCAGTGCAGTGTGGGCAACCCTGGCAAATCCCTTTGGTGTCTGCAATACCCAGCACAATGATGCAGAATCTGGCCATGCATCACAGCAACCTGGCCTCCTCTCATGTTGTCAAAAGCCCATTCAGCCAGGAGGACCTGAGAAGAATCCAGGACCTTCAATGCGGGAGACAAAGGGAAATCCCAGTGGGCACTCAATGTTTTTTCATTGTTTAAGTCAGTATCTGTCACTCTGAGATGAAAATGGATCTGCACTTGGTATGTTTCTCTCTTGCTGCGGCACCTGGCTCCCCTGCATCAGCCAGTTCCAGCACGTGTAAATGGGACTGCAACTGGAAAGTTCCCAATTCCCAGTGCATGGCCATGCAAAGCAGCAGTGTGGTGTAGGGTGTGACTGTGTGGGGTGGGCTGGCAGAGAGGATGCTGCCAACTGGGTGAGTTGTTTTCTCTCCATCCCAGAGACTTTGTATTTGTTCTTTATTTGTTGTTTTTTCTGACTCTGAACGAAAAGGGAAGGATGGGGCAGTGGTTCTGGCACTAGCCTGGGATTTAGGAGGGCTGGATTCAGTTCTCAGCTCTGCTACTGACTTCCTGTATGACCTTGGGAAAGTCACCGAGGCCCAGATTGTCACAAGCTCTGGGCCTTGGTCTCTCTGGTCCCAATACACAAAGGTACGTAGGTGCCACTGCTATCTGCAGAACTCCCACTCGGCTCCCCTAGCCCTATAGGCACCTTAACTCACTCAGTGGCTCTGTACTTGCACTGCCAGCTCCTGGGTGCCAATGGTCTGTCTCCCAACATGCACACTGCTGCCTTACTAGGCACATGGGCGCTCTGATTGGCTGGCCATTTTTGCTCTACTGATGATTGGCAGCCTATTTTTTTCTCTGCTCTTATTGGCCAGTCATTTTTACTCTGCTGATGATTGGCTGTTTTTTTTTTCTGGCTCTGCTGATTGGCTGGTGGGGGGCAGAGAGTGGTGCACTGAAAACTTTTTCTGCCCTTCTGGCCAACAGGATGGCCAGGGTGGGCACCCCTCTGCCTAGCTGGCATGCAGGCCCCGATCCAGTAGGCACGCTGAGGGACTGCTCTACTCCACACACTGCAGGGGAGACAGAAGCACCCTCCCCTATATCTTAGCCCTGTGGTTAGGGCACTCCCGCAGGAGACCCCCCCATTCCAGCCCCCCTCTGCCTGATGTGGAGAAGGGATTGGAAGAGGGAGCAGCCACCTCTCAGCCGAGGGCACAGACCACAGAGCTGTACTGTCACTCTCATGCCTTCTGTGGCCTAACTGGTCATTACGGAGGCCAGGTATACACGACAGACTGAGATCAGTAGAACTACGTTGCTCAGGGGCATGAAAAATCCCCTCCCGTGAGCCACATTGCTACACAGACCTAACCCCCTGCGTAGACAGCAGGAGAGCACCTCTTGTGGACAGAGCTGCTGCCTCTCGGGGAGGTGGAGTAACTACGCCGACGGGAGGAGCTCATAGGCACGTCGGCACTAAAGCCCCTCTGCGCCGCCGTGGCGCTGTATGTGAAGACGAGCCCTCAGTCGAATGGAAGAACTTCGGCCTCGGGGGTGAGCCTGAGCGAGACCCACATCACACTAGCCCACGGCCCTGTGGGCTGCATGTACAACAGGGAGGTGGCCGACCCCTTTTCCGATCCCTCCTCCTCGGCAGCCAGGGGCTTGGACTGGGGATCTGCGGGGCGAACACTCTGACTGCTGGGCTAAGGGTTACCAAGGCAGTGCCCACTGCCCCAATTCGTGGACCACTGGCAGAGAGAGGTGCCTATCTCCGCGAAAGGGGCGGGGCGTAGCATACACCACTCCCACCAGCCAGATCGGCGGTTCCCCACGTGATGTGCTGGTGTGCGGGATGCATCCGAAGGTGCCTCTTTCCACCATGCATTGTACAGGGAGCCTGGGTGCCCAGCTCAGCACTGTGAATCCAGCAGGGTCCTGTGATTTTCTAGACCCTAAAGTCAGGTGCTGCAATGAGCTTCCCAACTCCTGAGTCCCTTTGTGGAGCCGGGCTGCTGTGCCTTAGGGTATGTCTACACTGTGGAGACTGTCCCGGCATAGCCCGTAGTGCAGACACAGCCTGCACAGTCACTGTAGGAACGCCACCTCCCGAGTGTAGGATTGCCAACTTTCTAATCGTACAAAACCGAACACCCTAGCACCGCCCCTTCCCCTTCACCAAAGGCAAGTTATGCCTGACCAATCTGATTGCCTTCTATAATGAAATAACTGGCTCTGTGGATATGGGGAAATTGGTGGGCGTGATATATCTTGACTTTAGCAAAGCTTTTGATACGGTCTCCCACAGTATTCCTGCCAGCAAGTTAAAGAAATATGGATTGGATGAATGAACTCTAAGGTGGATAGAAAGCTGTCTAGATCGTCGGGCTCAACGGGTAGTGATCAATGGCTCAATGTCTAGTTGGCAGCCGGTATCAAGCGGAGTGCCCCAGGGGTCTGTCCTGGGACCGGTTTTGTTCAACATCTTCATGATAGATACGCTGGCGGGTAGGGATAAGGTCCACAGTGACCTAGACAAATTGGAGGATTGGGCCAAAAGAAATCTGATGAGGTTCAACAAGGACAAGTGCAGAGTCCTGCACTTAGGACAGAAGAATCCCATGCACCGCTACAGGCTGGGGACCGACTGGCTAAGCGGCAGTTCTGTAGAAAAGGACCTGGGGATTACAGTGGAGAAGCTGGATTAGAGACGCTGGATATGAGTCAGCAGTGTGCCTTTGTTGCTGTCATAACTATAAAGGGAAGGGTAACAGCCCTCCTGTGTACAGAACTATAAAATCCCTCCTGGCCAGAGACTCCAAAATCCTTTTACCGGTAAAGGGTTAAGAAGCTCAGGTAACCTGGCTGGCATCTGACCCAAAGGACCAATAAGGGGACAAGATACTTTCAAATCTTGGTGGGGGGAAGGCTTTTGTTTGTGCTCTTTGTTTTGGGGGTTGTTCGCTCTTGGGACTGACAGGGACCAGACATCAATCCAGGCTCTCCAAATCTTTCTGAACAAGTCTCTCATATTTCAAACTTGTAAGTAAACAGCCAGGCAAGGCGTGTTAGTTTTTATCTTTGTTTTCTCAACTTGTAAATGTACCTTTTACTAGGGCGTTTACCTCTGTTTGCTGTAACTTTGAACCTAAGGCTAGAGGGGGGTCCTCTGAGCTCTTTAAGTTTGATTACCCTGTAAAGTTATTTTCCATCCTGATTTTACAGAGATGATTTTTATCTTTTCTTTAATTAAAAGCCTTCTTTTTAAAAACCTGATTGATTTTCCTTGTTTTTAGATCCAAGGGGGTTGGATCTTGATCCACCAGGAGTTGGTGGAAGGGAGGAGGGGGAATGGTTAATTTCTCCTTGTTTTAAGATCCAAGGGGTTTGGATCTGTATTCACCAGGGAATTGGTGAAGAGTCTCTCAAGGCTACCCAGGGAAGGGAATTAGCATCGAGAGTGGTGGCAGCGGACCAGATCTAAGCTGGTAGTTAAGCTTAGAAGTTTTCATGCAGGCCCCCACATTTGTACCCTAGAGTTCAAAGTGGAGAAGCAGCCTTGATAGTTGCCAAGAAGGCTAACGGCATATTGGGCTGTATTAGTAAAATAATTGCCAGCAGATCGAGGGAAGTGATTATTCCCCTCTATTCAGCACTGGTGAGGCCACATCTGGAGTATTGCATCCAGTTTTGGGCCCCCACTACAGAAAGGATGTGGAGAAATTGGAGACAGTCCAGCGGAGGGCAACGAAAATGATTAGGGGGCTGAGGCATATGACTTACGAGGAGAGGCTGAGTGAACTGGGCTTATTTAGTCTGCAGAAGAGAAGAGTGAGGGAGGATTTGATAGGAGCCTTCAACTACGTGAAGGGGGTTCCAAAGAGGATGGAGCTCAGCTGTTCTCAGTGGTGGTAGATACCAGAACAAGGAGCAATGGTCTCAAGTTGCAGTGCGCGAGGTCTAGGTTGGATATTAGAAAAAACTAATGTGAGGTTGCACTTCATATGTTTTATGGAAATATGCTTATTAGTGTGAATATGATGTAACTGGAATATGCTTTATGCAAAAGGTCTCTTGTAAGGTATGATAACAAAGGTTATAACCTACTGAATATATTCCTTCTATTTGTATGTATGTATCATTCTTGTATCTGAAGCTAGAAATATGAACTATAACTCTGAGGTCCTATTGTAATTATGCAAAATGTGGGCTATTGACTAGAACAATTGGTTGTGAATGGGTTTATTTACCTGCAAGCCTTCCTGTGTAATTGTGGGCCAGCCCTTGGGTAATGAAGAATGAGGTCTCACAGGACATGTGACCATGTCACATGATACTGGAATCCATCTTAAATCTGATACTTTTCCATTTAGCCTGCTGCTAGTGTGTCTGGCTCAACAAGGCAGGTTCTGGAAGTCCCAAGCTGGCAGGGAAAACGGGCTCAGAAGTAAATTCAGCACATCAGGTGACAGTCCCAAGGGGGTCTCTGTGACCAAACCCATCACAAACCTTAGAGGTTTTTAAGGCCCAGCTTGACAAAGCCTTGGCTGGGATGATTTAGTTGGGGTTGGTCCTGCTTTGAGCAGGGGGTTGGCCTCGATGAGCTCTTGAGGTCTCTTCCAACCCTAATCTTCTATGAGTCTAGGCCCCGCCCCAACCCCTGCCCCGAGGCCCCAACCCTGCTCACTACATTCCCCCTCCCTCAGTGGCTTGCTGTCCCTCACCCTCACTCACTTTCGCTGGGCTGGGGCAGGTGGTTATGTGAGGGGGTGAGGGCTTCGGCTGGGGGTGTGGGCTCTGGGGCAGGGCTGGGAATGAGGGGTTTGGGGTGCAGGAGGGGGCTCCAGGCTGGGAGGTGGGGCTGAGGGATTCAGAATGTGGGAGGAGGCTGCGGGTTGAGGCAGGAGGTTGGGGTGCAGGAGGGGGTTGGGGTCAGGGCTCGGGGTGTGGGCTCTGGGGTGGGGCCAGGGATGAGGGGTTTGGAGTACAGGAGAGGGCTCCAGGTTTCGGGGGATCAGGGCTGGGGAAGGGGGGTTGGGTGTGGGCTTACCTCATGCAGCTCCTAGTCGGTGGTGCAGCGGGGCTAAGACAGGCTGCCTACCTGTCTTGGCACCGCAGCCAGCATGTCCAGTGCCTAGGTGGGGGTCCAGGAGGCTCCGTGCGCTGCTCTTGCCAGCAAGCATCGCTCCCCCAGCTCCCATCGGTCAGTTCCTGGTCAATGGGAGTGCGGAGCCCCATGGCCTCCCCGCCCAGGAGCAAGACCTGCTGGCCACTTCCGGGGTGCAGTGCAGAGCCAGGACAGGTAGGGACTAGCCTGCCTTAACCCTGCAGCACCGCCGATTGGACTTTTAATGCCCCTGTCAGCAGCGCTGACCGGAGCCGCCAGGGTCCCTTTTTGGCCGGGCGTTCCAGTCGAAAACCAGACACCTGATCAAGCTACCTGAGTGAAGAGTTGCTATGTCGAAGGGAGTCATCTCCAGCGTGGCTGCGTCTGCGCTGGAGGGTTTGTCAGCAGAGCGACATTGGTCACAGATGTGGTTCTTTCACACGCCGACCAATGTAACTGTGCCAATATAACTTTCAAATGTAGACCAGGCCTTAGTTTCTGTGACATACCCGGGTGCTGTCCAGACCCGCGGGGCTGTGTTTCTCCTACCCTGCAGCCATCCGTGTCTTACAACACCTGTGCCACTCACAGACAGCCTTCCAGCATGCAGGTCACACCCGGAGTGTCTGTGTGAACCGCAGCCTGCCAGTCACGCTTGGGTTACCTGGGTCTCACCAGCCTGGGTTAGACTGCAGGGTGACCCCAACACACCCCCAGGCTCAGATTTTGCCCCAGCAATGTATGTGCTGTACTACCCAGCCCTCTCCTGGACAATACACATATTTTAAATCTATTATTCCCTTAAGGGAATAATATGCCAGTTTATTAGCTCAAATAGTTATTCAGACACTTTAATTTAAACACACTGGATTAGATAAAACAGTAAAAAAAAAAAAGCTGATTAATGACAAAGAGAGAGATTTTAAGTGAGTACAAGTAATGAGCCATAAAAGTCAGAAATAGTTTCAAGAAAAGCAAGATAAAACATTTACTAACACCTAACTTAATGAACTATATTAGATTGAAGCAAAGCTTCTCATCACATGCTCCAGCCGATTACTGACCAAACTCTCTGTCCAGGACCCCTCCTTCAGAGTCCAGTGCCTGCTTCCTTTGTCTCATCAGGTGCAGTGAATGTGATGGGCGGGGGGGGGGGGGTGTGCCTTGGGGTGCTTGTCCCTCCTTTTTATAGTTTCAGTCCCCCTCTTGGAAAACATTTCCAGCTGGGCACCAGGAGACAAAGAGTCTATGTGGAAGGATGTTCCCTGCTGCTTTTTCTCACCTGTTTGCACTTCCTTTGTTTCCCTTCTTGCTTGATGACTCTGGTTACTGCTAAATGCAAATTAAGGTAAGCACACATTCCTTTGTGTAGGACAGGCCTGTTTGCCAACTTCTGTTTGGGCAGCAATGTAGGGTTTGTAGCTTGTGTTACTAACACCAGACAGGGGACTCTTATAATTTCACGTACAGTGTTGCCACACATATTTTACCAGGACAATACTGACCAGCAAATTGAGTTTTCAAATGATACCTTACAAGGCATACCATGTGTGACGCTGTATGGAATCTGGGGGACACTTTAGGATATTATGAATACCAATATTGTAAAATGGCAATGAGTTGTGCCAGGTGTGCCGTGTGGGGTATCTGCGAAGATGTTGTGATTTGCCAAGTATGATAATCTCGTTTATATGTTTGTATCACCTTCGTATTATGAGTTATAGATATGTAGGGTATATCTGTATTTCCAACTTGTGCTGTGCATCTGGGTGACACTAGGGTTACCATATTTAACAAATAAAAAAAGAGGACCCTCCACGGGGCCCTGGCCACGCCCATTTCCCACCCCCAACCCCGCCCCAACTCCGCCCCTTCCCCACCCCAATCCCGCCCTAACTCCGCCCCCTCCTCCCTCCCACTCCCAGCCACGCGAAAAGGGCTGCCCGAGCGCTACCGGCTTCACGGTTTGCCGGGCAGCCCCCAGACCCTGTGCCCCCGGCCAGCGCTTCCCCAGCGCAGCTGGAGCCGTGAAGCCGGTAGCGCTTGGGCTTCGGGCAGCCCCTATGCCTCCGGACCCTGCGCCCCCGGCCGGGCACTTCCCCTCCCGGGCTCCGGCAGCGCAGGGTCCGGAGGCATGGGGGCTGCCCAAAGCCTGTAGCGCTCGGCTCTTAAACAGAGCCGAAGAGTCAGGGGAGGAGCAGAGCCGCCGCGGCCAGAGGCTCTGCTCCTCCCCTGACTCTTTGGCTCTCTTTAAGAGCCGAGCTGCCCGAGCGCTACTGGCTTTGGGCAGCCCCCATACCTCTGCACCCTGCGCCACCGGAGCCCGGGAGGGGAAGTGCCCGGCCGGCAGCTGGGATCCGGAGGCAAGGGGGCTGCCTGAAGCCCATAGCGCTCGGGCAGCTCGGCTCTTAAACAGAGCCGAAGAGTCAGGGGAGGAGCAGAGCAGCCGCGGGAGGGGAAGTGCCCAGCCGGCATTTTCCCGGACATGTTTTCGGCTTTTTGGGAATTCCCCCCGGACGGGGGTTTGATTGCCGAAAAGCCGGACATGTCCGGGAAAAACCGGACATATGGTAACCCTAGGTGACACCCACAGGCAGATTGGCATCAACACTGCCTAGCCTGCTTGATGGATCATCAAGGGACATCAACGGTACAATGAACCCATTGAAAGGGTCAGGGATACATCTTATGACTCCGCAAAGCATGCAGGGACCTGCCTATGGCCAGAACTCTGAGGCTTCCGGGTCATGTGCTGGGCAGCTTGTGTTTGGAACAAAGGAAACACAGGCCACATGGCCAAAGACTATAAAAGGCAGCTGCATCTTCTCCATTTTGTCTTCATTCCTGCTTCTTTCCTCTGGAGTAACCTTTCTACACCGGAAGCTCCGAACAAAGGACTGAACGACCCATCCAAGCTGTGGATGTGTTCCAGAGGGACTTTCAAACCAGCAAACTCACCAGTACTGCTAGGAACCTGATATATGGACTTTGAAATCTTTGTATGTATGTGACTGCTTTATCATTTAACATCTCTCTTCTTGTTTTTTCTTTTTTCATTCTAATAAACCTTTCGTTTTAGACACAAAAGGTTTGGCTGGCAGCGAGGTATTTTGGGTAAGATCCAAACCTATACTGACCCAGTAACATGGCTGACCATTTTGTAGATGTGAGCAGAGTTTTTTAAATAACTTCTCACTGTACTGGACCTATGTGCTGATTGGGAGCCAGAGAACTGGAATGCAATAAGGGGGCTACGTGATTTCTTTTTTGCTTCTTGTTAACCAGTGTGGGGGATCAGAAGCTGGGATCTGCTGGGAGAGCAATACAGCGGTGCACAGGCAATCCAGGAAATTTTTGGATAGTGTAGGGGACAATTTCCTGGTGCAAGTGCTGGAGGAACCAACTAGGGGCAAAGCTTTTCTTGACCTGCTACTCACAAACAGGGAAGAACTAGTAGGGGAAGCAAAAGTGGATGGGAACCTGGGAGGCAGTGACCATGAGATGGTCGAGTTCAGGATCCTGACACAAGGAAGAAAGGAGAGCAGCAGAATACGGACCCTGGACTTCAGAAAAGCAGACTTTGACTCCCTCAGGGAACAGATGGGCAGGATCCCCTGGGAGAATAACATGAAGGGCAAAGGGGTCCAGGAGAGCTGGCTGTATTTTAAAGAATCCTTATTGAGGTTGCAGGAACAAACCATCCCGATGTGTAGAAAGAATAGTAAATATGGCAGGCGACCAGCTTGGCTAAACAGTGAAATCCTTGCTGATCTTAAACGCAAAAAAAGAAGCTTACAAGAAGTGGAAGATTGGACAAATGACCAGGGAGGAGTATAAAAATATTGCTCAGGCGTGCAGGAGTGAAATCAGGAAGGCCAAATCACACTTGGAGTTGCAGTTAGCAAGAGATGTTAAGAGTAACAAGAAGGGTTTCTTCAGGTATGTTAGCAACAAGAAGAAAATCAAGGAAAGTGTGGGCCCCTTACTGAATGAGGGGGGCAACCTAGTGACTGAGGATGTGGAAAAAGCTAATGTACTCAATGATTGTTTTGCCTCTGTCTTCACGAACAAGGTCAGCTCCCAGATTGCTGCACTGGGCAGTACAGCATGGGGAGAAGGTGACCAACCCTCTGTGGAGAAAGAAGTGGTTCGGGACTATTTAGAAAAACTGGACGTGCACAAGTCCATGGGGCCGGATGCGCTGCATCCGAGGGTGCTAAAGGAGTTGGTGGGTGAGATTGCAGAGCCATTAGCCATTATTTTTGAAAACTCATGGCGATCAGGGGAGGTCCCAGATGACTGGAAAAAGGCTAATGTAGTGCCCATCTTTAAAAAAGGGAAGAAGGAGGATCCGGGGAACTACAGGCCAGTCAGCCTCACCTCAGTCCCTGGAAAAATCATGGAGCAGGTCCTCAAGGAATCAATTATGAAACATTTAGAGGAGAGGAAAGTGATCAGGAACAGTCAGCATGGATTCACGAAGGGGAAGTCGTGCCTGACTAACCTAATTGCTTTCTATGATGAGATAACTGGCTCTGTGGATGAGGGGAAAGCAGTGGATGTGTTATTCCTTGACTTTAGCAAAGCTTTTGATACGGTCTCCCACAGTATTCTTGCCGCCAAGTTAAAGAAGTATGGGCTGGATGAATGGACTGTAAGGTGGATAGAAAGCTGGCTAGATCGTCGGGCTCAACGGGTAGTGATCAATGGTTCCATGTCTAGTTGGCAGCCGGTTTCAAGCGGAGTGCCCCAAGGGTCGGTCCTGGGGCCGGTTTTGTTTAATATCTTTATTAATGATCTGGAGGATGGTGTGGACTGCACTCTCAGCAAGTTTGCAGATGACACTAAACTAGGAGGCGTGGTAGATACACTAGAGGGTAGGGATCGGATACAGAGGGACCTAGACAAATTAGAGGATTGGGCTGAAAAAAACCTGATGAGGTTCAACAAGGACAAGTGCAGAGTCCTGCACTTAGGACGGAAGAATCCCATGCACTGCTACAGACTAGGGACCGAATGGCTAGGTAGCAGTTCTGCAGAAAAGGACCTAGGGGTCACAGTGGACGAGAAGCTGGATATGAGTCAACAGTGTGCTCTTGTTGCCAAGAAGGCTAACGGCATTTTGGGCTGTATAAGTAGGGGCATTGCCAGCAGATCGAGGAACGTGATCGTTCCCCTTTATTCGACATTGGTGAGGCCTCATCTGGAATACTGTGTCCAGTTTTGGGCCCCACACTACAAGAAGGATGTGGAAAAATTGGAAAGAGTCCAGTGGAGGGCAACAAAAATGATTAGGGGTCTGGAGCACATGACTTATGAGGAGAGGCTGAGGGAACTGGGATTGTGTAGTCTCCAGAAGAGAAGAATGGGGGGGGATTTGATAGCAGCCTTCAACTACCTGAAGGGGGGTTCCAAAGTGGATGGAGCTCGGCTGTTCTCAGTTGTGGCAGACGACAGAACAAGAAGCAATGGTCTCAAGTTGCAGTGGGGGAGGTCCAGGTTGGATATCAGGAAAAACTATTTCACTAGGAGGGTGGTGAAACACTGGAATGCGTTACCTAGAGAGGTGGTGGAGTCTCCTTCCTTGGAGGTTTTTAAGGCCCGGCTTGACAAAGCCCTGACTGGGATGATTTAGTTGGGGATTGGTCCTGCTTTGAGCAGGGGGTTGGACTAGATGACCTCTTGAGGTCCCTTCCAACCCTGTTATTCTATGATTCTATGATTCTATGATTCTAAGCACAGTTTGTGACTGGTTGGGGAGTTTAACTTCAGTGTTACCACCAGTCTTGGGAGTATCTGCTCTCCTTTTTGCAGCCTGCCCTGAAGTTGGCATTTCTAGTGAGAGCTGCCCTAGGCACACCAGGTCACACCTTGTACAAAAATTATTGCAACAGTGTGTAAAGTGTGACTACAAGAGTATATTATTATAGTAAAGTGTAGGGTGTGACTACAGGGGCATATTATTACAGTAGAGTGTAAGATGTGGCTACAGGAGTGTATTTTACAATAGTGTGTAAGCTGTGAATACAGGGGTGTATTATAATAGGGTGTGAACACAGACTATATTATTACAGTAACATGCAGGGTGTGACCACGGGTTTATTATTACAGTAGTGTGCAGGGTGTGAATACAGGTTGTATTATTACAGTAACATGCACAGTGTGAATACAGGGGTGTATTGTTACAATAGTGTGTAGGGTGTGAATACAGGGTGTATAATTGCAGTAGTGTGTAGGGTGTGAATACAGGGTGTATAATTGCAGTAGTGTGTAGGGTGTGAATACAGGGGTGTATAATTGCAGTAGTGTGTAGGGTGTGAATACAGGGTGTATAATTGCAGTAGTGTGTAGGGTGTGAATACAGGGTGTATAATTGCAGTAGTGTGTAGGGTGTGAATACAGGGGTGTATAATTGCAGTAGTGTGTAGGGTGTGAATACAGGGTGTATAATTGCAGTAGTGTGTAGGGTGTGAATACAGGGGTGTATAATTGCAGTAGTGTGTAGGGTGTGAATACAGGGGTGTATAATTGCAATAGCGTGTAGGGTGTGAATACAGGGTGTATAATTGCAGTAGTGTGTAGGGTGTGAATACAGGGTGTATAATTGCAGTAGTGTGTAGGGTGTGAATACAGGGGTGTATTATTACAGTAACATGCACAGTGTGAATACAGGGGTGTATTGTTACAATAGTGTGTAGGGTGTGAATACAGGGGTGTATTGTTACAATAGTGTGTAGGGTGTGAATACAGGGTGTATAATTGTAGTAGTGTGTAGGGTGTGAATACAGGGGTGTATAATTGCAGTAGTGTGTAGGGTGTGAATACAGGGTGTATAATTGCAGTAGTGTGTAGGGTGTGAATACAGGGTGTATAATTGCAGTAGTGTGTAGGGTGTGAATACAGGGGTGTATTATTACAGTAACATGCACAGTGTGAATACAGGGGTGTATTGTTACAATAGTGTGTAGGGTGTGAATACAGGGTGTATAATTGCAGTAGTGTGTAGGGTGTGAATACAGGGGTGTATAATTGCAGTAGTGTGTAGGGTGTGAATACAGGGTGTATAATTGCAGTAGTGTGTAGGGTGTGAATACAGGGGTGTATAATTGCAGTAGTGTGTAGGGTGTGAATACAGGGTGTATAATTGCAGTAGTGTGTAGGGTGTGAATACAGGGGTGTATAATTGCAGTAGTGTGTAGGGTGTGAATACAGGGGTGTATAATTGCAGTAGTGTGTAGGGTGTGAATACAGGGTGTATAATTGCAGTAGTGTGTAGGGTGTGAATACAGGGGTGTATAATTGCAGTAGTGTGTAGGGTGTGAATACAGGGTGTATAATTGCAGTAGTGTGTAGGGTGTGAATACAGGGGTGTATAATTGCAGTAGTGTGTAGGGTGTGAATACAGGGGTGTATAATTGCAGTAGTGTGTAGGGTGTGAATACAGGGGTGTATAATTGCAGTAGTGTGTAGGGTGTGAATACAGGGTGTATGCTGTCATAGTTTCCCCAGCTGTGAAAGGGGGATAGTAGCTTTGCCTCACACAGATATTGGGAGGGATTGTGACGTGCTGAAGTACTACAGTAATGGGGGTCAGATACATCCCACCGTGAGAAAGTGGGGGGTAAATATAGACCAAACCAAGGCAAATACCAAGTCCCTTTGAGAGGGAGCATGGTGTGTGGGTCCCTCCACAAGGCCCAGACCAGCCAGCATTGGGGGCGCCTCCCCAGGACTGGTGCCTGGCAGAAGGATGGTTTCAGGCTGTGCACTGAAGAGAACGGGGTTCAGTTCCTGCTGCTGCCACCACAGAATCTGTAGCTGACATTTTCCAAAGTGTTCAGCGCCCCTGGCTCTCGGCATCTCCATTGCACCCAGCAGGAGGGGTGAGTTTAACGCTGCCTGAGACAGCTCAAGAGCATGGTACACATCTCAGGGCAGGCTGTTAGGAAGCAGGGCACAACCCCAAACTGGCTGTGAGTGCTATACTGAGATTTCACCAACCAGCCGTCACAGCCAGTCCCCCTGGGTACTCCCATCTATCTCGCCACCCAGGTGAGAATCCCTTTGTGACAGACGGTCCCTTACACCAAGGATCTCAGTAATAGTCAGATTACTTCCAGTCCCAAAGGACCGGCCACTTATCCCAGGTCAGTCGTACTTCAGATCTCACACCCATGACAAGGCTTGTAGCCAGTGCTATAATAAACTATATACAGATTTATTAACTAGGGAAAGGAAACCAGCGAGTTATTTACAACGGTGAAGCAGGTAAACACACACGGACGCACACTCACACACACATCCCAATCTTAAGTTTCAGAAGGGAATAGAAGCGTCTCTAATCAGCAAGCTCTATATGCCCTTCAGGCTAAGCCAGGCTAAGCAACTGGGGATCACTCACTTACGCTTAGAAACACCTGGCCCCCCAGAGGCCAAGCACCATAGCGATGCCAAGTTCCTTTTGTTTGGGGTTTTCATCTCCCTTCTGCCATGTGCTCTGAACTGCTGGGAGGAATCCACTTGCAGGACTCATCTTCACAGGGAGGAGACGGGACATGTCTTTTGTCCTCTTGTTGTGGCTCCATAGGGAAATTCCAGTCCCACAATAGTCCACCTGGTAGCGATGGCCTTGCCTTTTGGGAAGGGTGTGACATCTTCTGTGGAAGCTCGGCCCCTTGCACTAGTTAATGTCTCTCTCCTGGCTGGTGATTTACACAGAGACTCACAATGCAAATACACAAATATTACTTTGTGATATGGGATCCAGAGGCTCTACATGAGATTAATGCTGCAGCAGCTCACAAGTGTTCAGTAAAGTCTAAACACTAAACACATTCTTATCGCACTAATACCTGTTGTAACAACACTAGCATACAGGTGAGCCGGCCGAGTTCCAGCTAGGGGTTTGTCAGTGTTCAACTCAGCCACAGGGCCTCTGGAATGAGCTGGCGCCTGATCTGCCACCATCACACTGAGCACTTTGGGAAATCTGTCCGCTATGCTCTGTGCCTCAGTTTGCCCATCTGTAAATGGGGACTAGCATGATCCTGCCCCGGGGGGGCGCCTATGCAGAAGACGCTATTGCTGTGTGAAAGGCTCAGGTACTTGGTGGCGCAGTTGGAGTTAATCTGGGCTGGGCTGCAGATCAGGAACTGTTTTTATCGAATGGATTTGTAAAGCGGCGAATGCGCCAGAGCTGAGTGCTCAGCGGGGCCAAGCGACTGTGGGAGAAACAAACACGTTAATTAATTAAAGCCAATAAATCTTGGAAGCGCTCGCCTGCCTCCCCATCACCACGCTCGGCACCACCTGCCAGACAACAAACTAGGCTTTAATGAGCAAAGCAGCACTACACTCCCCATGGGCCATCAGCCTTACACAGCTGTAAGCCCGGGAGGGTGGGGGGCTGCGGATGGGGGAAGTGGGGCGATAGCAGCACCGTGACCCCAGGGTTAAGTCCGATGGTGTCGTTGCTGGGCACTGCTTGGTTTGTGTCATACAGATGGGGGTTCCTTTGTGTCAGTTCTGGCTCCACGACTCAGCTCCAGGGGATGGTGGGGGCGGGGGGGTGAGGAAATACCCCTGTTTAATGGCCCATTCTTGCACCTGTGTGGTTCCCCACGCTCAGTGGCCCAGGAGGAGCTGCGCCCATTAGCTGCACCCAGACCGGGGGGACAGTCACACCCAGGCTGATGTATCAGCAGCGTTGCTGAGCGGTCTGGCCTGGCTCGAGGGGCCGGGCTGTCTATGTCACTGAGGGTTCGGGCTGCAAGAGTCCAGTGGATGCTGGCCAGGCTGTCACCCCTCCCCCAGTCGGGCCACGGAGCCTGTGGGCAAAACGCAGAATCACAGGTGCCCCAACACTGCACCTGGTCTCAGAGTGGGATGCTCTGAAATCCAAACTATTGACTGGCGAGGCAGTGAGTAGAGTGGGGGGCTGGGAGCCAGGACTCCTGGGTTCTCTCCCCAGCTCTGGGTAGGGGAGTGGAGTTTAATGGATTAGAGCAGAGGGGGCCGAGGCACCAGGACTGGGTTCTGTTCCTAGCTTGGGACAAGTCACTTCACTTCTCTGCTCATATGTAAAATGGGGCAATGATGCCAAACCCCTGCCTGGCTGAAGCAGTAACACCGAGACTTGTATAGTGAGCGCACGACCCCTCCGCACAACTGGCAGGAGTTGTGGCTCCCCCTCTCCTTCCGTCCCGCCAGTGTCCTGGCCAGATTCCTTCCCTCAAACCCCCTGCAGTTTCCCCTGGATGTGGGGCTCTTCTTCACTTCCTGTCCTAAACTACCTAGCGGTGGAGGTGTGCTCATTTAAACAGCTGCTGCACCCCACCCCAGAGATGGCTGCATATCAGTGGTATGAAGGCGTTTCCTGTGAAGGGCACAGGGCAGTGTTTGGTCAAACAGTGCTGGGAAAATGCCAGCGCAGTAGTATTAGTGCATGAACGAAGGGCCAGATCCTTTGCCCTTGGGCCCTGATCTGAGCGCAGCTGCCCTGATTTACATCTGTGCTGGCCTCATCTCTGTCGAACCCTCAAATCAGAAACATCCACGTCACCCAGCCACTGCTGCAGGGGAGGCTGCCGGAGCCCAGGGTGCTGTGGGGACCAAGGGGCTCGGTGCAGCCAGTAGCAGGGGCTTCAGGGAAAGGATGAAATGAGCCAGTGCTAACGGCAAACCCCAGCCGAGACTGGAGCTGGGTATCTCCCTGAGCCTGCGCCAAGGAGGAGGCTGCGGGTGGCTCTGGGTCAGTGGGGAGCCTGGGTCCGGCTGCATGCAGAAGCGTGTTTGTCAATTTCAGAACCATCCAAGTGCCGGATTCTGACTCGTTAGGGCCCGACTTCCCACCCTGCTTGGGCCTGCTTGGCCTCCCTCCTCCTAAGGAGAGGGGGCTTGGGCGCCCCGCTGATGGGCCCTGCCAGCTGCAGCCTCAGCCCAAGGAGCTGGGGAGAGCTTGGGGGGATAGTGACTGGGGAGGTTGGGGATGGGTGGGAAGGGACAGGCGGGGCTGCTTGGGGTGGGGCATAGTGGCAGGCAGTGCCCTGCAGCAGAGGTAGGGGTGGCGGAGCCAGGGGCCGCTTGCTAGGACCCATTGCATCAGATCAGTGGTGTGGCACCAATGCCCAGAGCCCCATGGTCTGTGGACACTCCCAGGAGGGAGACTGCCAAGATCCAGCACTTTGGCTTCAAGGTGGAGACAAGCTGTGAGACAGGGACACAGAACAACATAGCTGCTGGGCAGGGCAGGGCCAGGGCCTGGGCTCACTCCCCCACCCAGCTATGGGGTGCGCATCAGAGGCAGCAGGCAGTTAACCTGCAGGACTCGCTGCTGCAGGGGATTCCAGAGGCAGAGTCCCCAAAAAGGGCTGAGGCGTCCCAGGAATGCAGGAATGAGGCTATTCCTATTACTGTTAATCCTTACTGGGTGGCCAGCTCTCGCTGGGAGTCTCCCGCTTGGTTGGTGCTTTTCCTAAAGCCTCAGCTCCTGGAGTCATGCGATGATGTGAGACGTGACACTTTCCTTTTGAAAAAACCTCAGCGTCTAGCCCTGCTGCCTGCCTGGGGAGAAAAGCTGGAAAATGTGACCAAGTGTGACAGGTTGGAAGCCAGGAGGCAATGACAGAGCCCCGAAGCCAGGCTCATGATTTTATGGGGGTCAGACTCCTTATTAGGAACATTTGGGGCTGGTGGGACTGTCTGTAGATCAGTCATTTTTACCTTTTTTAGGGGTGTTATATGAACACCTAGAGACCCCCGATTGAGAGCAGGGCCCTGGCATGCCAGGTGCTGCACAGACACAGACTGGGAGACAGTCCCTGTGTGACGAACTGGGCCTGTTCTCACTGTGGTCTGTGAATGCTGACAGGGAAGTGTGGCTGAATAGTCTGCATTGGGGGATGGGAGACAGCCCGAGGGCGCATACCTAAGTGTGTAACACGAGAACCCAGGGAGGGCTGGAAGCAGGCAGGGAGAGAGGGCTGGGGGGCAGAGATGGCTCTGACCTCCCAAGGGGGGCTGGGCTGGGATGCCCGGGGACCCCAAGATGGACCTAACTGAGGGGGTCCCTGTTGTCTGTGCCTGCAAGACCTGTCTTGGACTGTATTCCTGTCATCCAAATAAACCTTCTGCTTTACTGGCTGGCTGAGAGTCATGGTGAATCGCAGGAAGCTGGGGGTGCAGGGCCCTGAGTCCCCCAATACTCCGTGACACCCTGCCCCAACGGGCTCAGCCTAAATGGATGAAATGGACACAGGGCAGGAGTGGAAACTGAGTCACTGAGTGGGGCAGAGACTTGCCCAAGGTCCCCCAGCAGGTCAGGACAGAGCCAGGAACAGAAAAGATAGTTCCCTTTTTTTGTAACTGGTCTTCGAGATGTGTTGCTCATGTCCAGTCCATTGTAGGTGTGTGCTCGCCACATGCACCGGTGCCGGAAGTTTTTCCCTCAGTGGTATCCGTAGGGGACTGGTGCGTATGGTACAGTATAAGGGGCACTGCCGGCTCCCCCCACCCTTAGTTCCTTCTTGCCGGAAACAGCACTGGGGAGTCCAAAGCGCAGGACAAACAGGTCAAAATCTCCAAAGTTGTGGTGGGATGGAAGCGTCATCCCACCCCAGCATCCTGCCTTCCGCGCCATCATGAGTCCCACAGCGAAGGTTCCCAGAAACGGGCTCCTCTCACGTGTGTCCATCAGTATCAGGTCTCACAGACTTCCAGCGCTCTGTCACCCGGCTGGGGCATCAGCATCACAGACTGAACCCAATAGCTCTGTATTGAAGTGCGCGCACGCGCTGCAGAGCCAGAACTAAGGACCTAGACTCCCTGGTGCAAAGGGTGTCGCAGGCTCCCAGGGCTCTGTATGTGGCGTGGGCACTGGAGGGAAACAGAGTGCCGATCTGCAAGCGCAGGTGACAAAACATCAGGGGAGCCGAAATGGGGGGAGGAGCAGAGCCATGGCCCCATCACTTTTTTACTGTCCATTAAGGGAGAACGATGGAGGGGAGGGGGCAGAGAGGAGTGGAGAGGAGAGAACGGGGGCGGGAGGGTCTTGTGAGGAAGAGGCAGCATGATGGCAGAGGCGGGTAGAGAAGGGGCGGGGCAAGGGCGGGGCCTTGGGGAAAGGAGTGGGGTGAGTGTGGGGGCTCGTGGAGAAGAGGCAGTGCGAGGGCAGGGTGGTGCAAGGGCAGGGGGTCAGGGGAAGGGGCAGCGCCAGGGCAGGGACTCAGAGAGAAGAAGCGGGGCCTCAGGGGTGTGACATGGGGGCAGGGCCACAGTTCGGAAGCCTCTGCCCCCCCACATCCTGAAAAAGAGCCAGGTGATGATCAATGAAGGTGAAAGCTATGCATTAAATTCTTTGATGCACAGGCCATAATTAACCTGTGGAACTCACCGCCACAAGGATTTGTGCTTAGTAGGGTTGGACCATGTGAACGTCCAGTCATGGTGCATAAAGGACTCCTAGCTGAAGTCAGGCATCAGGACCAGACTCACAAACAAGCTCAGCTCCATTGAGACACCTAAAGGAAACAGGTGGATTCTCTAACATGCTCCAGCCATGGTAGTTACTCCTCCGCCATGCCACTAAACGGTCTCCCAGGGAGTGGGGCTCTGCTTAGGATCTGGGAAAGCTGGGTAGGTTATTGATAACTGCCCCCAGGAGGCTCTCACCCCTTGCTCTGAGACAGGAGATTGGACTAGCTGGACACCTGGTCTGATCTGGATTGGCCAGCCCCATGCTCCTTTGGCAAGGCAGAGAGGTTCACTGTGGAGGTTGTTGTTGTGGGGCTGGGCCACGGGCAGCGGTGGTGATGGATCGTGTGGGTCTGGGGATCAGGTCCCATGTCAGCAGGGCTCCCAGGGAGCACGTTGGGAGCTGGCTCAGGTGATGCCATCCTCGGTGGAGATTCAATGTGCCAGGAGCTGAGTGTGGCTGGTTTCACTGCCCCCCTGGCAGGCCCAGGGCCCGAAGGCTAACGAAGGGATCTCCAGCTCACACAGGAATTCTAGGCCTGTGTTGTACAGCAGCTGAGGCTAGACAGTCACAGTGGTCCCTTCTGGCCTTGAGATCTATGAATGAACAACCCCTCGTGCCCCTCTCTGCTTTCACTGGGGATGGGGATGAGCTCACCCTCTCTCCCCCAGGGGAGGATGGGTAAGTCTAGGGCCTCAGTGGGAGGAAAGGTGTGGAGCGGGGCTGCCCTGGGGGGAATCCTGGCCCCCCGAGTGCTGGGCTACCCACACACCCTCAGTCTGGCAGAGAATTCCAAGGTGGAGACTTTTTAATAAATCAAAATCCTTCCTTTTAAATAACCCCCTGAAATGGCTGTGGCCTGGCAGCTCTGGCTCTGGGGACAGGCCCATCTCCGCAGGGCCTGCGCCTGGCAAGGCACAAAGCCACAAAGCGAAGGAGTCTGCACCTTGGCCGTGGCTCCATGGGACCCGCCCAAGTCATAGCTCATCCCAGAGTTGAGGGGCCAGCGCCATCCCATCTCTCTGCGCAGGCCTTGGGTCTTCACTTTCATTGCTGGCAAGCTCAGCTGAGGAGCAGTTTCCAGCAACGGAGACAGAACAGCTGGGAAGGGCAGTTAGCTAGTAGGTGGGGCAAACAGGCTCAGAGAGGGGCTGAGACTAACTCAAGTCTGCAGCAGGGCCACAAATAGAACACAGGAGTCCTGCTTCCCGCGCCTGTGTTCCAACCCACTAGACTGCACTCCCCTCCCAGAGCTGGGGGTAGAACCCAGGAGTCCTGACTCCCAGCCTCTGGCTCTAACCACTCCACCATGCTACCTCCCTTTGGAAAAGGGATGCATGTTGTCATGCTGCCTGGAGCAGCTTACAACCGGGAGTCCTGAGTCAGGGCAGATTGTCAGAAGCAGGGCAGATACCCCAAGCTGGTGGTATGTTCTGTAATTAGATTTCACCAAGCCAGACAGTAACAAATGTGAACTCCTGGATCGCTGTACCAGCCTTACCATGGAGTCACAGACCGTCCCCTCAGACTCTCCAGTCTGTCTTGCTGCTCAAACAAACTGGACTTTGTGATAAGTTGGTTACTTACACTAAAAACCACATCACATTTAGGTTGCTCCCAGTCCCAAGAGACCGTCTGTCACTTACCCCAGATCGTACTCTAGATTTTACAAGGAAGACAACGCTGGCAGCCAATTCCATAGTAAACTAAAGATTTATTAGCTAAGAAAAGGAAATGAGAGCTACCGAGATGTTAAAGCAGGTGATCTACACGCACAGGTGAGTCACAGCTTGTAATGCCAAAAAGTGGCAGTGATGGAATAAACTTCCAGGTTCCCAAAAGTCTTTTCAGGGTACACAGATTGTCTCTGGGGATTGCTGCTTTGCATCTGCTACACTTCCCTGTCAGAGTCCAAACAGTCCAGAGATGAGAGATCTTTCCTTGAATCCAGACTTCCAGCTTCTCACAGAAAACAAGCTGTCAGGGTCACAACGCATGAGGGCTTTTCCTCTGACGACAGTGAGTGAGGAATGCATTTGGAGGCTTTGGCCTCTGATCATCACACACAATGACCATTTGGTTTGAAATTAGCACTTTTCTGTTAAAGTTTTTTATTAGCATTGCACAAGGCTTCTTTCTCATTTGATGGCTTGTTTGCTGGGTTATTTAGTTACAGGGGAACACACAACATAAATGTTTGCTACTCTATTACAATGGGATACAGAGATGTGAAAACAATACAAGAAACATCCCACTAGTTTTCATGAAGTTTGAACCCCAGCTACACTCTTATACATTTAACAATCACTTTGATCTACACTGATACACAAGGGAATTGGCCTGGGGCTCTGGCATGAGCTGGCACCTGCTCTGCCGTGTCAAACATGGGTATGCAAATATGTACAGCCCTTAGGCCCTATGGCAATATGGGAGCCCACTCCGTGACCTGGAAGGTGTGCTCATTTGCAATGCATCAGGGAAGGGGTGGGCGAAGGGAGGCTGGGAGCCCAGGCTGCAGCTGTCAGTGGGCAGGGAGTTTGCTCAGCAGGAAAGCCTTGTGCACCTCGCGGTAGGCATTGCGGAGCAGCACGTAAGGGAAGCAGGTCTCCAGCATGTCGACTGTCAGGAAGGACGACTCCTCCACAATCTGAAAGAGACACGCAGAAGAGCATCATCAGGGCCCATCCCCACCGCATGTCCCAGTGTGTGGCTCCACAGAGCAGGGGAACTCCAGGCTTTCTGGAGACCTCTGGGTATTTCACAGGGTGGCCAGCAGCGGGATTGGCAGCAATAACAGCAATTGCCCTAGAGAGAGCCACGTGGCTGGGCATGTAGACCTGAGGGACTGGGCACCCTTGCAAGCCAGCAATAAAGGACCAGCTTCAGGGAATGTCAGGGGGAAAGGCTGGGCTGGTGGTAAGGGACTGCCTGGGGACTCAGCAGACCTGGGTTCTCCCCTGTCTCCCTGGGGAACTCATCGCTGCTCTGTGCGTCAGTTTCCCCATCTGTACTAGGGGGTGACCTACAGGAGTGAAGAAGGGATAATTCATTAATCTGTGACCCTGCAGGGCAACGGGCTAGAGAGGGGAGCGGTGACTTCCCTGAAGTCAGGGAGCAAGGCAATGGCAGTGCAGGGGATAGAACCCAGGAGTCCTGGCACCCTTTGCATGGAACAGCTAGGCAGGGGAGGCCGCTGTCCATAACTGAGTATCTTGCCCTCCCCTTTGCTCTGCAGATGTTAAGGCTCCAGCTATGGCAGAAATTCACACTGGCCCTGGAGTAAAAGTGCTTCAGAAAGAAAGAGAACAGTGCTGCCTCTGGGGAATGAGGGGCGGGGAGGGGGCTGTGATGGCTGGACTCAGGGGAAAGCTGGGCCATGTCTCCAGGAGGGTCAAGCACAGCGTTGGCATTCAAAAGGGCCTAGGCTGCTCCTTGGATGGGGCTTCCTTCCGTGAAAGCCATAGCGGAGCAGGGTGGGCAGACTGGGAGGTGGGCCTGGGATCATAACTGGCAGCTGCCCCTTCCCTCACAGCACACCTAGCCATCGCCCGTGGGGCATCGAGCCGGGGGCAGAACATCTCCCCAGCAGGGAGAGGCTGGGTGAGAGGGGTGCCTCCAATGCCAGCGCTGCGGGAGGGGAGAGGGTGGCCAGTGGGTTTCCTTCTGTATCTAGCGCATGTGGGTCAGGGGAGACGGGCCCAGCACCCTCCATTCACCAGACAAAGGAGCCAGGGACAGGGTGTAAGAACAATTTGTATTGGTTCCCCAGCACCTCTCGTTCCAGCATCCCAGGCCAGGGATGAGTCCAGGGCCTGTGCCCACTCCGCTATCCCTGCTCCCCAGGCAATGCTGCATGGGGCGGCCCATCCCCTGCAGCCAGCCGGTGGGGACTCAGAGTGGACGTGGCCTGCAGCAGCCACAGAATCCAGCATCCCCTAACCCGGCTGTGGAATTTCCCTCTCACCAGGTGGCAGCCCTGCTGCTAGGCTCTGTGCATGCCTGCCTAGGTGCCATAGGCCCATGGGTCTGGCTCAGGAGCCGAGCTAGGCACAGAGCCCATGTGCTGGGCTCAGCAGCGCTCTCCCCAGATGGGGACAATGAGCCCATGCAGCCTCATTCACACGCTCTAGATTGAAACATTTGCATTTAAATTGCTTTGCTGCCAACACCCCTGCTCCCCGAATACCAATCACAGGCAGCGGACGGGGGGAGCCCTCGCCTTCCTCAGACACAGCCGTCTCCTCCCATCAGGGCAGGAATCAATATCCTTCCAGTGCTAATGGAGACAGATAGCTGGCTGCCCAGTCTGCACGGGGGCTGGGACTGGCTGGCGCAAGGGGGTACAGAGTCTGGTGCCAATAGGGCAGCTCCAGGGGTGGCAGCTGCCTTCTCAGAGACCCCCCTCTCACCGGCACCGTCTGCCCCACACATGACAGGGAAATGACAGATGCATTAAACAGGCACGGAGGGGCTCTCCCCGATGGAGAGCAGCTAAGGAGTGGGGGGCAGGGGAGGCTAGGTGCGTGCTGTGATCTCAGCCCACTGAAGCAGAGGCTGGACCTGGTGATCAAAACTGGCAGGGACTGAAGCCCGGACCCCCTGACAGCAGCTCAGCATCCCCACTGAGGGTAAATCCAAGTAAGGGCCAATGGTACCCGCAGTTCCAAAACCAGGGGCCAGTGGCGAGTGCACACACCACAGGCCTGGCAGTGCAGGGGCAAGAGGCAGTAGCTGTATGAGCCATTTGCTGGGCTCTGCCCTAGACGCAGCCTGCCTACCACCTCCTCTCCAAATGCTCAGGGAAGCCCCGGCCTGGTAGGGTGACTGTGGAACGCACTGACAGATGGGCGTGGGTACAGTGCCCACTAGTGCTGGCCCCAGGGACTACAGCAGCTTTCCTTGTACAGTGGCCGGGGCTTGTGTGTGGTGCTGGGGGTTCGACCCCCACTGAGTGCCGGAGCACTCGCCTACAAAGGGGGCTGGGGGAGCAAAGAGACAGGAGCTCTGTCCCTCTGTAGAGCCATGCTCTCGCCCCAGAGACAGCGGCTCGGTCCCCAGGAGGGGACAGCAATGGCCCATCACTGGGGCTGGGTGTGAGAACTGGCCCGAAGCAGCTCGCCCTGCTCTGACTCCAGCAGCACTGGAGCCGCTGGAAAGCCCAGGCTGCAGGGGGACAGCCTGAAACCTACCCCAAGGCTGGCAGGGCCTGGGAAGGGAGCCTGTCTCTGCTCTGCTGACTGCTTTTATCCCCTGCCCTGGGAATGAGAGCGGGGGAGGAGGCAGGTGCAGCTGGAAGCTCTGTGGGAGCCCAGCCTCACCTCCAGTCTGGGAGCAGCTCAGCACCGGGCCACCCAAATCCTAGCCAGGCTCCACAGCACCAGGCCCAGAGTGCGTGGCGGGGGTCTCTTAGCCCGAGTGTCTGCCAGAGAGATCTGTCCAATGCCCCCAGCGCCCGCCCCAGCGCGCAGAAGCCTCACCAGGTGCATCAGCAGGGAGATGGATTCCCGGTTCTTGGAGCGAAGCTTGTCAGTCTCTTGTCCTAGCTGCAGGAGGCTCACGGACGCCAGCTGTGAGGAGGGAGAGAGAGATGAGCTCTCGGGCTCTGCCTATGGTGCCTCAGCAGGGCCTCCAGTTAATGAGGGAAGCAAACCCACAGTGGCCCCTGGGACAATGCCTCTGTGCTGTGGGGAGGAGGGCGGCTGGGGTGAATGGGGCTGAGTGTCTGCGGTGAAGGGCGCCTAGGGCCCCTGAGGGGCTGAACTTTGCTAAACACATCTCAGTAATGAAAACTGGCTCTAAGGATTAAGATCTGTTGGCTTCTCCAGTGCCTGGGGATGGGTCAGGGCAGAGGCCTGCCCCGAGCCGGGGTCCTGGCGGCTCCTATTCCAGCCCCAGCTCGGCACCGAGCCTAAAAACGGGGAAAGCGTTCCTGACTGAAGTAGACACTCACCGGGCGCAGGGAAGCGGCTGTTCACCCACCCCCTTTCCTGGCCCCTGGGTTGGGGACCAGCTGGGGCAGCTCTGAGCTGCAGGGAGCTGGCGCCAGGCCCTTTTGGGGCTCAGAACTGGAACGTTAGGGAGCTTGCGACAGAGCAAATCTGTGACTTGCCTGCACCAGGATCAATGGGACCAAAGAGACGACTGGGCTGGGAGCCTGTCTCTGACACCAGCCTCAGCTGGGCGGGAGGAGCAAGGTGAAAATGCTCCTGGGGCACCTGGCCTGCTGCCAACAGTCAGGGCCGGCTCTGGCTTTTTTGCCGCCCTAGGCAAAAAAGCCCCCCCCCCCCCCCCCTCGCCCCCGTTAGGCCCAAAAACTGAAAAACATGTTTATCTCGGCTTCTGCTTGTTATCCCAGTAAACATGCTTATCTCAGTTCTCACTGTCGTTTCCCATGCATGAAGCTGCACGTATACAGGATGTATAGAAGATATATGGCAAAGGGGAGGGGGTTGGACGGACCCTGGGAAAGGAATGTGAAGGACGGGAAGCTAAACAGATGTATCCTGATTACTACTAGAACTGAATTTAAACAAAGCATAGGTTAGCAGAATTTAGACACGCTAAGTTGTTTGTCTCTCTGTATAAAAGAAGCCCAGTTGTCCTTGTAAGGTGTGTTCCTCCCTCTGGCATGAGTCGAGGGGGACACCCGCTCAGCTGACTGATCAATAAAGAACTTGAAGCCGTCTTCTCGACTCCCGTGCCTCCTTGGGGTAATTGGGCAGCTCCAGGGGGAAACGAGCCCATTTGGCTAACAAATGGCGACTCCGCCGGGACTTCTCTCCCTGTAGAGGGCACTGACCGATGGCCGAGGGCGATTCCGAGGAGTGGCCACCTCGAGCTGTTGCTTTGCTCGGGCCTCGGATCGTCACAATCGGCCGGGGCGGCTGCGTCCTCTCTAAAGAGAACTCTGAAGGACACGGAAGCAAGACGGCTTCAGAAGGAGGGGAAGTCTGACTGCCGGACGCGGCCACTTCAGGCGGTAAGTGCGTTTACCTCCTGGGTTTGAGGAATAACGCCCCCGAGGTGTGGGTTGGACAGTGGAAATCCCCTAGGCAGCCTGTATACGGGAAGGTATGTTAACATTATTGTAGCTTTGTAAATGTCTTGTTGTTGTGTTTTTGGTTAAAGGGTAAGCAAATAACGGCCAATGAGTAACGTAACTAACTCCACAAGTCCATGGGCCGTTTTTAACAATTACTGGGACTTGGAGCAACCTCAGGGATTACTCTTGTCTATAGGAAGGGTAATCTTGTTTCTCCTCTTAATGGTGTGTTGGAAACCGAGATTGTAACTGATTAAAGGATCTGTGTGAAAGATGAATGAGTGCTGCTGACAGGTCTGAGGCTTAAGCTGACTTCAGCCGCCCCAAGACTCCTGCAAGGGGAAACCCGATGACCAGGATATCTTGATTGCAAGGGGGGTCAGCCGAACCTCGTGACCCAGCGGATATCTGAGTTAGAACTAGATCTATACCTCTTCCCCCTCTTGATATCTCTGTCTCGGAAAACTCTGGGTAAAGCATAATGGGGTCCGGACAAAGCACCTTCTCCTGGACACCCCTGGGATGTATGCTGCATAACTGGAAGGCGTTTAGACGCCAGGCTAATTATGGAATTGTATTATGTAAAGACAAGCT
Organism: Malaclemys terrapin pileata; assembly: GCF_027887155.1. Lineage (NCBI taxonomy): Eukaryota > Metazoa > Chordata > Testudines > Emydidae > Malaclemys > Malaclemys terrapin. The sequence goes on along the minus strand of NC_071527.1, from coordinate 9,224,726 downwards.
TGTAAAATTCTGTACTCTTGAATGGATGACATTCGGGGTGGAATGGCCCGAGGGAGGGACGCTCAAACCAGGGGTTGTACAAGCAGTACATAGCATTGTGACCTGGGATGGGCATTGGGACCAATATCCCTATATAGATATTTGGCAGGACCTTGTGGCCAATCATCCCCCATGTTTACAAAAATGTAGATCACAAACTATTAAAACCTTAATGGCCCGTGCCCCTGTTAGGAAACCCTGTTTCCCTGTTAAGAAATCTTGTCTGCGGGCTGTGATTCCCTCTGCCCCTGATCCTATGCCCCCTCCCCCTTTGTATCCCGGCCTCCTGGCTCTGGTATCCTCAATTGAAATCCCCACCCCCTCCTCTGAGGATAATGGCTCAACTGAAAGGGGTGAGCCAAGCGACCAGGACTTTTCCAAACGGGAACCCCCTCCGATCTCTCTGAGCTCCCCGGTGTCTAACCACACCAGGAGCAAGGGTGGCCCGGTACTCCAAGGGCCCCTGCAACAGAATTATTTGTGTCCACTGCAGGAAACTGTAGCCCCTGAGGGTAATCTCACTATGGTATATGTTCCCTTTACCACTAGTGATCTATATAATTGGAAGCAACAGAATCCCCCGTTCTCGGAAGAAAGGGGCCCACGTTTTAGCCATGGCCCAAAGGAAAGGATATGAAGAAAGGGGGGACAAAGTTAAGGGACGGCCAGGGCCACCGGGGTAGGGGCGGGGCCCCTGCCTGGGTCGAAATCAGTGCGCTATCTGTAGGAAAGAGGGGCACTGGAAGAATGAATGCCCCCAGTGACAGGCCATGGGAAAGGAACGTAAAGATAAAACCCCGTCCCTTCCCATCCTCTACAACAGTACAGGACGTTCAGGGGAGGAGTCTTCCCCATAGGGAGGCTGGGGGACCCAGCGGCCCCTCCTGACAGCACAAGCTGCCAGCCTGGATCCCACGGTAAATATTAAAGTGGAGGGCCGCCCAATTGAAGCCCTTATTGATACTGGGGCCACTCTTAGTTTGCTCCCCCTTAATAAGGCTCCCCGAGATAGAGCTCGGGGACGTGCCATAGTCCAGGGGATAGAGGGACAAACTACAGCTTTGGAAAAAAACTTTGCCTCTCCTAGTAAAAATAGGGGACCGTCAAATTTCCCATCAGTTTGTTTGCAGTCCCTCCTGCCCCATAGCGCTGCTTGGACGAGATATCCTCACTAAATTACAGGCGGAGATCTCATTCGATAACGGGACAATGGAAGTCAGAATCCCTAAGCAACAAGCCTCTAATTACCAGATGGCTCTCATAAATGCTAGAGATCACTCCCTGGAAGCCAGCTGCTGGGAGGGGGGTGTAAATCCCAAGGTCTGGGCGGAGGAAGGAGGCGTGGCCCGAGCCAGGAATGCTACACCAGTGCATATTTCCCTTAAGGAGGGAAGCAGCCCAGTCTGAATTCGACAATACCCCCTTAAGCTAACCACTCGGATCGGGTTAAAACCCCTGATTCAAAAGTTTTTGCAGTGCAGGTGGTTAAAGGAAGACACGTCCCCATACAATACTCCAATAATGGGGGTGCCTAAGCCTAATGGGCAGTATTGGTTGGTCCAGGACCTAAGACAAATTAACAAGTTAATAGCAGAGACTGTTTGCCTTTGAGTGGGAGGATCCGGACACCCATTACAGGGCCCAATATCTTTGGACTGTTGTCCCACAGAGACTCACCTGTGCACCAGAGATTTTTGGCAGCCAGCTAAAAAGGGACCTGGCCCCATTCCTGGCTAACCATCCTGCATGTAACATAGTTCAGTACTGCAATGATCTGCTCTTAAGTACTGAAACAGAGACAGTCTGCAAGGAGCAAACTGTAGAGCTCCTCAATCACCTTGGGGTACAGGGGTATAAAGTATCAAAGGAAAAAGCTCAGTTGGTTAAGCAGCAGGTCACCTTCCTTGGATACCACCTCTGCCAAGGGAGTCGCAGTTTGGGTAAAGAAAGAATCCAGGTTATACTTGATAGCCCTCAGCCCCGACACCCCCGAGAATTAAGGGCATTTCTGGGACTGACTGGCTTCTGTCGACTCTGGATCCCTGACTATGGGGGAAAAGCCAGACCACTATATGAGTCTTTAACTAAAGAAGGTCTGCTCCACTGGAAATGGACCAGGGAAATGGAAAAAGCATTTCGAGAGCTTAAAGAAGCCTTGGTTCAGCCTCCCGCTCTAGCCCTCCCAGATTCCCGGAAGCCATTCACCTTATACGTTCATGAAAGAGGAGGGGTGGCAGCTGGAGTCCTGTGCCAAAGGTCAGGACCAACCTGGCGACCCATTGGATACTATTCGAAGGCCTTGGACCCTGTCGCCAAGGGGTGGCCTGCCTGCTTATGGGCCGTTGCAGCAACCGCTCTCCTTGTACAGGAGGCTGAAAAGTTTACCCTGGGGGGGGGGACACTGAGGTTGTGGTTCCCCACGGGATGCCTCAAATACTAGGGACAGGCGCTGGGGAAAAGCATCTAAATCCCAGTCGACATACCAGATATGAGGTAGGGCCCTTGCTAGCCCCTAACTTAACCTCTAGGACAGTTAGCTCCCTCAACCTAACTACCCTATTGCCTGACCCTTGGGTTTCCTATGAGACCAGCCCCACTCATGACTGTATTGAAGTCTTGCAACAGGTATCCCAGGCACTCGGTATACAATGGAAGTTGCATACACCCTGGAGGCCGCAAAGCACGGGACAGGTGGAAAGAATGAATAGAACTCTCAAGGATACCCTCACTAAACTATGCACAGAGTCTAGTTTAAAGTGGCTTGATGCGTTACCACTCGCCCTTACCCGCATTCGAAGGGCCCCACGTAAGGGTCTTAAGCTTTCACCATTATCCCGGGGTTCCGGGAGGATGTAAACTGGGAAATGGGGAAGAACTCCTTATGGAAACAGGTCTCTGGGTTGCAATCTGTTTTGTTACAGCTGCATCGACGCGGTGCCTTTTCAGGCCCTTCCCTTGGACCAGCCCATGTACCCGTTCCAGATCGGTGATCAGGTCCTCGTCAAGAAGTGGAAGCGTGACCCCCTAACACCACGGTGGGACGGCCCGCACACTGTCTCGCTCATCAGCCAAGCTGCAGTCAAAGTTCTTGGGAGTGACAAATGGGCACACCATACACAGGTAAAGTGGTTTCTGAACCCTAACCCGGAGACTGAACTAGCGGAAGAGGACACCAGCCCTCTGCCCGCCCCGGCTCCGGATGCCCGGGGTGGCACAGGTGAAGACTCCACCTGGGAGTATCAGTACTTAGACGGACTAAAGGGACTGTTTAGAAAAAGATAATGAAATTATTGTTAATATTTTTGTTTATGTGCTTCCACCACTATTATGGTTGGGAAAATAGGGTTTTACAGCTGGGGGGAGACAATAGCAAAATCCATTAACCTCAGTAACTGTTGGGTATGCGGAGGCCCAGGGGAATTAAATGAATGGCCTTGGGTAGCCCAGCCGGTACAGCCCAAATGGTGGCTCAGCAATTTAAGTATAGTCCACGATGGAACGGGGGTTTGGACTGAGGATAGTAGCCCCTGGCGACTGTATTCTTCTGGAAAGGGTATTCTCTGCCTTAATTGGACAAGGTGGGAGGGAGTGTACTTGGGAGAAAGCAAGTGTGATTGGACTCTATCCCCAGGGTTTGATTGCTGGGACCCTTATTGTCATCTGTATGACTGTTCTAAATATCAGGGGCAATGGAACCAGACCCATGTGAGGCTCACCAATAATAGTTGGGTGAAATGCTCCAAACAATACTACCCTACGGCCGAAGGTTGCAGGGCAGTAGGACAGGATGGGTTCTTTGACGCCCTATTCACGAGTTGCCAGGTAGACAATACCACTAGCAAGGACCACGTGGTACGGTGGTTTCAAATGGGCATGGCAAAATCAGAATGGAACTCGAGTATGGGGTTTTAAACAATTCTGGTCTAGCACCAATCAGCCAAAATGGGGCTGCGATTGTGTCTGGAAAGCAGGAGCTGGGGCGTGGAGATGTGATTATTGCAGTTCAGCTGATGGAATGGTGGGGGGACCTTTAGGCCAGGTAATCCTTTATATTTTGACCATCTAGAGGACAATGAGAATGAGGAAACCTGGGATGGCCCCTTTGCTAATGGAACCTGGGCTCTAAAGGGCCATTATTGGATCTGCAGGTCCTATGCCTACTGAAGATTGCCTCCAAATTGGTCTGGGATATGTTATGTTGGATATATAAGACCCTTGTTCTTTCTATTACCCCAGATGCAGGGAAATAAATTGGAAATTAGGGTTTAATTAGAGAAAGGCGGTTCGTGGATTCCACCCTGACCGCCGGAAGCTCCCAAACATGGGGGGCTCAGGAGTGGCCCCCTGAGAGAATTATAAAACATTATGGTCCAGCTACATGGAATCCTAATGAGTGGATCTCAGGGGCAAGGGAGCCCATTTACAACTTGAATTGGATAATTAGGCCGCAAGCCATCTTAGAAATAACAACTAATCAGACGGCTGCAGCTCTTGATCTTTTGGCCGATCAGTCCACTCAGATGAGGAATGTGCTCTACCAGCACCATCTAGTTCTTGATTATTTGCTGGCAGAAGAAGGGGGAATTTGTGCAAAATTAAACTAATCTAATTGCTGTTTACAAATAGATGATAATGGAAAGGCAGTAAAACAGCTAACAAAAGAAATGAGGAAGCTAGCCCATGTCCCAGTCCAAACATGGGGTGGGTGGAATATGGACTGGTTCACGTCCTGGTTACCGCAACTGGGATGGCTCCGAGAAGGCCTTCTTCTCTTTGTACTCTTTATTACAACCCTATTAACCCTAGCTTGCTTAGCTCCCTGTGTAGTTGCATTAGTCTGACGAATGGCTAATCAAATTATACACCAACAAATGATGGCCCTATACCAGCCGGTGAAGGCTGAGGATTGGGGGCCATAAGGCTCTCAAAATGCTTTTTAGGGGGGAATCTTGTTAGGCCCAAAAACTGAAAAACATGTTTATCTCGGCTTCTGCTTGTTATCCCAGTAAACATGCTTATCTCAGTTCTCACTGTCGTTTCCCATGCATGAAGCTGCACGTATACAGGATGTATAGAAGATATATGGCAAAGGGGAGGGGGTTGGACGGACCCTGGGAAAGGAATGTGAAGGACGGGAAGCTAAACAGATGTATCCTGATTACTACTAGAACTGAATTTAAACAAAGCATAGGTTAGCAGAATTTAGACACGCTAAGTTGTTTGTCTCTCTGTATAAAAGAAGCCCAGTTGTCCTTGTAAGGTGTGTTCCTCCCTCTGGCATGAGTCGAGGGGGACACCCGCTCAGCTGACTGATCAATAAAGAACTTGAAGCCGTCTTCTCGACTCCCGTGCCTCCTTGGGGTAATTGGGCAGCTCCAGGGGGAAACGAGCCCATTTGGCTAACACCCCCCCCCCTGCACAGCAGGGGAGGGCGCCGAGCCCGGTCACGGGCCCGCAATCCCCGACCGGCCGGAGCACCAGGGGGAGGGCGGAGAGACCTACCGGGGCTCTCCGCTCTCCCCGGCGACCAGAACGCCGGGAGCAGGGCAGAGAGCCCGGCCGGGGCTTTCCGCTCTCCCCGGCGGTGAGCCCCCAGCGGCCAGAGCGCCGGGGGGAGGGCGGAGAGCCCGGCTGGGGCTCTCCACTCTCCCTGGCGGCCAGAACGCCGGGAGCCGGGCCAGAACGCCAGCGGCCAGAGCGCCGGAAGGAGGGCAGAGAGCCCCCGGCGGCCAGAGCACCGGGGGGAGGGCGGAGAGCCCGGCCGGGGCTCTCCGCTCTCCCCGGCGGCCAGAGCGCCGGGAGCAGGGTGGAGAGCCCGGCCTGGGCTCTCCGCTCTCCCCGGCGGTGAGCCCCCGGCGGCCAGAGCGCCGGGGGGAGGGCGGCAAGCCCAGCCGGGGCTCTCCGCTCTCCCTGGCGGCCAGAGTGCCAGGGGGAGGGTGGCGAGCCCGCCGCGGCTCTCTGCTCTCCCCAACTGGCTGGAGCACTGGCGGGAGAGCGGCGAGCCCGCTGCGGCTCTGCTCTCCCCGGCGGCCGGAGCGCCGCGGGGAGGGCGGCGAGCCCAGTCGCAGCCCCGCTCTCAGGCTGGAGCGCCCCGCTGCACCGCTCCCCTCCAGGCGCCGCCCCAAGCACATGCTTGGTGGGCTGGTGCCTGGAGCCGGCCCTGCCAACAATGCATTGGCCAGATTTGCAAAAGGGCTCAGCTCCCATTGTTCGGTGGAGGGGTTCTCCACTGTTCCTAATGGGAGAGATTAATTCTCAGCAGAGGAGGGGGATTCTCCATTGTTCTCAGTGGAGGGGAGGGGGACTCATCACTGTTTGCAGTGAGGGGAGGTGGTTCTCCATTATTCACAGCAGGGGGAGAAGGATTTTCCATTGTTCTCAGTGCACGGGGGAGGGGAATTCTCCATTGTTCTCAATGAGGGAGGAGATTTTCCATTGTTCTCTGTGCAGGGAAGTGGATTCTCCATTGTTCTTACTGCGGGGGAGGGGGATTCTCCATTGTTCTCAGGAGGAGCTGCTGGGTTCTCAGCACTTTTGACAGTCCCTCCCCACCTGTCCAATCCCATGAGCTGAATCTCAGAAGCGGGTCAGCCTCCTCATGCAGGGCCCAAAGAGCGGGGCAGCCAGAGGCTCCCAGACTCGGGGGATGTTGACACACACCCAGGTGAAAGACTCACACCTCCACTTCCACCCGCCTCGCCAGTCCACATGCGGGATACAACGTCCCCCCGATCCCAGCCAGCCGTGGATTGGGAGGCAAGCCATGACCCGGCCTCCTCGGCCCCTCTCTGCCACTCACACACTGTCAGAATTGCTTCTTCCAGAGACCTGGGCCCCCTCCCAGCTCAGCCCCCTGCGACAGCCTTGGAGCTGCGAGGTTAGTGCTGCCATGTGCTGGGCACTGAAGGAAACACAGGTGCATGGGGCTTGCCATACTTGATCAGAGCAGGGTCCCCCTAGCACAGGGGCACCCGCTGCTTCAGAGCAAGGTGTAGCAGCCCCCGTAGTGAGCAATGGTGGAATAACCTTCCTGACCCCGCTCAGCCAGTGCATGGAGTTTGCCCTGAAGCAGGAGGAGATTACAGTCTGAGCCCATGGCTACACTACCGACACTACGACGGTGCTGTAGCCAAGCTGCTGTAGTGGCGTATTGTCAACACCTCCTACAGAAGAGAAGGGGTTTTTCCATTGCGCTAGGAGTCCCCTCACAGCTAGCTGGCTTGATGGAAACATTCTTCCCTCGACCTGGCTGCATCTCCATTCGGGGGGTCAGTCACACACCCCTGAGCGTTACAGCTACAGCAACCTAACTTTTAAGTGTAGAACAGGCCTAAACAGACAGACTGACAGAGCCATCTCCACAAGCAAGCGCCCCTCTGCTCCATGCCGGGATGCTGGGGTAGCTGAGAACAGCGCCCCCTAGTGAGTCGCCTGCACCACTGGCCCCAAGCCATGGGGCATGACAGAACCCCCATCCCTGAAACATTCCCAGCTGCAGTGGGCTGTGCACTGCCCGGGGGACAGCGCTGATGATCTAACAGGCTCTGTGATTCTTCATGCCCCTTGTGAAGGGCAACCTGGGCTTGGCACCTGTCCTTAGCATTATTTATCTCTGCAGATGCCCAGACACATCCCATGCCCTGCATCTGTCTCCAGATCTCTGTGCTGGCCGATGAGGGTGCAGCAGCAGGCAGCGAACGGGCATGCAGAGCACAGATGGTTTGCTTTCCGCTGCCCTGGCAAACAAGCCCCCCGCAGCTGAGAGCTCAGCGCTGCCTGCCCCTGGCATGCTCTCACTACCAGCCAGCTGTGAGGTTCTCCAAGGAGCGGCCTCAGCTCCTCCACCGATGTCTGGGCTTTGCAAAGTGCCTGGATTTCCTCCCTGTAGAAATTGCACATTGATGTTGGGGTCTGCCCCCCGCCACACGAGAATACGCCAACATATCTGATCTCACACGCACCCAGGTCAGTGAGAAGCAGCTCCATTGCAGTAAATGGAGATACACCAGTGCAAGTGAGATCAGGAGCAGGCCTGAGTAACCAGCCCCCCGAACCATGCCAGTCACTCAGTGGCTCGGGCCTGCCAGACTCTTAGCCTAGTGCAACAGTTCTCAAACTGTGGGTCAGGACCTCAAAGTAGGTTGGGGCCCCATTTTAATGGGGTCACCAGGGCTGCTTGCTGGAACCAAAACCCAAGCCCAAGGGCATCATCCCTGGATGGCGGGGCTCAGGTTACAGGCCCCCTGCCTGGGGCAGAAGTCTTTGGGCTTCAGTTTTGGCCCCACCAGGCTTTGGAATCCAGCGGCGCTCGGGTGGGCTCAGGTTCAGTCCCCCCTCCTGGGGTCGTGTAGTGATGTTTGTTGTCAGAAGGGGGTCACGAGGCAATGAAGTTTGAGAACCTGGCCTTGTGGATACAGCACTGCACTAGGACCCAGGAGACTAGGCCTGAAGTCCTGGCTTCCTGCTGGGTTATAGGGTGACCAGACATTCTGTTTTTAAAGGGACAGTCCCATATTTAAGCCCTCCTGCAGGTGTCCTGACTTCTTCTTAAAAATGGGCAAATTGTCCTGTATCTTCTGTCTCCCCCTCTTCCCCACATCAGTACTGGCAGGTCCTGCTGCTGGCCAGATCCCTGCTCGCCATCCACCTGCCCACCAGCGGTGAGTGGGGAGTCCAGTGGCCGATGATGGAGGGGGTGGGGTGCAAGGCTGGTAGTAGGGCAAAGCAACAGCACACAGGGCTGGCTGCTCCCCCTGCTGGTCTGTCAGCGCAGTCCCCGCTGTGTGCCAGCCCCGTCCCCTGTCTTGTTTTTGGCTGGCACTGGCCGCGCACTGTGAGCTGCAGTGGCTGGTGAGTGCAGGCAAGCATCAGCCGGTTACGTGTCACCTCTGCTGCCCACCCATCGGCCCTTTACATGTGCCCCCTTTCGCTGTCCTCTCCCTGCTTTGCCCCTTGCCCCCCCCCCACCACCGTCCAGCCCTGCTGTTCCTGCATAATCTCCCCCCTGCGGGGCCTGTCTCGCTTCCCCGCTGTGCAGAGAACCAGCCCCTGGTCAGAGTGCACAGCTCACCAGCAGCCTGGCCAGCAGGCTCCTTCCTTCCCGCACTGCCGCTGGCTGGGCTGGTGTGACGAACTGGGCCTGTTCTCACGGTGGTCTGTGAATGCTGACAGGGGAGTGTGCTGGGATAGTCTGCATTGCAGAATGGGATCTGCCCGAGGGCGCATACCTGAGTGTGTAACATGAGAACCCAGGAAGGGGTTGAAGGCTAGGCGACTCCTTAGCCCGGGAAACTGAACAAAGGCTGTGGGAGGGGTCGTAAAAGGAGAGTGCTGGAAGCAGGGAGAAGGAGGCTGGAGAGATGGCTGGGAGGCAGGGATGGCTCTGACCCCCCCAAAGGGGGGTGGGCTGGCATGCCCTGGGACCCCAAGCTGGACCTAACTGAGGGGGGGCCCTGTTGTCTGTGCCTGCAAGACCTGTCTTGGACTGTATTCCTGTCATCCAAATAAACCTTCTGCTTTACTGGCTGGCTGAGAGTCGCAGTGAATCTCGGGAAGAGGGGTGCAGGGCCCTAACTCCCCCACAATCCGCAACAACTGGTGGCAGCGGTGGGATCTACTGCACCCCGTGGACGGCGCTTCCTGCAGTAAGTGACTGGGGAGCAGTAAAACGAAGGGGGATTGACGGGGACCAGGCGCGCTGAAGAGTGAGAGAGAGACGGTTATTACCCCTGGGAGTGTGTGACCAGCGAGAAGGACTTTTGCAGTAACAGGGTCCCCCGGGGGGATCGCAGCGAGTGGTCCCAGGGGCGGAGGAGTCTGCAGCTCGACCCTGGCAGAGAGGTGGTGACCTCGAGAAGGGCTGGCACACTAGGGGGCCCCCTGGGAACTGTGGGGAGCTGTGAGCACACAGGCCGGTGAGTGGCCAGCAGGAAGATGTATGCCAAGCGGCTTAAGAGCGACCTAGTGGAGCTGTGCAAGCAGAGGCGGCTGCGCATTGGGAGGCTCACCAAAGAACAGCTCATTGCCCAGCTGGAGGCAGAAGATCGCGCGAATGAACTGATCCCTGTGTCTCAGGGAAGCAGCCTGGCAAATGCAGCGCAGGCACCAGTGTCTGTCCCAGCTGGGAGTGGTCAGCCGGCTGCTGAGGGCGTCCCGAGACCCCTCCTTCCTATGCCTAGGGGAAGGGTGGGGAGGAGCCCAGCAAATACCGAAGGCGCCGTGGCCCCCCCGGCCAGCAGGGGGTCCCCCCGGCGAAGCTCGCCGGCCAGCAGAGGATCCTCCCGGCGACGTTCGGCATCCGGGGAGCGGAATTGGCTGGAATGGGAGAAAGAGCTAAAACTGAGAGAGCTGGAGGATCGTGAACAACAGAGACAGCATGAACGGGAGGAGAAAGAGAGACAGAGACAGCATGAACGGGAGGAGAAAGAGAGACAGCATCAGCGTGAACGGGAGGAGAAAGAGAGACAGCATCAGTGTGAAGAGAGACAGCGTCAGCAGGAACGGGAGGAGAATGAGAGACAGAGACAGGAGAATGAGAGACAGCGTCAGCATGACCTGGAACTGGCGAGATTGAAGGGCAGCGAACCCCCGGCTGCGGTGAGTGAGGGGGGACCCAGGACTGCACGGAGCTTTGATAAGTGCATCATGGCCCCATACAAGGAGGGGGAGGACATGGATGACTTCCTGGAGGCCTTTGAGACGGCCTGCGAGCTGCACCGGGTGGAGCCCGCGGACAGACTCCGGGTCCTTACCCCCTTACTGGACCCCAAATCCGTGGCATTGTACCGCCAACTGGGAGAGGCAGAGAAAGGGGACTACGAACTATTCAAAAAGGCCCTGCTACGAGAATTTGGGCTGACTCCTGAGATGTACCGGGAAAGGTTCCGGAGTCAAGATAAAACCCCTGAGATCTCATATCTGCAACTAGCCGCCCGCATGGAAAGATACGCCAGCAAGTGGGCTGGTGGGGCCCAGACGAAGGAGGACCTGATTAAACTGCTGGTACTGGAGCAACTGTATGAGCGGTGCCCATCCGACCTGAGGCTGTGGTTGGTGGACAGAAAGCCAGAGAACCCGCGACATGCCGGGCAGCTGGCTGATGAGTTTGTAAAGAGCCGGTCAGGGGGTGGCAGGGAGGAGTCCCAAAGGAGCAATCCCACCACAACGCAGAGAGAGAGTCACCATGGGACCTCCCCGTGGGAAAATACAGAAAAACCCCATCAGAGGGGAACATCCGGCATCAGGACCATCCGACCCACTCAAGGGGACCCATGGGACATGGGCTGCTACCACTGTGGCCAAAAGGGCCACATACGGGCCCAATGCCCCAGGCTCAGGGACAGACTGAGCAGGCCGAACCCACAGAGGGTTGACTGGGTAGAGACCCAGCCCGGCGAGAGGCAGCATTCCCAGGGAAGGGGGGCTGGCAGAGTACCACCTGCTAAGGAGGGAGGAGAGCCCCAGGCCAGCTTCTCTGGGGGGCCAGATGCTCCGGATTCAAAGTTCTCCGTTTACAGGGTTGGCGCGGGGCTGTCCCTGCGGAGCGAGTGCCTTGTTCCCCTGGAGGTGGATGGGAAGGAAGTTTATGGTTACTGGGACACGGGCGCAGAGGTGACACTGGCCCGGCCCGAGGTGGTGGCCCCAGATCGGGTGGTGCCCAACACCTTCCTGACCCTGACCGGGGTGGGCGGGACCCCATTCAAGGTTCCCGTAGCGAGGGTACACCTGAAATGGGGGGCCAAGGAGGGCCCCAAGGACGTGGGAGTGCACCACCATTTGCCCACTGAGGTGTTGATGGGGGGGGACCTAGAGGACTGGCCCAGCAGCCCCCAGACCGCCTTAGTTGTGACCCGCGGTCAGAGCCGGCGAGGGGCACTGCGCCCTGGCCTTGGGGGGGGTGCCTTGCCTGAGGCGCGGGACTCTAACCCGGTGGGGAGGGAACGCCCAGGGACGCGGCTCAGGGAGGCTGCAGCTTCGGACCCAGCGGGCGAGAAAGAGCAGGTGGCCATCCCCGTCCCAGCTGCTGAGTTCCAGGCCGAGTTGCAGAGAGATCCCTCCTTGCGGAAGATAAGGGACCTGGCCGACCTCAATGCGGTACAGACCATGGGACGAGGTGGCCGGAAAGGATTCCTGTGGGAGAAGGGGTTCCTGTACCGAGAATGGGCTCCCCCAGGGAAAATGGAGTCAGGGGGGATCAGGAGGCAGCTGGTGGTACCCCAGAAGTATCGCCGCCAGCTGCTGTGCCGGGCCCATGACATTCCCCTCTCAGGGCACCAGGGAACCTGGCGTACCCAGCAGAGGCTGCTACGGAGCTTTTACTGGCCTGGGGTCTTTGCTACTGTCCGACAGTACTGCCGATCCTGTGACCCCTGTCAGAGGGGGAGGAAGGCCTGGGACAAGGGGAAAACAGCTTTAGGACCCTTGCCCAGCATAGAGGAGCCTTTTCGGAGGGTGACCAAGGTAAAAAGGGCGGCTCTAAACCAAGAGAGCCTAAAGCACAGACCTCCAGACTGGAGCGCTGGGAGAAGACCACAGCCCAGTTGGAGCCCCAGAGGTATGGGGGTGGGAAAAGGGCGCAGGCCGCATAAACCTTCCCACATGCGAACTGCGAGTGCCATCAAGCACCCCCAACCTAAGGGGGAGCGTGAAACTGGAGGGGCCTGGTGTAATTCCCACCAAGGAATGGGAGGGATGCGGGGGCATCCATGGGAACGGGGGTAGGTTCGAACTTCCCCGGGTCACTGGCTAAAGTGACCCTGCTCAGTTCGGTCTCGAAGGGGGGAGAGATGTGACGAACTGGGCCTGTTCTCACGGTGGTCTGTGAATGCTGACAGGGGAGTGTGCTGGGATAGTCTGCATTGCAGAATGGGATCTGCCCGAGGGCGCCCGAGGGCGCATACCTGAGTGTGTAACATGAGAACCCAGGAAGGGGTTGAAGGCGAGGCGACTCCTTAGCCCGGGAAACTGAACAAAGGCTGTGGGAGGGGTCGTAAAAGGAGAGTGCTGGAAGCAGGGAGAAGGAGGCTGGAGAGATGGCTGGGAGGCAGGGATGGCTCTGACCCCCCCAAAGGGGGGTGGGCTGGCATGCCCTGGGACCCCAAGCTGGACCTAACTGAGGGGGGGCCCTGTTGTCTGTGCCTGCAAGACCTGTCTTGGACTGTATTCCTGTCATCCAAATAAACCTTCTGCTTTACTGGCTGGCTGAGAGTCGCAGTGAATCTCGGGAAGAGGGGTGCAGGGCCCTAACTCCCCCACAATCCGCAACAGCTGGCACCCTGGGAAAGCCTAAGACCCTCCGGCCCAGGGCGCTGACCAGGAGAAGTGGAGCCCTGCATGTGCCAAAGCCCCGCACAGCGCTGGCACGGGGAAGCCTCTCCACCCCTCAGCTAAGCACACACACACTGCATCTGGGAGCAGCTCCCATCCCTTCCCTCCCGCACAGGGCTGAAAGGCTGCTGCTGGCCACATTCTGCTACGAACCCTGGCAGAAATCTGGGGGGGAAGGGGCATGTGACCCTGCATCCCCCTGCCCCACGTGTTGCCTTGGGAAGACGCCCTCCCATGTGAGAAAGGTGTGTGGGAGTGTGTGTGTGTGTGTGTGTCACCTCTCCCTGTGTGAACCCTAAAGCCTGAAAGATAAGAAGGTACATAAAAAGACTCCAACTGCGCAGTATTTCTTTTTAACAGGGGCTCAGTCAACTTGATGTTAATTTGAACATTTGTACTGCATAGTTCTGATTGATTGCAGCTGAACTCGCTTGAATACAAGTCATTTTACCAGGTGTCCCATAGTCAGCCTAGGGAAATATGGGCAAAACTCTCTGCCTTGGATTCCCACCTGTAAAATGGGGACTGTGATACTGCCCTCCTTTGCAAGGCACTTCGGAGAGCTAGAAAGGATTGAGACTGAGGTATTATTAGCTGGCAACGGTAGTAGTCTGTTATCCTCTAGGTCAGGGGTCGGCAACGTTTGGCACGCGGCTCGCCAGGGTAAGCACCCTGGCGGGCCAGGCCAGTTTTATTTACTTGCTGACGTGGCAGGTTCAGCCGATCATGGCCCCCACTGGCCACGGTTCACTGTCCCGGGCCAATGGGGGCGGCAGGAAGCGGCGCGGGCGAGCGATGTGCTGGCTGCAGCTTCTCGCCGCCCCCATCAGCCTGGGACGGCGAACCGCGGCCAGTGGGGGCCGCGATTGGCCGAACCTGCCACGTCAGCAAGTAAATAAAACTGGCCTGGCCCGCCAGGGTGCTTACCCTGGCGAGCTGTGTGCCAAACGTTGCCGACCCCTGCTCTAGGTGGACCAGGGAAACACTAGGAGAAATGCAGTTTCAGTTCCTTGCTCTGCCAGACTTCCTGCATGACTCTGGTACTTGAGATATGTCCACACTGCAGTTAAACACCCACAGCTGGCCTGTGTCAGCTGACGTGGGCTATGAGGTTGTTTAACTGTGGTGTCAAGCGGGGTGGGTCCCAGAGCCTGTGCTCAAGCATGAGCCTGAATATCTACACCACAGTTCAACAGCCCCAGACCCTGAGCCCAAGTCAGCTGACACAGGCAAGGCACGCAGGCATTTAATAACAGTGTCGACATCTCCTTAGTCTCTCTGTGCCTCAGTTCCCTAGCTGTATGATGGGGATGCTAGCCCTGCCCTGCCCCCACAGGGTGTGTGGGGATCAATACATTAAAGATTGGGAGATGCCCAGATGTTACAGCAATGACTAAGCTAGCCCGATGCACAATTTACAAGTCTGTTACCCTGTGATGCTTCTTCAGTAGGAAGTGAACTGAGAACTAACAACTCGATACACATTGTGGCCATCAGAAGATGCCAGCTTTTGGTTACTACCATCCTAGGCCAGACCAAACCCGCAGCTGATCCCTGAGCTCTCGCCAGGGTTTGTGGCTGCAGGTGAAAGTCCACAGAAAGGACGCTACTGGCTCGTTTTGCGATCTCTGATGTTTCTAATCAACAATGAATCAGGTTCACTCCCTAGCTGGCTGTTTTCCCACAGGCCAAAAATAAGTCTGACGCACAAGCCTTTTCCAATCCCCCAATTCCTCCGTCAATCACTCACCGTGCACCAGGGAGAACGGCACAGGATTGATTTTCCCTCGTGTCTGGCCTTGGGACTCCAGAATTGCATGGAGCAAGGGCTCAAAAGCATGGAAAGCCTGAAACACTCGGAGAGGAAAGAACCGGGAGGCACTGGGAACCAGGCAGTGGCTTGTCCCTCGCTGAATTCCCCCAGTTTAACAGATGGGCAGCCAAAGCCCTGCCAAGATTGAGCTGTGCAGATAGGAGTAAATTGCAATCTTATCCAATATGCCATTTTATTGCTCTCCAAAGGCTCTCGCTTGTTTCTCTTTCCTCAAAAGGAATTTAAATGCCTCTGAAGAGCTCAAACAAGAACTCCCTGGGGAAGGAATCATTGTTTATTGACAGACTCGGCAGCAGCAGCTCCCTGCTACTCTCCCCTGGGCCATGGTTAATTAGCTTCTGTGATAGTACAGCAGCGCCTAGAGACCCAAAGAGCAGGGCTGGACAGGTAAACACTGGGAGACAGCCCCTCCCCAAAGACCTTACAGTGGAGAACACAGACACAGGGGAGGGGGCACAGTGGGACAGAGGCAGGTGAAGTGACTTGTCCAAGGTCACACATCAGGTCAGTAGCAGAGCCAGGATTAGAACACAGCTCTTCTCAAATCCTACCCTAGGCCCTTACCCACTAGTCTGTGCCAGAGCCTCCAGCCAGACTTTACCCCGTGTTCAGTCCGCAGCCTGTTTGTTCAGGGGGGGAACTGGCTGCCCAGCCAGCCCAGCTGGACTCATTTGAGAACCATCCGCCTGGATTTTAAATGAAGCCACCAACCACTTTGCACTGCCCAGAAGAGTCCCTTCCCCCGCCAGAGTGACTGGACTGCTCCATGCGCTGGGCCATAAACCTTGCTCCGGCTCAACCAGGAATTAGTCCCAGGCAGTGCCAAGGACTGGGCGAGGCAGGAGCTCAGACTACATGGTCACAGGCTCCTTTCTGACCTCACACTGACTCTGTGACGCAGAAGCTGAGCTGATGCCTGGACCTGGCAGATTGGTGCTGACGTCACTGAGAGTTTAGCTGCAGCAAGATTGGGCCCTCCTGTGTCTTGGAAGCTGAGAGAGACGGCACCAGGCTCAAACGTACTTCAAACTCCTTGGTTCACTGACAGGCTGTCACAAGGAGACTCATAGACTTTAAGGCCAGAAGGGACCATCATGATCATCTAGTCTGACCTCCTGCACATTGCAGACCTCAAAACCTCACCCCCGACTCCTGGAATAGACCCGGAACCTCTGGCTGAGTTACTGACATCCTCAAATCAGGATGTAAAGCCTTCAAGTTACAGAGAAACCACTATTTACACTAGTTTACACCTGCAAGTGACCCATGCCCCATGCTGCAGCCTCTGCCAATCTGACCTGAGGGGAAATTCCTTCCCAGCCCCAGATATGGTGATCTTAGACCAGGGGTCGGCAACCTTTCAGAAGTGGTGTGCCGAGTCTTCGTTTATTCACTCTCATTTAAGGTTTCGCGTGCCAGTAATGCATTTTAACGTTTTTAGAAGGTCTCTTTCTATAAGTCTATAATATAGAACTAAACTATTGTTGTATGTAAAGTAAATAAGGTTTTTAAAATGTTTAAGAAGCTTCATTTAAAATTAAATTAAAATGCAGAGCCCTCCGGACCGGTGGCCAGGACCCGGGCAGTGTGAGTGCCACTGAAAATCAGCTTGCGTGCCGCCTTCGGCATACGTGCCATAGGTTGCCTACCCCTGTCTTAGACATTCCCATGTGCCTGGGCTGAACCATTTGGAGGATAAACAGACAGTTTCAGGCACAGTCCACCTAGCAGCAAGAGGCAGCTCTGAATTCACTGAGCACATCATAACCCACATCCTGCGAGCACCAGTTCGGCTGGAGAGAACCATTCAGTTCACCCTTGGGCGCAGTACTCCCAGTACATCCTCAGGGTCAGTACTCCCAGCATGCCCTCGGGCGCAGTACTCCCAGCATGCTCTAGGGCGCAGTACTCCCAGCATGCCCTCAAGCACAGTACTCCCAGTATGCTCTAGGGCGCAGTACTCCAGGCAGTACACCTGGCGCACAAGCCCGCTGCATGGAATGAGACCCGCCCGCAGCCTCTCACCAGCAGGAACTCCTTGAGGTGCGTCTCGATGTTCTTGCTGTGGATGGTGAAGAGCGCGGCAGACACGTGGATGATGGCTTTGGCCAGGCAGTGGATATTGTTGCTGTAACCTGTGGGGAGAAGGAGACAGGGGGCTTGGCACCCACAGTGCACTGAACTGTGACTGGGCAGGGAGGCTGTGCTTGTCTCCTTACAGCACCCCCAGTGCCCTGCATGATCAACAGCGTGCCGGGTGCTGCACTGCTACAAAGAAACCACTCCTGCCTCTAAGGGCCCGATCCTGGGAGCACTTACGTGCATCTCAACCCCACTGAAGTCACTGGGGTGACTCCAGCGCTTACGGTCTGAGGAGGTATTGGCAGCAGAGCTAGGGAAGTATTAATGCCATCGGCACAGCGCTGGGGAGACCGCCTCCGGAATACCGGGTGCAGCTGTGGCCACCCTCGTTGATGGGAACGAGGCGCAGAGAAGGGCTGCTAGGACGGCCAGGGATGGCGAGCTGATCTTGCAGAGGAGACTGGCTCGGCCTAGCAAGCGAGGAGGAGAGGGAGGGGACCGCTCTCTGCAAACCCTTCAGGGGGAAATGCCAGGGAGGGGGGAGAGCTATTGAAGCCAAAGGACAAGGCTGGCACAGGAACCCCTAGCCAGGGATAAACGAAGGCTGGAAATGAGAAGCAGGTTTCTAACCGTCGGAGGGAGGTTCAGGAACAGCCCCCCCCCACCCCCCCATAGGCAAGAAGCCTCGTGAGTTGGAAGATGGAGCTTGAGCTGTTTAGGAAGAGGATGCTCTGATGGGGCTGCTGACAATAGCAGGGGTTGGGACACGAGAGTCCTTCCATTCCTGTGTTCCTGGGGCGGAATCAGGGCCTAATGCTGCAAACTGCCCTGCTTATCACTGATGTGACCTGTGCGAGCAGCCCTGTCCCAGCAGGGAGGCTTGGGCATTTTTCTTTGTTCGTTTCTGTATTTTTCTTGACAAATGAATTATGGAAATAATTAAACATGTCAGCTGGGGCAGGTTCCCTTGAAATGTGAGCCAGGCCCGTGTTCCACAGCTCCGGGACCTCACTGAGCCTTTCCACTAATGCAGGTTGGGGTTGGAGTGCGGAACAACAACAAGGGCCCATTTCCTAGGAGTGTGTGTTTTGTAACAAGAACTTCCACAAACTTCCCTGCAGCCTGAGCATTCCCCCCAGCCCTGGGGCCATTCACCCAGGAAAGCAGTGTGGTGGCCTGGGACGCCCCCTGCAGGGCAGGATGGGGATCTAGTCATGGAGCAGTGACTGCAAAAGCGCAGTCAGCGCCACTGGGCCATTTATCGGCATGTGTGGCGGGTGAATAGATTCCGGCATTTGGGAGGAACTCGTTGAGAATGTGAAAGTAGAAGGCAGCCTGGGTGAAAGTGATCATGAAATCATAGACTTTGCAATTCTAACGAAGGGTAGAAGGGAGAACAGCAAAATAGAGACAATGGATTTCAGGAAGGCAGATTTTGGGAAGCTCAGAGAGCTGATAGGTAAGGTCCCATGGGAATCAAGACTGAGGGGAAAAACAACTGAGGAGAGTTGGCAGTTTTTCAAAGGGACACTATTAAGGGCCCAAAAGCAAGCTATTCCGCTGGTTAGGAAAGATAGAAAATGTGGCAAAAGACCACCTTGGCTTAACCACGAGATCTTGCACGATCTAAAAAATAAAAAGGAGTCATATAAAAAATGGAAACTAGGACAGATTACAAAGGATGAATATAGGCAAACAACACAGGAATGCAGGGGCAAGATTAGAAAGGCAAAGGCACAAAATGAGCTCAAACTAGCTACGGGAATAAAAGGAAACAAGAAGACTTTTTATCAATACATTAGAAGCAAGAGGAAGACCAAAGACAGGGTAGGCCCACTGCTTAGTGAAGAGGGAGAAACAGTAACAGGAAACTTGGAAATGGCAGAGATGCTTAATGACTTCTTTGTTTCGGTCTTCACCGAGAAGTCTGAAGGAATGCCTAACATAGTGAATGCTAATGGGAAGGGGGTAGGTTTAGCGGATAAAATAAAAAAAGAACAAGTTAAACATCACTTAGAAAAGTTAGATGCCTGCAAGTCACCCGGGCCTGATGAAATGCATCCTAGAATACTCAAGGAGCTAATAGAGGAGGTATCTGAACCTCTAGCTATTATCTTTGGAAAGTCATGGGAGACGGGAGAGATTCCAGAAGACTGGAAAAGGGCAAATATAGTGCCCATCTATAAAAAGGGAAATAAAAACAACCCAGGTAACTACAGACCAGTTAGTTTAACTTCTGTGCCAGGGAAGATAATGGAGCAAGTAATTAAGGAAATCGTCTGCCAACACTTGGAAGGTGGTAAGGTGATAGGGAATAGCCAGCATGGATTTGTGAAGAACAAATCATGTCAAACCAATCTGATAGCTTTCTTTGATAGGATAACGAGCCTTGTGGATAAAGGTGAAGCGGTGGATGTGGTATACCTAGACTTTAGTAAGGCATTTGATACGGTCTCGCATGATATTCTTATCGATAAACTAGGCAAATACAAATTAGATGGGGCTACTATAAGGTGGGTGCATAACTGGCTGGATAATCGTACTCAGAGAGTTGTTATTAATGGTTCCCAATCCTGCTGGAAAGGCGTAACGAGTGGGGTACCGCAGGGGTCTGTTTTGGGACCGGCTCTGTTCAATATCTTCATCAACGACTTAGATATTGGCATAGAAAGTACGCTTATTAAGTTTGCGGATGATACCAAACTGGGAGGGATTGCAACTACTTTGGAGGACAGGGTCATAATTCAAAATGATCTGGACAAATTGGAGAAATGGTCTGAGTTAAACAGGATGAAGTTTAACAAAGACAAATGCAAAGTGCTCCACTTAGGAAGGAAAAATCAATTTCACACATACAGAATGGGAAAAGACTGTCTAGGAAGGAGTACGGCAGAAAGGGATCTAGGGGTTATAGTGGACCACAAGCTAAATATGAGTCAACAGTGTGATGCTGTTGCAAAAAAAGCAAACATGATTCTGGGATGCATTAACAGGTGTGTTGTGAGCAAGACACGAGAAGTCATTCTTCCGCTCTACTCTGCTCTGGTTAGGCCTCAGCTGGAGTATTGTGTCCAGTTCTGGGCGCCGCATTTTAAAAAAGATGTGGAGAAACTGGAAAGGGTCCAAAGAAGAGCAACAAGAATGATTAAAGGTCTTGAGAACATGACCTATGAAGGAAGGCTGAAAGAATTGGGTTTGTTTAGTTTGGAAAAGAGAAGACTGAGAGGGGACATGATAGCAGTTTTCAGGTATATAAAAGGGTGTCATAAGGAGGAGGGAGAGAACTTGTTCACCTTAGCCTCTAAGGATAGAACCAGAAACAATGGGTTTAAACTGCAGCAAGGGAGGTCTAGATTGGACATTAGGAAAAAGTTCCTAACTGTCAGGGTGGTTAAACACTGGAACAAATTGCCTAGGGAGGTTGTGGAATCTCCGTCTCTGGAGATATTTAAGAGTAGGTTAGATAAATGTCTATTAGGGATGGTCTAGGCAGTATTTGGTCCTGCCATGCGGGCAGGGGACTGGACTCGATGACCTCTCGAGGTCCCTTCCAGTCCTAGAATCTATGAATCTATGAATCTATGAATCTATGAAAACAGCCCGTCCCGGCCTCTTACCGTCCATCTCGATGCTGTACACGGAGAAGGGGTCGGAGGCAAGGAGCGGCAGAGATACAGCCACGAAGACCAGCAGCAGACAGGCTGACTTGTACTCCTCCTCAGGGGACGAACTGTCTATCAGGCAGAGAGAAGTTGTACAACCAAAGATTTCAGTAATAAGCTCGGTTTACGCTCTCCGTTCTTCTCTCTGGCTTGGCTACTTGACAGACTTACAAATATATATATATAAAATCACCCAGCGGCTGTGACAGGCCAGTAAATTATCTGATAGATGGAGCCAGGTCCCTGATGCTCCAGAGCTTTGAGTTTTGCTGAACAGAACTGACACTGCTCAGATTCGCTTGAAGCTGCATGTGCACCATGGAAAAAACTACCAAAGTGGTGGGGGAAGGGAGAACTCCCTTGGACGTCCCAGGCTGGTGGGCGATGTGCAGACAGCCGGGGGACCAGAGCTACGGGAATCCCGGCTGTGTCCCTGGAACATCCCTGGATCAGCTGCAGCACCTGTGACAATGCTACATGTGTTATTAAGGTGTATTTGTCATCCCTGCCCAAATCTTTATTGGCTTCGCTCATTGCATGGAGGCAGCTACTGCAGAGCTAGCAAAGGGTTCTGCTTCCAGCGACAGATGCTTCAGGGTAAGGCAATTCCCCCTTATTATGGGCTTCCGCTAATAACAAGCTCTTAATGAAGAGAACCCAAAGGTCACTATCATCATTCCCATTTTACAGAGGGGAAACCCAGGCACAGAGCGGGGCAGTGACTTGATCAAGGTCACCTTAGGACTTGTATCTTCAAAGCACTTGGCTAACTAAGACCTGGTCTCACTGGAAAGGTGTCCTGTTTTGGGTCAGTCAAGTGTGGGAGGTGATATTGTATTGATATAGTCACACTGGCACCAGCCCTGGGGGGAATAACTGTACTGGCATAAAGCCCCTTTAAACTGGAATAACTGCATTCATGCTGGGAGGGGATGTACTGCTTTGACTAGACTGGGATAGTTAAAGCGCTACCACTTTCTAGTGTAGACAAGGCCTACCCCCTCCAGAGCCCCTCCCTTGTGGGAGCTGAGTATTGTTCCAGACACAAACGTCTCTAGCATACGTGTGTGTGAGCTGGGATAGAGGCGTGTGTCATGATTCACAATCACATGTTAAAACATGACTGAATGCGCAAGTGCAGCCAGAACCCAGCGCGGTGTCAGTGCTGGGAGACTGGGCTAGAGGGACCCTGCTGTGACTTAGCCTGGCAGCTCCCAGCCTGGCTCTTACCTGTCTTCAGGTTGGAAAGCGCAGTCACCAGTGCTGGGTCAATGTCGCATGGGATCCCGGCAGCCGTGGCCAGCTCGAAGATGCTCAAGGTGACCTGGGGGAAAGGCCAGGAGAAGGGAGGGTGTCAGCAAGGCTGGAGAACTCCCAGGCTCCCTCGCTTCCACTCCATGTAATGAAATAGCTGCATGTTTATGGGGAAAACACCGCAGCAGGTCAGCAGGCCATGGGCAGCTATCAGCCAGGGAGAAACAAGCCACTTCTGACGTATATTGGCACAGCCTCCTGTAACAGGCCAGCAGGGGCCACAGACAGACCTGTTGTTCCCCCGGGAGCGTCTCCCTTCCATGCAGAGGAGCTGAGGGCCCAGAGCCCACTGGGACGTGGACACTGGAATGTGTGAGGCACCAGAGGGTGAAGCAAATGGAGCCTGGTGGGGATCAGAAACCCTGTTGCAGGAGGCTGTGGGGCAGCAGTCGGGACTTTCTCCCTGGAAACATGCAGAGCACAGTGGAGAGGAGCAGCAAGCTGGGACCAGCTGCTGAGAGCGCTGCTCTCTGGGATGTCTCGCAGCACAGCAGGGAATTACTGGACCCAAACCATCAAAGGGGTAGCTGTGTTAGTCTGGATCTGTAAAAGCAGCAAAGAGTCCTGTGGCACCTTATAGACTAACAGACATATTGGAGAATGAGCTTTCGTGGGTGAATACCCACAGCATTTCGTGGGTGAATACAGAATATTCACCCACGAAAGCTCATAGTCTATAAGGTGCCACAGGACCCTTTGCTGGACCCAAATTGTGGCAGTAGTGGCTTGATATTAGCCCCGCTACAAGCCCCTGGTTTAGACATGATTTACACCAGTGCAGCTGGCTGGACGGCCGAGTCACAAAGGGCTGGCCCCCCAAGTATAGACCTAGGGTTTCAAACAGGAGTGTACATCCCACATCGCACCTGTGCCACCACACTGCTATTTTTAGTGTCCTAGCTCGTAGAAAGCTAGCGCATGTAGATGTCCCTGAGCTGGGAATTACGCCTCGCAGCGGCCATGCAGACCCCGAGGAGTGGACTAAAGATAAGGCACTTGAGACAGGTGCCTGCCCCAGGTCTAACTTTGCCATGCCCTATGTCCAGCCAGGAACCCGTGCCTGGCCTGACCGCGCCATGCCCTGTGTCCAGCCAGGAGCTTGCGCCCAGCTTGACCGCGCCGTGCCCTGTGTCCAGCCAGGAACCCATGCCTGGTCTGATCGCGCCATACCCTGTGTTCAGCCGGGAACCCGTGCCTGGTCTGACCGCACCATTCCCTGTATCTAGCCGGGAGCCTGCATCCAGCCTCACCATGCCGTGCCCTGTGTCCAGCCGGGAACCCGTGCCTGACCGCGCCATGCCCTGTGTCCAGCTGGGAGCACGTGCCTGGTCTAATGCCGTGCCTAGCTAGCAATGGTTGCATTTACACAGACTCTGCTATTGTAAGAAGCTGCTGTGAAATGGCTCTGGGATCTCCGCGGGAAGGTGCATCTCATCACAGGTGAGGGCCACTGTGGGGGAGGGGTGCATCAGCGAGCAGGTCGTTCCTCCACCTCTATCAAGTCCAGCGTCAGAGAAGCCACATCCCCGTCACAGCATCAGTGTGACACAGACCGAGCCAGGCAGGTATGTCACCCCGATGTCCAACCATCTGCTCAATATCTCCCCAAGGGGGGTTGTGTGTGGTCTCTGCCAAAAGCTAGGAACCAGCAGAGGGCTGTGGCTACGGCCAGATGTTTGTACAGGAAACAGTTCGCGAGAGATGCAAAATGTAGACTCTTAGGCTGCAAAGCTGCTGCAGTGAAACCTGTCACCTGAGGTGAGGGGGTGTCTCGGGGCTAATGCCATCCACGCTGAGAGCACTGGACACCCGTGCAGACAGCCCTTGGCTCACTGGCTTCGTGAGGTGAAGACGTCAGCATTTACAAAACCCAACCAACCCAGGAGAATGCTCTGGGCAGAGAGACAATCGGAAGAGCCTGTAACTGTACGAGAGCAGACAAAATGGCACAAGGTGTTATCCACTGCACAGGAGAAACTCTGCCAGCGGGCGTGTAAGGGAGCCCAGCTCTCTGGACTGGACAAGCGCCGCAAGGGGGAGAGAACCCGTATTAGGACGTCGCTCGTTAACACGCACTGGCTGTGGATCGCATTCCATGTTTTCTTTTAGCTGTAACCTTGTTTCCAACTCCTTGGACTTGCTTTTGGCTGAATCTGTCTCAAGATCTGTTAAAGAAACTTCCATTTGCTTTTACTAGACCTCCGTCCAAGTGCCTTGTGCTAGACAAGGTAACTGAGGTGAGACCCGCGCCCTGGGCCCTGTTTCCACGGAGGCAGCGGACCAGTGTACGCTGCGGGTGTCTGGAGGACAAGGGATTGGGCACTCAAGTGTAACAAGGTGGGGTGTCAGCTGCCAGCTGCGGAGGGAAAGAGCAAGATGTTGCCAGCAGCTGGTGGCTGGGGACCATTTCTGCTCGTGGGCGCAAACAGGGCTTTCTCCGCTGAGCAGATTAGTGATTCCCCTCGGACACCTCTGGTAACCCCCAAGTGTCACAATTACCTGCCCCCCAGCCCCAGAGAGAACCCTTTATTCCTTAGGAGGGTAAGGGCTGAGGCTGGGAGATAAGCGCCTTAGCACCGAGCATCTTAAACCCAAGTTATGTTTGCCGCTGGATGGCGCCGCCCCCTCCGGCACTCTGACCCAACAGTGCCCTGAACGCCCCTCATGGGCAGCTCCAAACTCTTGGGATTGTGGCTGGGGAGCAGAGTGATCAAATGCACAGCCCCAAGCGGGGAGCCAGGCTGGGCGCTGGCTGCTCCAACAGCCACCAAGCTCTGTGACTCTAGAGAGGGGATTTGAGGCTGGAAAGATGGTGACATTAGGAGCTCAGGAGCTGGCCCCAGATCTGGACAGAGCACCAGGATATAGCTCCCTACAGGCACTGCCAGAGCAGATCAGACCTGGGCCTCCAGCAGGGGCACCAGCTGCTTCAGGAGAAAGTGTGGGAACCCCTGGGGGAGATCAGGGCATAACCTGCTCATAGGGCAGGGGTGGGCAAACTTTTTGGCCCAAGGGCCACATCTGGGAATAGAAATTGTATGGCGGGCCATTAATGCTCACAAAATTGGGGTTGGGGTGTGGGAGGGGGTGAGGGCTCTGGTTGGGGGTGCAGGCTCTGGGGTGGGGCCAGAAATGAGGAGTTTAAGGTGCAGGAGGGGGCTCTGGGCTGGGAGAGTGGGAGAGTTGTGGGGGGTCAGAGCTCCAGCTGGGGGGGGGTGGGCTCTGGGGGGGGGGGCTGGGGATGAGGAGTTTGGGGTGTAGGAGGGTGCTCCGGGCTGGGACTGAGGGCTTCGGAGGGCAGGAAGGGGATCAGGGCTGGGGCAGTGGGTTTGTGTGCGGGAAGGGGTGCAGGCTCCGGCTGGGGTGGAAGCTCTGGCGTGGGGCTGGGGATGAGGGGTTTGGGGTTCAGGAGGATGCTCCAGGCTGGAATTGAGGGGTTCTGAGGGCGGGAGGGGGATCAGGGCTGCGGCAGGGGGTTGAGGTGTGGAGAGAGGCTCAGGAGTGCAGGCTCCGGGCGGTGCTTATCCCAAGCGGCTTCCGGAAGCAGCGGCATGTCCCCTCTCTAGCTCCTATGCAGAGACACAGCCAGGCAGCTCTGCATGCTGCCCCGTCTGCAGGCACTGCCCCTGCAACTCCCATTGGCTGCAGTTTCCGGCCAATGGGAGCTGCGGGGGCGGCACTTGGGGTGGGGGCAGCGTGCAGAGCGGAGCCCCATAGCTGACCCTAAATGTAGGAGCCAGAGCGGGACCATGTCGCTGCTTTTGGGAGCCACGTGAAGCGGCCCCCAACCCTGCTCCCCGGCTGGAGTGCCGGAGCAGGGCAAGCCCCAGACCTCACTCCCCAGGGGGAGCTCAAGGGCTGGATTAAAATGGCTGGTGGACTGGATCCGGCCCGCGGGCCGTAGTTTGCCCACACCTGTCATAAGGGCAATGCCTTCAAGATCCTGTTAGTAGTTGTTTTATGCAGGGAGGCTGATAGCCCTTGCACACCTACATGGCCGCTCTGTGCAATGGGGCATGTTCTCACTATCCGTACAAATACACGCTCCTTGCTGGAACCCTGCTGAGTTCTTGGGCTCACTGACACCCTGTGGCAGGGAGTTCCACAGGCTAAACGTGCAGTACATATAAGACTATTGCCTGGCTCAGTTTAACCGTGTTTCAGTTTTGTCCAGTGCCACCTTGTTCTGATGTTGATGCCCATACATGCTTTTCTACTCCAGAACCATGGCTCTTGTATTCCTCTTTCCAAGCAGTTCTCCTCTCTTCTAATGTCTTCTACAGCATCCTTTGCACTGAGGGGTCTCCTGCCCGGGCCATAGGCACACAGGACCCTGCTCTGGGCAGCTCCTGGCTGGTCAGCACTCTGAGCTCTCTGTGGATAGGCAGGGCTGACCAAGGCAGCGGGGCACAACTCGGGGATCTGCTCAGCACTGGCACAGGAGCTCTGCGCCCCGTGGCTGGGGCTCTCTCTCAGCAATGCGTCTAAAGATGCTGAGCGCTTGCACTGTGGCCGCCGCTCTCCCCCCAGCACGGTCTCGGAGCACTGCCTTGGCACTTTGCAGCCCCTGCCACTAGCAGTGTTCCCATTCCTTCCCTCCAGTCTGGAGGGTGAGCAGTGGGTTGGCTGCTGGGCAGCTCCAGCTGGTGGCTTTGTAATGGACCAGCTCCGCTGAGGCTGTTTGACTGCCCAGTCCTCAGTGCTTGACTGTCTGGGGGGTGCTGCGATTACTGCACTTACTAAGTTACCCTAAGCTCAATGAGTTCATAAGATGTTACAATCAGGGCCGGCTCTAACTTTTTTGCCGCCCCAAGCAAAAAAAAAGAGCGCCGCCCCACCGTAACAACCCCCCCCGAGCGCTGCGCCGCTGAAACACCCCCCCGAGCGCCTTGCCACCGAAGCACTTCCCCACCGAAACACTCCCCCAAGAGCCGTGCCACCAAAACACCCCCCCGCGCACCGCACCACCAAAACATACCTCCGCCGAAACACCCCCCCAAGCTCCGCGCTGCCGAAACACCCCCTCAGAGCGCTGCACCGCTGAAACACCCCCCCGCCGAACACCCCCCCGAGTGCCGCACTGCGCCGCCCTGCCGAAACACCCTCCCGAGCGCCACACCGCTGAAACACCCCCCCAAGCGCCACGCTGCCCTGCCGAAACACCCCCCCCGAACACTGCCGAAACACCCCCCTGAGCGCCGCGCCGCCCTGCCAAAACAACCCCCCCGAGCGCCGCCCCACCGAAACACCCCCCTGAGCGCCCCGCGCCGCCAAAACACCCCCCCAAACGCCGTGCCGCCCCGCCGAAACACCCTTCCCCGCTTGAGTGCCACGCCGCCGAAACAAAACAAACAAACAAACAAAACCCGAGCACCCCCCGCCACCCTAAGGTTGGCCGCCCCTTACAAGGTGCCGCCCCAAGCACGTGCTTGGTCGGCTGGTGCCTGGAGCCGGCCCTGGTTACAATAACCACGGAAAATAGATTGATGTGTTTATAACAATGAATGTTGCAACAGAACACAAACAAACCAGT
The DNA here is from genome assembly GCF_027887155.1 of Malaclemys terrapin pileata. NCBI lineage: Eukaryota > Metazoa > Chordata > Testudines > Emydidae > Malaclemys > Malaclemys terrapin. The sequence continues at coordinate 9,196,936 of NC_071527.1, read as the reverse complement.
GCTCGGCGTAAATCAAGGACTGTGGGGAGATCAGACTTGGTGAACAAGCAAATGTGGGAACAAAGTTTGCCATGCCAAGCCTGGCCTTACGGAAATGGATTTAGTTGGTGGACAAAATAATGAGGATAAAACATACCACCAACTTTTACTCCTTTTTGGGACTCTTAAAAAGAGACTTTGAAAATAAAGAATAACCTTCCCCCAGCTCCTCCCCTGCCTGCAGCTCTGCAACTCAGCTAAGGCTCTTCCTTGGGGAAGGCCGGCTGGCCGTGCTCCTGTTTGAGGAACGTTGTTTCTGCCTGTGAGTGCTGAAAGTCATCCCATTATCCTGGCATCCAGCCCTCAGCCCGCAAGCGGGGATAGCTAATTACCAAAAGGCACATAAGATCCTGCACTGTATTCCCTTCCCTTCTTGGGTTATTTTCTGCCTCACAGTGTCTCTCCTATCCTAGCTCACTCTCTTGGCTTTTCTTTGAATCCTGAAATAACTATACTGCATTCATCCAAACTTGCCTTGCCTAAGGAGAAAGGATCCAACCTGATGACAGCCCTGACCAGATTGTAACTAACCAGCCTCCAAGCAGCAGGTGTCATGGTCGACTTGCCAGCCAAGCCACCTACTTGTAACTAACCAGCAGTCCAGTGTTCCAAAAACATCAGCAAAAGCTGCATTTCATCAATCTTTTCTATCCTGTTTCTCCTCCACCTTGAGTCTGTCTGTTAGAACAGGCCACATGAGTTCCCCTCACATCCGGCCTGCCAGTAAAATTAACCTTTTCCTTTTCATTGAAGAAAGATTGTTCTGAAAATAGGAGACTGATATTTTGGCCCCAGAAGGAGAGAGACTGTGGCAGATCTGACTACGTTCGTTTTGCATAATCACTCAACCACAGTTTCAATGGAAACGCTGGCTTTGATTTCTTGTTCTTTCATGTGTTTAATCAATAAGGTTCCAATGTGAACGCATGCTCCTGGGTATGCCCAACGCCCGCTGAAGGTATCTCGTGCTGTTTAACACTGGACAGCGACGGGGTTTAAAACCCCTTTCACTCTTCTTTGAGATCAATCTCCGTACAACAGTCGGGGATTAGTGAGGGACAAGGAGCCCTTCGAGCAAGGTGCAGCCTCACAGCATTCCCTAGAGACAGGCTGCGAGGGTCCAGCCCTAGGCCCTGTCACAGGCTGACAGGCTCTTTAAGGGGAGACAAGGCCCAGCCGCCACCTGGACTGATTGGAATAACAGAGACTTGGTGGGATAACTCACATGACTGGAGTACTGTCATGGATGGATATAAACTGTTCAGGAAGGACAGGCAGGGCAGAAAAGGTGGGGGAGTTGCGTTGTATGTAAGAGAGGAGTATGACTGCTCAGAGCTCCGGTATGATACTGCAGAAAAACCTGAGAGTCTCTGGATAAAGTTGAGAAGTGTGAGCAACAAGGGTGATGTCGTGGTTGGAGTCTGCTATAGACCACCAGACCAGGGGGATGAGGTGGACGAGGCTTTCTTCTGGCAACTAGCAAAAGTTGCTAGATCGCAGGCCCTGGTTCTCATGGGAGACTTTAATCACCCTGATATCTGCTGGGAGAGCAATACAGCGGTGCACAGGCAATCCAGGAAATTTTTGGAAAGTGTAGGGGACAATTTCCTGGTGCAAGTGCTGGAGGAACCAACTAGGGGCAAAGCTTTTCTTGACCTGCTGCTCACAAACAGGGAAGAACTAGTAGGGGAAGCAAAAGTGGATGGGAACCTGGGAGGCAGTGACCATGAGATGGTCGAGTTCAGGATCCTGACACAAGGAAGAAAGGAGAGCAGCAGAATACGGACCCTGGACTTCAGAAAAGCAGACTTTGACTCCCTCAGGGAACAGATGGGCAGGATCCCCTGGGAGAATAACATGAAGGGCAAAGGGGTCCAGGAGAGCTGGCTGTATTTTAAAGAATCCTTATTGAGGTTGCAGGAACAAACCATCCCGATGTGTAGAAAGAATAGTAAATATGGCAGGCGACCAGCTTGGCTAAACAGTGAAATCCTTGCTGATCTTAAACGCAAAAAAGAGGCTTATAAGGAGTGGAAGATTGGACAAATGACCAGGGAGGAGTATAAAAATATTGCTCAGGCGTGCAGGAGTGAAATCAGGAAGGCCAAATCACACTTGGAGTTGCAGTTAGCAAGAGATGTTAAGAGTAACAAGAAGGGTTTCTTCAGGTATGTTAGCAACAAGAAGAAAATCAATGAAAGTGTGGGCCCCTTACTGAATGAGGGAGGCAACCTAGTGACTGAGGATGTGGAAAAAGCTAATGTACTCAATGATTTTTTTGCCTCTGTCTTCACGCACAAGGTCAGCTCCCAGATTGCTGCACTGGGCAGTACAGCATGGGGAGAAGGTGACCAACCCTCTGTGGAGAAAGAAGTGGTTCGGGACTATTTAGAAAAACTGGACGTGCACAAGTCCATGGGGCCGGATGCGCTGCATCCGAGGGTGCTAAAGGAGTTGGCGGGTGAGATTGCAGAGCCATTAGCCATTATTTTTGAAAACTCATGGCGATCGGGGGAGGTCCCAGATGACTGGAAAAAGGCTAATGTAGTGCCCATCTTTAAAAAAGGGAAGAAGGAGGATCCGGGGAACTACAGGCCAGTCAGCCTCACCTCAGTCCCTGGAAAAATCATGGAGCAGGTCCTCAAGGAATCAATTATGAAACATTTAGAGGACAGGAAAGTGATCAGGAACAGTCAGCATGGATTCACGAAGGGGAAGTCGTGCCTGACTAACCTAATTGCCTTCTATGATGAGATAACTGGCTCTGTGGATGAGGGGAAAGCAGTGGATGTCTTATTTCTTGACTTTAGCAAAGCTTTTGATACTGTTTCCCACAGTATTCTTGCCACCAAGTTAAAGAAGTATGGGCTGGATGAATGGACTGTAAGGTGGATAGAAAGCTGGCTAGATCGTCGGGCTCAACGGGTAGTGATCAATGGCTCCATGTCTAGTTGGCAGCTGGTTTCAAGTGGAGTGCCCCAAGGGTCGGTCCTGGGGCCGGTTTTGTTTAATATCTTTATTAATGATCTGGAGGATGGTGTGGACTGCACTCTCAGCAAGTTTGCAGATGACACTAAACTAGGAGGCGTGGTAGATACACTAGAGGGTAGGGATCGGATACAGAGGGACCTAGACAAATTAGAGGATTGGGCAGAAAAAAACCTGATGAGGTTCAACAAGGACAAGTGCAGAGTCCTGCACTTAGGACGGAAGAATCCCATGCACTGCTACAGACTAGGGACCGAATGGCTAGGTAGCAGTTCTGCTGAAAAGGACCTAGGGGTCACAGTGGACGAGAAGCTGGATATGAGTCAACAGTGTGCTCTTGTTGCCAAGAAGGCTAACGGCATTTTGGGCTGTATAAGTAGGGGCATTGCCAGCAGATCGAGGAACGTGATCGTTCCCCTTTATTCGACATTGGTGAGGCCTCATCTGGAATACTGTGTCCAGTTTTGGTCCCCACACTACAAGAAGGATGTGGAAAAATTGGAAAGAGTCCAGCGGAGGGCAACAAAAATGATTAGGGGTCTGGAGCACATGACTTATGAGGAGAGGCTGAGAGAACTGGGATTGTTTAGTCTCCAGAAGAGAAGAATGAGGGGGGATTTGATAGCAGCCTTCAACTACCTGAAGGGGGGTTCCAAAGAGGATGGAGCTCGGCTGTTCTCAGTGGTGGCAGATGACAGAACAAGGAGCAATGGTCTCAAGTTGCAGTGGGGGAGGTCCAGGTTGGATATCAGGAAAAACTATTTCACTAGGAGGGTGGTGAAACACTGGAATGCGTTACCTAGGGAGGTGGTGGAGTCTCCTTCCTTGGAGGTTTTTAAGGCCCGGCTTGACAAAGCCCTGGCTGGGATGATTTAGCTGGGAATTGGTCCTGCTTTGAGCAGGGGGTTGGACTAGATGACCTCTTGAGGTCCCTTCCAACTCTGATATTCTATGATTCTATGATTAGCTGCCTCCCAGCAGAAGCCTGGTCCATATAAAGGGCTCAGCTCAGGGGAGACTCAAAGGAGCAGGCAGGCTGCTCTGTACAGAGAGACTCACCTTAGCTCCTAGCTTAGGGTTACCATTCGTCCGGATTTACCCAGACATGTCCTCCTTTTTGTGCTAAAAATAGCGTCCGGGGGGAATTTGTAAAGCACTCACAATGTCCGGGATTTCCCCCCCGCAGAGCAGAGCGAGCGGCTGGGAGGGCTGCAGGGAAGTCCCGGGCTGGACTCCGGAGCAGCTGTAGAGGAGCCGGATCCGCCCTGCATTCTGAGCCGGCAGCTCCCTTGCAGCCCGGTCCAGCAGCACTGTGCCGGGCCAGACCGGGTTTTGTTGTGCAGGGCCAGGGACCGGGTTTTGTTGTGCTGGGGAGCTCAGCCACGTGTCCGGCTCGGCTGCACAGAGCCCAACACCCTGTTCTGAGCAGCAGGGTAAGGGGGACCGGGGGCAGGAAGGTTCTGGAGGTGGCAGTCAAGAAACGGGGGGGGCTTTTTGGGGGGAGTGGAGAAAGTTTTGGGCAGTCAGGGTACAGGTAGGGGGTAGGGTCCTGGGGGGCAGTTGGGGGGGTCTTAGGAGGGGGCAGTTAGGGGACAAGGAACAGGGAGTCTTAGGTAGGGGGTGGGGTTCTGGAGGGCAGTTAGGAGCAGGGGTCCCAGGAGGGGGCAGTCAGGGGACAAGGAGCAGGGGGGGAGTGTTTGGGAGTTCTGGGGGGGGCTGTCAGGTGGCAGGGGTGGGGAGATGGATCGGAGCAGTCAGGGGACAGGGAGCAGAGGGGTTTAGATGGGTCGGGAGTTCTGGGGGGGGGGCTGTCAGGGGGTGGGGAGTGGTTGGATGGGGCGTGGGAGTCCCAGGGGTCTGTCTGGGGGTGGGGGTGTGGATAAGGGTTGGGGCAGTCAGGGGACAAGAGGCAGGGAGGCTTAGATAGGGAGTGGAGTCCTGGGGGGCAGTTAGGGGCAGGGGTCCCAGGAGGGGGCAGTCAGGGGACAAGGAACGGGGGGAGGGTTGGGGGTTCTGGGGGGGTGGGAAGTGGGAGGGGCAGGGGCGGGGCTAGGGCGGGGCTCCTCCCGTCCTCTTTTTTTCTTGCTGAAATATGGTAACCCTATCCTAGCTGGAGGGCCTGGGGAGTGTGGGGCTGCAGAGAGCAGCCCGTGGGAGCTGGCCAGGGCTCCAGGGAGAGCAGCTCTGGGAGTCTGTGCACTGTACAGGTGTGTCTGTGCTGTGTCTGGGAGTGAGCGACTCTTCTCGCTGCTTCCTGGTGCCTCCAGCATGACCCTGCCTTTCCTGCTGCTCCATTCCCTTACTCAAAAGAAGCACACCGAGCACAACAAACCACAGCCTTTTCATTACCTGTGAGCCTCCGGGTATCTACATTAACTGTATGTAAGTGCCTGGAGCGTGACCCTTCGCTAACCAGCAAACTGAGTATAGAGCCGGCCAACTATGCCACTGTGACGCTCCCCAGCAGTACCCAGGCCCTTCGCTACCACCTGCTCTTAGTGTGAGAACTCCACCAGCCTTTGACAGCACAAGTCCGGCCTTCCAGGCCTGCGCTGGCCTCGCTCTGTCTGTACAGGTCAGCGATAGGCACACACCAGCCCTGAGTCCTCTGAGCCCCGATCCAAAACAATCACCGAACCCTCCGAATCGTGCTCCCCAAGGAACAGTGCACACCAGCTCAGTGAGCTGAACGGATCATCACTTCGCTTAACACACCGCACTTAGCTACAGCCACAGTGAAAACGAGAAGTTTATTATCAGAGACGCCAATGACAGTAGGTACGAGGACTACACAGGATTACACATTGTGACGGGTTGGATCACAGAAACCCCCTTGGGAGCTGCCACCCGATGTGCAAAGACTACCTCTGCTCCTGTTTTCCCTGCCAGCCCAGAACTCCAGCACCCTGTTTTGCTGAGCCAGACACTCCCATCTGCTCCAACACAGACCCAGGGTCTGAATCACTTGCCCCAAAGCTGCAAGTTTACCTGAAAACAGCTCACAGAAGTGAGCTTGTCTTTAGCACTCAGATGCCCAACTCCCAATGGGGTCTAAACCCAAATAAATCCGTTTTACCCTGCATAAAGCTTATGCAGGGCAAACTCATAAATTGTTTGCCCTCTATAACACTGATAGAGAGATATGCACAGCTGTTTGCTCCCCCAGGTATTAATACATACTCTGAGTAAATTATTAAATAAAAAGTGATTTTATTAAATACAGAAAATAAGATTTAAGTGGTTCCAAGTAGTAACAGACAGGACAAAGTAAGTCACCAAGCAAAATAAAATAAAATGCACAAATCTTTGTCTAATCAAACTAAATACAGATAATCTCACCCTCAGAGATGCTTCAGTAAGCTTTTTCTCAGACTGGACACCTTCCAGGCCTGGGCACAATTCTTTCCTCTGGTACAGCTCTTGTTGCAGCTCAGGTGATAGCTAGGGGATTCTTCATGATGACTCCTCTCCCCCTCTGTTCTCTTCCACCCCTTTATATATCTTTTGCATAAGGCAGGAACCCTTTGTCCCTCTGGGTTTCCACCCCCTCTCACTGGAAAAGCACCAGGTTAAAGATGAATTCCAGGTCAGGTGACATGATCACATGTCACTGCAAGACTTCATTGCCCACTTGCCAGCACACACATATACAGGAAGACTTACAGGTAAAACACAGCTATCTGCAGACAATGGTCCTGGTTAATGGGAGTCATCAAGATTCCAAACCACTATTAATGGCCCACACTTTGCATAATTACAATAGGCCCTCAGAGTTATATTTCATATTTCTAGTTTTAGATACAAGAGTGGTACATTTATACAAATAGGAAGATCACACTCAGTAGATTATAAACTTTGTAATGATACCTTACAAGAGACCTTTTGCATGAAGCATATTCCAGTTACATTATATTCACTTATTATGTTTTTTATAAAACCATAGTCCTCTGAGCCCCGATCCAGAATAATCACCGAACCCTCCGAGTCGTGCTCCCCAAGGAACAGTGCACACCAGCTCAGTGGGCTGAACGGATCACCACTTCGCTTAACACACCGCACTTAGCTACAGCCACAGTGAAAACGAGAAGGAGTTTATTATCAGAGACGCCAATGACAGTAGGTACGAGGACTGGAAACACAGGATTACACATAAAACTTTCTAGAGCCTCAATTTAACCCACAAGACAGGCTGTCTCCTGCAGCCAAGTTTACCTCCAGGGCTTTCAACCAGCATGGCTGGGATCCCCCTTCATCAGATCGACCCTGCTGGCAGCTTCTCGTCACCAGAGGGTCTCTCTACATGCCCAGAAATACCAGAGCAGGACTCTGATCTTCTCCTGAAAACAGGCCCCCATACCCCACTGTCTACCTCTTCCTGTTCCTTTGCTTCTGAAATCTCTGCAAGCTCTTCATTAGCATTTGACTCACTTCACTAAGAGACTTCTGGTGTGACATACACAATGCACCAGGGCGATAGGGTCTCCCACCTCCTGTCTAGAAGAGTTTGTCTCCAAGCATGACTGACCGGCTTTTAACGATAATGCTTAGAGAACATAATTTTCAGCATATACCCAGAACTCCTCACGTATTTTCTGCACGTATGTGACGTCTCGTAAGGATTGATGTGTGTGACACAGGCTGTAAGCAGACATCTTACATGGCTTCTTTTGGTGAACTCCGGGCAACCTTGTCCCTCTATGTCCCCCTCTGCCAGCTGGCATCAAGAGGTCCTTGGGTCACAGGGGCGGGGGGCAGGGTGGTATCTTCTCCAGGAGGGGGAGTGTTGTGGACACACTGAGATAATGGTTATTTATCACTTATGTTACAGCAGTACCTAGAGGCTCAATCAAGACCAGAGCGCCAGGTGCTGCACAGACAGAATGAATGTGAATCGCTGCCCCGAGGACTTTGTGGGCTAAGGAGGGACCTAGCAGCAGTAACAGCACACCAGCTCTGCACTCCATCTGTGGCCAGGCAGCAATATGAGGGCAGCTCTCCACCAGTCTAACAAGCACCAGCTTTCAGTTTCCTATCTGCATCATCCCAGAGTGAGGCACTGGGGAGGGATTCAAAGCAGGATGAGCTGCTGGCTTTATGGATCTGCTCAGGGAAGGGAGGGTGGAGGGGACTGTGGGGAATCAGGCTAAGGAGGGCGGGGTCTGTCTGACCTTGCGATATGGTAGTAGGTGGTGAGAAGTCGGGGCTAAGCTGTGCGGGGGGGGGGGGGGGGAGGATTTGCCAGGGTGAGGGGAGACGTCTGTGTTGGAAGAGGAGTGGCCAAGGGAGGGGTGCCGTGGCCGGGCCGATGACCAAGGCAGATGACCTTAGCAGCAGCATTCCAAATGGATGGGGGAGCATAGGGGAACTGCAGGCATCCAGGCCAGAAGGGGCATGTGGTAGCTGCAGCATTAGGCGAGAGTTCTGACCAGGTAGGCAGAGAAGGAAAGTCACAGCTTGTCAATGCAGCAGCGAGACGTGAGATGACACAGGAAACGCTGGTCATGCATGGGGGAGGGTGAATGGCATAATCTGAACCTGGCCCATGGCAGCTCTGTCTGACAGCATGCGCCTTCTCACCTTGCTTGAGACAACAGCTGGCAGGGAGATGCCTGAAGCTAGTTCTGTCCATGCAACACGTGAGTTACCTGCAGCACCAGAGCAATGGACACCAGAACATTCCAACATCAGCTCTACCTAGGCAATTATCCAGCTCATCAGCCTCATATCGAGCACCTGCTTAACAGCCTCTCCTCCCGCTCCCCTCCTCCCTCCCCCTCCATGAGGAGGGAACTCCTAGCCCCATTCTACACAGAGGCACAGGATGAATTAAGTGCCTTGCATAAGGTCACATACAGAGTCTACTATGGCTAAACTGGGAATTGGACCCAGATCTCTCAAATCTTAGTCCGAAGCCTTAACCACACAGCCACCCTCCTCCATCCCCTAGGAAACGGTCATTTCACTGCAACATAATCCCCAGACAAATCCCTTGACAGGTTAAAAACAGAAACTAACAAAGAGGAAAGCGCAGTTGAGCATCCAGGAAAAAAAGAAGCTTACAAGAAGTGGAAGATTGGACAAATGACCAGGGAGGAGTGGTCATTTCTTGTGGTGTTCTTGTGTGTTTGTAGGGGCCTGCAGGGGCTGGGTGCTGGGAAGGACGCCGAGCCCTGAGTAGGGGGCGGGGCTTGGCTGATTAGGGGGCCCATAAAAGCGGCCGCCCAGCCAGGCAGCGGCACCAGAGGCAGCAAACAGGGCAGCTAACAGGGGAGTTTGAGAGGGAGTGTGCAGGGGGAGGTAAGGGGGGAGGCAGGAGGCCACGGTGTGGTGTGTGCTCTGAGTCCACAGGTGCTGTGGGCAGGGAGTGCAGCAGCCATGAGCCAAGCAGCAGGAGCAGACAGAATGCAGATGGCTGCATGTGGAAGCTGTGGTATGTATATGGTCCTAGCAGGGGAGCTGGAACACAGGTATGTGTGTATGAAGTGTCGCCTGATAGTGTTACTGGAGGAAAAGATTAAGGGGCTAGAGATGCAGGTAGATACCCTGGTGGAGTTTAGGCGGGGGTTTGAGCAGCTGATGGAGGACAGGCAAGGAGGGGCTGAAGGAGAATGCCCTGCGGCGCAGGTAGAGGCAGAGGACGGTGAGAGGGGAATGGAAGGGGGAGAACATGGGAGGTGGAAGCATGTGACTGTGAGAAGCAGGCCAAGGAAAAGAAGGGCCAGTGAGGGGGGAATAGAACTCAGGAATAGGTTCGAGTGTTTGGATAGCGAGGTGGAGGGGCAGCAGGTGGCAGCTGAAGGTGGGAGAGTGAGGAAGAAGAGAAGAGCAGCTAGTCCGAGAGAGAGAGGGGAGGAGTTGATGGAGACAGCACCAATTCTGGGCCCCGGGAGGAATCAGGAAGGCATAAGGGGGAGCATAAGGGAAGATAGGAACAGGCACAGGTCAGGACTAGAGGGATTAGAGACTAGATTACTAGATCGCACTGTTGCCAGGCGAAGGCAGGTGTATGTAATTGGAGACTCATTACTGAGGAGATTGGACAGGCCTGTGACCAGGGCGGACCCGGAGAACAGAAGGGTGTGCTGTCTACCGGGCGCAAAGATACGCGATGTGGACCTGCGGTTGAAAAGGATCCTAAAAGGAGCAGGTAAGAACCCCTTGATAATCCTTCATGTAGGAACAAATGACACGGCTAGGTTCTCGTTAGAGAGAATCAAGGGAGATTATGCCAGGCTGGGGAAGACACTCAAGGAGATAGAGGCTCAGATTATCTTTAGTGGGATTCTGCCCGTTCCGAGGGAAGGGCAGCAAAGGGCTGATAGAATTGTGAGAATAAATAGTTGGCTAAGAGAGTGGTGCTATAAGGAGGGCTTTGGGATGTATGGCCACTGGGAGGCTTTCGGGGACAGACACCTGTTCTCGCGGGATGGGCTTCACCTGAGTAGGGAAGGAAATAGACTTCTGGGAGGGAGGCTGGCTCATCTTATCAAAAGAGCTTTAAACTAGGAAGTTTGGGGAGAAGGTTGGGAGATGCACAGTTAATCTCCACGCCAGATTCCAGTATGGAAAAGGTGAGTAAAATGAGAGGAGACATAGCCAGGGAGATGAGATTGGACATAGGAAGGACAGGGGGGACGGACGCAAGGAGGCCCGCAACATATAGTGCTACTAATGGGAGACAGGCTAAACGACATACATTAGGGTGTTTATACACCAATGCCAGAAGCCTAGGTAATAAAATGGAGGAATTGGAGCTCTTGGTCCAAGAGCTGAAACCAGATATCGTAGGAATAACAGAAACGTGGTGGAATGGCAGTCACGACTGGAACGCAGGTATGGAGGGGTATGCGCTGTTTAGGAAAGATCGGAACAAAGGTAAAGGTGGGGGGGTGGCATTGTATGTCAATAGTGAAATAAGCTGTAAAGAAATAATAGTTGATGGATTAGATAACACAGAGTCCGTCTGGGCAATACTCACACTGGGTAATAGGACTACTAGAGCCTCTCCGGGGATAGTGCTTGGAGTGTGCTATAGACCGCCGGGATCGACCCAGGATATGGATAAGGAACTATTTAATGTGTTTAGAGAAGTAATTACTAATAGAAACTGTGTAATTATGGGGGACTTTAACTTCCCAGATATAGATTGGGGAACAAACGCTAGTAGCAATAATAGGGCTCAGATGTTCCTAGATGTGCTTGCTGATCAATTCCTTCATCAAGTGGTAGCTGAACCGACGAGGGGGGAGGCCATTTTAGATTTGATTCTGGTAAGTAGTGAGGACCTCGTTGAGGAAGTGGTAGTGGGGGACAATTTGGGCTCCAGTGATCATGAGCTAATTCGGTTTAAAATACATGGGAGGAGTAACAGAATTAAGTCAAAGACTAGGGTTTATAATTTTAAAAAGGCCAATTTTAACAAATTAAGGGGACTGGTAAGGGAAGTGGATTGGGCAAACGTATTAATGGATCTAAAGGCAGAAGCAGCCTGGGATTACTTCAAGTTAAAGATGCATGAGCTGTCGGAGGCCTGCATTCCAAAAAAGGGAAAAAGATTACTAAGCAGGAGATTTAGACCGAGCTGGATGAGCGACCGACTCAAAGGGGCGATTAGGAAAAAACAGAAAGCGTACAAAGAGTGGAAGAGGGGAGGGATTAGTAAAGAAACTTACCTTAGTGAAGTCCGAGAATGTAGAGATAGAGTGAGAAAGGCCAAAGGCCGTGTAGAGTTGGACCTAGCGAGGGGAATTAAAAGCAATAGTAAGAGGTTTTACAGCCACATAAATAGGAAGAAAGCAAAGAAAGAAGAAGTGGGACCGCTGAAGACTATTGCCGGAGAGGAGATTAAAGACAATCTAGGCATGGCGCAATATCTCAATGAATATTTTGCATCGGTGTTTAATGAGGCCAATGAAGGTATTAGGGATACTAGCACCACTACAGAGGGGCATTCAGGATGGGGGATTACCGTATCCGAGGTAGAAACAAAACTTGAATGCCTTAATGGGGCTAAGTCGGGAGGACCGGACGATCTTCATCCGAGAATATTAAAGGAATTGGCGCGGGAAATAGCAGGCCCATTAGCGATAATATTTAATGAATCTGTAAACTCGGGGGTGGTCCCGTTAGACTGGAGAATAGCTAATGTGGTTCCTATTTTCAAGAAAGGGAAAAAAAGTGATCCGGGTAACTACAGGCCTGTTAGTTTAACATCTGTAGTGTGCAAGGTGTTAGAGAAAATTCTGAAAGAGAAACTAGTTGAGGACCTGGAGGTTAATGGCAAGTGCGATAAATTACAACATGGTTTTACGAAGGGCAGATCGTGCCAAACGAATCTGATCTCCTTCTTTGAGAAAGTAACGGATTTATTAGATAAGGGAAATGCGGTGGACCTAATATACCTGGATTTCAGTAAAGCGTTTGATACTGTACCCCATGAGGAATTATTGGTTAAACTGAAAAACATGGGGATCGATATGAAAATCCAGAGGTGGATAAGGAATTGGTTAATGGGGAGAATGCAGCGGGTCGTATTAAAGGGTGAACTGTCAGGTTGGAGGGAGGTTACTAGTGGAGTGCCTCAAGGTTCGGTTTTGGGACCCATTTTATTTAATCTATTTATAACTGACCTCGGAACCGATTGCAGGAGTGGGCTGATAAAGTTTGCGGATGATACGAAGGTGGGAGGCGTTGTAAATTCGGAGGAGGATAGGGATATCCTGCAGGGAGACTTGAATGAGCTTGTGAATTGGAGTATCAGAAATAGGATGAAATTTAATAGTAAAAAGTGTAAGGTGATGCATTTGGGGATGACTAATAACAATTTTAGTTACAAGATGGGGACGCATTGGTTAGAAGTAACGGAAGAGGAGAAGGACCTAGGGGTCCTCGTAGGCCGCAGGATGACTATGAGTCGACAATGCGACGTGGCGGTGAAAAAAGCCAATGCTGTCTTGGGATGCATTAGGCGAGGTATATCTAGTAGGGATAAGGAGGTCCTGCTTCCGTTGTACAAGGCGCTGGTGAGACCTCATTTGGAGTACTGTGTGCAGTTCTGGTCTCCCATGTTTAAAAAAGATGAACTCAAACTGGAACGGGTGCAGAGAAGGGCCACTAGGATGATCAGAGGAATGGAAAACCTGTCGTATGAAAAAAGACTAGAGGAGCTTGGGTTGTTTAGTCTGACAAAGCGAAGGCTGAGGGGGGATATGATTGCTATCTTTAAATATATTAGAGGGATTAATACAAGGGAGGGAGAAGAATTATTCCAGCTTAGTACTAATGTGGATACGAGAACGAATGGATATAAACTGGCCGTGGGGAAGTTCAGGCTTGAAATTAGACGAAGGTTTCTGACCGTCAGAGGGGTGAAATATTGGAACGGCCTTCCGAGGGAAACGGTGGGGGCAATGGACCTGTCTGGTTTTAAGATTAAGTTAGATAAATTTATGGAGGGAATGGTTTAATGGTAAAACATAGTAGTCAAGGAAAACCAAGCAATGGTAGGTAAATTGTATAATGGCTGACAGGGGTCAGGCTGGAGACTCTTGCCTATATGCTCGGGGTCTTACTGATCGCCATATTTGGGGTCGGGAAGGAATTTTCCTCCAGGGCAGATTGGCTGAGCCTCTGGAGGTTTTTCGCCTTCCTCCGCAGCATGGGGCAGGGATCTCTAGCAGGAGGGTCTCTGCTGATTGAAGTCACCTAAAACAGGATTGGGGACTTCAACAGCAGAGTCCAGGGAAGGTGTAGGGACGGTTTTATGGCCTGCAGCATGCAGGGGGTCAGACCAGATGATCATAATGGTCCCTTCTGACCTTAAAGTCTATGAGTCTATGAGGAGTATAAAAATATTGCTCAGGCGTGCAGGAGTGAAATCAGGAAGGCCGAATCACACTTGGAGTTACAGCTAGCAAGAGATGTTAAGCGTAACAAGAAGGGTTTCTTCAGGTATGTTAGCAACAAGAAGAAAGTCAAGGAAAGTGTGGGCCCCTTACTGAATGAGGGAGGCAACCTAGTGACCGAGGATGTGGAAAAAGCTAATGTACTCAGTGCTTTTTTTGCCTCTGTCTTCACGTACAAGGTCAGCTCCCAGACTGCTGCACTGGGCAGCACAATATGGGGAGAAGGTGACCAGCCCTCTGTGGAGAAAGAAGTGGTTCGGGACTATTTAGAAAAACTGGACGTGCACAAGTCCATGGGGCTGGATGCGCTGCATCCGAGGATGCTAAAGTAGTTGGCGGATGAGATTGCAGAGTCATTAGCCGTTATTTTTGAAAACTCATGGCGATCAGGGGAGATCCCAGATGACTGGAAAAAGGCTAATGTAGTGCCCATCTTTAAAAAAGGGAAGAAGGAGGATCCGGGGAACTACAGGCCAGTCAGCCTCACCTCAGTCCCTGGAAAAATCATGGAGCAGGTCCTCAAGGAATCAATTATGAAACACTTAGAGGAAAGGAAAGTGATCAGGAATAGTCAGCATGGATTCACCAAGGGGAAGTCGTGCCTGACTAACCTAATTGCCTTCTATAATGAGATAACTGGCTCTGTGGATGAGGGGAAAGCAGTGGATGTGTTATTCCTTGACTTTAGCAAAGCTTTTGATACGGTCTCCCACAGTATTCTCGCCACCAAGTTAAAGAAGTATGGGCTGGATGAATGGACTGTAGGGTGGATAGAAAGCTGGCTAGATCGTTGGGCTCAACCGGTAGTGATCAATGGCTCCATGTCTAGTTGGCAGCTGGTTTCAAGCGGAGTGCCCCAAGGGTCGGTCCTGGGGCCGGTTTTGTTTAATATCTTTATTAATGATCTGGAGGATGGTGTGGACTGCACTCTCAGCAAGTTTGCAGATGACACTAAACTAGGAGGCGTGGTAGATACACTAGAGGGTAGGGATCGGATACAGAGGGACCTAGACAAATTAGAGGATTGGGCCGAAAAAAACCTGATGAGGTTCAACAAGGACAAGTGCAGAGTCCTGCACTTAGGACGGAAGAATCCCATGCACTGCTACAGACTAGGGACCGAATGGCTAGGTAGCAGTTCTGCAGAAAAGGACCTAGGGGTTACAGTGGACGAGAAGCTGGATATGAGTCAACAGTGTGCTCTTGTTGCCAAGAAGGCTAACGGAATTTTGCGCTGTATAAGTAGGGGCATTGCCAGCAGATCGAGGAACGTGATCGTTCCCCTTTATTCGACATTGGTGAGGCCTCATCTGGAATACTGTGTCCACACTACAAGAAGGATGTGGAAAAATTGGAAAGAGTCCAGCGGAGGGCAACAAAAATGATTAGGGGTCTGGAGCACATGACTTATGAGGAGAGGCTGAGGGAACTGGTATTGTGTAGTCTCCAGAAGAGAAGAATGAGGGGGGATTTGATAGCAGCCTTCAGCTACCTGAAGGGGGGTTCCAAAGAGGATGGAGCTCGGCTGTTCTCAGTGGTGGCAGATGACAGAACAAGGAGCAATGGTCTCAAGTTGCAGTGGGGGAGGTCCAGGTTGGATATTAGGAAACACTATTTCACTAGGAGGGTGGTGAAGCAGTGGAATGTGTTACCTAGGGAGGTGGTGGAGTCTCCTTCCTTGGAGGTTTTTAAGGCCCGGCTTGACAAAGCCCTGGCTGGGATGATTTAGTTGGGAATTGGTCCTGCTTTGAGCAGGGGGTTGGACTAGATGACCTCTTGAGGTCCCTTCCAACCCTGATATTCTATGATTCTATGAAAGAGAAGAGGGTGCCTGGAATCTGAACAACTAAGTGCTGGCTGTGACCTCCTATGGAAGAGCCCCGGAGAACGTGGTCGGGTTCTATGGGCTATGAGCTCCTGTGGAAGAGCCCCGAAGACCACGGTTGGGTTCTATGGGTTGTGAGCGCCTGTGGAAGAGCCCCGGAGAAAGTGGTCAGGTTCTATGGGCTGTGACCTCCTATGGAAGAGTCCCGGAGAACGTGGTCGGGTTCTATGGGCTGTGAGCACCTGGGGAAGCGCCCCGGAGATCGCTGTTGGGTTCTACAGGCTGTGACCTCCTATGGAAGAGCCCCGGAGAACGTGGTCGGGTTCTATGGGCTGTGAGCACCTGTGGAAGCGCACCGGAGACCGCTGTTGGGTTCTATGGGCTGTGAGCTCCTATGGAAAGGCTCCGGAAACCATGGTCGGGTCTATTGGGATTTCATGTGTGCTCACTGAAAGGGCTCTTCAGAGCCTGTAGGATTTCCTAGATAACAAGGTTCTGTCTCAAGGATTTCAGCTCCATTTTACAGTAGGAACACTATTCTCTCAAATCCTACATGGTGGATCATTGTCTATTACACCCTAAAGGAAAAGCAGCACATGGGGAGCGAGAGCCCATCCGACACTAACAATGAGTAGGACTAGTGACCATCTACATCTCAAGGTCACAAAGGTCACATGGATGGAAACTAAATGGGCAGAGCTAACGTTAGGGCTCTGTGTTCATTATCCCAGATCCCAGCTCTGTGCCCCAGCATAGGACCAGTCCTTTGGAACACTGCATCTGGTCAAACACTTCTTAGCAGCATTAATTAGACCAGGGTAATGGGACATTACACACCAAATAAGAGACATCCCTTAACAAATAGGACAGGTGGCCTCCCTAATTAGAATTAATGTTGGGCATTAAAGGTGATCCTGGCACAGGCAGAGTGCAGCCTTCTGGCCACATGTGGCTGGGAGAGGATTCGAGTCCTTAAAGGATCCCACTGATCCACCATGTGCTCTGTCCTCGCTGTGGGAAGGAGGCAGGGTCCAGCCTATTCCAGAGGCCTCATCAAGAACACAGGGATCTAGGGCCATGGAGGGCTGGTGAGTCTCATCCGCTGGGAACTCTGGGAATTGATACCTGGAGGACGGCTGCCCTTTATTTGTGATAAGCGTGATAAACGGTCGAGAGGAGCAATTGACATGCCCCCCAGGGTGGGAGGGGATGCCAATCCAGCCCAGATCCAGGAGGGGTGACACCCCTACCCAGCCCAAGGTACCTAGCCCAGCCAAGCTAACCCCCCAAGGATGCAGCCCCGGACCTACTATGGCAGCTGCCCTCAGACTGAGATGCACTGGGGGACTCGGGTCTGCTCTGTAGGGCGTGATGCTGCCCAACTCTAGCTCCCAGCACTAGGCCATTCATGACCCATCACAGCTATCACAGTCACCGGCTGACGGAACCTCTCCAAGTCCTCTCCAAGCCCCTGTGACATATGGGAGTGTGCCAGAGCGGGAGCCGTCAGTTGTCTCCAGTCCACCAGGCCTTCGAGCCTCTGAATCCCAGCTGTCTGGGGGAAGCAGCGCGAATGGCAGGGCAATAAGTGAAAGTGGGACCCCACCTGCCTTGCGAGGAGGCTCAGCCTGGATCCAAAGAGAGGGGGCAGAGAGGAAATGCCCCCCAGAAGTGACAGCCAAGGCAGTGCCAGTACCAGCTGCATTGCTCTTCTGTGCAAGCCTCCCTCTGGTAACCGGCGTGGCTCTAAGGCATCCGGAAACCTGCTGTCACCCTCATGGCAGTTGCTGAGCTGACAGACTGTCACTGGATAGGACACACCAGCGACACTGGAGAGGGCTGTGAATGGCACCGAGAGAGGGAAGGCTCAGCCCAATCAGTGCAGCCCACCAGCCAGCACCTGTCCCAGACCCAGGGGCCTGGCTACACTAGGGAAATGGCGCTTTGCTGACACTGGCCAGGTGAGCTGCATTCCATCCTTCCGCAGCAATGCAACTGGGCACTAGGCTGCCCCAGATTTGCCCATGGCCCAGTGTGACCCGCAGAGCCACTTCCCAGTAAGAAGGGGAGAGCCTAGCGTGATCTGGCCCTAGGTCCAGCCCTTGGAGGTTCCTCCTCCACCTCCATCTCTGTCAGAGGCAGCCACACTGGCTGCTCCTGGGAGCTGGCTGTTTCTCTGTCTGCATCATGGACCCGAGAGACCTGCCAGGAGCTGGTACCAGAGTGTGGCACGTAAATCCAGGGCAGGGCTGGGAGCAGGGCTGGCAGTGGGATGGGATGGAGCGGTGCAGCAGTGGTAGGATCCAGAGCTGGTGGGACATGAGTGACTCCCAGTGATCCCACAGCCCTTACTGCTGGGTGGACTGGGTCTCAGTCCAGCTTCTAGTGTCCATGGTGGTGGCCTGTGCCCACTATCTGGCCTCCTGGCTGGGATCTCAGCCTCCCTGCTGGCTGTGAGCAAGCCCTAATCCTCAGGGAGGAGGAGGCTCACTGGAGAGAAGTGGGTGTCCAGGCTCCCCAAGGACAGGGCCCTGAATTCACATCACTCAGATGGGCTTGTTCTTTAGACAGGTAAAGGGAGAGATGCAGGCAGCCCAGAGACAGACAGATTCACCTGACACTGAGAGAGGCAGATGGACAGCCATGACACACACAGAGAGAGACGGACGGACAGCTCCCTTCATGTCTCAGGAGCCGAGCTCATGGTATGGAGCAAGATAATGACCTCGCACGATTGCTCCTCCCTTTCAGCTGCACCTACAGGAATCTGGGGCCTAGCACTTGTGCCAGGAGGAGGGAGGCAGGACTCCTGGGTTCCATTCCTGGCTCTGCCACTGACTGACTGGCGACCTTGGGCGAGTCACTTCCCCATCCTCTGTGCTGCAACTTCCCCCACTGTAACATGGGGATAACAAGGGAGTCCCTCCCCGTGAGCTCATTCGCGTCCCCAAGCGCCAGGGTCCCGAAGCCCAGGCTTGTCTGCACTCTGCCGCCGAGCAGCAGGTTGTCCTCGCCCAGCTCAGCTGGAAGCTCAACAGCACCAGATGTGCCACGGCCCCAGCGCGTACATCAGAGAGCTGATCCCCCATGTGTGCTCCAGCACAACCCCTGCCTGGCAGCTGAGCCAGCTGCAAATTCCAGCATGACACAGACCCCTCGGCAGCTTGGCTTCCTTTGCCCCTGTGTTAAGCCCCAAGTCACGCCTGGATGGGGTGGGTTTTCCTGACCTCAACGTCCAGCTCTCAGCCTCAGCCCCCACGGCGTTATCGCCCCGCGATCTGATAAGGCCCATTTGGCAGTGCTGAGCATTTGATTACTGTCCTTCCACGCCTGCTGGAGGTGAGTAACCCCATTACCATTCTCCTCACCTCTCCATTCTGCTGGGATCCTCCAGTCCTGCTTCTCTGTAATTGCTTTGTGGCTCTGGAGGCATTCGCTCCCTCACTATCGGTGCAAAATGAGTTGCACTCACTCTTTATCTGTGCTGCATTGCTGATAATAAAGCCATTAACTCGGCAATGAAAAATCACCCTGTTTACATCCCTCTCACCCTTCCCCACCCACTGGCTTCACCGAGTGTGCAAATACAGGATCGCTTTGTCCACCACTCTAATGCAGCCACCGCTGGGGTTGAACACAGCAGCAACACAACAGGAGAAGACCCCTGGGCGCACAAGGGAATATTGGTGATGTTGCTGAAATCAACACCCACCCCAGGGCCAAACCCAAACTAAATACTGACCTAGTTACACATCCAAAATGGAGTCCAAAATGGAGAATCAGAACATCCCTGGCCCAGCCTGACATCCTAGCCCAGCGTCTCCCTGGAGATCATGGAGCAGAATAACCCAGTTCTCTCCCATTTCCAGCTTGACATTGTTTGAAGATCTGGCCCCAAAGCGCCACGGCATAGTTCTGACCTGCCCGAAAACCCCAGGTGAGCCCAAAGGGGCCAGCATGGCAGCTTGCCGGACCCATCCCACCGTCTCTGAACACGCTCCCGCCTGTAACACGGTGCCCATCCCAGCTGTACAGAGAGGGGCTCCCCCCAGCTCTGCCCAGCAAACGCAGCCCCAGACGGCCCTGTCTTTAAACCTGCCATAGCACAAGGCAGCACCTAGCCAGACATCTAATGTGCTGTCTGCTACTGCCCCCTGGGGCTCAAGCAGGGTATGACCGCCCTGATCCAATTACCCAGGTACTGATATTATTCCAGCTCTGCCTGGGCTCTTCCCTGCAGATAACCCCACACTGCCCAGAGACCCAGCTCTCCCTGGGTGTTTCTCAGGCCTGTCCCCTGGCTGGTCCCCATCAATGGCCCTGGGAAGCACAAGCAGTAAAACAGGACAGCACCTAGATGCATCCATCCCTCCTGCCTGTGTTGGCCAAACTCCTGGGGATCCGCAGCGGTGGTGTCCATCCCCTCGCACGTGGATCAGGACATGGGGCTGTGTCTCCCAGCCCCGCACACCTGGGTCTTGCTCCCAGCAATGCCCCTGTCCACTCCCCACCACTGCTTGGACCCCAGCGTTTGCATGCAGTGTGCTGGCAGATTCATGGCATCTCCCTCTCCAGGTCCCTCAGTCTGGGCTGGGTCTCCTTGCTCTTTCTATCCAAGTGGCTGCTGACACCGTGCTAGTTCTACTGCAGTAGCCAGTTCCTTCCTCGCAGGTTCTCCATGCTCTGAGGGTGCAGCCTATCCCCCTGGGGAACAGCGGAGGGCCTGGTTCTGTCTGAGGGGAGGAGGGATGGATACAGCAGCCCCGGGCATGCTGGGGACAGAGCTGCCAATCCCAGCTGCACCTTCCCCACTGCTCCTGCATGCTCATCCCCCGGAACAGTGCCACAAGCCCAGCTCTCGAAGCACTGGGCCAGCCCAGTCCTGCCTGCACAAGGACACTGGGGGTCAATGGGGGCATGGAGGACAGGACCCAGCCAGCAGCCCCAGGCAGCTCATTCCTATGCTCTATGGTTCTTGGCTCCCCTCCATCTCTCACTGATCATCACCGGCTCCAGCTGCATTAGCCCAGCCCCATGGTCCATCTGCCAGGTGCAAGCGGCATCCAGACCCAGAGTGACTCATTCCCAGCCCTGCTGAGCACCTCCACATCACAGGCCTCAGCATGACAGACTAGCTCAGCCTGCAGATGGCAGATGTGTGCTGCCATCACAAGATCCGGTGGCTGGAGCCCCTGTGTGATTTGCCCGAATCCAACCAGGGTGACAGTCACCCCCACACAGGGTGTGGCGCGGGCCAGCAGGCCACATGGCCAAATTCAATGCCCTCCTCTCGGAGCTGCGAAACCCAGCTTGCTAAATGGAGCTGGAGTGGGGTTCCCAACCCTCTGTTCATGGTTCTGAAATATGGGCAAGTGCTGGCATGTGCCTCTCTGGCAGCGTGGGCACGTTCATACCCAGCCAGCCCAATGCCTGGCCACCACACTCTACTACTTGACTGTCTATGGACTGCTGTACAGTAAATACCTCACTGCATCTCTGCATTCACACCCTGCATCATTAACATACACCCTGCCCAGCATTCACACCCTGCGCCATTAACACATGCACTGCCCAGCTCTGCATTTGCACCCTGCATCAACACACACACCCTGCTCTGCTCTGCATTTGCACCCTGCATCAACACACATGCTGCTCTTCTCTGCATTCACACCCTGGGTGATTTAACACACACCCTGCTCTGCATTCGCACCCTGCATTAACAAACTCCCTGCCCAGCTCTGCATTCACACCTTGTGTCATTAACACATGCACAGCCCAGCTTTGCATTCACACCCTGCATCAAGACACCCATCCTGCTCTGCTCTGCATTCACACTCTGTGTCATTAACACACACTTGCTCTGCTCTGCATTCACACCCTGCATCAACACACATGCTGCTCTGCTCTCCATTCACAATTTGTATCATTAACACACACGCTGCCCAGCTCTGCATTCACACCCTGCATTATTAACAAACACCTGATCTGCTCTGTCATTACCCTCAGGCCGACCTTTCAAATATTGGTACTAAGGATGGGTCCCATCTAACAGGCATGTCCCCTTGGTTTCCACGAGGACCCCGCAACACCAGCTCCTCTGGGCTGAAAATGGGGCCCAGCCAGGAAAGCACAATTTGAACTGACAGCCACTAAACACAACCCTGTGAGCCGCCACCTTGGGAGGGACCTGCCACGCCAGAACATGCCTGTCCCCCAAAGCCAGCAGGAGCCCACCGTGCTCACACATCATGCCACGCCCCCAGGGACCAGCAGGGCAGCAAGAGCGGTATGGACCAGTCAGTGCCCAACTGTATCTGCACATCCCAGTTCTGCCCACCTAGGAGCCACCCGCGCTGAGCCCAGGGCAAACTCTGGCTCACAGGGTTAAGTTCATCGAGTCCCACAATGTGCTCCAACCCCAAGGACTCAGCGTGTGTTCAGGCCTCTCCACATGACAGAGCATCCCCACACCCTGCCACCCTGGCAGCGCAGCATCCCTGTTCAGAGTAACGGTGCTGGCCGGGCTGGGGGCACAGCGCAGGGCTGAGCACAACACGCCACACGCCTCGGCAGTGCTCGGTGCAGCTCTGCCTAACCCGAGAGAGGCCCCCAGGTGACCTGCACATCAGGCTGCTTGGGCACCCGCTCTCCAGAGGAGACTCCACTCCCACCCAGGGCTGGAGGCCAACGATCCTGCCAGGGCCCTGGACACAAGATTGTCTGCCAGGGCAGCCCTGGGGACTGTGGGCTGAACCGCAACCCACTGATGTCAGGGGAGTTTTGCCACCGAGGCCCATGGGGCCGAGATGACACATTCCCAGAGTGCTGCTCTGTCCATTCACCCTCTGGTAGCGGAGCCCCCCGGGGCTTATGCCCCCAGCACAGCCTCCCAGCGAGGCCCACCCAGCCCTGGCACCGGAGTGGGAGTTGGGGGGTGTCTCCATTTCTTACCCTGGGTCTCTGCACCATTCGAGGCCTGGGTTCCCTTAGGGCAGGGCAGAGGATTCGCGGCGAGCTCTGAGCGCTCCTCCCCTCTGCAGCAGCCCAGAGCAGCTGAGATCACTGGCCCAGGCACAGGCAGCCACTAGCCCCCGGCACTCCCCGCCTGGAGACTGCAGTGATCCGGGGAGGCTGCTGCTGGCTGGGACGATGTGGACACTGCAGCACACTGGGCCCAGCCCCTGCAAGGCGACGGCTCGGATAGACCCAGACCCCCCTCAGTGGCGGGCAGGCATCCAGCATCGCCATCTCTGCAGCATGTGCAGGGGCTGAACTCAGGCCCAGAGTTTCCATCATGTTCATGAATAAATATTAACCCAGGTGCTGAGGAGAGATCTCTGGTTCATGCAGCAATACCCCTCACCCATCCTCGGCTGGGTCTGCAGATCCCCGGTGGCTGCTCCTGAGAACCTGAGCCAGACAGCCATATGGGAACTAGATAGGAGGGTCAAAGCAAGCTGTGCTGTGGGTTGGAGGGGAGCTGGGACTTTTGTCTCCTGGGGGAAGGAGCATCTGCCCCCAGCCCAGGATTAGGGGGCTGTGGGGCCTGGCACGTGCTGCCGCACTCTGGATCCCCAGCTGGGGTAAAGGCCCCTGGCAGGAGGAGGGCCGCCCTGGCCAGTCGCCCTGGGGCCCTGATGTGGACAGCAGCCCAGCCTGTTCTCTGATCTGCCTGCCTAGCTGCAGAGCCCACCCACAGCAGAGAGAAGCACGAGGGTCGTCCCCACCTTTATGTCCGTGTCTGGGGTGACAAAGTCCTTCAGGCACTCGATGGGGCCCATCAGGAACGGGCAGCGGTTGGAGAAGACCTGCAGCGAGGCGAGAGCCAGCCCTTGAGATGGCAATGGACACAGGTCGCCCCCTCTCATGTAGCAGACCTTGGCACCTGCCCCATTGCTCCGCCCTCCCTCTCTGCATAACAGTACCTATGAAGATGCCCATAGAGGTGCCAAGCTCCCTTCCTTCTGCCCTTCCACCCCACAGGCTCCAATGGTATTGCACAAACTGTGCCAGGAGCACTTCACCCACCACTGAGATGCAGCCACCGCTGGGGTGGGACATGGCAGCTGTTTAACAACTGCCCAGCAGCCAAGTGCAGGAAGTGAACAATGCAATGCTTGAGGCTCTCCAAGCACCGCACAGGTGTTAGCCAACGAACCCTCCCTACAGTCCCCAGATCGGGGCTGAGGCCAGTTACTGTCCCTGCTTTCCAGAGGCCACCTGGGCAGAGCTGGATCAGCTGCAGGAGTGTCTGGCCCCAGAGACCTGTCCTAGGGAGGGACGCGGGACACTCACCACTCCCGCCCAGCCACGTCCCCAGCATAAATGGGGGGGGGGTCAGTGACTCCCCTCCATCGCAGTCCCATAATGCTCCACAAAGAGTGTGAAACGCCAGCCACCCAGCCCTGCCCCACACAGCTCCGATGCTGCCTCCTGGGCTGGTGCACAGTGGGGGCAGCCAACTCCTCCGCCCTGGCCTTGCATGGCCACCCCACAGACAGGCCGGCCTAGGCCTTGCTCAGCACCCCTCCCCGCCCCTCCCCCCGCCAGGCCGCCACCCACCTCACGCAGCCCACTCTGTGCCATGGAGCGGAAGCTCAGGATCTCCCCGATGATGGTCATTCTTTTCAGCACATTGTCAGCAGCTGGGGGAGAAAGGGGGTGGGGGGTGAATGGCGAGGACACACAGGAGACGGGGCTGTAAAACACACGGGGTACAACATACCCCTGGGACTATGCCTGGGAACTACTTACATTCCACTAGCACCCCTCATCCCCACCCTCAGCCCCCCTCCTGAGCCCCCAGCTCTGCCAGTGCCCAGCACCCCAACCCTCAGCCCCCTCCTGAGCCCCCATGTCTGCCACTGCCCCTCACCCCAACCCTCAGGCCCCCCTCCTGAGCCCCCCAGCTCTGCCAGTGCCCCTCACTCCAACCCTCAGCCCCCCCTCCTGAGCCCCCCAGCTCTGCCAGTGCCCCTCACCCCAACCTTCAGCCCCCTCCTGAGCCCCCAGCTCCGCCACTGCCCATCACCCCAACCCTCAGCCCCTCCTGAGCCCCCAACTCTGCCACTGCCCCTCACCCCAACCCTCAGCCCCCTCCTGAGCCCCCAACTCTGCCAGTGCCCCTCACCCCAAACCTCAGCCCCCCTCCTGCGCCCCCAACTCTGCCAGTGCCCCTCACCCCAACCTACAGCCCCCTCCTGAGCCCCCAACTCTGCCACTGCCCCTCACCCCAACCTACAGCCCCCAGCTCTGCCACTGCCCCTCACCCCAACCCTCAGCCCCTCTCCTGAGCCCCCCAGCTCTGCCAGTGCCCATCACCCCAACCCACAGCCCCTCTCCTGAGCCCCCAGCTCTGCCAGTGCCCCTCACCCCAACCTACAGCCCCCCTCCTGAGCCCCCAGCTCTGCCACTGCCCCTCACCCCAACCCCGAGTCCCGTTCCCCACCCCACCCACTATTCCCCACCTGAGTCTCCTCTCCACTCAGCGCTCATTGCAGCTCAGCCCTGAACTCCATCCTCGGCCAGCCGTGGATTGGGCAGGGGGTTTAATGCAGATGCCAGTGAGGGGGCGATGGGGGGGAAGGGGAATGACACTTACACGACAGCCTGGGCAGCAGTGATACCATCTGTTCAGGTTTGTAGAAGTTGGAGCGGATCTGCACCAGCACGTCCATGTTCTCGGTCACCAGCTTCTGCAACAGAAACCATCACCATGGTAAATGGGGGCCAGCCAGAGCCAGCCAGGCCCAACTCACCCAGAGCCAGAGCCAGCCAGAACCAGAGCCAGCCAGGCCCAACTCACCCAGAGCCCGACGGACCCAGAACCAGAGCTAGCCAGGCCCAACTCACCCAGAGCCAGAGCCAGCCAGAGCCAGCCAGGCCCAACTCACCCAGAGCCAGAGCCAGCCAGAGCCAGAGCCAGCCAGGCCCAACTCACCCAGAGCCAGAGCCAGCCAGAGCCAGAGCCAGCCAGAGCCCAATTCACCCAGAGCCAGAGCCAGCCAGAGCCAGCCAGGCCCAACTCACCCAGACCCAGAGCCAGAGCCAGCGCCAGCCAGGCCCAACTCATCCAGAGCCCGACGGACTCAGAGCCAGAGCCAGCCAGGCCCAACTCACCCAGAGCCAGAGCCAGCCAGGCCCAACTCACCCAGAGCCAGAGCCAGCCAGAGCCCAATTCACCCAGAGCCAGAGCCAGCCAGAGCCAGCCAGGCCCAACTCACCCAGAGCCCGACGGACCCAGAGCCAGAGCCAGCCAGGCCCAACTCACCCAGAGCCAGAGCCAGCCAGGCCCAACTCACCCAGAGCCCGACGGACCCAGAGCCAGCCAGGCCCAACTCACCCAGAGCCAGAGCCAGCCAGGCCCAACTCACCCAGAGCCAGAGCCAGCCAGAGGCAGCCAGGCCCAACTCACCCAGAGCCAGAGCCAGCCAGAGCCCAATTCACCCAGAGCCAGAGCCAACCAGAGCCAGCCAGGCCCAACTCACCCAGAGCCAGAGCCAGCCAGGCCCAACTCACCCAGAGCCAGAGCTAGCCAGGCCCAACTCACCCAGAGTCCGACGGACCCAGAGCCAGAGCCAGCCAGGCCCAACTCACCCAGAGCCCGACGGACCCAGAGCCAGAGCCAGCCAGGCCCAACTCACCCAGAGCCCGACGGACCCAGAGCCAGAGCCAGCCAGGCCCAACTCACCCAGAGCCAGAGCCAGAACCAGCCAAGCCCAACTCACCCAGAGCCAGAGCCAGCCAGAGCCAGCCAGGCCCAACTCACCCAGAGCCAGAGCCAGAACCAGCCAAGCCCAACTCACCCAGAGCCAGAGCCAGCCAGAGCCAGCCAGGCCCAACTCACCCAGAGCCAGAGCCAGAACCAGCCAAGCCCAACTCACCCAGAGCCAGGGGCTGCCTCAATGGGACTCTTCCCTGGTATCAGTATTTTGCCCAACGTCAGCACCTCTGGCTCTGAAGGGAACTCCCAGACACTGATGTACTAGCCCCATATAACAATCACATGAACCTAGAAGCAGTGGCCCTGTGCTCCCTGCAGTTAGCTGGGAGCTGATGGGATATATTCACTGGGGACACAGCAAGTCAGTGACAGGTCCGGCAATAAAACCCAGGAGTCCTGGCTGCCAGCTCCCACCCTGCTCTATCCTGCTAACTCCACACTGGTTCCAGAGAACCCAGGAGTCCTGGCTCCCAGTGCCCCTGCTCTAACCTGCTGCTAACCCCACACCGCTCCCAGAGAACCCAGGAGACCTGCTCTAAGCACTGACTCCCGCTGCCTGCCCGTAACCCTGGGGAGTTGAGTGCAGCCAGCAGTGGCTCCTCCCGCCCCAGCCTCCTACCTTCAGCTCCACCACCTGCGAGGTGACGTGCCACATGAGGTTGTCGCTCAGGAACTTCATGCCGTAGGGACCCAGCAGCTCAGCCAGCGCCCGCATCTCTGGGGGAGGGGAGCGGATCATACATGGGGCATTAACTCCTTCTGGCCTGCTAGGGTCACCCACGCCCTCCAACACCCCAGAACGGCATGTCCCAGCACCGGGCCTCCCAGTCCCGAGCCAGCCAGCCCAACTCACTCTGAGCCAGCCGTTCCGCCACTGCGCATCCCCATCCCCATCCCCAGGGCCGACCAGCCACCGCGCATCCGGTGCCCCGTCCCCAGAGCCGTCCCACCACTGCGCATCCCCATCCCCAGAGCCGTCCTGCCACCGCGCATCCCCATCCCCGGAGCCATCCCGCCACTGCGCATCCCCATCCCCAGAGCCGTCCCACCACCGCGCATCCCCATCCCCATCGCCGTTCTGCCACCGCGCATCCCCCGCCCCATCCACAGAGCCATTCCGCCACCGCGCATCCCCATCCCCAGGGCCGACCAGCCACCGCGCATCCCGTGCCCCGTCCCCAGAGCCGTCCCACCACCGCGCATCCCCATCCCCAGAGCCGTCCTGCCACCGCGCATCCCCATCCCCGGAGCCATCCCGCCACTGCGCATCCCCATCCCCAGAGCCGTCCCACCACCGCGCATCCCCATCCCCATCGCCGTTCTGCCACCGCGCATCCCCCGCCCCATCTACAGAGCCATTCCGCCACCGCGCATCCCCATCGCCATCCCGCCACTGCGCATCCCCATCCCCAGAGCCATCCCGCCACTGCGCATCCCCAGCCCCATCCCCAGAGCTGTCCCACCACCGCGCATCCCCAGCCCCATCGCCGTTCTGCCACCGCGCATCCCCCACCCCATCCCCAGAGCCATTCCGCCACCGCGCATCCCCATCCCCAGAGCCATCCCGCCACTGCGCATCCCCAGCCCCATCCCCAGAGCCGTCCCACCACCGCGCATCCCCAGCCCCATCACCGTTCTGCCACCGCGCATCCCCCGCCCCATCCACAGAGCCATTCCGCCACCGCGCATCCCCATCCCCAGAGCCATCCCGCCACTGCGCATCCCCAGCCCCATCCCCAGAGCCGTCCCACCACCGCGCATCTCCAGCCCCATCCCCAGAGCCATCCCACCACCGCGCATCCCCAGCCCCATTCCCAGAGCCATCCCACCACCGCGCATCCCCATCCCCATCGCCGTTCTGCCACCGCGCATCCCCCACCCCATCCCCAGAGCCATTCCACCACCGCGCATCCCCATCCCCAGAGCCATCCCGCCACTGCGCATCCCCAGCCCCATCCCCAGAGCCGTCCCACCACCGCGCATCCCCATCCCCATCACCGTTCTGCCACCGCGCATCCCCCGCCCCATCCACAGAGCCATTCCACCACCGCGCATCCCCATCCCCAGAGCCATCCCGCCACTGCGCATCCCCAGCCCCATCCCCAGAGCCGTCCCACCACCGCGCATCCCCAGCGCCATCCCCAGAGCCATCCCACCACCGCGCATCCCCATCCCCATCGCCGTTCTGCCACCGCGCATCCCCCACCCCATCCCCAGAGCCATTCTGCCACCGCGCATCCCCATCCCCAGAGCCATCCCGCCACTGCGCATCCCCAGCCCCATCCCCAGAGCCGTCCCACCACCGCGCATCCCATCCCCATCACCGTTCTGCCACCGCGCATCCCCCGCCCCATCCACAGAGCCATTCCGCCACCGCGCATCCCCATCCCCAGAGCCATCCCGCCACTGCGCATCCCCAGCCCCATCCCCAGAGCCGTCCCACCACCGCGCATCCCCAGCCCCATCCCCAGAGCCATCCCACCACCGCGCATCCCCATCGCCGTTCTGCCACCGCGCATCCCCCGCCCCATCCACAGAGCCATTCCGCCACCGCGCATCCCCATCCCCAGAGCCATCCCGCCACAGCGCATCCCCAGCCCCATCCCCAGAGCCGTCCCACCACCGCGCATCCCCAGCCCCACCCCCAGAGCCGTCCCACCACTGCGCATCCCCATCCCCATCCCCAGAGCCGTCCCGCCGCCATGCATCCTCACCCTCAGCCCCAGAGCCAGCCGCCATGCATCCTCAGCCCCATCCCCAGAGCCGTCCTGCCACCGCGCATCCTCAGCCCCATTCCCAGAGCTGTCCCACCACCATGCATCCCCAGCCCCATTCCCAGAGCCATCCCGCCACCGTGGGTCCCCACCCTCAGTCCCAGAGCCGGCCGTCACCGTGCATCCACACCCCAGCCCCATCCACAGAGCCATCCGGCCACCGTCCATCCCCATCCTCAGCCCGAGCCAGCCGTACTGCCACTACGCATCCCCATCCCCATCCCCATCCATAGAGCTGTCCCGCTGCCGTGTGTCCTCACCCCCATCCCCAGAGCAGCCGCCACCGTGCATCCCCGTCCCCGCCCCCAGAGCGAGCCAGCCCACCGCTGTGTGTCTCCAGCCCCCGTCCCCAGAGCCAGCTGTCCTGCTGCCATGCATCCTCACTCCCGTCCCCAGAACCAGCCAGAGCCAGCTGTCCCACCGCCATGCAGCCCCCTCTGCATCCCGCCATCGTGCAGCCCCATCATCAGGACATGGAGCTGCCGCGGCTCACCTGAGATGTCTGAGAACTCCTCTGCACTGAAGCTCTGCTCCCCCTCCCTGGGGACACTGATGAAGGCCTGCATGGCGGGGGACAGCACAATGGCCCCAGTGCTGGCCTGACGCAGCAGCGCCTCCAGGTACCTGCATGGAGCCAAAGAGCATCCACTTACACCGGACAGCCAGGCCCAGCACTGTTCTCCCAGCCTGCTCCTAGTCTGCCCTGCCAGAGCCCAAACTCCCTTGGACTGGTGTGTGAGCATGGGATGGGATTGAGGGGCACTGGCAGAGCTGGGGGGACCCCAGAGCTGGGATAGCAGAGGCCTGTGGGGCAGGACACCTGACAGGGGTTTGTCCAACCAGTTCCTATAAACCTCCAGTGATGGGGATTCCACAACCCCCTCGGAGCCTGCTCCAGAGCCCAGCGACCCCAAGAGTCAGGAAGCTTTTCCCACTATCTAACCAAGAGCTCCCTGGCTGCAAACAGCAGATTCCTTCATGTCCCATCAATGCACATGGAGAACAACTGGGCATCGGCCTTCTTCAGAACAGCACTGACCGTAGCTGAAGACTGTTGTCAAGTCCTGCCTTGGCCTTCTCTGCTCTACACTCGACATGCCCAAGACTTTCAACCTTTCCTCATAGGTCAGCTTTTCCCACTTCCCCCATCCCTTCAGGCATCTCCCGGGCTCTCCTGCCCCACGGCTTAGGGGTACCCAGGGCTCTCTCCTGCCTGGTGGCCCAGGCCAGGCTGCCCTCAGCCCAGGCACCCACCAGTTGGTGTAGATGGTGGTGAGAGTCTGCTCCCCGCTGGAGTCCAGGGGCTGTGTCTGCTGAAGCAGGACGTTGCGGATGATGCGGCTGGAGTCCATGCACGTGAACTGCCCCAACGACTGGATGAAGGCGAGGTAGGAGCGCAGGCTGGCCAGCACCTCAGAGGGCCGTGCAATCTCCTGCGTAGTCTGGTTGTAGTTGGCCATCCACACAAAAGATCTGTAAGTGGATGGGGGCTCAGAGGGGGCCCAGCACAGACCCCCCCCGGGTGGATCTGCTGAGCCCACAACCTCCCCCGTGAAAGCACCCAGCCTCTCTCCCGTGTTCCCTGCGAATGGGCATCTCCCAGCACAACTCAGCTCAGAAGCTGGCTGGGGCTTGTGGATGTAACAGCTCCAATAGCCAACTCAGTCTCCCTGCCCGAGGGCCATGGACAGGGACACGCCACGTCCCCCTCCCCACCCGCCCGCCCGAGGGCCATGGACAGGGACACACCATGTCCCCCTCCCCATCGACCCACCCGAGGGCCGTGGGCAGGGACATGCCGCTCCGCCGTCCCCATCTGCCCAAGGGTTGTGGGCAGGAACGCAACATGTCCCCATCCCCACCCACTGGAGGGCCATGGGCAGGAACACGCCGCACTCCCAGCCCTGCCCACCCGAGGCCCACAGGCCATAGAATCATAGAATCATAGAATATCAGGGTTGGAAGGGACCTCAAGAGGTCATCTAGTCCAACCCCCTGCTCAAAGCAGGACCAATTCCCAACTAAATCATCCCAGCCAGGGCTTTGTCAAGCCGGACCATAAAAACCTCCAAGGAAGGAGACTCCACCACCTCCCTAGGTAACGCATTCCAGTGTTTCACCACCCTCCTAGTGAAATAGTGTTTCCTAATATCCAACCTGGACCTCCCCCACTGCAACTTGAGACCATTGCTCCTTGTTCTGTCATCTGCCACCACTGAGAACAGCCGAGCTACATCCTCTTTGGAACCCCCCTTCAGGTAGTTGAAGGCTGCTATCAAATCCCACCTCATTCTTCTCTTCTGGAGACTAAACAATCCCAGTTCCCTCAGCCTCTCCTCATAAGTCATGTGCTCCAGACCCCTAATCATTTTTGTTGCCCTCCGCTGGACTCTTTCCAATTTTTCCACATCCTTCTGGTAGTGTGGGGCCCAAAACTGGACACAGTATTCCAGATGAGGCCTCACCAATGTTGAATAAAGGGGAACGATCACGTTCCTCGATCTGCTGGCAATGCCCCTACTTATACAGCCCAAAATGCCGTTAGCCTTCTTGGCCAGGGGCAGCAACACGCCACGCTTCCATCCCTGCCCGCCCCAGGGCCAAGGGCAGGGACATGCCGCACTCAGTCAGCCACGGGGCCCACGTACCTGTTGAGCCGCGTCTCCAGGTGGCTGCTGAGGTATTCGGCCGGCGTGACCATGTGCTCGAACACGGTGAAGCTGGGGATGTGGTTGACGCTCAGGGAGAGCTCGCTCAGCATCTGGTGCAGCTTGTCCATGCTGGGGGCAGAGACGCCGGCATGGTCACCGGTCGCCGCAAATGGCTCTGGGTCCTGGGCCCCTCCCCCACACCTGGCAGCCCAACACACACTAGCTCCCAGACCCCAAATGCAGTGGGATCATTCAAATGAATGGGAAAGTGGGCAGCCCGGATACCTGGGTTCACCCCACCTCTTCTCCGAGGGGCAATGGGCAGTCCAGACACCTGCATTTACCACCCCTTTCTCTCCAAGGGGCGATGGGCAGCCCGGATGCCTGGGTTCACCACCCCCTCTGCTCTGAGGGGCAACGGGCAGCCCGGATGCCTGGGTTCACCCCACCTCCATTCCAAGGGGCGACGGGCAGCCCGGATGCCTGGGTTCACCCCACCTCCATTCCAAGGGGCGACGGGCAGCCCGGATGCCTGGGTTCACCCCACCTCCACTCCAAGGGGTGATGGGCAGCCCAGTCGCCTGGGTTCACCCCACCTCCACTCCAAGGGGTGATGGGCAGCCCAGTCGCCTGGGTTCACTGCCACCTCCGCTCTGAGGGGCGATGGGCAGCCCAGATGCCTGGGTTCACTCCACTTCTGCTCCAAGGGGCGACAGGCAGCCCAGATGCCTGGGTTCACCGCCACCTCCGTTCCGAGGGGCAATGGGCAGTCCAATGAACCAAGTGTATCTTGGGCAGCGGGCAGGCTGGGAGTGCTTATGAAGGGCCAGGTACCAGTATTGCTTCCTGGATCTGAGCCATCAGCCCTTCTGGGGACCCAGAAACTGTCCCCCCACTGCCCCGGTAACTCCAGCCATCTGAGGCATAGGGGGAGGAGTCCTCTGAATGGGGAGAACCCCCCCCCCCGCCCCCAGGGATGGCAGAGCAACTCTAATGCCCCTTGGGAGCTCCCCGTGCTGTGGGCTTACTTGGTCACCACGATCCGGTCCTTCCTCTGGCTCTCGGCCCCCGGCTTGTCCCGCTCCGGCTCCCCCTTCTTGGGGGGCTGCTTCTGGGCCTTCTTGTTCCGGGCCTTGCTGATGGTGGAGGCGCAATGTTTGGGCAGCAGCTTCCCAGGAGATAGAGACGGGGCACTGAGCGAGGGAGGAGCTGGGGGCTTGGTGGGCCAGGATTTGGCAGCCCCCCCAGATGCACATAGGGTCCCCTCCCCCCATACCTCAGTCCTGGTACAGGACACACCCCGGACTGTGAAAGCATGGCCGTGCCCCAGGGTGAATCCCACCTGCCTGGCATCTGGCTCTCCTAGCCACGGAGCCGCTGGCCACACTGATGCCCACCCCCCAACGCCACCAGGGCTCAGCAAGTAGCAGTCACTGGCCATCTAGTTCCCTGGCAAGGCTACACAACTCCACCCACAGCCATCTCCAGAGCCCCCAGCACCAAGCAGCCCCACGGGGCTTTGCCAGCCTGGAGAGCAGCCTGCCGAGGGCCGGCCACAGCCTTCAGTCAGCGCGTGGATGGTGAGCAATCCTGGTACACGCGACTGCTGCTGTGCGCTCAGCTGGCGCCTCAACAAGGTACCCCACCCAGGACCATGCCACACCCTGTGCCCCTCACCTGCCCACCGAACCCCAGGTTGGAAGCTCCCCCGGCACCCCACCAGTGCCATGCCATGCCCCATAACCCTCCCTTGCTCACTGACGTGCCCCCCAGTCTGACAACTCCCCCGGCACCCCCCAGCACTATGCCCATGCCCCTCACCTGCTCACAAAGGGGCCCCAGGCTGGCAGCTGCTCCAGGCACCCCCCAGCACTGTGCTGAGCCCCTCACCTGCTCGCAAAGGGGCCCCCAGGTTGGCAGCTGCCCTGGGCACCGCCCCAAGGGTAGAAGCTCCTCCGGCACCCACCAGCACCATGCCATGCCCCTCACTTGCTCACAGAGGAGCCCCCGTGCCCCCAGTCTGGCGGCTGCCCCGGGGAGGGGACCTCCCGACACCATGCCGCACCCTTCACCTGGTTGCAGAGGTGCCCCCAGTCTGGCAGATCCCCCGGACACCCCCCGGCACCGGGCCACACCCCTCACCTGCTCACAGAGGGGCCTCCACACTGGCAGATCCCCCGGGCACCCTCTGGCACCATGCCACACCCCTCACCTGCTCACTGAGTTTGCGCTGCTCGGCACATGCGTCCATGATGCAGTTGGCAGCCTGCTTGGCGATCTCCTCTAGGAAGTTGTTGCACAGACCCAGGCTGCAGCTCTTCAGGTGGGGATACTGCGGAGAGAGGCCAGGGACGGCTCACGGCTCTGCCCCCCACCCCCCCCACCTGGCACCTTCCAGCCACAGATCTCAAATGCCAGCCACTGAGCTTCTTACCCCATCGGGGAGGCGACCCTGCCCCTCCCCCATGCATTGTCCTGTGTGTTCTGCGCCTGCTCCTCACCCACGAATCTGCATGCATGCTTGCCCACTCCTCCTCCCCCACAGTTCTCCCCACATGGATCATCATGCACACCCCCTGGCCCTCCCACATGGGGTTCTCTTCCCCTTTATATTGCCACCCGTGTTCCCATGCCCCCCCCAATCCCCATGCATGTCCCTCCCACCTCCCCCATGCATCACCATGCATGCCCCCCAGGCTCTTCCCAGGCGGTGCCCCTCCTCATGCATTACCTCCCCTCCCCCAGCTACAGTGGCACGCACCTCCTCTGGACACATGGAGTGGGTGCAGTGAACAAAGTGGCTGCAGACAAGCGGGAAGGCGATGGTGAAGCGCAGCATGGCCGGCTCCTCCATGGTCAGAGCAAACAGCTTCTCAAAGGGGCGGACATAGAAACTGTTGGGGTAGAAGGACACATCAGCACAGGTGGGGCAGGGAGAGTCTGTGTGTGCACATGACTCTCCATGTAGGTGTGTGCGTTTGATTCCATGTTTGTGTGTGTGTGTGTGTATGTGTGTGATTCCATGTACATGTGATTCTGTGTTTGTGTATGTATGCGTGAGTCCATGTACATGTGATTCCATGTTTGTGTGCATGTGCTCTTCCATGTAGGTGTTTGCATGTGATTGTGTGTGTGGGTGATTCTGTATTTGTGTGTATGTGTGTGATTCCATGTGCATGTGATTCCATGTTTGTGTGCGCATGCATCTGCCTTTCTATGTAGGTGTGTTCCATGATTCTGTGTTTGTATGTCTGTGTGTGTGATTCCGTGTTTGTGTGTATGTGTGTGATTCCATGTGCATGTGATTCCGTGTTTGTGTGCATGTGATTCCATGTGTATGTGTGTGATTCCATGTGTGTGTGATTCTGTGCTTGTGTGTGTGTGTGATTCCGTGTACATGTGATTCTATGTTTGTGTATGTATGCATGTACATGTGATTCCGTGTTTGTGTGAGTGTGCACGTGCTTTTCCATGTAGGTATGTGCGTATGATTCTGTGTTTGTATGTCTGTGTGTGTGTATGATTCCGTGTTTGTGTGTATGTGTGTGATTCCATGTGCGTGTGAGTCCATGTTTGTGTGTGTGATTCTGTGTTTTTGTGTGTGTGCATGTGATTCCATGTGAGCAGCATCACCCCAACCCCTTCATGTCCCGCTCAGAGGCCTGGATCCCACTGGCTGCTGTGCCCTCTGCAGCTGCCACCAGGTTCTGGGGGGCGTGGGTCTGAATGGGCCGACCACAGGGCCAGAAGCCAGGCCTTAGCAACGCTGTTGGGCTAGCTGCACCAACTCTCCCCACCCGCCACCTGACTGTCCAGTGCTCCCAGAGCGACCCCTGCCCAGAAAAGCCAGCAAACAGGCCTCACACCACAGCTCCGAGGGCAGCAGATCCTCTCCTGCACCACATGGTGCGATGGGGAAACTGAGGCACTGATGGGGTTGAGGCAGGCCCAGCACCGGCCCCAGGCAGTGCTGGCCTGCCCGCGCCGGGCGCTGCACATACTCACCACAAGGCCGACAGGTCCGAAGTCTCCACTACCAACTCCTCCAGTGAGTCCAGCATCTTGGAGTGGAACATGATGAGGTTCATCACACGGCCCACATCCGTGCTCTCGCGCAGCTGCATGGGGGCCTTGGCCACACTGGTGTAAGCCTAGGGGAGGCAGAGAAGGGGGTGAGAAAGAACCCAGCCTCAGGGCTTGGGGCAACCACATCACCCCTCCTCCACCATCAGCCCTGTGGCTCCCCCAGTCAAGCAGAGTGACTCTGTTAGCTGCCAGGGCAGGGCGCTGTGCACTTGGTGCTGCCGGCTCCGGGGTCAAGCCCCACCAGGAGTGGTTCCACCAGCTCCCGCTCCCAGCTGTCTTCCCCATGGGCCTGTGGCTAGGCAGGGGCTGCTCCCAGGGCAGGGGAGCCCAGAGCCAGGCCATGGCCCTAGTTAGTGAACAGAAATGGAACAGAGCTGATGTGGATGTGGCGGGGGCTAGGGTTGCCAACTGTCTAGTCGCACAAACCCAAATGCTTTTGCCCCGTCCCCTGCCCCACCCCTTCTCCGAGGCCCGTCCCCACTCACTCCAGCCACCCCCCACATCGCTCGTTCTCCCTCACCCTCACTCACTTTCACCGGGCTGAGGCAGGGGGTTGGGGTGCGGGAGTGGGTGTGGGCTTTGGGCTGGAGGGTGGGGCCGAGGGTTCAGAGTGTGGGAGGGAGCTTCGTGCTGAGCCTGGGGAAGGGTTTGGGGTGCAGGAGGGGGTGTGTTCTCTTGGAGGGAGTTTGGATGCGGGAGGGGGCTGAGGTAGGGGGTTAGGGTGCAGGAGAGGGTGCGGGGTACAGGCTCCGGCCGGGCAGCACTTACCTTGTGTGGCTCCTGGAAGTGGTGGCATGTCCGGCAGCAGCTCCTAGGCTCAGGGGCAGCCAGGTGGCTCTGCGCGCTGCCACTGCCTGCAGACACCAACCCTACAGCTCCCATTGTTCCCTGTTCCCAGCCAATGGGAGCTGCAGAGTTGCTGCTCAGGGCGGGGGCAGCGCGCAGAGACCCCCCTGGCCTCGCCTCCGCCTAGGGGACACAGGGACATGCCAGCCGCTTCCAGGAGCAGCACGGAGCCAGGGTAGGTAAGGAGCCTGCCTTATCCCCACTGCGCAGCCAACCGGACTTTAGCGGCCTAAAATCTCCCGGATTGGTTCAGTTGCCTCCCGGAGATGGAGCCCGATTCCGGGAGACTCTCAGCCAAACCAGCAGGGCTGGGCTGGGTGCGGGAGGTCAGGGGTTGCCGGTTGCAGTCTGTCAGGGGGCTGAGCAGGGGAGGGGAGGGGTTGTTGGTGCAGGCCTGGCAGTGGGCTGGGCAGGGGAAGTATTGCTGGTGTGTGCCTGGCAGGGGGCTGGGTGGGGTGTGTGCACCCTGGCAGATGCCCAGCCCTTAATGGGGATGCAAACATCTGGCGGGGGAATTACCTGCAGCCGGAACCAGTCCAGGCGAAGCCCAGAGAAGTCGAACTTCTCCTTTTTGTCCACTGCAGGAAAGAGAAGCAGCTTTAGAGAGGTGGCAGTGGCCCCATGGGCAGGGGGGCTCTCCCCTCTGTGCTAGGGTTGCCAACCCTCCAGGATGTGCCTGTAGTCTCCAAGAATTAAAGATTAATCTTTAATTAAAGATTATGTCATGTGATGAAATCTCCAGGAATGCATCCAACCAAAATTGGCAACCCTACTTTCTGTGTTCTTTCCCCCCAGCGGCAGGGGCAGAGACAAGGCCTCGGAGGGGGTGGTGAACCCAGGCATCCAGGCTGCCCACTTTCCCACTCATTTGAATGATCCACTCAAAATGTGCAGCGCCAGTGGCAGTCAAAAAAGCTAACAGAATGTTGAGAATCATTAAGAAAGGGATAGATAATAAGACATAAAATATCATATTGTCTCTATATAAATCCATGGTACACCCACACCTTGAACACTGCATGCAGGTGTGGTCACCCCATCTCAAAAAAGATATATTGGAATTGGAAAGAGTACAGAAAAGGGCAACAAAAATGATTAGGGGTATGGAACAGCTTCCATATGAGGTGCAATTAATAAGACTGGGACTTTTCAGCTTGGAAAAGAGATGACTAAGGGGGGATACGATAGAGGTCTATAAAATCATGACCGGTGTGGAGAAAGTAAATAAGGAAGTGTTATTTACTCCATCTCATAACACAAGAACTAGGGGTTACCAAATGAAATTAATAGGCAGAAATTTAAAACAAACAGAAGGAAGTATTTCTTCACACAACGCATGGTCAACCTGTGGAACTCCTTGCTAGAGGAT
Organism: Malaclemys terrapin pileata; assembly: GCF_027887155.1. Lineage (NCBI taxonomy): Eukaryota > Metazoa > Chordata > Testudines > Emydidae > Malaclemys > Malaclemys terrapin. The sequence continues at coordinate 9,158,731 of NC_071527.1, read as the reverse complement.
GTTGTGAAGGCCAAGACTATAACAGGGTTAAATAAAGAACTAGATAAGTTCATGGAGGACAGGTCCATCAATGGCTATTAGACAGGATGGACAGGGACGGTGTCCCTAGCCTCCGTATGTCAGAACCTGGGAATGGGTGACAGGGGATGGATCACTTGGTGATTACCTGTTCTGTACATTCCCTCTAGAGCACCTGGCATTGGCCACTGTCGGAAGCCAGGATACTGGGCTCCATGGACCTTTGGTCTGACCCAGTATGGCTGTTCTTATGTTCTGGGCTGGAGCTGTGGCCTGGGGCCTGCACACCCCATGGAAGGACCTGCTGCTCCGGGCACAGCAGGGAGCCGTGGGGGCACCTGCGTACCTTGTTTCAGAGTGAGAGACGACAGGGTGCTGACGAAGGACGACATGATGATGGACTCCTCCTCGGGGCAGACGGTCAGATTCTGAAACAGACGGGCACAGCTTAGTGGGGCTTCTCGCAGGCAGCTGGGCAGGCGCATTCTGGGGTGCGGAGAGCCCATGGCGATGGCAGTGGTTCCTGCCCAGAGATGGGGCTGGCTAGTGCAGGACTCCTACACCCCAGGGAATTTTCCCCTCCCAGGGTTGTGTGTCTCACTGTCGGGGTCCTGGCTGCAGCTCAGAGCCCTTCCCCCTGGGTACTGTACCTGGATGATATCGCTGAGCAGCAGGGCATCAAAGCGAGCCAGGTACTGGACGTGGTAGCGCTGGATCACTGGGCCATGCCTGTGCACGAGGGTACGCAGCTGCTCCATGAGGAAGAGCAGTTCGGCGATGTGACTGCAGGGGTGACACGGGGCTGGGTCAGGCTCCTCTGAGGGAGACAGTGCTGCACCCGGGCTCCTGCTGCCAAGAGTCACTGGGGAACCAATCCCACAACCCTCCCCCCATATCGCCGCGCCTGGGGGTGGGCAAGGCTGGATCCGAATCTGACAGCTCCAGCTGGAAACAGGGTACCCAGGGCAGCCCTGTGCCCAGCACGGTGCCATGGGACTCCTGCCACGCCCCCACACAGGTGTCCAGGCAAGTGCTGACCAACCCACCAGCCAAGCGCACGTCACCTTCCCCTCTAGATTCCACGCCCAGAAGGGACCCCTCTGACCACTGAGTCTGAGCTCCTGCGTAGCGCAGGCCACAGGACTTCCCCGAGTTCATTCCTGTTCGAACTCAAGTAGACCTTTTCAAAATTGCCAGTGGTGGAGAACCCTCTACCCCCCCCCCCCACCCCTGGGTAACCTGCTCCAAAGATTTCATTATTTCCAGCCTAGAATGTGTCTAGCTTCAGCTACCGGCCGCTGGAGCACGTCAGACGTTTGTCTGCTAGACTGAGGAGCCTCCATGCACCGTTTTCAGTTTCCCCAGCTGCAGGTACTAGGGACCATGATCTAGTCGCCCTTTGACCTGCTCTTTGTAAAGATAATCCGCGGAGCTCCTGCAGTGTTTCGCCAGAGTATTTTCCAATGCTACAGGGAGTTGCTTTTGCTCTCCTGGCAGCCGTCTGGCCTGCGGTGCTGGGGCTGCCAACTCCCCAACCCCCAGGGCAAGATCCACGGTGTCTCCCCTTCCCCGCAGGGGTCATTTCCCATCTTCCCTCGCTTGCTCTTGGCCCATGTCCCGTCAGGCCGCGCCAGGCAGAGCAGGTGCCACTTGGGCCTTGCAGCAGCTGCGCCCCCTTTGCACACCTGTGCTGGGGTATGGGACACGCGCTGCCGGCTGAATTGGGCACAGGATTGTCACCAGAGCCACAAATTGCTGCCATGTCACTTGGTTCCAGTTCCTACCCCCAAACCAACGCCCCCACGCTGCCGGGCCCTGAGTGGAGACCCCGACCTTCTCTTCTGCCCAGGGGACCCATGGGTTCAGTGCACCCCACTCAGCATGGGGCCCACACGGCCTCCCATGTTTCACAGCAAATAGTGTCTGTCTCCCCCTCCAAGAGCCAGCCCCCACCCAGTGCCTACCCCCCAAGAGCCAGACACACACCCCCACTGCCTCCCGTCCCCAGAGCCAGACCTGCCCAGTGCCTCCCCCTCTCCACGCCAGACCCACGATGGGCCTATCCCCCCACACACACAGAGCCAGCCCCCACCAATTTCCCCCCCCAGTGCCTGTCCCCCCCAGCAGAGCCAGAAACCCTCAGAGTCCCCCAGCCCCAATAGCCAGACTCACCCAGGGACTGTCCTGCCCCCGACAGTCAGATCCACCAGGGCCTGTCACCCCCAGAACCAGATCCACCCAGGGTCTGGCCCGCCCCCAAGATCCAGACCACCCCAAAGCCTGTCTCCACCCCCACCCCACCCCCGACAACCAGACCTCACCTTGGACCACCACCCCTTGCCCAGGACACCCCAGACCCCATCCCCCCAGTGCCCACCCCGCTTCCTGCAAGCCTGGCCCTGCCCTGACCTGTCAACGTAGTCCTCAGGGGTCTTGGTCTTGGTGACATGCTCAGCATGACGCACCAGCCAGTTCACCTCGTCACGGCACAAGGAGAGCGCCATGAAGACGCAGAGAGCCTGGCAGGGCAGAGATCGGTGAGGTCAGCTCCAGGCAGGGACGACTCTGGCCTGGCTGCATGCCGGGCACCTGGGGCTCACAGGCGCCACCACAAACCAGACAGCAAATGGGGGAGGGGCCATCAGAGCCAAATAACCGCCCCCCATGGGCAGCCAGGGGGCAAGGGGTCGTTCAGGGCTACCTAGGATGGGGGGAATCACTTCACAGGGACAACGGAGAGGAAACAAACCTCACAGCATGGCCCCGCAACACAGGCAGGCCCTGGTGGGTAGATTACGTCTGTGTCTGACCATTTCCTCCCTATGACACTGCAGAGGGACAAGGAGGGCTCTGTCGAGAGCTAAGAACTAGCTGATTGTCCTGGTACTGCCAGACCTTGGTATGGGAAATGATGTCCGAGCTGTGGGACGTGTGGGCTATTAGGCTCTGAACCCGTGAGGGAGAAACCTATCACAGGGCAGGAAACAAGCGACAGCCCGGGGCTGAGCCCGCTGCCTCGTTGTCCAGGGAAGATGCACCCTTGAGCCTACCCAAGACAAAGGAACCCCAGGGGAGGTCTTGGCCAAAGGCCTGGGGCTCAGACACGACTGGGACTGAACAAGAGATGAGAGGGAGCACGCTGTGTGCTCTGTCCCCATCACAAGCGGGAGACTCGCCAGCCGTCTGGAACTGCTGGAGCTGGAGGAGCACTGCAAGGTCAGACCATTGGGTGAGACCCCTTGTCCACCCGGTCCTGGGACTGCAGGGCAGAGACCAGAGCACTCCCTGTCAGTATGACAGGCAGGATGTGGGGCAGAGGGACACTGGACATCAAAACACATGGCACCACAGTGACCATACATGTTCACACGCATACACACGCATGCACACAGACACGCTCACTCCCCTTCCAGCCCTTCCCCGCCCCCTCACCTTGGGGCCCAGCAGCCCGGGCTGGTCGCTCAGCAGCGCCTCCAGCTCCCGCACCGCGTTGCGTAGGAAAGCCCGCCGGTTCCGGTGCAGCTGGCCACTGTGCAAGGGGGAGCAGGTGATTGAGCTGGACACTGCACTGCCCACCTCCACGCCAGTCCCATGCCCACCCCACAGCCCGGCCCAGCACCAGGGCGTCTAAGGCTGCTCACTCCATTGTGGATGCAGCTACAGGAAGGCCATGCAGGGGGGTTGCGTGGGGCAGCCGCATCAGGGGAGTAATGAGGGGCAAATATCTCACATCCCTGAAACCAGTCTGGGATAGCAAGGGCCATGGGTCGGGATTGAGGAGCACTGGCAGAGCGGGGGGGAGCCCAGGGCTGGGATAGCAGGGACCGTGGGTCGGGAGTGAGGGTGACTGGTAGGGTGGTGGGAGGTGGGGGGGGGCAGGAAGCCCAGGACTGGGACAGCAGGGGCTGCGGGGCAGGACTGGGGGGCACTAGTAGGGCAGTGCAGGGGGAGCCCAGGACTGGGATAGCAGGGACCGTGGGTCGGGAGTGAGGGGCACCGGCAGAGCTGGGGGGGAGCCCAGGGCTGGGATAGCAAGGGCCGCGGATCGGGACTGGGGGCACTGGTAGGGCAGTGGGGGAGGAGCCCAGGGATGCGGTAGCAGGGGCTGCGGGGTGGGACTCAGGGCACTGGTAGGGCGGTGGGGCAGGACTGGAGCAGCACAAGGTGCTGCATGTTACCAGAGGCATGTCAGATGCCTGCCCTGCCCACACTGCAATGGGCACTGCCCACTACCAAGGGGACCTCCCCACCACAGGCACTAAACCCCGTCCCCGTGGATGACCCAGGACCCAGGTGCAGTTGGGGATGGGAGGGCTCGAGGCCCAGGCAGCCTGTACCTGTGCGCCACAGCATGCTCCTTGCACTCCTTGATATCAGCCACCCGCTTCCCATACCTGCGGAGGGGACGAGAGTGAGTGCTGATCACCAGGGCAGCCCCCAGCCAGCCCCGAGCTCTGGCACAGCCCTAGCACAGCCCCCAGGGCAGCCCCCTGAAGCAGAGCCCTGGCACAGCTCCCAGCGCAGCTCAGCCCCCTCCCGTCCCCGACCCACTGGACTCCAGCACAGAATTCGCTGCATGTGACAAAGTGGGAATTTTCTGTGATACTTTTATGATGCCTGCACATGCCTCAGTTTCCCCCAGACTGTGCATTGCTACCCCGTGAGGGGGACAAGGGTTAAGTTTGCACTCGGGCTGGCTAAGGGATGAGGTGGGGAGGGAGGCTCGCCTGGCTAGCTGACCCTGAATGGGTCACCAAAATTCTGGCTGAGGCTGACCCATCTCAATGGAAAACCCAGTCACCAGGACAGTGACACCTCGTGCCCAGCGCCCAGTGGGAGGAGCAGCCCCCCCGGAGAGCAGGCCTGGGCGGGGAGAGGTGGGTGCCTGAGTGTTGGCTGCTGGAAGGAACCTCCAGCCTCTGGGAGCTGAGGAAGGGACGAAGTCAGAGAGGGAGACACGAGGCCTGTGCTTTCCCCTTCAGGTCGCTCTGCTGAGGACTCCAGTGCTGGGCTCCAGGGGACACAGCTGGGCTGGGGGGGGCAGGGGAGGGGTGTCTGGCCCTGAGGAGGGGATCCGGCGGCACCAGGAGCCTGGCTCAGGGAGTTGCTGAGCAGAGCTCCCGGGTGGGGCAGGAGGGCTGGAGCCCCGAGGGTCAGTCTCAGGAGGCTGTGAGGCCCCATGGCTGCCCTGAAGGAAGTGAGACCCCCTGGGAGTCCAGCACATTAAAGGGGTCCCTCCAAGGGCCTGTCCCAAAGCTGGGGTGTGGCACCGATCCTGGGATCCGGGACACTGTACTAGTCACTTTGGGCCCTCCCTGCCCTTCCCCTGGGTCTGGTGGGGATCCCCCTCCAACCTCCACCAGCCACCCGCTCCCACCAGCTGACCCCGCCCTCTGCGTCCCTGCCACTGCCCTGCCCTCAGCAGCTATCCTCCGCCTTCCTGCCAGACGCCCCCCTGCCCCTGCCACCTGCCTTCCACCCCCCACCTGCCTTGCCCCAGCAGCCACCCTCCATGCCCATGCCAGCCCCCACCCATGTCAGCACCCCCCCACCCGCTGCCCCCACAGCGCCCCGTTACCCTTTCAGACTGCCGAAGAACTCCTCAGTGACCTTGTGGATCTGCAGGGCGTCGTCGCGGATGAGGCTGATGTAGAGCGAGCCCTGCAGGCCCAGCTTCCACAGCTCCAGGCACTGCGGGTTCGTGCTCAGGCAGCCGTGGCACAGAAGGAAGCCAACTGCAGGGAGGGGCAGAGGGGAGGGGTCAGGTGCACAACAGGAAGGTGAGAAACACAGGGGGTGGGGCAGCAGGGGGCAAGGGGCACAGGGGCATGGCAGGGATGCAGAATGTGGCAGGTCAGGGGAAGAGGTGACAGGAGCGAGGGGCACAGGGGCTGGGGCAGCAGGAGCGAGGGGCAGAGGGGCTGGGGCAAAAGGGGGTGAGGGGCCCCAGGGTGGGGCATGGCAGGGATGTGGCAGGGGGCACAGGGAGGAGGCGGCAGAGGTGAGGGGCACAGGGAGTGGGGTGGCAGAGGTGAGGGGCACAGGGAGTGGGGTGGCAGGTGCATGGAGGAAGCGGCAGGGATGAGGAGCACTGAGGCTGGGGCGGCAGGGGGCGAGGGGCCCCAGGGTGATGGCAGTGATACAGTAGGTGATACAGATGGCAGCCAGGCCCCATGGCAGTGATACAGTAGGTGGCAGGGCATGTGGAGGAGGTGGCAGCGGTGAAGGGCACAAGGGTACAGAAGGAGGGGAAGGGGTGCAGCGAGGGGAATGTCAGGGGCGCAAGGGGCACAGAGGAGCTGCCAACCCCAACTCTCCATCCTGCCCCCTCCCATCACCAGGGGGCGAGCAGGCACTGCCAGGCATCCAGAGGTCAGCAGACGCGGGTACTGCTGGGCCAAACGGGGCAGCGATCCCCAGCACTGAGGCCCCAGATTGGGGCTGCTAGTGTGAGGTAATGACCAGGGCTGGGCAGGGCTCTGAGGCCAGGCTCCTGGCTGGGCTAGGCTGGGCTGGGCTGGGCTCCCAGGCTGGGTTCCTGGGCGGGCTGGGCTCTCTCTGGTCCTTGTGACTTTCAGAGAGGTGGGACCTGCCTGATCCCCCAGGACCAGGCAGGTGATGTGATGCGTGTTTACCCTTCCCTGCCAACTGCCTGCCCACCACACTGGGGGCCTTGTACTGTGAAGGGGGCAGAAAGCACCAGCCTGTGAGTCACTGGGCAGGGCATGAGCACTGGGAGAGAGAGAGACCCCTAGACAGATGGGGGGGGCCATTAATATCAGTGGAGACTTTCCCTTGGATTCTACTGGTTGGTGGGTGGGTGGATGGATCGCTGGATAGATAGGGATGCGTGGGTCCCAGGAAGGGGGATGGGTGTGTATGGGCAGGCAGGGGTGGGGTGGAATGATGGGTGTGTATGGGGATGGGTGTGTATGCAGATGGGTGGTTGGAGAGGTGAGTGCTCATGGGGAACGGGAGGGATGGGTACATATGGGGATGGGGAGGGGTGGGTGCGTATGCGTATGGGTGCATATGGGGAGGGGTAGGGGTGGGTGTGTATGGGGATGGGTGGGTGCAGGGGTGGGTGTGTATGGGGAGGGGTGGGTGTGTATGGGGATGGGTGCGTATGGGGGTAGGGAGGGGGTTGTGTGTAAGGGGATGGGTGCGAATGGGGATGGGGAGGGGTGGGTGCGAATGGGGATGGGTGGGTGGAGGAGTTGGTGCATATGGGGATGGGTGAGTATGGGGATGAGGGGGAGGGGTGGGTGCATAGAGGGGTAGGTATGTATGCGGATGGGTGGGTGTGGATGGGGATGGGGAGGGGTGGGTGGGTGGAGGGATGGGTGAGTATGGGGATGGGTGTGTGGATGGGTGCGTATGGGGATAGGGAGGGGTGGGTGCATATGGGGATGGGGATGGGTGGTGAAGGGGTGGGTGCACATGGGGATGGGTGGATGCCAGGTGGGGGATGGGCCCCCCAGAGGGCCCTTCCCGCCAGGTGCAGCGTGACTCACTCAGTATCCAGCGCTCGATCACCTCCAGCGACAGGTACTCGCAGGCCATCTGGGGAGAGAGGGGCCATTCCTCAGTGTTGCTCTCCATGGCTCTTCCCAGCCACTCACCACCGGGAACGGGCACTGGGGCAGAGCTGCTGTCCTGACTCTCGACCCTCACAGCCGCCTCGGCCCTGTGAGCTGGCCCAGCCCCTGCCCTCCCATCCCCAGCCCCCATGGCCCAGCACTTGGGATCACCGGGTCATACCTGAATGGCTGCCCGTCCAGATCTTGGCATGGCTGTAGCAAGCAGGACCTGGTGGCTCCCAGCCCCGTCGTCACAGGCACCAAGAGGCACCCTGGCATGGCGGCCTGCCCCCGGCTCCCCACGGACAGGGATCGGCCATGCATGCTGGGAGTCCCTACGCTGCTGGACAAGGGGTTGGGGTCTGCCCCAGCCCCCTGGGATCCCCTCAGCTGGGCGAGCCAGCTGCAGGCAGAGCCATCGTATGGTGTCCTGCGGGCAACACCCCCCTGAGCTCTGCGCTCAGGGCCCCTCCTGATGGCCCCCAGGCCCCAGAAGGCCAGACTCACAACGTCCGAGCTGGCCGGGCTCAGCATGGCGGCCGAGTTGCTGATCAGGCTCAGGAGCTGGTCACTGCGCCACTGCTCGGCCGACTGGTTCCTCCGGGCAAAGAGGAAATGGAGAGACAGGAGGGCGCTGGTCACGGCCTGGAGGGGGGCAGGGAGCAGTTAGCAGGGGCAGCAGCAGCAATACAACAGCTACAGCTACAACTACACAGCCTTCTAGCAGGAAGGCCAGGAGCCAGAAATGGACCCGTAACCATGTGCTGCTCTCAGGTGAGGATAGTACCACAGGGGTCCTGGGCCAGGCATAAAGCATTATGTGGAGCTAGGTTTGGAGTTGGATGTGGGGCCAGGCCTGCTGAGGCAAGTTCAGACCTCAGCTGCCCCTGGCTGCGAATCTGGAGCAAGCCGGGAGCTGTCCATACCACACCTCCAGTCTCGCACACATTGCCCCACAAGCAGCGTCTGGCCCCTCACACGCACCATCAGCGTAAGCCCACATGCACACCAGGCCAGGCTGGCACAACTGCATGCCGGCTGTGCCTTATTGAATTCCAGGCTGCGGGTGGGCACAAGCCCGGCCGGATCTAAAGACCCCTCCCCAAACCTTACAGGAGGAGCCACTGAACCCAGGGTTCAACTGAGTGCGGGGGATAACTCAGGAAGAACAGAGTCAGGAGTGGGGGTCTGTGAGATTCTATACCTTGGGGGTGAGTCCTGTAACCCCCATTTATTCCTCATTTTCATATAATCGTATAAAGCACACCTTGTAACAGTATCAGGGGAAAGGTTAGGATCTGCTGAAAGTCATTTTTCTATCCATATATGTGTATCATTAATGCATATGAAGTTATGAGAATTGTGTTGTATGGTGGTCACTAAAACATGCTGTAAGTTGGGGAATCAACCAGACAGTAGCTCCCCAGAAGCAACAGCAAGGAAAGTAACCAATGCCTGGGCGGGGTGTCAATCAACCACCATTGTCCAGCAAGAGAGCTACAATGCAATGATTCACCTGCACAAGGCCACACCAGGGGAATTGCTCAACCTTGCCTGGAGACTCAGCAATGCCCCCAAACATGCCTGGACTTGTGCTCCCCGAGCACATGGACTGAGGGTATAAAACAGACAGAGTGGACAGATAGAGTAGACAGAGGGTATAAAACAGACATACTGGGCCTTTCTCCTTCACCCACCTATGCTGCAAGCATCAAGGACACTCTGTAGACTCCAACTGAGGGGACTGGCCCAGATTTCAAGGGGGAAATCTGTATACTATGGACAGGGCTGGCTCTAGGTTTTTTGCCACCTCAAGCAAAAAAATGTTTGGCTGCCCCCAACCCCAGCCCTGGTCTACCCCCCGCAGCCCTCTGCCGCCCCAGCCCTGGGCTCTCCCCCCTGCCACCTGCCCCAGCCCTGGGCTCTCCCGCCCCCCCACCTGCACCCCCTGCCGCCCCAGCCCTGGGCTGTCCCCCCTCCACCCGCACCCCCTGCCGCCTCAGCCCTGGGCTGTCCCCCCTCCACCCGCACCCCCTGCCACCCCAGCCCTGGGCTCTCCCCTGCCAACTGCACCCTCCTTCCGCCCCAGCCCTGGTCACTGGTAACTCGCTCCCAGGGCGGGTCATTCAGCAGGAATTTTACATGTGCACAGAACACAGACAGGATTGGTTCCCATAGGGTTACAGAACTGCAGTAAAGTGGAACAATTTTCAGCTTGTGTGATTGGAGGATATCTGGATGCATATTATAAGACTGTCCTCCATAAATGAGGAAAAGTTGAGGTGCCTTTATTATTCTTTTGTTCCACTCTTTCTTTCTATGGGGAATTTGCCAATGCAATATCACTGTCTTCCTTTTAAACAAATAAAAGTAAAAAAAAATAAAATGGCAATGGCTGTTGAAAATAGCAATTCCAGTCCTACTAACCACTGGGAAGCATTTCTTGATCAATTTTATCCTACTTTTTCTACAGCAAGTTTCAGTGGATCAGTATATTTCATTTGGGAGAAATGAAGTAACAGCTGCCCAAACTGAGCTTCAGCACTCCTGAATTTTGAGGTGTTCAAATCTGGAAGGCAGGTGCTAGATTCCCTTTCTGAATATTAGCTATATCTGGAAAGGAAAAGTCAATTTCTGCTTCCATGGCTCAGAAGTGGAAATCCTCCTACGTGCCTGGTACTGTATCTAAAGCTGCCCAGGTCCAGAGCCTCCCCTCCCTTACTTTTCATTTTAAATTCTAGTGGGATCCACGTACCTCCCTTGCTAAGCTTCAGATAGAGAGGTGCACTGTCCATTTAGTCCACCCAATTCATTCTTTGGGGGCTGCAAGGTGAGGTCACACCAGTATCCCTAATCCAGGCTGGGGATGTCTTCTGAAGGGGATATCTGGGGCAAAGCCTTCTACTCCTTGGGCACACTTGCTCCCCGTTCACAGTGCCACCCCGTTCTAGCAGTGAGCTCTCCATTCACAGCAAGCTGCAGCATGGCTCAGCTACCTCACTCCCTCCCCCTCCCTTTCCTGTTGTAGCAGCCAAGGGAATGCTGGGAAATGTAGTTCTTTCCCTGCTCCAGGGCTGGCTTATAGGCAGGGAGCTTGTGACGAACTGGGACTGTTCTTACTGTGGTCTGTGAATGCTGACAGGGGAGTGTGGCTAGGATAGTCTGCATTGGGGGATGGGAGACTGCCCGAAGGAGAATACCTGAGCATGTAACATGAGAACCCAGGAAGGGGTTGGAGGCCAGGTGACACCTTGGCCCCGGGATACTGAACAAAGGCTGTGGGAGGGGTCGCTGAAGGCAGAGTTTTGGGAGCTGGCTAGGGACATAGCCGGGAGGCAGACGGGGCTCTGACCTCCCAGGGGGGCTAGGGTGCCCGGGGACCCCAAGATGGACCTAACTGAGGGGGATCCTGTTGTCTGTGCCTGCGAGACCTGTCTTGGACTGTATTCCTGTCATCTGAATAAACCTTCTGCTTTACTGGCTGGCTGAGAGTCATGGTGGATCGCAGGAAGCCGGGGGTGCAGGGCCCTGAGTCCCCCAATACTCCGTGACAGAGCTAACCAAGGAACTACAGCTCCCAGGGCCCCCTGTTGGTTCTCAGCTCCCATGCTGGCTCCCTTGGCTGCCCCAAGCACTACTTGCTTTGCTGGTGCTTAGAGCTGCCCCTGACTATGAACTGCAATATCCAGTGAGGTGAGAAAAACTGCTTAAACTAGATGTTGCCCAGTCTAATAGGGTTGAGAGTTTAGACTGTGTTTATATTTTCTTTTGGTGACTAACTCTGACTTTTTGCCTATCACTCAAAAGCTACCTTTTACAGTCAATAAATATGTTTAATTGTTTATCTTTACCAGTGAGTTTGTATGAAGCGTGGGGCAAATCTGCTCAGGTTTTGACAAAGGCTGGTGTATGTCCACTTTCCATTGATGAAGTGGTGAACCAATTAATAAATCTGCACTGCCCATCTTGAGCAGCGCAAGACGGTATAGTCAATCATAGAATTATTAAATCATAGAATGTCAGGGTTGGAAGGGACCTCAGAAGGTCATCTAGTCCAACCCCCTGCTCAAAGCAGGACCAATCCCCAGGCAGATTTTTGCCCCAGATCCCTAAATGGCCTCCTCAAGGATTGAACTCAACCCTGGGTTTAGCAGGCCAATGCTCAAACCACTGAGCTATCCCTCCCCCCACCCCCCAAAAAAATTCAGGCCTCCCCACTACTTAACAAAGCACTCAGTTATTTCAGCTCCTTAGTGAATTCAGCTTGTAGTAGGAGGAGCCCCAGTGCTAGTGCACCATTGGCCCAAGGTGAATTCAGCTCAGCAGCCTGTAACTAGACTCTTAATAGAATCAAGATTAGCTCTGATATTCCATAGTGGAGAGAGGAGGAGGTGCAATTGGTGTTTCAGGCCCTCAAAAGGGGCCCATGCCATCAGGTACAAATACCTGTCCCCATCCTCTCTTCTTGGGTACAGTGCTGGGAGCTGTGGGGATCTGGCTCTGGTGCCTTTCTCTGTGTAATTCGTGAGTGGCTCTGGGAGCACCCATTCAATCTAGCTGTGTGTGGGGCTCCACATGCTGGTGTGCTGAGTGATACCAGCGCCTGGAGGGGTTTGCTGCTGGTCACTAACAAATCATTGTGAGAGACAGCCCAGGCTGGAGAGAGTTAAGGGGGCACCGTGGTCCCACAGTCCCAGGCTGCACCCCGAGGATCCCATCACAGTGGCGCAGCGAGCAGGGTGAAATACACAGCTTGTTGTACTGAGCAAGATTTGCACTTCATACACTGGTATAAAGATTTTAAGTGAAGGCTTTAAGTGTGGTGGCTAAGGAGCGTCAGGAGGAGGCTACTGGTTTGTTATTTTCTGTTTGCTTATTTTGGGCAAGGGAAATAGGGACAGAAAATCAGGAAAATGAGTGAAAGCAATGAAGTGATCGCAAAGGTGGAGCTTTTGAAGCTGCAGGTTGCAGAAAGGGAGAGGGAGCACCAGAGACTACTAGACCTGAAAGAACTGGAGGTAAAGGAGAAGTTGGAAGAAAGGGAAAGAGAGCGGGAAGAAAGAGAGAGAAAGCGAAAACACCAACTGAACCTGCTAGAGAAGCAGAACCAGAACCCACCAGCCCCAGCAATTCCCATCACTCCAAAAATCCACAGTTGAGACCATTTATGTCCTGAATACAATGAGGAAGACAATACTGCTGAATATCTGAGTACTGTTGAAAGGCTGTGTGCACTGCATGAGATCCCTGATGCCAAGAGAGTTCCTACCCTGATTGCAAAATTAACTGGTAAAGTTCTAAATGTATTCAATGAAATGCCTATTGAGGATGCTTTAGACTATTGTAAATTTAAAAACACACCTCTGAAACATATAGAGTTAAATTTAGGAATGTTAAGAGGGATATTGGTATGAGTAATGGGGAATATGAGAACAAAATGAAAGATTTGATGGGAAAGTGGGTGAGGGGCAAAGGTGTTACAAGCTTTGAGGGATTGTTGGATCTTGTTGCTCAAGAGCATTTCCTAGGCTGATGTAAAGCAGTGTCTATGGGACAAAGATGTAAAGTCTGTGAATGAGATGATGTCTCTTGCTGATGCCTTTGAACGGACCCAGGTGTCTATTGAAAACAAACCACTAAAAGAGGGTGTTTAAAGCTGGTGGGAAGGGAAGATCCCATTTTATCCCTAGCAAGAGGGAGGGTGACTGGGAGGCTGAGTACTCACCTCCCCAAAACCATTCCTCTAACCCTTGTCCCAAACATCCTGTAAAAGCAGAAGAGCCCAAAAGATGCTATCAATACAAGTCCAATGAGCATCTGAGAAATAAATGCCCTGTGCTAGGAGGAAGGAGGCAACTAATAGCTCATGTTAGTTCTGCTGTCCTCAACAGAGAAACCCCCCAAGCAATTGGAACCTATCATATTGGTTTTGTGAGGTTAGCCTCTGCAGAACCAGAAATGGAGCATGTTAAGGTTATCTAAATTAATGGCAGGGAGTACTTGGGGCAGAGGGATACAGGGGCCCAGATCTCTCTGGTTAAACAGAGTGTGGTCCCAAAGGCCAGTATGTTACCTGATCAAATGGCAGAGATTGTGGGGGTGGGCGAAAGCAGATTCCTCGTACCACTAGCTAAAATACATGTGGTGTGGGAAGATTTGGAAAGTGTTTTGACAGTGGGGGTAGTGAAACACCTCCTAGTCAACCTGCTTCTTGGTAATGATTTTTTCTGTGTTAAGGTATTTGCCTGCAGCAAGAAGGAATTTTATGCTGGGACTCCTGAGGGAAAGGGTAAGGTCTCGGGAACTGCTGAGAGAATGGGAGAGAGTCTCCTTGATTCCTCTGCAGCACGGGGAAGCCACATGCTTCCAGGTGGGAGGGTGGTTGAGACCAACTCCTGCACTGCAGCTGGAGGAAACGCCACCTCAGGAAGGGATGGGGGTGTAATGCCTGCCAGGGAGAGAATTGTCCAGGTTGTTAGCTGCCAGCAGGTCGCAGCTGAACCAGAGGCAAACCCGGCTCTAGGGAGCATAGAGAAATGGGTCCCAGAGAAGGGGCAGGGATCTCAGAAACCACTGAGGTGGGTGAGGATTCTGGTGGCTCTGTAACACAGGGAAGCAGGGTGCTTCCAAGTATGGGAGGGCCAGAGACTAGCTCCTTTCCAGCAGAAGACAATATCCCCTCAGGTGCAGGGGCAGAAGAGGTGTTGTCAGTGATTAAGGAAACTGTCCCAATTGTTAGCTGGCAGAGTTTTGCAGCTGAACAAGGGAGGAGACCCCTTCCTAGGGAGCACAGAGAAATGTGTCTTGGGAGGGGGCCCAGAGGAGGAGACTGGGGAAGGAATAGTGGGAGTACAGGAATGTCTCCTCACTGGTCACTGGGGAGAGGATGCCCAGGACAGAAGGGCTGAGTCAGTATCTGTGCACCCAGGCACTCAGCCTGTGACCCAGGTTTTAAGAAGGAACTGTGTAACTGACCTCCTGGAGGGGAGCAGTCACACAGCTGACTTCTCAGGGACAGAGAAAGGGGTGGCAGAGCGTACCCCAATCCAGGTCCCAGTTTTTCAGGATGCTATTTCTGATATGTGTTTGAAACGTAACTGTCTCTTTAAACCAAGATGCAGCTCCAACGCCTGTGACAGCAGAGGAGTTGAGACCAGGAAATAGCCAGGTGGTAGTTTGTGAGAGTGAAAATGACCCCACTGACAGAGAAGGGGGTGTTTTCCCCCAGGCTGGTGATAGACAGGGTGCAGTTATGGGAAAGCTGCTGGGAAAAGGTGCATCTGATCAAAGGGTAAACACACCTAGCCCAGAGAGCACAGATCACAGCCCTCTAGGGGGCAGAGAAGGACTCAGTGCTGGGAGGGGGAAACACTGGGTAACTCCAAAAAGGAAACTGGATTTTTTGCATATGTACAGTCCTGGGGTTGGGAGGTAGCCCCTCAAAGGGCCAGCCAGTGTGTAGGATCCACCTGGACCCTTATCTGCCCAGATTCTGAGATATCAAAATCCCAGAAACGTGATTAAATTAAGAGTCCACACAGAGAGGGGAACGCTGGAGGGAAAGAAAAGCCAGTGACTACGTGGGAGAGAGTCAAAGGACACCCTGGGTAATGAACAAACTAATCTCAAACTACACTATCTGAACAGAGGGAGTGGTATCATAAAGATACTTGTAAACACCCGTCTGTGATTAAAAAAAAAAACAAAACTTGGTATTAATGTTAAGTTTTGGGATAAGAATTTGGTTACTGACATTAAACCTTATGGCACGGGTGGCCAACCTGTGGCTCCGGAGCCACATGCGGCTCTTCAGAAGTTAATATGCGGCTCCTTCTATAGGCACTGACTCTGGGGCTGGGGCTACAGGTGCCAACATTTCAATGTGCCGGGGGGTGCTCACTGCTCAACCCCTGGCTCTGCCACAGGCCCTGCTCCCACTCCACCCCTTCCCGCCCCCTCCCCTCAGCCTGCAGTGCTCTCACTCCTCCCTGCTCCCCCCCAGAGCCTCCTGCATCCCATGAAACAGCTGATGGGGAGGCACTGATCGGTGGGGCTGCTGGTGGGTGGGAGGCACTGGGAGGAGGGGGCAGGCTGATCAGGGGCTCCTGATGTATTACTGTGGCTCTTTGGCAATGTACATTGGTAAATTCTGGCTCCTTCTCAGGCTCAGGTTGGCCACCCCTGCCTTATGGTAACGCTAGTTCTCAGTTAATACCTGTGAACAGATTTAAAGCTTCTCACAGCAGAGAAACCATAACAAACCTGGTTTGCTGTGTGAATGGGGAAACTGAGGCACGCCACCTCATGGCCTTGATGGCTGGATGCCAAGAGAACTATAACACAAACTGCCTTTGAGTACTCCTGTTCTTCTTTTTGCGGATACAGACTAACACGGCTGTTACTCTGAAACCTGCCTTTGAGTTAGTCAGTGACCAACCCTCCTGCAGTAACCTAAGGGGGGAGGTATGACTTTCTATACCTCCCAGGCTGCAGAGAGCAAAGGGGGCACAGCAGTCCCACAGTCCCAAGCTGCACCCTAGGGAGCCCATCACAGGGTCATAGGTTCAAAAGCAGGGATCCAGAGTGGGAAACACCGAGGAGAGTACCCTGGACAGCGCTCACTGCTCCTCAAAGGTGTCTAGGGAGCCAGCAGACACTATCTATAGGAACTCTGCCCGGATGCGTGAGACCAGGGAGGAACAGAAATAGGACCCACAGTCGCAGAGCACCCCCTCGTCTAGCATCCTCCTCCTGGCGTTGTAGACGGGCACTTTGGCCAGCACCAGGAGGAGGTTGCTGAGGAGGTCTCGTGACTTCATGGGGCTGCGGACAGGGTGTGTGTATATGAAGAGGTGTGGGGAAAACTGCAGCCAGAACCTCAGCCGGGGTTCTGGAAGAGCCGGAAAAGGGGCTGCAACCTGGTGCATTCCAGATAGGTGGGCGTCAGGGTCTCCCTCATGCTGCAAAATGGACAGGCGTCAGGATGGGGGTGAACTGCACCAGGTACACGCCAGTGCTCACGGCTCCATGAAGGAGTGGCTAACCGATGTCCCCGGCAGGCCGAGGGACCAAGGTGGAGTACAGGTTGGCCCACCGGGGTTCCTCGTCCGGCCACTTGGTATCAGGGCGGGGCACAAGGGTGAGGAAGTGAAATGTGTGCAGCACGAGCATGTAGAGTCGTTCCCTAGGCACGGTTCAGAACGAACCAGCTGCAGGGCACGCAGCCGTATCAGGTTGCAAAAAGGAGGGGGCTCGTGGGGCAGGGACCCAATGAAAAGGCCAGGGGTGAGGGGCGGGCGGGGAGCACCCTCTCACAGGACCGTGCATGTGGCCCAGACTCTGCTCTCATGCACAGGGAACAGCAGATATCACGAGTGCCAGCCACCCCCTGCCCCGGTCAACAGCCCCTCACTGTGCCCAGTGGTTATCACTAGTGCCGGCCAACCCTCCCCACAGCCGATTGCTGTGCCCAGTGGTTGTCACTAGTGCCAGCCATCCCCTCCCCCTCCCCACAGCCCCTTGCTGAGCCCAGTGGTTGTCACTAGTGCCAGCCGCCCCCTCCCCACAGCCCCTCGCTGTGCCCAGTGGTTATCACTGATGGTGCCAGCTGCCCCCCCCCCCCGAACACAGCCCATCGCCAGCGTCACTCACCTTGGTGTGAGGCCCGAACTCCTCTGTGAGTTTCTTGAGTGGGGCATCATACTCCAGCACCATCTGTGCCAGCCGGGCATAGCTGGGGTCGCTGCATGGGGACAGCAAGGGCAGAGATTTGGTTCACGCCCTGATGGCAAACTGCCCCCCAGGGCCTGGGTCACGCACCCCTCGGCAAACTGCCCCCCAGTGCCTGGGTCACACACCCCTCGGCAAACTGCCCCCCACTGCCTGGGTTGTGCACCCCACAGCAAACTGCCCCACCCCTCACTAAACTGCAGTGCAATGCCCGGGTCATGCACCTCATGGCAAATGACCTTGCAGGCTCTGCCAGTGCCCCTCACTCCTCTACATGGGCGCTACTTCTGGGATTTATACACTGCCCCCTGGAGCCCTCTGACCCACGCATACCCTGCAGCAGGGAGTTCCACTGGTTAACTCATCCCGTGGCCCGGCCCAGCACTGTATGAACCACTCTCTCCTGCATAACCCCCCTCAGTCACCTCCCCGCAGTTCCCTCTCACCCGCTGCCCTGGATCATCTCGTGGGCGCAGTTGTACATCCCAATCAGGGCTTTGCGGTCCTCGATGCGCGACAGCAACAGGATGACAGACGTGTAGGTCACTACCAGGTCCAGGTAGTTCTTGGTGAGGTCGTAGTTCACATGCTGCGGGGGACCGCGTAGTGGGGGGTGTCAGTGACCAACAGTGTGTGTGTGTGCATGTGCAAGCGCTGCCCCCTGCTGGAGGGGATGAGCCCTGCTCTGTGTGTGTCTGCATGTGCAAGGGGGGGGGGCGTGTGTGTGCTGCCCCCTGCTGGAGGGGATGAGCCCTGCAATGCAATCTCACTGTTGTCTGCAGCGCATGGAGATGGAGGGTCCTGCAGAGAGGAGAGCTGCAAAACCAGGCACGCAGTGGGGACTCGCCCCCAGCCCAGCACCCCGCAGGCTGCTCCTTGCACACAGCCCTGCTGGCTGTCGGTATCGGGCGACATTCCTGGGGGAACAGCAGCCCCCATGGGGTGGGACGGTCTCGGTGCATTACGGGCCCACCGGAGATCAGGGCCCCAAGTGCTGCATGGACACAGAGCGAGAGGCCAGCCCTGCCTCTGGTAACTTACCCTCAGGATTATCCCTACTTTGCCAGTGGGCAGCTGGGGCCCAGAGAGGCTGAGAGGAGATGGCAGGTGCTGGGGGCACCGTTGGGGACAGTGCCTAGCCAAGCACCTGAGGATCTAGCCAGAGGTCACACCAGGGATCTGTGGCTGAGTTGGGACTCAAAGCCAGATCCCCTGACTCCCAGCCCAGTGCATCATCTCCACAATCTTCCTGCCTCCCCAGGGAAGCAGAGACACCAGCAGTCTGTCCCCCGCTGTGCCCCTGCCCACGCACCTCCCCCGCAGCCTGCTGTGCCCCTATCCACGCACCGCCCCCGCAGCCTGCTGTGCCCAGCCCACGCACCGCCCCTTGCAGTCCCCTGCCTACGCACCTCCCCCGCAGCCTGCTGTGCCCCGCTCACGCACCGCCCCTTGCAGCCCCCTGTCCACGCACCTCCCCCGCAGCCTGCTGTGCCCCGCCCACGCCCCGCCCCTTGCCGCCCCCTGCCCCCGCACCTCCCCTGCAGCCTGCTGTGCCCTGCCCACGCACCGTCCCTTGCAGCCCCCTGTCCACGCACCTCCCCCGCAGCCCGCTGTGCCCCGCCCACGCACTGCCCCTTGCAGCCCCCTGTCCATGCACCTCCCCCGCAGCCTGCTGTGCTCTTCCCACGCACCGCCCCTTGCAGCCCCCTGTCCATGCACCTCCCCCGCAGCCTGCTGTGCCCCTGCCCACGTGCTGCAGCCAAGGGATCTGCCCGGGACTCACGATGTCGAAGTAGCACTGGCTGGCATCGATGGTGTTCAGCAGCTCGTACACATGGTCCTGCCAAGGGAAGCTGTGTCAGTCGCACCTAAGGGTAGGTCTACACTACCCGCCTGAATCGGCGGGTAGAAATCGATCTCTCGGGGATCAAATTATCGCGTCTTGTCGGGACGCGACCATCGATCCCCGAATCGACGCTCTTACTCCACCAGTGGAGGTGGGAGTAAGCGCCATCGACGGGGAGCCGCAGAGGTCGATTTTGCGGCCGTCCTCACAGCAGGGTAAGTCGGCTCCGATACGTCAAATACGAATTTGCGTATCTTAAATCAACCCCCCCCTGCAGTGAAGACCTGCCCTTAGAGTCAGGGGCTCAGAGCCCCCAGCTGTGATTCGCCCTCCCCCAGGCCTCAGCCCCACACCGGGCCCGCCATTCCAGGACAGAGGGCTGTGTCAGTAGGGGCAGAGGGCTCCGCTACACACGTACAAGTCCTGGGTACGCTAAGGAGGGCAGGTGGCTTCCTCACCCAAGATTTGGCACCTACAGTAGGGTAAAGAGTCTCCCCAACACCCCCCTTCTGCTCCAGGAGCAACGGGCCCTGATGTAACTGGTGCCCAGGGTGCAGGGATGCAGACACCGGGCCTGGAATGAGCCATGGGGAAGCGCTCACGTGGAAGCTAGGGCCATGGGGCCGGCCATAGCCCCCGCAGCCTCCGTGACACAGGCAACAGGTTTAAGCAGCACCTGCTCCAGCCAACATGAACCGACTCAGATTGCTGCAAAACAGGTGAGAGCTGGGTCCAGCATCCCCCCACGGGTGCCCATGACCACAGCATCTGGGCATGCAACAGTTTTCAACAGATTTACCCTCCTCGGTCCCGGGTTTACAGTGGCGCCATGGAGCCGGGCCCATGCTCAGAAGGGACCCCGGCCTGCTCCGCTTGCTCTGCGCCCCAAGACCCTACCAGCCGCTGGCTCCCCCCACCCACTACTTGCTCCTCTCGGCCTGCCCGCCAGCCGGCCGAGGGCTCCTCTCCGCCGCCGGCCCCACCCGCCAGCTCCTCTCTGGCCAGACCCCAGTGCACTTCCAGCTCTGAGCAGTCTCTGCTTCGCACCACCTGTGGGACCCCACCTGTCTCCCCAGAGCTGAGCCACCTGGGACAGGTGCAGAAGCCTGCCAGTTTCAGCCAGGTGGGGGGATGTTGGGCAGGGGCTTGCCTGGGCCCCTCCAGGCAAGCGGGTTCTGAGGGAGCCTGGCTGGGGCAGGCCCTGGCCTGGCAGATTGCACCACTCCCAAGGGGCTGCAGCAGTTCTGGCTGTGCCGCTGGCTCAGCTCGGCAGACAGTAGCCTCCCAGCAGGGCCAGTGAGTGCAGCCAGGAGGCATGGCGTGGAGCCTCCATGCTTCCAGCCATTGGCCGACACCCGCCATCTCCCCAGGGCCGTGGGGCCCCCTGCAGGTACTCACCCGGAACTCCATCACGTCCACGAAGGACTGGTAGTAGCTATTGAGCACTTTGATGATCTCTGCCTTCTCCTTGTGCACCGGGCCCAGGTGTTGCTAAAGCAAAGGGCAGACAAGGGGAGCAGATTTCACCCTGACTGGCCATGAGAGGAGCCAGCCGTGGCGCTGAGAACGCAGAGCCCTGCCATGGCACCAGCTACCCAACCCGTCACTGCTGGGGACAGAGATCACTGACACACACAGGGCTGGACACAGCTGCCCTGGCGCATTCACCCCTGGGCATCTGCAGCCTTCAAGCTGGAGCTGGGTTGAGAACCCCCATGCTGGGGTGGTGCTGTGCGGATCCAAGCACTGCACCGGGGGGGGGACGGGGGACCTGTACAGATCCAAGCACCGCGCTGGCAGGGGGGACCTGTACAGATCTGAGCACTGCGCCGCCGGGGGGACCTGTACACATCCGAGCACCACGCCAGCGGGGGTGGGGGCTATATGGATCCAAGCACCGTGCCAGTGTGAGGGGGTGCCTGTAGAGGTCTGAGCACCATGCTGGCGGGGGGGGAGGCTGTATGTATCTGAGTGCCGTGTCAGGGCAGGAAGCTTATACTGATTGAAGTGGGAGCTGTACCATGGGGCAGGAGCTGAGCCTTTGGCTGAGGGAGACTGCTCACCGTGCTGCTCCGTGCGTCCACATTTGGGAACTTCTTGTTGATGTATTTGATGGACGGCTCCATGGTCTTCTCGGTGAAGAAGGGGGGTTTGGACCTGGGGTCTGAGCACGTCTGTAACAGAGAAAGCCCCAGTGTGTCAGCAGGGATGATCCTCCAGGCAGGGCAGGGACAGTTCCAGGGGCTCCTGCTGTCCACAGTCAGAACTGTCCTGCACTCACGCAAACAGGTACCACCTGACTGCCAGATAAATCTATCCCTTGCCCAATAGTGGTGCTCCTCAGTGAGCACCCCAGCTCCTGCTATCCCAGCCCTGGGCTCCTCCCTCCCCTCCCCACCAGCTCTGTCAATGCCCCTCGACCCTGGCTTGCCGCAGGGGCGCCAGTTAGGAGGGACAGTTTCGGACAGGAGGTGTGCTTTTAACTGCACAACATGAGTGTGGAATGTGAGTTGGCAGAGGAGACCTGCTGCTCCCAGCCTGTGCCCCTGGGGCAGGGTGTCAGGATTCTGTTTACAAACAGAGGCAGAGTGATTAAGATAAGAAAGGTTTCAGAGTAGCAGCCCTGTAGTCTGTATCCGCAAAAAGAACAGGAGTACTTGTGTCACCTTAGAGACTAACAAATTTATTAGAGCATAAGCTTTCGTGGACTACAGCCCAGTCCACGAAAGCTTATAATCTAATAAATTTGTTAGTCTCTAAGGTGCCACAAGTACTCCTGTTCTTTTTAAGATAAGAAAGGGCTGGTAATTAAATTAAGAAGTGGAAGATTGGACAAATGACCAGGGAGGAGCATAAAAATATTGCTCAGGCGTGCAGGAGTGAAATCAGGAAGGCCAAATCACACTTGGAGTTGCAGTTAGCAAGAGATGTTAAGAGTAACAAGAAGGGTTTCTTCAGGTATGTTAGCAACAAGAAGAAAATCAAGGAAAGTGTGGGCCCCTTACTGAATAAGGGGGCAACCTAGTGACCGAGGATGTGGAAAAAGCTAATGTACTCAATGATTTTTTTGCCTCTGTCTTCACGAACAAGGTCAGCTCCCAGATTGCTGCACTGGGCAGTACAGCATGGGGAGAAGGTGACCAACCCTCTGTGGAGAAAGAAGTGGTTCGGGACTATTTAGAAAAACTGGACATGCACAAGTCCATGGGGCCGGATGCGCTGCATGCACAAGTCCATGGGGTGCTAAAGGAGTTGGCGGGTGAGATTGCAGAGCCATTAGCCATTATTTTTGAAAACTCATGGCGATCGGGGGAGGTCCCAGATGACTGGAAAAAGGCTAATGTAGTGCCCATCTTTAAAAAAGGGAAGAAGGAGGATCCGGGGAACTACAGGCCAGTCAGCCTCACCTCAGTCCCTGGAAAAATCATGGAGCAGGTCCTCAAGGAATCAATTATGAAACATTTAGAGGAGAGGAAAGTGATCAGGAACAGTCAGCATGGATTCACCAAGGGGAAGTCGTGCCTGACTAACCTAATTGCCTTCTATGATGAGATAACTGGCTCTGTGGATGAGGGGAAAGCAGTGGATGTGTTATTCCTTGACTTTAGCAAAGCTTTTTGAATGGACTGTAAGGTGGATAGAAAACTGGCTAGATCGTCGGGCTCAACGGGTAGTGATCAATTGCTCCATGTCTAGTTGGCAGCCGGTTTCAAGCGGAGTGCCCCAAGGGTCGGTCCTGGGGCCGGTTTTGTTTAATATCTTTATTAATGATCTGGAGGATGGTGTGGACTGCACTCTCAGCAAGTTTGCAGATGACACTAAACTAGGAGGCGTGGTAGATACACTAGAGGGTAGGGATCGGATACAGAGGGACCTAGACAAATTAGAGGATTGAGCCGAAAAAAACCTGATGAGGTTCAACAAGGACAAGTGCAGAGTCCTGCACTTAGGACGGAAGAATCCCATGCACTGCTACAGACTAGGGACCGAATGGCTAGGTAGCAGTTCTGCAGAAAAGGACCTAGGGGTCACAGTGGACGAGAAGCTGCCTTCAACTACCTGAAGGGGGGTTCCAAAGAGGATGGAGCTCGGCTGTTCTCAGTGGTGGCAGACAACAGAACAAGGAGCAATGGTCTCAAGTTGCAGTGGGGGAGGTCCAGGTTGGATATCAGGAAAAACTATTTCACTAGGAGGGTGGTGAAACACTGGAATGCGTTACCTAGGAAGGTGGTGGAGTCTCCTTCCTTGGAGGTTTTTAAGGCCCGGCTTGACAAAGCCCTGGCTGGGATGATTTAGCTGGGAATTGGTCCTGCTTTGAGCAGGGGGTTGGACTAGATGACCTCTTGAGGTCCCTTCCAACCCTGATATTCTATGATTCTATGATTCTATGATCTGGAAGTCCTTAGATGGGGGAGGGGCGTTGGAACAAATTGCAGAGAGTCCAGCGGAGGGCAACAAAAATGATTAGGGGGCTGGGGCACATGACTTATGAGGAGAGGCTGAGAGAACTGGGATTGTTTAGTCTGCAGAAGAGAAGAATGAGGGGGGATTTGATAGCAGCCTTCAACTACCTGAAGGGGGGTCTGTGGTTAATGAGCAGTTCAATGCGGTACTGACTATCTGGCCAGAGCCACTGCAGCACGCAGAGTGAACAACAAGTGTATAGTTATTCAGCACATGTTAATATCTATGAGTTCCCTGTGGGTCCGGGGACAGAATGGGCCCACTGCTCCTCCTGCATGTCGTAAGAGGTGACTGAAAGGAGCTGCCTGAAGAGGGATGGGCTCTGCCAGGTTAGAAATTTGCCCAAGACACACCATGTGATGAGCAAGTCAACGATGTCCATACCGGATTGATCACAGCCCGGGTTAATAATGTCCAGCCCGGCTCGGGTTCGGCTCGGGCCCGGCCCCCTGGCTCAGCTCCAGCCCGGCCTCGGCTGAGCGGCTCCTGGCCAGACCCAAGCCCCACGACCCCAGCTGGAGCTCCGGCCGGCTCCCTCCCCCCCCCCGCCCTTCATTTATCACAACAACATAAGAGTGGTCAGGAATGGACTTCACGGAGACTCAAGCACTGACACACAATCCTCAGGGGTGGAGACAATTGGTTGATTGCTCATCAATGAGGGTGCCCCAACGACCAATGCAATTATGGGAGTGATGATGATGAATATCTGGGTGGAGGTGCTGATGGCAATAGAAGTTTTACTTCATGAAAGACTAAAATATTTGACCCTCCAACTTTCTTTCAAGAGGAAGAGCTGCCCAGAGCTCATGTGCCTGTTTATTTTCCTTTCCTGCCTATAGTAGCCCTGAGATACCTCAGAAGACTCAATTTTTTTCTCAACTTTAAAATGTGGAATTTTCTTGGTGTTTGATTTTAAATAGGGCTGTCAATTAAATCGCACTTAACTCATGCGATCAACTCAAACAAATTAATTGTGATGAATCACAGTTTTAATCACACTGTTAAACAATCATAGAATACCAATTGAAATTTATTAAATATTTTGGATGTTTTTCTATATTTTCAAATATATTGATTTCAATTACAACACAGAATACAAAGTCTACAGTGCTCACTTAATATTATTATTTTTATTACAAATATTTGCACTGTAAAAATGATAAACAAAAGAAATAGTATTTTTCAATTCACCTCATACAAGTACTGTAGTGCTGTGTGTGACATCCACTGACCACCCTACCGAAACAATCCAGTATGTGACACCCACTCAGCACCTTACCCTAACAATCCAGTGTATGGCACTCCCTGAGGAGCTTACCAAAACAATATAGTGTGTGACACCCTCTGAGCACCCTTCCCAAAACAATCCAGTTTGTGACACTCACCGAGAACTCTACCAAAACATCCAGTGTGTGCCACCCACTCAGCACCCTACAATAAGAATTCAGTGTGAGACACCCACTGAGCACCCTACCGCAAATTCCAGTGTGTGACACCCACTGAGCACCCTACCAAGACAATCCAGTGTGTGACGCCCACTGAGCACCCTACCAAAACAATCCAGGGTGTGACACCCACTGAGCACCCTACCACAAATTCCAGTGTGTGACACCCACTGAGCACCCTACCAAGACAATCCAGTGTGTGACGCCCACTGAGCACCCTACCAAAACAATCCTGGCTGTGACAGCCACTGAGCACCTGTGACATTGTGAGTGTAATATAATATCTCATTGAAAGGTGACAGGGCCAGAAAGAGTTAATTAACTCACAGACTGACCTGACCCATCGTGGAACTTTAGAGACTGGTTAGGAAAATATGTAAATGCATAGAGCTTTAACATGCAAGCCTGCAATGTTAGAGACTGAAGGGTAGATGTTTGCTCAGGTCTTGTGATGTAAGCAAACAAGTCTTGTCTATTGCTATAGCTTTGAGTCAAAGATCAAAAAGGAGTATTAACATTTAGGAAGACACTTGAGTGAAATAGTATTATTATCTATATGTCTCTTTGAAGGTTGTGGTAACCTGTATCTGAACTGTTTAATGGATAAATTATCCTGTGCTAATTCCCATGATGTTTAGGAGAAGGAAAGTTAAGCCTATTGTTTTCTCAGGCCAAAAGGCTGCAGGAAATGTATAAAAACTCTGGGACATGATCCTTCTTCATCTCAGATCTGCTTTGGGTTTCAAGAGGGGGAAACCTTAAGCCATAAGGATTGAGATCCCCAGTCACTGACTGGAGTCACCCTGAATATGGACATTGGACTATAACCTACGGACTATATCTAAAAGGACTTTTGGCAACTACAAGCTCACCTTTGCTATGTATCTGAACCTCAAGAATTTAATTCAAGTCTGTATGTATATTGATCTTTTAACCAATACTCTCTCTCTTTTCTTTTTTAATAAATTTTAGCTTAGTTAATAAGAATTGGCTATAAGAGTGTATTTTGGGTAAGATCTAAGTTATAATTGGACCTGGGTGTGTGGCTGATCCTTTGGGATTGGAAGAACTTTTTATTTTATATGATGAGATAAGATTTTCAGTAATCATCATCATATCTGGCATGTGTGTCTGGATGGAGGCCTGAGGCTGGGCATTTTAAGGGAACTGCGTTGTTTGGACTTCTGAGTAACCAGTGAGGTAGTAATACAGGAGCTGTTTAGTGCTGGCTTGGTAAATCTAAGTATTGGAATATCCACCAGCTTTTGGGGTTTGTCTGCCCCGTTTTGTTTGCAGTTCTCCTAGGGTTACCATATTTCAACACTGAAAAAAGAGGACACTCCACAGGGGCCCTGGCCCTGCCCCAACTCCACCCCTTCCCCACCCTTGGCCCCATCCCTTCACTGCCCCCATTCCAACCCCTTTCCCAAAGTCCCTGCCCCAACTCTTCCCCCTCCTCTGAGCACCCCACATTCCCCCTCCTCCCTCCTGCTCTGATCTTGGTTGGGCGTTGCTAAGTGCTTCCCTGCTCCCCACTCGCCCTGCAGCCTCTGCACCCTCCCTTACCCTGCAGCCTCTGTGACCCTGCTCCCCACTCACCCTGCAGCCCCTGCACCCCCCGCCCCTGCAGCCTCTGTGACCCCTGCTCCCCACTCACCCTGCAGCCTCTGCACCCCCTGTGACCTCTGCTCCTCACTCGCCCTGCAGCCCCTGCACCGCCCCTGCAGCCTCTGCGCCCCCCGCTGCCCTGCCCCTGCGCCCCCCTGCCCCTGCAGCCTCTATGCCCCTGCCTGCCCTGCTCCTCCTCACCCTGCAGCCTCTGCACCCCCCGCGTGCCCTGCTCCCCTGCTCACCAGGCAGCCTCTGCTTGGCGGGGCTTCAGACGCTCAGTGGTGACCGGAACGGCACAGGTCCCTGCAGCCCCGGCACACGCCGCACTTCGCGCCCCGTGCTGCAGCCTCCTTCCTGCCGCCGCCAAGCACGTTCCCCGGCCTGTCTGTCCCCGCTGGAAACAGCTCCCGCGGTGCCGGGGCCGCAGAAAGGGTCCCCCAATGGCCGGGGGGTCCCCGCCCGCGAGGAAAGCCCAAGCTGCTGGCTGGGCCCAGCCTCCCCGTGGTCCTGTGGGCTCGGCTAGGGCGCGTGGTCCGCCCAGCCTGCGGGGGCAGCAGCGGCCCCTCCGCCACCTTCTGCGGCTGCGCCCCCCCCCACCCCCTGCCCGAGCTCACTACAATGCAGCCAAGGCGGCTGGGCTGTGCTGCGGACCCGGCGGGTCATGCTGGGGCCAGGCAGACCCTGGCTTATGCCTCCCTATTTTCCCGGACATGTTCAGCTTTTTGGAAATTCCCTCCAGACGGGCATTTGAGGACCAAAAAGCCGGACATGTCTGCGGAAATCCGGACGTATGGTAACCCTAAGTTCTCCCTAATTGAGTGACCTCAGCTGGTTCCCACGGGCAGCATCGTCACAGTGGCGTAGTCGTGCAAGGATCCACAGAACTAGGTAAATTAAGCTTTGGGTCAGAACCCCACGCTATCCAAATTTTGGTATTGAGAGTTTGGTTGGTTAAAGAGCAGTTGCAATGGGTGAGCAAAGAGCATATGAGGGTCTTGACAAAAAAGCCCTGGAAGATTTGTATTCAGAGAAAGGGATAAGCTTTAGAAAGAAAGCTACAAATCAAGAACTGAGAGATCTGTTAATGGCCAGTGATCAGGAGGCAGGAGCACAGCCCTTACCTGAGGCTACAGAAGATGCAGAAAAAATTAGAGTGCAAAAGGCAGCAAATAAACTGCAACTTGAGCATGAACGGAATCTAGCAGATCTTCAACTGCTGGAAAAGCAAAAGATAGCTGAATTAGAAAAAGAAGCTGAAGAAAGGAAGACTAGAGCTCAACAGATGCAACAGGAAACGGCCAGGCTTCAGCTATGAGTATTGGAAGAGCAGAGAAAGTCACCACCCTGCCTGGTGCTCCACTTCCCCACCACCACAAGAAAAACTGGATGAGGATGTGTTCCATTTACAATGATACTGAGGATATATAGGAGTTTTTGTCTACATTTGAACGCCTCTGCAATCTCTACCAGATCCCTGATGATCAGTGAATGCCTGTCCTGCTGACCAGACTGACTGGAAAAGCCAGGGAGGTATTTAATGAACTGGGGGAACAAGAAGCCTTGGATTATGAGTGGTTTAAAGATTCTGTGTTAAGGCGGTTCAAGGTTACTCCTGATTCTTACAGGGTTAAGTTTAGAAAGTTTAAAACATCTAATGATTGTTCTTTTGTAGAATGTGCTCATAAGCTGATGGGTTTTGTTAAAAAGTGGGTTGTGAGAGCAAAGGCGCATAGGAGTTTTGAAAAACTGCTGGATTTAATAACTTTGGAACAGTTCTTAGATATTATGCCTGACCATTGAGAGCAGCTGTGTGTGATAGGGACCCTGAGTCAGTTCTACAGGCTGCAGAGGTTGCGGATGCCTATGCCCAAAACAGGGCTCGAGAAGGGAATAAACCCCAGGGGAAAATTAATCACCATTCTCCCCAGTTCAAGAGGAGGGAAGGATTTAAAAGTAAAACTAGCCCTGACTCTTCTAAGCGAACTCATGGGGGCCCAGAGGGCAGAAGCTCTCATCCCAAGAATAAACAGTTTACATGCTATCACTGTGCTGTGCTTGGCCACGTGAGACCAGATTGCCCGACCCTGAAGGGCAGTCCAAAACCAGCAACCCCAAATGCCACGGTAAATGCTAATCCTGTTATTATAAACTCACAGGCAAGCCACACAGAGCCCAGAGCTGGTGCCCTGTGTGCAAATGCTGTTTCTATTGTCTCTGAAGAATTTGACCTTATAACTCATATTAAAGCTAAATATGGGGGAAATCATGCAGAGTTTATTAGCAGTGCAGAAGTGAATGGAGTAAGATGTATGGCATGGAGGGACACCACAGCAGCTATTACTCTGGTTAAAGCAAGTCTTGTCAGGAAGGAAGATTATTTGCCAGGTGAAAGTGTAACAGTTATAGCCTTATCTGAGTATTTTGTCAGGGTGCCTTTGGCTAAAATCCACCTTAAATGGAAGGGATTTGAGGGCATCATGATTGTGGGAGTGAAAAACACAATCCCTAAGGATCTTATGATTGGGAATGATATTAAAGCTGTGTTCAGTCAAGTTAACATAAACCATGCACAGGAGAGGATTAATCCTAAGGTTGGGTCTATGGAGGTTTTCTCCAAAAGTTTGTCTTTGGAAAGTAGCTGTTTAGCTGTGAATGAAGTTTCTGAATGTCTATCTAATGTCTCAGAGATAAATCTGGACTTAGAACAAGACAAGGAAGAGGAGGACAAGATTTTGGAGAAGCCTAGGCAGCCTTATGAGCTGATGGCTTTGTCTAGTCAGCAGTTTGGGAAGGCAAGGATAGTGGGAAATGAGTGTCCCTATACCTTACCTGTTACCTGTGTGGAGAATTGTGACAGTGAAGGAAATGTGCCTATGTCTGTTGGGGGTAATGACTTGCCTATGGAGGAAGCTATGCTGGTCTCCAGGCAGTTGTCTGTGAACAGCCCTGTGTGCTAGGAGATCGGGAAATGAGATCCCAAGCTGTGTGTCTGGTAAAGAAGAATGTGTGTCCAGCTCTTCATCTGTGAAGTAGACAGAAGATGCCTTTCAGCCTGTGATGGTTGAGGGTAATGCAGTTATCTCAGAGTTGGTTTTGGATTCAACTAAAGCCCAGGAAGGGAATGGTCCTAAGTTTGTGTCTGCTAGGGAGAATGGCACTGTAACTAGGTTGCATCCAGTTAGTGTCTTAGCAAAATCCCAGAGATCAGACAATTCTGGTGCTTGTATTTTGCCTGTTGCCAATGTGTGGTTGGAAAAGGATGTAGCAACTCTGTCTGATCAGGGTGATATCCTAGCCAGGGCACAAGAAGAGCATAAAGGTGATTTGATTGTGTTACTTCCTGACAGTTTGGAAACTTGTAGCAAGAAGAAAAAGATTCCTGAACTTGTATGTGGCAAAGGGAAGGAGAATGCTTCTAACCTTTTGACTATGAAATCTAGCCGTTGGCCTGAAAGGGGATTGTGTAGAAATCTGCCTGAT
The DNA here is from genome assembly GCF_027887155.1 of Malaclemys terrapin pileata. Classification (NCBI taxonomy): domain Eukaryota; kingdom Metazoa; phylum Chordata; order Testudines; family Emydidae; genus Malaclemys; species Malaclemys terrapin. The sequence goes on along the minus strand of NC_071527.1, from coordinate 9,128,555 downwards.
GAGCCAGAGGTGATCCTGGATGTAACTGAGATCCAGAAAGAGTCTGTTGTTGCTCAGGAAAGTGTTCCTTTAGAGAGCAAGCCCTAGGTGAAGAGGGTAAGGGCAGAATTTCTGTGAGGGATAAATTGTTGCTTAGAAAAGCCGCTAGGGAAAGGAGTTCTCATGGTAAACTGTACAAGCAGCTTGCTACAACTGAATGGTGTGCAAGTGAGTTAATCAAGGAAGTTTCAGTTCCTAACAGCCAGAAGTTTTCTGTTGTAAATGGATCCACTGACTTTCCTTTTGAAAGATCCAGTGTGGATAGCTTTGAAAAGGTCTCAGATTGTCTCAATCTGTGAATGTTTTGGTAGGGTGCTCAGTGGGTGTCACATACTGGATTGTTAGGGTTGGATGCTCAGTTGGTGTCACATACTGGATTGTTTTGGTAGGGTGCTCAGTGGTTGTCACCCACTGGACTGTTAAGGTAGGGTGCTCATTGGGGGTCAGACATTGGATTGTTAGGGCAGGGTGCTGAGTGAATGTCACCCACTGGATTATTTTGGTTGGGGGCTCCATGGTTGTAGGGTGACCAGATAGCAACTGTGAAAAAACGGGACAGAGGGTGGGGGGTAATAGGCGCCTATATAAGAAAAAGTCCCCAAAAACGGGACTGTTCCTTTAAAAACGGGACATCTAGTCATCCTACGTGGGTGTCACACAATGGATTGTTTTGGTAGGGTGCTCAGTGGGTGTCACACACTGGATTTTTCTGGTATGCTCCTCAGGGGATGTCACACACTGGGTTGTTTTGGTAGGGAGCTCAGTGAGTGTGACACACTAGATTGTTTTGGTTTCTTTACCATGAAAGTGCAACTTACAAATGTAGATTTTTTTGTTACTGTTAGGATATAGATATTCAGGCCTGTCTGTAAAGGCCTATACTTTAAGAATTTAGGTGTATTCTTATCACTTAGCTAGTAATAGAGGTATAAAAGAAAGAATCAAAATCACTTTCTGTATGTGTAAGAGCCTTCTCTCACTGTAACGGTCTGAGGCCTGGTTCTTAGGCTAAGGCCTTCAGCTAAGCAGCCGGGGCAGCCATAAACTGGGAAATGTATGGTCACATCCTCACATTCCAAACTAGTCACATGGAAACAAGGTTAGGGTTACCATATTTCAGCAAGAAAAAAAGAGGACGGGAAGAGCCCCGCCCTAGCCCCGCCCCTGCCCCTCCCACTTCCCGCCCCCCCAGAACCCCCAACCCTCCCCCCGTTCCTTGTCCCCTGACTGCCCCCTCCTGGGACCCCTGCCCCTAACTGCCCCCCAGGACTCCACTCCCTATCTAAGCCTCCCTGCCTCTTGTCCCCTGACTGCCCCAACCCTTATCCACACCCCCACCCCCAGACAGACCCCTGGGACTCCCACGCCCCATCCAACCACTCCCCACCCCCTGACAGCCCCCCCCCAGAACTCCCGACCCATCTAAACCCCTCTGCTCCCTGTCCCCTGACTGCTCCGATCCATCTCCCCACCCCTGCCACCTGACAGCCCCCCCCAGAACTCCCAAACACTCCCCCCCTGCTCCTTGTCCCCTGACTGCCCCCTCCTGGGACCCCTGCTCCTAACTGCCCTCCAGAACCCCACCCCCTACCTAAGACTCCCTGTTCCTTGTCCCCTAACTGCCCCCTCCTAAGACCCCCCCAACTGCCCCCCAGGACCCTACCCCCTACCTGTACCCTGACTGCCCAAAACTTTCTTCACTCCGCCCAAAAAGCCCCCCCCCGTTTCTTGACTGCCACCTCCAGAACCTTCCTGCCCCCTGACCTCCTTACCCTGCTGCTCAGAACAGGGTGTTGGGCTCTGTGCAGCCGAGCCGGACACGTGGCTGAGCTCCCCAGCACAACAAAACCCGGTCCCTGGCCCTGCACAACAAAACCCGGTCCCTGGCCCTGCACAGTGCTGCCGGACTGGGCTGCAAGGGAGCTGCCGGCTCAGAATGCAGGGCGGATCCGGCTCCTCTACAGCTGCTCCTGAGTCCAGCCCGGGACTTCCCTGCAGCCCTCCCAGCCGCTCGCTCTGCTCTGCCGGGGGGAAATCCCGGACATTGTGAGTGCTTTACAAATTCCCCCCGGACGCTATTTTTAGCACAAAAAGGAGGACATGTCCGGGTAAATCCGGACGAATGGTAACCCTAAACAAGGTGCTATTGGGCTGTTAGGAATACAATCCTGTTCTGATATTCCTATCGCCTCCAGAGAAAGGAAAGAGTCTAGAAGATATAAAAGGAAACTTAGGTTGATAGTTCTCTGTCTGGTAAGAACTCACTTATCGATAGACACAGCTGGAAAACGCTTATGTCTGTATAGATGTAGTTGTGAAATCCTGACTTCTGTATTGTTTTGTATGTTTATTTGCATGGTCTCTGTCTGGTTCTGTGATTGTTTCTGTCTGCTGTATAATTAATTTTGCTGGGTGTAAACCAATTAAGGTAGTGGGATATAATTGGTTAGCTAGTCATGTTACAATATGTTAGGATTGGTTAGGTAAATTTTAGTAGAATGATTGGTTAAGGTATAGCTAAAAATATTACTATATAAATTAGGGGCAAACAGGAAGTAAGTTGGGATTCGAAAATAAGGAAAAAGGAACTTGGATTTAAGCTTGCTGGAAGTTCACCCCAATAAACATCGAATTATTTGCACCTTCGGACTTCGGGTATTGTTGCTCTCTGTTCATGCGAGAAAGACCAAGGAAGTGTGAGAGTGAAGGAATAAGCTCTCTAACAGTTACATAACTGCACTCAAAACCAAAACAATGTAAAACTTTAGAGCCTACAAGTCGGCTCAGTCCTACTTCTTGTTCAGCCAATCAGTAAGACAAACAAATTTGTTTACATTTACAGGAGATACTGCTGCCTGCTTCTTATTTACAATGTCACCTGAAAGTGAGAACAGGCATTCGCATGGCACTTTTGTAGCTGGCCTTGCAAGGTATTTAAGTGCCAGATATGTTAAACATTCATATGCCCCTTCATGCTTCGGCCACCATTCCAGAGGACATGCTTCCATGATGATGATGCTTGCTAAAAAAAGAATGCATTAATTAAATTTGTGACTCAACTCCCTGGGGAAGAATTATATGTCTCCTGCTGTTTTACCCGCATTCTGCCATATATTTTGTGTTATAGCAGTCTCGGATGATGACCCAGCACATATTGTTCATTTTAAGAACACTTTAGCTGCAGATTTAGCAAAACGCAAAGAAGGTACCAATGTGAGATTTCTAAAGATAGCTACAGCACTCGACCCAAAGTTTAAGAATCTAAATTGCCTTCCAAAATCAGAGAGGGATGAGGTGTGGAATATGCGATCAGGAGTCTTAAAAGAGCAACACTCACATGCGGAAATTACAGAACCCGAACTTCCAAAAAAGAAAATCAACCTGCTGCTGGTGGCATCTGACTCAGATGATGAAAATGAACATACGTGGGTCTGCACTGCTTTGGGTCATTATTGAGCAGAACCAGTCATCAGCATGGACGCATGTCCTCTCAACAGGGCTGGCTCTGGCTTTTTTGCCGCTCCAAGCAAAAAAAAAAAAACCCTGCAGGGCAGCTGAGCGGCGAAGCAACAAAAAAACAAAAAACGTGCAGGGTGGCCGGAGACAGGGTGCTTTCGGTGCCACTTACTTGGTGCCTCCCCTGGCCGCACTGGCTAGCGGGACTCCCTGCGCTGCAGACGTGCCCCGGGCAGCGGAGTACATGCCCCAGCTAGCGGGTGGGGGGGGAGCGTGGGGGAAAAGAGAGAAGAGGGGTGGCCAGTGCTTCCTTCAGCCGGGGCATTCGCCATTCGGCCCCTCCTGCCGCGCCGCCTGCAGGTGAATTGAGGGTCAGCGGGGAGGGAAGGACGTGGGCTGCCGGGCTTGCTGCAGACCTGGAACCGGCTAGGGTAGATGGAGCGTGCAGCCTGCTCCCAGCAGGGCGCTCCCCTCCTCCGCGCCACCGCCCCCTACAGGGCGGCCGGAGCGGCGAACCAAAAAAAAAAGGGCGGCCGTGCTACCCTAGGATTGGACGGAATGCCGCCCCTTAGAATCTGCTGCCCCAAGCAAGCACGAGCTTGCTCGGCTGGTGCCTGGAGCCGGCCCTGCCTCTCGAATGGTGGATGAATCTTTAGCGCATCTGGCACGTAAATATCTTGTGACGCCGGCTATAACTGTGCTATGTGAACGCCTGTTCTCACTTTCAGGTGACATTGTAAATAAGAAGCGGGCAGCAGTATCTCCCAAAAATGTAAATAAATTTGTTTGTCTTACTGATTGGCTGAACAAGAAGTAGGACTGAGCGGACTTGAAGGCTCTAAAGTTTTACATTGTTTTGTTTTTGCGTGCAGGGTTTTTTTTGTACATAATTCTACGTTTGTAAGTTCAACTTTCACAATAAAGAGATTGCACTCGAGTACTTGTATTAGGTGAATTGAAATACTATTTCTTTTGTTTCTTTTTTACAGTGCAAGTATTTGTAATAAAAAATAAATATAAAGTGAGCACTGTACACTTTGCATTCTGTGTTGTAACCGAAATCAGTATATTTGAAAATGTAGAAAAATTCCACAAATATTTAAATAAATGTTATTCTATTATTAACAGCGTGATTAATTGCGATTATTTTTTTTAATTGCTTGACAGCTCTAGTTTTATATATTCTCCTGTGAAAACTGCAACTCAATCACTGTAGTGTTGTGTTTAAGGGCCTTCTGGAAAGTAACTAGCTTTTAAACAGAAGTGAAAGCAGGGTTGCCAACTTTCATGATTTTGTCATGAGTGTCATGATAACTATTGTTTTCCTTAAAGCCCCAGTTCTTCAAGTCAAGTGAATATGTGATGATTTCAGTCTTCTTTGTTAAAAAAAAATGAAGTTTCTAGCCCCCATGGCTGTGGAGAAAGCTTCAAAATATGACCCCAGTGCACCCTAAAGGCTCAAAAAGCAGAAGGCAAATAAAAAGAACACCGCTATTATTTTTACATAATCTCATGATTTTAAAGCCAATCTCTTGATTTTTGGTGAGCCTGATTCATGAGTTTTGAACATTTGGGGTTGGCAATACTGTGAAAGTGACTTGAAAGTGTCACCCCAAGGTGGGTGCAGTATAAATTCACAGGGCCTTGCCCTAGTAGGATGTTTCCAAAGGTTAAAAGGTTAACCAAGCTTGGCGAACTACAAAAAAGTGATAGAAAGTAATCTAGATTTTTCTACAATTGTTTAAATTGTTGTATTCAAGAATAAGAATATATATTAAAATTTTAAAGCTAACCAGTGTCCCTTAGGTGACTTGGCACAAGATGTTGGAACATGTTAGTATTAGAGCAGGGGCAGGCAAACTTTCTGGCCTGAGGGCCGCATCGGGTTTCGGAAATTGTATGGAGGGCCAGTTAGGGGAGGCTGTGCCTCCCCAAACAGCCAGGCATGGCCCGGCCCCTGTCCCCTATCCCCCGCCCCCCGCTTCTCGCCCCTAACGGCACCCCCCGGGACTACTGCCCCATCCAACCCCCCTGTTCCCTGATGGGTCCCCCCCCCCGGGACCCCTGCCCTATCCACCACTCCCTGCTCCCTGACCGCCCCCAGAACCCCCACACCTGACTGCCCCCGCCGCCCCATCCAACCCCCACTCCTTCCTTACTGCTCCCTAGGATCCCTGCTCACATTTAACCCCCCCTGTTCCCAGCCCTCTGACCACCCTGACTCCTATCCACAGCCCAAACTCCCCTGCCCTCTATCTACCCCCCCCCCCGGTCCACTTACCGCGCTGCCTGGAGCACCAGTAGCTGGCGGTGCTACAGCTGCACCGCTGGGCTGGAGCCAGCCACGCCACAGCGCAGCACAGAGCACCGGGTCAGGCCGGACTCTACAGCTGCGCTGCCCGGCCACCGGCGCACTGAGGCTGTGGGGGAGGGGGAACATCTGGGGAGGGGCGAGGGGCTAGCCTCCCAGGCCAGGAGTTGAGGGGCCGAGCAGGAGAGTCCCATGGGCCATAGTTTACCCACCTCTGTATTAGAGCCTAGTGGATCTAATAGTTATTTAGTTTTCTTTCTTTATATGGGAATTAGATACAGTGCTGCTGTCAGCTAATTTCTAAATTAATCTGCAAAAGAACTAGAGTTTTCAGGTGCCTAAGTAGCCCCTGGCATCGTACTTAAAGTTGCCCCCCACCCTCAACAAAAAAATCGTAAATGGTGCCCCTGGCCTGCAGCCCCTCACTTCTATCCCAGCCCTGGGGAGCAGTGGGTGGATGCAGGGACTGGGCCCGATGAACTCATGATGCCATTTAACTTTCCATAGGTTGGCTAATGGAAGGAGATGTCTGTTCATCACTGCCTCGCCTGGGTTGAAACAGAGCTGATCAACTGTGTGGCATAGACCATGTACTGCAGGGGTAGTCAATTATTTTTTGTCAAGGTCCAAAATTCTTGGTCAAGGTCCAGACTCTAGAGAAACTAATAAAAATAATAATAGTGATAACAATAAGTAAATAAGATTTTGGGCTCCGTTCAAAAGCGTCTGGTGGTCCAGATGTGGCTTGCAGTCTGTCGATTGGCTACCCCTGCCGTACGGCAAGCAGCGATGGAAGAATCCCCTGTGAGAGCTTTCAGGCCTGGTAGGGCTCTCCTGCTGCTGTGGCACACCATGAGTTCAGGATCAGTGGGTTAACTCAATCTGTGTAAACAAAGGGCAGGAACTCCTCCCCCAGCTCTGGGAGGCCCAGCAGGGAGCCCTGGGGAAAACAGTCCTGAATTGGAGCAGGTCCAGGACGGGCTGTGATCCATGCACAGGGGATGCTATCACCAGGCCCAGCTGGGAAAGAGGAAGCTGCCAACTGGTCCCACCAGGAAGGGGGCAGGCGGCAGCTGTTTCCGGTTGTGGCTGGAACACCTCCAGGCTCTACCCAGCAGCCTCTTGCCCCAGCTGGGTGCTGACCCCCAGAGCACTGGCACATTACCCAGTCTAACTGCAGCAACCTAGCAACAGCGAGAGGTGACCCCCAAGCCTAGAGAGAAGGCCCCCTCCCCCATGCTAGCCCCCACCCTGATCACTGCCCCAGTAATGCCCAACATTCATCATCCAACAAGGATCCTCAGGCACTTCAAAAAGCTGGATCCGTCTCCTCCCCATGTCACAGATGGGGAAACTGAGGCACAGTGTGTGGGGGGGGAGAGGACAGCCAGTTGGGGCAGAGCCTGGGAGAGAACCAGGAGTCCTATCTCCCATGGCTGCAGTCTGCTAGGCCCATGCTCCCAGCTCCAGCACAAGCTAGGATTTTTGCCTCCATCCATTGCTGGGTGGGAGGGGGAATGTGGGTGTCTGATCAGCATGTTACAATCTTGAGGAACCCAAGAAACTGCTGGAGCCACCACGAGAATATAGTATTCTACAGTATTGCAACTTTTTTTAATGTGAGGGGCCCCCGAAATTGCTTTGCCCCAGGGTCCCTGCATCCTCTGGGCGGCTCTGAGGAAAGGGTTCAGGGTACAGCCAAACTGGGCTTCGGGGTGAGTTCACTGATTGCCTGTCCATGCTCTGGGCAGGTCACACACTGAGCTGTGATCCTTGGGGATTGGGAGTCACAGCTCCTGTCCCTGCCTCGGCCCTTGCAGCAGGATCTATAGCCAGAGGAGCCTGCCTCCGGGCTGTGCACTGGGTGTGGCTCGCAGGAGATATGAGCCCAAGGGGTGAGCCCTCCTGGAAGCAGCCAGTATCCTGAGGTTTCCACCAGCTGGGACCAAAATCTCGGAGAGCAACTCAGTGGGTTTGAGCCTGAACCTTCGCCCTGCATTGGCCTTGAATTCTCAACTGAACCCCAATCTGAATCCCCCTCCCTTCCCAGGCACCTCAGGAATGAACCCTCAGAGCTGCCCCGAAGGAGCTGTTAGCCCATGTGAGAGTGAAAGAAATCAACTTCCCCTAAGTCCTAGAACATGTCTGGCAGCACTGGGACTCCTGATCACCTCTTCCTGGTCTAACCGTTAGACCCCACTCTCCTCGCTGGGCCAGGAGTAGAACCCAGGCATCCTGGCTCCCACGCCCCCTGTTCTAACCACTAGACCCCACTCTCCTCCCTAGGCCAGGATTAGAACCCAGGCATCCTGGCTCCCATGCCATCTGCTCTAACCATTAGACCCCACTCTCCTCCATGGACCAGGAATGAAGGCATGCTGGCACCCAGCCCCCTGCTCTACTCACTGAAGAACCATCCTTTCCCAATCAAGTCAAAGGTAAGACTGATGCAAACTCAGCCTCCCCCGCCCCGCAGGTCGACCACACCCACCTTCTTGATGTTGTACATGCGGATAAGGACGCCCTTCCCCCTGTCATTGAGGATCGTCAGCTTCTCCGCGAACTTGTGCTGATAGATGGAGGGCAGAGACATCTCTCCAGGTGAGATCTCGCCCCCCCTCCGCACCCAATTACCCGCTGGAGGGAGAAGGCCAGGCCTCCCAACGGCTACACACCCGACAGGCACCAAGTCACCAAAATGGCACGTCTGCGCGAGGGGATATGGGGCTGCGTTGCTGCCGCTCCTTCAACTGGTGCTTCCTCTTTGACTGCGGGGGGGGGGAGGGGAGGGAGGAAGACGGCAGCGATCCCACCATCTGATTGGTCCAGGCACTCGAAGCCACCGCAGAGCTTCACTCCACACCGACACTTCCCCAAGCGCTGACAGCAGCTTCCCCTTTTGGGCCGTGGCTTCCTGGGCTGGGCTCAAGGGCGGGGCCTCAGCAGGGCCTCAGTGAATTGTGGCAACCCCATCACACAGAGCAACAGTCTGCTCTGCTCTTGCCAAACCCCGGCTGTGTGACGTCCCCTGAACATTCGCCGTCAGCCCTTGGCCGAGCGGGGCCTGAGCCTCAATGCCCCCTGCCATTCATACCAGTGCAAAACAAGTGAAAACACCAACACCCTGATCCAGGGGCAATAGATACTGCCTAGAAGTGGGGGGGCATGAGGCCCCGCCCCCTTTGTGGCCCCACTCATTCTCTTTCCCAAAGCCCTGCCCCCCGCCAAGCCAGAATCCAGAGCCGGGCTGGTCCAAGAAGCCCAGACCCCTCCACCTGCCTGAGAGCAGCCCCCAGCCTGTGTCCCCACCCCCTGGGCCCCATACCCAGGGCAAGTGAAGGGTCCACGGCTCCCCACAGTTGCCCAGGCTCCCTGGGCTGGGCTCTGCTTCTGACCTGGCTGGGAGGCGGTGCCTTGGCGGGAAGAGGAGGGGCAGAGGGCCAGGCCCCTGGTGAAAAGTGGACAGGACAGGCCTCTTGGTCGTTCACCCCGCCCCCCATTCTGGTGCCCCTGCCCTGATCTGGCTATGCATGACACCCATGTGGCCTGGGCCTGGCCCTGGATGATGGCTTGAAGTACAAGGCCACAGAGAACCAGGGCCATGAGCAGCTGATACAGGACTCGATTAATAACGAACTAAAGGAGGGTTATGTAATTAATGCAAATCAGCATGGGTTTATGGAAAACAGATCCTGTCAAAGTAACTTGATAGCTTTTTTGATGAGATTACAAGGTTGGTTGATTAAGGTAATAGTGTTGCTGTAACAGACTTACACTTCTGAAAGACATTTGACTTGATGCCCATGACATTTTGATCAAAAAGTAGAACAATATAAAAGCAACATGGCACACATTAAATAATGGTCAATAACGGTAAGTAAATTATAACAATGATGAATAATAAAATAATAATAGTGGTAAATAATGAAAAGGACAGGTCACTGCTATAGAGCGATCTAGATCTTTTGGTGACCGGCGCAAACAAACAATATGAGTTTTAATGCAACTAAATGTAAATGTATACATCTGGGAACAAAGAATGTCGGCCACACTTACACAATGGGGGACTCTATCCTGGGAAGCAGGGACTCTGAAAAAAGATGTGGGGTCAAGGTGGATAATCAGGTGAACATGAGTTACATGAGCTCCCCGTGTGACTCTGTGGCCAAAAGAGCTAATGTGATCGTGGGATGCATAAACAGGGGGATCTCATGTAGGAGGAGAGGTTATTGTAGCTCTCTATTTGTCTCTACTGTGATCACAGCTGAAATACCATGCTGAGTCTGGTGTCCACAATTCAAGAAGGATGTTGATAAATTGAAAGGTTCAGAGAAGAGCCACAAGAATGATTAAAGGATTGGAAAACCTGCCTTATAACGATAGACTACAGGAGCTCAATCTATTTAGCTTAATAAAAAGACGGTTAAGGGGTGACTTGATCACAGTCTATATGCATCTACATAGAAAACAAATATTTAATAATGATTTCGTCAATCTAGCAGAGAAAGGTCTGACACGATCCAGTGGCTGGAAAGTGAAACTAGACAAATTCAGACTGGAAATAAGGTGTACATTTTTAACGGTGAGAGTAATTAATCATAGTAACAATTTACCAAGAGGCGTGGTAAATTCTTCGTCACTGACAATTTTTAAATCAAGATAAGATGTTTTTCTGCTAGTTCTGTTGTAGGTATTTTGTGCTATGCAGGAGGTCAGATGAGGTAGATGATCACAATGTTCCCTTCTAGCCTTAGAATCTAAAAGTTCAAAACCCAAACTCAGATTCAATTGTTGCCCCACAGTCTTCCAATGGGCCAAACCAAACCCCCAGCTCCAAATACCCCAGGGCCTGGGATGCTTCATAATCCATGCAGCATGAACCCAGTTCGACCCACGTCACCTCTTGAGCCACTAGAGGGACGTAAGATGTTTCCTCTGGAGCCAGAACATTGAGGTGTCAGATCCAACCTGGCCTGTGCTGTGCTAAGAGCACCCAGAACCAGCAGGCCGGGCCTAGGCTGGATCGGCATGGACAACCCTGCTCGTGGTGATTCTGTGAGCGTCTCTCTGGCCTGTCTGCAGGAGGGCAGATTGGATGATGTGAGCAGCCTTGACATCTCTGAGCAGCTCCGGGCACAGGAGTGGAGCTGCTGGGGGGCAGTATAAGGGGTCACTACAGTCACTGCCTCTGTGGGTACTGGCTTCCAAATGGGATGTGTTCACGATTCTCCCACTAGGAGCTTTTAGAAACCCCTTGGCATGATTTGCAAGGCTGGAGGTTTTAACACAGGCAGCAGTTTTGCCAAGTGTGTGAGAGAATGTGCATGTGCACGCAGGCCGAGTTCAGCGAGACATTGATTTCTTCGGTGGCAAACCGAAAAATCCGAAAAAATATTTTTGGTTCATTTCAAAACAACTTTTTTTTGCTTTTCTTATCAAAATGGAGAACTGACAACACTGAATGAAATATTTTGACATTTTCCATTATTTTTCCCAACCAAAACTATTTGCAAATTCAGGCTGAGTTTGCCAAATAGTTTTGGTGCTGTCCCCAAAAATGCATTTTTCTGTGAATTTACTCTTTGAGACAAAATATTTGCCCAGCTCAGTGTGCAGAGCCCAGCACAGTATGGCCTCTAAACAAGACAACTGATAAAGCACAAGGCATCCTGCTCTTCTACTGGATCTGAGCCCATGGCAGCTCCAAACTATGGACTAGGGCGCCTTGTGGCGCTGAGGCAGCTGTTTCAATGGCCCATTTTCCCCAAACCTGTGAAAGCCGAGTTTCCCCAGGGGATCACAGACCCAAACATGACAGCTCTGCCATGTAGCACTAAGAGCCAACTCACAAGGAGCTGCTCCACAGGGAAAACAGTGCAATCTCGACAGGTTTCAGAGTGGTAGCCATGTTAGTCTGTATCAGCAAAAACAACAAGGAGTCCGGTGGCACCTTTGAGACTAACAGATTTATTTGGACATAAGATTCTAGCCCACGAAAGCTTATGCCCAAATAAATTTGTTAGTCTCTAAGGTGCCACAAGGATTCCTCGTTGTTAGTGCAATCTTGGTAATCAAAGCTTCCCACTCCCTTCTCCCATGCTTTGACCAGCACTGAAATAGTTAACGGTGCTGACATTCAAAGTCTCAGCACTGGCCTTTGGGTGACCCCACAATGAGATGATGGGGCAGTTCACACCTTTCCCAGCTATGGCTTCAGGCGTTGCAGAGTCAGAGGCCCCTGTCAGGACAGCTCCCTCTCAGTCACCCAAACTCAGGCAGCCGGTGCTGCATCTCTTGAGTCATCTTTTGACAATTTCCTCTGCAACCATAACAGCCAGAGACGGGTCTTTTTAAATGACAGCAGAGATTCTAGGGAACAATTGTGACACCTCCCGGCGCCCTCTAGCTCCTGCTTTGCCCCCCAGCAAGGGGCGCTCCCGCACTTTGGGAAACCTGGAACCCTTCCAAATGAAGGATGGTAGACAAGGGTCCATCCACTACACTACAGATACAATGGATCCAGGGAACCCAGGGGCAAGATGTTTCCAGTCTGTGGGATGGATGGGAGAGCTGCCCGTGAGCTGGCTAAAGAGGGAAACTCTCCCAGGAACAAATGCTTCCGGGGGAACTGACTGGCCTCGTGGAGGGTTATGGCCTCTTGTGCAGGTTCTGAGGCCTACCTCACTGCCTCAAGAGCACCCCCTCTGCTAGGACAACAGCCTGTGGATGAGGCCTAATCAGGTTAGAACACCAAGCTCTATCTAGCCTGGGATCTTAACCTGCTCCTAACAGACAGCTCCCTCTCATAATGTGAGCCGCAGAAAGTCATTGCTTTGAGGGTGGGGATCAGTCTAATTCCTAGTGGCCCTGTTGCGGATCCACAGGGTCTATGGCCGGCCTGTAACCTGTCCTTTAGGAGTGACCCTGGTAGTTCCACAGGGCCAAGCCCATGGCTTCCACAACTCGAGAACTCAATCCTTGTCTCTTTCCTTGGCTCCCCACAGAGAAAACAGCCAAGCCAGACCCCTGCCGGAGGCTTGTACTAACATTGTCCGCTTCAGGGCACAGCACCCTCAGGGAGAATTTGAAGCACCACCAGCAGCCTTTCAAAACAGAGCAAGGTTTTTTAGTGAACTGAAACCCAGCATGGGAAGTCCTTAGGTCAGCAGAGAGAAATAAAGTTAAAGACAGAGTCCATCTGGCCAAGCCAGAGCAATCCACCAGCCAAGTGCTCAGGATGCCAGTTCTGATTCTGGCTCTCTATCTCATTCAGTTCAATCCAGGTGAGAGCAAGCCAGCCTCTTCCAAAAGCCAGCTCGATTCCCTTCCTCCACCTCTTAGTGGAGTTAGTCCTTTGTCTTCAGGCAGAGCCAGGCAGCTTCTCACACTGTAGTGTCAATTGTTCAGTACTTGGGGCTTCTATTGTCTTTTCAGATTCTCTGTTGTTATGGATGGGTTCCCACCAGTTCTTTAAGGACCCATCCTCCCACCCCAGACAGTGACTTAACTCTTTTGCATCCACTGGGTAGCAACGCAAAGTACAGAGGGAAACTACAGTACAGGTAGGAGTCACAAAAATATTACAAGCAACAAAGAGTCTTGTGGCACCTTATAGACTAACAGATGTATTGAAGCATAAGCTTTCGTGGGTGAATACCCACTTCGTCAGACGCATGTAATGGAAATTTCCAGAGGCGGGTATAAATATGCAGGCAAGAATCAGTCTGGAGATAACGAGGTTAGTTCAATCAGGGAGGGTGAGGCCCTCTTCTAGCAGTTGAGGTGTGAACACCAAGGGAGGAGAAACTGCTTTTGTAGTTGGCTAGCCATTCACAGTCTTTGTTTAATCCTGAGCTGATGGTGTCAAATTTGCAAATGAACTGAAGCTCAGCAGTTTCTCTTTGAAGTCTGGTCCTGAAGTTTTTTTTGCTGTGGTGGAATTCTTCCAGCATCTCTTTCCCATGGGTCCAGATGATGAAGATGTCATCAATGTACCATAGGTAGAGAAGGGGCGTGAGTAGACGAGAGCTGAGGAAGCGTTGTTCCAGGTCAGCCATAAAAATGTTGGCATATTGTGGGGCCATGCGGGTGCCCATAGCGGTGCCACTGGTCTGGAGGTATATATTGTCACCAAATTTGAAATAATTGTGTGTGAGGATTGTGACAGTGTACCCCATAAGGCTTTATGGGGGGGTGCTTATAAATGTATGTATGACATAACTGAAATATGTTTTGTGCTGCCTGCGCCATGTAATATATCTCCGTAAAAGTTATGGTCTACTATATCTATTCATCCTATTTGTACATCTAGATCATTTTCTACTTGAGGTTAAGAATATGGGCTGTATGCTGACTTGATTACTAAGTAAGCTTTGTGAGGCATTTAGTCAGCTTCTTTAGGAAGGAATTCGCCAGGTTAAGTACCTGATCAGGAAACACTTGGGGAACAATGCATCTTGGAATGCTCCAATCCACATAAGAAGTCATCCTGGAGACATGCAAGATACCATGCGGACAATGGCTTCGGCCTGTAAAGGCTGAGTCATGCAGGGACATGTGACTTGCCCAGGTGACTCCAGAACTCCATCTTGGAGCTGGACTTTGCATAGGAGGGAGGAGGGGGGTCTCCACCCACAAGAGAGAGTCCATTTAAACCTGTGAGAGACCCCTCCAGAGGGTCTTCGGCTGGCTAAAGAAGGAGCCTCTCCACCCCCCCAGGATACTTGAGGGAAACTGAAACAAAGGACAGTAACTACAGGGGGTGTGAGTGATTGCTGGACCCAGACTAAAAGGAGATTAGCCTGTAAAAGGGAGCATTCTGGAACTGGTGAGGAACTTATCTGTATCTAGTTTGATTAGACATAGTTTTGCGCATTTTATTTTATTTTGCTTGGTGACTTACTTTGTTTTGTCTGTTACTACTTGGAACCACTTAAATCCTATTTTCTGTATTTAATAAAATTACTTTTTATTTAGTAATTTACTCAGAGTATATATTAATACCTGGGGGAGCAAACAACTGTGCATATCTCTCTATCAGTGTTATAGAGGGTGAACAATTTATGAGTTTGCCCTGCATAAGCTTTATGCAGGGTAAAACGGATTTATCTGGGTTTAGACCCCATTGGGAGTGGGCATCTGAGTGCTAGAGACAAACACACTTCTGTAAGCTGTTTTCAGATAATCTTGCAGCTTTGGGACAAGTGATCCAGACCCTGGGTCTGTGTTGCAGCAGACTGGAGTGTCTGGCTCAACAAGACAGGGTGCTGGAGTCCTGAGCTGGCAGGGAAAACAGGAGCAGGGGTAGTCTTTGCACATCGGGTGGCAGCTCCCAAGGGGGTTTCTGTGATCCAACCCATCACAAGGATAAAGTCACAGAGCTCAGCAACCAGTTGTGCTGTGTCATCATCAGGGTTACTGTTCCTGACAGCTTGTATTCCATCTGTTTGTGGGATGTTTGTGTAGAGAGCCTCCACATCCATGGTGGCTAGGATGGTGTTTTCTGGATGATCACCAATACATGTAGTTTTCTCAGGAAATCAGTGGTGTCACAGAAGTAGCTGGGAGTGCTGGTGGTGTAAGATCTGAGAGTCCACATATCCGGATAGTCCTTCAGTGAGAGTGCCATCAGAATATCTGCACTTTCCCACGGGCCCTAACTGGCTGCCTGGCTGGCAGTGCCAGGAAAGAGGTGAGGACCGAGCTGAGCTGTTTGCGGGGCAGTGCGAGAATCTTCCATTGCCATTTGCGTGTTGGGAGATAAGGAGATGAATGAGCCTTCAGCACTGATTCTCTAGCACCTCCCACCATCAAGACCACCACACACAGTGGCTTACTGGCCAGTTGATCATGATGTACATCACAAGAACACCTACGAGCCCAACTGAGATTAGGGCCCTGTCATGCCAGGCGCTGCACAGACACAGAGCAAGAGACGTCCCTGCTCCAGGGGCTTCACAGTCTGAATGGACAGGACAGACACAGGGTGGGTGGGGAAACAGAGGGCAAGCAACTTGCCTAAGTCACACAGCAGGCCAGGGAATAGAAGCCAGGTCTGAGAGATAAGGTAGGAATTTGCCCTCACCTGTGCTAAATAAGTGGCCTATAAAAGGAGCTGAACGCTGCTTAATGAGCAGAGCAGCAGTGGCTGGGCTGGCAGGACAGACACAACTTCCAGAGAAGGATGTTCTGCGAAGTGGTGAGTACAGGCAAGACTCCGTGGGTAGAGTTATGGTAGAGTAAAATCAGAGTTTGGTGCTTAAAATTAGCCTGAAAGACACTTAAAGAGATTGTGTCTCTGGGATTCCCTAGTCAGGTATCTGGTTTCTAGCTCCAATGCTGGTCTCTCTTTACTCAGAGGGTTAGGGGCTGGGAGGGGAAGTAGCTGCTGTGGAAACCTCTTCCTGAGAAAACTGGAGGTGGGAGTTGGAAAAAAACTAAAGGCAGACCAAGTTTCTGAACTGAGAAGCATTGTAGCTTGAGTTGAGATCCTGGGAAGGGGGGTAGAGAGCTAGCAAAGGCTCTTATAAAATATTCAGTAGGAGGCTTTCTAGCCCCCTTAGCCTGTTGAAGCTGTGATAACAGCAATACCTAGCTTTTCTACTGAGCCAAAACACTATGCATCTCAAAGTGCTTGGCAACAGCAGCACAATGCTGTCCCCATTTCCTTGCTGTAATGCTGCAGTATGTGTGCTGAGCTTCTTAGCTCTATGAGCCAGTTCCTTGTGCCGACCCTGTAAGGCAGGAGTTCATAGCATGTCAGGGTTGGAAGGGACCTTAGGAGGTCATCTAGTCCAACCCCCTGCTCAAAGTAGGACCAACCCCAACTAAATCATCCCAGCCAGGGCTTTGTCAAGCCAAGCCTTAAAGATTCCTCCACCTCCCTAGGTAACCCATTCTAGTAGTGCTTCACCACCCTCCTAGAAAATAGTTTTTCCTAATATCCAACCTAGACCTCCCCCACTGCAACTTGAGACCGTTGCTCCTTGTTCTGTCATCTGCTACCACTGAGAACAGTCTAGCTTGATCCTCTTTGGAATCCTCCCTTCAGGTAGTTGAAGGCTGCTATCAAATCCCCCTCACTCTTCTCTTCTGCAGATTAAATAAGCCCAGTTCCCTTAGCCTCTCCTCATAAATCATGTACCCCAGCCCCCTAATCATTTTTGTTGCCCTCAGCTGGACTCTCTCCAATTTGTTCACATGCTTTGTGTAGTGGGGGGGCCCAAAACAGGATGCAGTACTCCAGATGTGGCCTCACCAGTTCTCAACCTTTTCCCTGCTGTTTTTCTACATATAAAAGCCAGGACCAGTATTAGGGCTTAGCAAGCAGGCAACTGCCCAGGGCCCCATGCCACAGGGGGTCCCATGAAGCTAAGTTGCTCAGGCTTCAGCTTTAGCCCTGGTTGGTGGGGCTTGGAGCCCCTGGCTTCAGCCCCATGCAGTGGAGCTTTGGCTTTCTGGGTGCTGGCAAGCCTAATGCTGCCCCTGCTTGGTGGTCCCCCCCCCGAAACCTGCTGGTGGCCCCCCAAAGAGTCTGTTCCCCTGGTTGAGAACCACTGCTGTAAGGCACTGGGGATCTGATTGGCCTTGCCTGGCCCCTTGTGCCATTGCAGGCAGGCAGTGAGGTGAAGTGGCTGTGAAATGCCACTAGCCCAGGATGGGCATTGATGGGCATAGCTATAATGGTATAACACTAGACTAGTCCTGCCAGTCAGCTTCCCAGTGTAGCCAAGCAACACTGCTCAAATGGAGCAAAGTTCTCTTGGTGCTTTGCATACACATCAGGGCTGAGCCCCACCCTGTGTCTCTGAAGAATACTCAGGAGTCCTTACCATGCAGAAAGCAGCACTTAGCACTCTATAAACACTCTCCACTTGGAGACAGACTGGAGACTGAGGCGTGGCCTACACTTAAAACAGCAGTGAAAGTGTTTGAGGAGGTGGCTTTCCTGCAGTGACAGGAGGAGCCCTTCACACAGTGTAGGCTGTTTCTGAGGCCTTGGCTACACTCGCGGATTCACAGCGCTGTGAAGCGCGAGTGTAGTCGCGCCGTCAGCGCTGTGAGAGCTTTCTCGCAGCGCTGCAAGTACTCCACCTCTCCGAGGGGAATAGCTTGCAGCGCTGCACGCTCGCTCGCAGCGCTGCAAGCTGACGCTGATTACACTGGCGCTTCACAGTGCTGCACTCGCTGCGCTCGGGGGGGGTGTTTTTTCACACCCCTGAGCGCAGCAAGTGCAGCGCTGTGAATTGCGAGTGTAGCCAAGGCCTTAGTTATGAAGTTACGCCAGCATAATTACAGCACTGTAGCTATGCTACTATGGACCAGTGCTTCTCAACCTATTGTGAGCTGCATATGCAGCCCACAATGTGTTATGTGGGCCACGTCCAATACTACCTGTATGGCCCTGAGGATGTCATATGGGCTGCAGCATTCTGTGCTGATTGGGCTGCAGGTTGAGAGAGACTGCTATAGACCTTGTAGTGTAGATAAGCACTCACGCTTCAACAGCTGTCTAAATCCCCAGCCAGGTGCCAGCTGAAGTGTCAATATCTCTTGGTGATAACCATGCTCCCAGCCTTGCCCACCTGCTGGTGTGTCTGGGACGGCTCTTTGCCAGCTCCTGCACCGTCCCCATGGCGGGTGGGCAATACTACCAAGGCCTGTGGCTCTTGCCTTGAATCTATGGAGCCTGGTGTCTAGCTAACACCCCAGCTCCTGGAGATGTGACACTGGGAGGATGCTGCTGGTCTTCAGTTACCTAAGGCCTAGCCTTGCTGTAAGGGCGCAGCTGGCCCCTCACTGGGGTTCCTGGGTTGGCCTCTCCCAGTACCCAAGGGAAGGGCCAATGAGAAATCAAGATCCTGAGACTGACAGTCCTCAAGACCAATAGGGAGAGGCCAATGCTCTAGGTCAGCCTGATTAACAGGGCAGGTGGGCCAATGAGGGAGTCAAGCTTGGGGTCCTGTCCTCTGTGAGCTGGAGCTGCCTGAGCCAGCGCAGGGCAGAGCTAAGGGGAGAGCAGTGGGCAGAGCTGGGCCAGAGGCAACGCAGGAGGAGCTGCAGATGCCGGCTGTGCCACCAGTAACACCAAAGCGGCTGGGGAAAGCGAGGGGGCAGCAGGCCCAGCACAGGGAAACACACACACACACACACACACACCCCCCCCAGGCGCGAAGCCTCGCAGGCCGGACTTGGAGGTGGGTCGTGACCAGTAGTGAGCTGGAGCCGGTTTGCGCGAACCGGTTGTTAAATTTAGAAGCCGGTTTAGAACCGGTTGGTAAAAGGGTGGGCAAACTTGGGCCCGCGGGACCATCCTGTCCAGCCTGCCTGAGCTCCCAGCTGGGGAGGCTCCCCCCCCGCCTCACAGAGCCCAGTGCCAGCACTCTGGACTGCTCCTGGGCAGTTCCTGCTGCATGGTAAGGGGGTAGGGCTGTGAGCTCCAGCGAGCCGCGCAGCATCCATACACACTGCCCTGAGCAGCATGGTAAGGGGGCTGGGCCGGGGCCAGGAGGAGGGGCTGGATAAGGGCAGGGAGTGGTTGGAGAGGGCGGAGGTTCTGGGGGTGGTGATCAGGGAATGGGGAACAGGGGGGTTGGGTAGGCGTGGGAGTTCTGGGGGTCTGTCGGGGGGGGGGGGGTGGATGGAGTCAGGGGAATCATGGGACAGGGAGTGGGGCAAGTTGGGTAGGGGGTGGGGCCCTGGGGGGCAGGTAGGGTGGGGTTTCTTGGACTTGTACTCTTCGGGTGGCACTTAATAACCGGTTCCCTACCGGGTCTTTGGCAGCACTTCAGCGGCGGGTCCTTCACTCACTCTGGGTTTTCAAAGTGCTGCCAAAGACCCGGTAGGGAACTGGTTATTAACATTCTGGCAGCTCATCACTGGTCATGATCCCAATGGGGGGCAATGCTGGGGAGCAAGGTCCTGCCCCCTAGAGCCTGAGGGTGCATGGCCACCACCAGAGCAAGTGTCTACCCGCAGTGTCATTGCAGTGCAGTGAGGGCCTGGTGAGGAGGCCTGGGATGGGCGAGGAACAGGCTGTGAACTTCCCTGAAGCCACAGAGATGGCTGGTTGTGGTGTCCCTGTGCCACAGGGTGGGGTCCTTGTGTCTTCGTCTTTCCATTTCTGCATTCTATTATTGTTCCTTGCTGTGTAATAAATCCTATTCAGTTTGAACCAGGGAAGTGGCTGGTGTGGAGAGAGCGCCCCGGAGGAGGGGCACCCTGGCCTAAAAGACCATGACAAGACTAGGGGTGAAGCCTCCCAGGGATCTTAGGGCCCAGCTCTGTCAGGGTTACGAGGACTCTGTTGCATGGGAGAGCAGAAAGGGAGGCCTTCAGGTCAGGCGGGCATCTGGGTAAAGGGAGTGGGAGTGAGGACTCAGATCCATTTGCTGTCTGATTCCACTGGGGTAGTGCAGCAGCCAGGAAAGTTCCCCACATTTCCCTGCTTGCATTGTGGTTGCAGATGAAATCTGAAAACATGATCCTTAAAGTCTCTGATCCTATCATTTATTACTCTTTAAAATCTCATGGTCTCTGAGTGCTTGGAGGAGGCCGTTACCAGGTGTGATCTCACTGAACTTACCCTCAAGGCCCTGATCCCATCCACATTAAAGTCTATCTTAAAGACCCAGTTTTCCCCTGCAGTTTTCCTCAAGTGTGTATGTGTGTGTGTGTGTGTCCTTCCCTGTATCACCTGAGACTGTCCTAGTGTCAGGAAAGTTTCCACTGACAACGGGTGCTACTTTAACCCTGATAACACCCCACCCCCCATTTCTTGCCTGTTTCTAACTGGAGGACTAACCGTTCCCTGCTTCCATGTGCTGCCAACTGCAACCCTAAGAGCTTACTGGCAAGCCACAGCCATGCCATGCCTGAGGTCATCACTTGTACCCTCTGGCCAAATTTCTAACACTGGGAACAGAAACAGCCCAAGCGCCACATAAACAGTGCTGGGGCTCCCCTTTGCTCTCTGCTGGGATCAGCTGTGTGTGGAAGGGGAGAACTGGGCCTTCAAGATGGGGGTGCTAGATGCTGAAGGCATCACCCCCTGGCAGTCTACCCCTCCTCCTGGCCTCACTATCTGTGTATCGTGTGCCTTCTGTTGTGCAGGTGTGATGGATCCTGAGCGGCTCATCCCATGCCCCTATGACAAAAACCACCAGATCCGAGCCTCCAGGTTCCCCTACCACTTGGTCAAATGCGGAGAGGTAAGAAGAGCAAGCAGTGGGACAGTCTGAGGTGCCCAGAGAGGAGATGGCCACCTCTCTCTGTTCCCTGCAAACTATTTTCCTCTGCCTCCAGTGCAAACACAAAATGGAAAATGACTGCCTAGGAAGGAGTACTGCAGAAAAGGATCTGGGGGTTATAGTGGATCACAGACTAAATATGAGTCACAATATTTGGTGTTTTTTGCAATAGTATTACATTATTCTGGGATGTAATGGCAGGAGTGTTGTAAGCAAGACAAAAGAAGTAATTCTTCACCTGTACTCAACACTAATAAGGCCTGAGCTGGAGTATTGTCCCGTTCTAGGCCTTGCACTCCAAGAAAGATGTAGACAAATGGGAGACAGTCCAGAGGAGAACAACAAAAGTGACTAAAGGTCTAAAAAATATAACCTACAAGGAATGACTGAAAAAACTGGGTTTGTTTAGTGTAGAGGAAGGCGGGGGGGGGGGGGGGGGAGGGAGGGAGCAGGGGGGAAGGCAATAGGTCTTGAAGTAGGTAATAGTTGCTATGAAGAGCAGAGTGATAAATTGTTCTCCTTTATCCACTGACAACAGAACAAGAAATCATGGGTTTATATTGCAGCAAGGGAGATTTAGGGATAATCTAGGGAGACTTTTAAGATCTAGCCCATCCCAAGTGTTTATAACACTCGGTCCTGACTCTGTGCAGGGGATGGACTAGATCTACATTTATGTGAAACTCACACTTAGGCTTATTTTCACTGCCCATTTAACTTGGGTGTTGCCCCTACCCTGGCTCTTGTCCATCCACACAAACCCTCTGGCCCATGTGTGGTGGTGCTTAGCCCATGCTTGAGTAGGCGAGCGTCTGATTGCCTCTCTTGGTAATCTGCACTGAAGATCCAGACTTAACCTGATAGTCCTCTAATACTATCCCACAATTCACTGGGGGGAACATAGAGCAGCCCAACTGAGAGCCAGCAGCTACACCTCCTCCCTCTCCTCTGTGCCCCCTCCCCCCTGGAGTCTGAGAGCCTTGCATAAGTAAGTGTGGCCCCAGCAACTTGGGCAGGGCTCTGGTCTGGCTGTTCACCTGAGCTAGGCCAGCCCAAATGCTGATCACCTGAGTTACGTCTTCACTGCAGAGTTAACCCTTGGAGATACCCAGGCTTCAAAAGCTCCTGAACTTCAGGGCAGCTTGGATCCAAGTCTGCCCTGTGTCACTGAGGGGCCCTGGTGTTCAGCCCAAGTCTAGGAAGAGCTAAGGTAGCCTGAAGACAGTCCCCCTCTTCTGCTCCCCACCTCCTCCTGGGCTGGAGCAACCAAGAATCAAATCCAAGAAATTCAGCATTGCTGCAGATGCACCAGGTTTCCTGCACATATCTGTATGTCTACGCAGCAGCTAGGGGAGAGTCTCATGGCCCAGGTAGATGGGCTTACAGTAGTGGGGCTTGAGCTAATACAGTTAAAAATAGCAATGTGGATGGTGTGGCTTGGGCTCTTAAGCCCACTTCACTCTGGAGGTTTGAGAGCCCAAGCACCAGTCCATGCTGTAATGTGGTGTGTACTATTTTTAGTGTGCTACTTCAAGCACCACTAGCTCAAGTCTCTGTCCAGTCTGGAGGCTTGCTCCCAGCTGCAGTGTGTGGACCTACTGAGTGGTGCTCTCTCATTACACACTCGACAAGTCAATGATTTGTTTCCAGCTTGCCAGTCTTCTGGCTCTGATGCATCCCTAGAGATCCTCTCAGCTCCCTCACCCTACAAGCAGCTGTGGAAGCAGTGAGCAGAACCCATGACAGTACCTCCCTGCTGTCTCTGCATAGTGGCATCTTGTGGCTTCTCTTCCAGAATAACAAGCAAAGAGCCAAAGAGCTGGCCACGTGCCCCTACAATGCTCGCCACAAAGTCCCAAAGCGAGAGCTCCAGCTGCACATCTCCACCTGCACAGACAACAGGGCGCCAGAGCTGTTCAGTGGTAAGCTTGGGGGAGTAGAGGGAGCCGGCGGTAGCACACCTGCTTTAATACATGCCTGCTCCTGCTGACTGACTTGACCTGTCCCAGCCTAGGGAGACTGCAAGGGAGTCTGTTCTAGGGCATTTTGCTCCGGACACCAACGCAAGCCCCGAGCAATCTGTAGTTCATGTGTGCATCCCCTGCACTCATCACAACTACTGTAGGTGCACTTGGTCTGAGCAAGGCTGAGTGCTGTCGCCCAGCACATCCCTCTGTACCAGCAGATGCTGGCTTAGCTGCACTGGTATAAATTGTGAACATGCAGAGTTTGCTCTAGTGGCTGACATCCCAGCATAGAACAGGCTGGGCTTGTGCTGCTCTTCCTTCATTGACAGATTCTGCAGGAGTTGGCTAGAAATCCCTTTCCTTCCCCAATGCCCATAGCCTGCAGGAGATGAACAGCTGGCTCAGGAAGTAGCCTCATGGCTAGCTGGGGGGTGTGCTCACTGCCTGGCACAACAGGGGGCAGGTCACCTGGCATCACTGAAGAGTCCTGGTCTCTACCCTCTGCTCATTTGGGGCGGGAGCTCTCCTAACATCTCCTGGGGGAGGGGGGCTGGCCTGCAAACCTGCATCCAGAGAGCAGAGCACTTGGGGCCAGCATTTCTGAAGTGCCCAACACCAGGCTTGGGGTGTTGGGCCCTGCTGAATGGCTAACTAGGTGCTGAGGAGAGCCAGTGGGGAACTTCAGTGTTTTCTGACACAAATGCTTCATTGATCTCCATGAACACCTCATGGGAAAGGGTTCTTTGGGCTTTGACACACACTGCAACTTGGAAAATCTTAATCCCATTCTTTGACTCTTGAAATAAGAAAATCCAGTTTTCTGGTTCAAAATGACAGTTTGAAACTAATTGTAGTTAATCAAAATAGTCAAAAACAAAACACTTTCACTTGAACCAAATTGGCGGAGGGGGCTAGCTGATAAACTTGGTGGGGTTTTTGTGTGGTGGCTTTTACTTTTTGTCCTGCTTTTGGATAGGAAACTCACATTTCCTTGGTTTTCCTGTCTCGGCTGTAATGAGAACTCTGGAAATCAGTGTGTGTACTGAGCCCTATAGGGCCGATGGCATCAGCTCTGCGTGAGCCCTGTTTATACCCTGTTTCCCCGAAAATAAGACATCCTCCGAAAATAAGGCCTACTTACAGTTTTGCCTCTCGTTGTAATATAAGGCATCCCCCCGATAATAAGACCTCCCCGATAATAAGGCATCCACCGATAATAAGGCATTTTTCATTTCTGAAAAATAAGACATCCCCTGAAAATAAGACCTAGCGCATCTTTGGGAGCAAAAATTAATATAAGACACTGTCTTATTTTCGGGGAAACAGGGTAGCAGTGGAACCATATCGGGCCCCATTGTGTAATGTCAGGGTGATTGTGGAGAGTTCTCTGGTCTTCCCAACTAGGGTTGTAGGAGCCAACACTTCTCAGCTTGTCAAGCTGTTTGGCTTTTAAAGGCTTCTCCATTCTGTGCATGGCAGGAACTTGAGGGTGGATGAGCTTGTGCTCTGGGGAACAAAGGCTGTCTAGCTGGCTGGAGTGAGCTGGGGCCAGCGCAGGAGAGCAGAGACCCTGGACACACTTCAGTCTGACCTGAGCCTGGCTCTGAGGAGAATTCAGAGAATTTTCCCCAACTAAGGATCATCTCCAGTTAAATGTGGCCTTTGACCCCCTGTAATGCTGGGCCTGTGGCTAACAGAACTGAGCCATGATCCACTTAGACAATCATGTTTCACTCCTAGATCAGCTACCCTGCTTCTCCTCTTCCTTCCAAGTCCTGTAATGTGTCTCCTCTGCTTGCAGGGACATCAATGACTTTCAGTCCCAAGAAGGAACTGAAAGAGACCCCAAGATCCTGGCAGTGTCCCCCCTGCCAAGAGGACTGGGAGGCAGGTGAGTGTTGGTGAAGAAGCTGTTGTCTCTGTCATTGACATGTGGTACCTATACCTCCCAGGACTTGGCTGAGGCTATGGTTACACTACAAGTGCTATAGTGTAGGTACTTACTACAATAGTGGAAGGAGTTTTTCAGTCACTGAAGTTTAATCCACTCCCTCAAGGAGGCAGCTAGATCAGTGGAAGAATTCTTCCATTGACCCACTGGTGTCTATACCAGGGCTTAGGTTGGCTTAGCTACATCTCTCGGTGGGGAAGGGGGGATGTTTTTTCACACTCTGAAGCAACCTAGGTGTAGACCAGGCCTTAGAGCATGAAACCACACACCATGCTCCTTTAGCTTTACCAGTCACTGCTATACCTTGTCTACACATGGCAGCTGACCAATGTTCAGTGACAATTCCCTGAGTATTTCAGAATCGGTGACTTCAATTCCAATTTCATTTCCTTCATAAGCGAAGTAATCCTGGAATAAAATCATGCTTTGTTCTAAAACCGCCCCCACCTCATTTGGACACTATCCCAGAATAGCTACTCTGGTCAACTCTGCCTGTAGATAACCCAGTTTAGACAGCTGTGGGCTTTTGCTTTTAAATAGGATTAAAGGTTTGGTGTTAAATTGTGGTGGCTAGGGTTTCACTCGACCACTTTAGCACATGCTAAAGTACAACTGCTTTGTCTTGACTAGTTTATTAAACTAAGCTGTATAATGCAATACTTACCACATTTAAATTTTAACCAAGGTGGGTGTGTGGTTAACATGCCAAAATCCTACTGTGGCCAAAGCAAGCTGTAGCTGACAAGGCTGTGTCTATCTCCACTTGGGGAATTTTGGGGGCACTGACAGGCTTACCCCCTCCCCTTTTTTTGCTCCTGCTGAGCTCCCACAGCTTCAATATTGTTGGAGTTTGACATCAAGGCTGTCATCTGGGGCTGCAGGTTTAATGAATATGGTGGCACTTTGTCTCCAGCTGCTGAGGTTTCTCCTGTGCCGGGGTCCTGCTGGCTTATCCAAAGCAGTGGGCGCATCTTCCCTGAAGCCCCATAGCATGGACAAGGCCACCTCCCTGCTGCTAAAATCAGTGAGAGCAACCACTGGCTCCTACAGGGCAGGACTGAGCCCTCCTGCTGGCTCTTGCACAAGTAGTTAACACATTTCAAGGGACCATTCATGGTGAAGTGGCCTGTTAACACCAGTCATGGGGCGGATTGCAGCTGGGGGGAGAAGTTAGTGGATTATCGATTACTATAATAAACCATAAATCCAGTGTGTCTCTTCAGTTAGAAGTCAGCCCCTATACAAGGAGCTGCATATTAACTTCTGAAGAGCCGCATGTGGCTCCAGAGCCAAGGTTGGCCACCCCTGATCTAGACCATCCCTGACAGGTGTTTGTCTAACCTGCTCTTAAGAATGTCCAATGATGGGGATTCCACAACATCACTAGACAACTTTATTCCAGTGCTTAACTGCACTGACAGGAAGCTTCCCCCTGCCCCATGGCTAACCTAAATCTCCCTTACTGCTATTTAAGCCCATTGCTTCTTGTCCTATCTTCAGAGGTTAGAGGACAATTTTCTCCTCCCTCTTCTCCCCCCCCCCCCCCCCCCGCCCCCTTGTAACAGTTTCACGTACATAAAAGATTATCTATCTTTCTCCTTGTCTTTTCTTCTCTGGACTAAACAAACCCAATTTTTTTTCAATCTTCCCTTATAAGTAAGGCTGTGGTTTAGTCACAGGTATTTTACTAAAAGTCATGGGCCGTGTTTTTAAAAAAAAAAAAAAAAAAAGAGAGAGAGTGAGAAAATTCCCAGCCTGTGACTTGTACTATACCCCTGACTAAATCTTGGGAGCGCTGGGGGGTGGAGAACCATGGCCAATGAGAGCTGCTAGGAGCTGAGGGATATGTTTACCTGGGGGGTGGGGGGCTCCCTGGAAGCAGCAACATCACCCAGAGCCCTCATCCCCTCCTGTGCCCCAGCCCTGAGCCCCCTCCCACACCCAAACTGCTCCTCTTGCTGTTGGGTGGGGGGCCCAAGACTGATCCAGCAGTGGCTGGTGCAACTGGCTCAGGTGTTGCCTGGGCTGTTCGGGCAGCCCCGGAGCCAGCTGCACTGGCTGCTGCAGAAGTCATGGAGGTCATGGAAAGTCACAGAATCCATGACCTCTGTGACAAACTCACAGCTTTACTCATAGGCAATGTTACCTCTTAATTTTTTTCCATCCATGTGCAGAATAAATTTGTTATATGCACTGAGGTATGTAGATGTGCACCACCAGTAGAAACACAATCTCTCTAGAGCTAGAGATATCTCGATAAATTTACCATAGTGATAATTACTCCAGCAAGGACAAGTTAGGCATTTTAGAACTCACTACTCAAACTACCATTTACTTCAAACCATTTCTCCAGTTTGTCCACACTTTAAATTTTAATTGTATCCTCCAAAGCACTTGCAACCCCAGCTTGGTATTGTCAGCGAACTTTATACATGTGCTCTGTATGCCAGTTGTTTGAAACCAAATATGGATTCCAGTGTGAGGTGGCAGGGTTGTGCAGTTGGGGGAAGGGGGTTATTTCTCTATTGAAGCAGGTTCTCTTGGGGTATTTGGGTGTCCCCTTCCATGATTGGAGCTACTTCTCTGGAGAGTCCTTTGGTGAAGACAGTTTTGAGTATGTTAAGGTGTATTATCCTGGACTTGCTTCTTCAAGCATATTCTGTAGTATCGGAGAAAGCTGGCTAGATTGTCAGGCTCAACAGGTAGTGATCAATGGCTCCATGTCTAGTTGGCAGCCGGTTTCAAGCGGAGTGTGCCAAGGGTCGGTCCTGAGGCTGGTTTTGTTCAATATCTTCATTAATGATATGGAGGATGGCATGGACTGCACTCTCAGCAAGTTTGCAGATGACCCTAAACTGGGAGGAGTGGTAGATACGCTGGAGGGTAGGGATAGGATACAGAGGGACCTAGACAAATTAGAGGATTGGGCCAAAAGAAACCTGATGGGGTTCAACAAGGACAAGTGCAGAGTCCTGCACTTAGGACAGAAGAATCCCATTCACTGTTACAGACTAGGGACCAAATGGCTAGGAAGCAGTCCTGCAGAAAAGGACCTAGGGGTTACAGTGGACGAGAAGCTGGATATGAGTCAACAGGGTGCCCTTCTTGCCAAGAAGGCTAACGGTATTTTGGGCTGTATAAGTAGGGGCATTGCCAGCAGATTGAGGGATGTGATCATTCCCCTCTATTCAACATTAGTGAGGCCTCCTCTAGAGTACTGTCCAGTTTTGGGCCCCCCACTCCAAGAAGGATGTGGAAAAATTGGAAAGAGTGCAGCGGAGGGCAACAAAAATGATTAGGAGGCTGGAGCACAGATCTTATGAGGAGAGGCTGAGGGAACTGGGATTGTTTAGCCTGCAGAAGAAGGAGGGGGGATTTGATAGCTGCTTTCAACTACCTGAAAGGGGGTTCCAAAGAGGATGGATCTAAACTGTTCTCAGTGGTAGCAGACGACAGAACAAGGAGTAATGGTCTCAAGTTGCAGTGGGGGAGGTTTAGGTTGGATATTAGGAAAAACGTCTTCACTAGGAGGGTGGCAAAGCACTGGAATGGGTTACCTAGGGAGGTGGCGGAATCTCCTTCCTTAGAGGTTAAGGTCAGGCTAGACAAAGCCCTGGCTGGGATGGTTTAGTTGGGGATTGGTCCTGCTTTGAACAGGGGGTTGGACTAGACCTCCTGAGGTCCCTTCCAACCCTGATATTCTAGGATTTATTTGGGCATAAGCTTTTGTGGATTAACACCCCACACACACACACTTCCTCAGATGCATAGAGTGAAAATTACAGATGCAGGTATAAATATATTCCCATAAGAAAAGGGAGTTACCTCATAAGTGGAGAACCAGTGTTGACAAGGCCAATTCAATCAGGGTGGATGTGGTCCACTCCCAATAATTGATGCTGATCAGGTGGTTCCTCGGTTTCTTTGAAAGTGTGTGGCACAATCTCTCACCATAGTTAGTGTAGTATGGCGATGAATTTTTTTTACCTTCAGTCCATTTGGTATGTTGTCCATCTGTTTGCACTTGGAGAGGATGTCTGTCTATCTGTGCAAAAGCTTATGCCCAAATAAATCTGTTAGCCTTTAAGGTGCCACTGGACTCCTCATTGTTTTTGTGGATACAGACTAACACAGCTACCCCTCTGATACTTGGCACCATGCAAGGCACTGAACTTATTCATAGATTCATAGATTCTAGGACTGGAAGGGACCTCGAGAGGTCATCGAGTCCAGTCCCCTGCCCGCATGGCAGGACCAAATACTGCCTAGACCATCCCTAATAGACATTTATCTAACCTACTCTTAAATATCTCCAGAGACGGAGATTCCACAACCTCCCTAGGCAATTTGTTCCAGTGTTTAACCACCCTGACAGTTAGGAACTTTTTCCTAATGTCCAATCTAGACCTCCCTTGCTGCAGTTTAAACCCATTGTTTCTGGTTCTATCCTTAGAGGCTAAGGTGAACAAGTTCTCTCCCTCCTCCTTATGACACCCTTTTATATACCTGAAAACTGCTATCATGTCCCCTCTCAGTCTTCTCTTTTCCAAACTAAACAAACCCAGTTCTTTCAGCCTTCCTTCATAGGTCATGTTCTCAAGACCTTTAATCATTCTTGTTGCTCTTCTTTGGACCCTTTCCAGTTTCTCCACATCTTTTTTAAAATGCGGCGCCCAGAACTGGACACAATACTCCAGCTGAGGCCTAACCAGAGCAGAGTAGAGCGGAAGAATGACTTCTCGTGTCTTGCTCACAACACACCTGTTAATGCATCCCAGAATCATGTTTGCTTTTTTTGCAACAGCATCACACTGTTGACTCATATTTAGCTTGTGGTCCACTATAACCCCTAGATCCCTTTCTGCCGTACTCCTTCCTAGACAGTCTTTTCCCATTCTGTATGTGTGAAATTGATTTTTCCTTCCTAAGTGGAGCACTTTGCATTTGTCTTTGTTAAACTTCATCCTGTTTAACTCAGCCCATTTCTCCAATTTGTCCAGATCATTTTGAATTATGACCCTGTCCTCCAAAGTAGTTGCAATCCCTCCCAGTTTGGTATCATCCGCAAACTTAATAAGCGTACTTTCTATGCCAATATCTAAGTCGTTGATGAAGATATTGAACAGAGCCGGTCCCAAAACAGACCCCTGCGGTACCCCACTCGTTACGCCTTTCCAGCAGGATTGGGAACCATTAATAACAACTCTCTGAGTACGATTATCCAGCCAGTTATGCACCCACCTTATAGTAGCCCCATCTAATTTGTATTTGCCTAGTTTATCGATAAGAATATCATGCGAGACCATATCAAATGCCTTACTAAAGTCTAGGTATACCACATCCACCGCTTCACCCTTATCCACAAGGCTCGTTATCCTATCAAAGAAAGCTATCAGATTGGTTTGACATGATTTGTTCTTCACAAATCCATGCTGGCTGTTCCCTATCACCTTACCACCTTCCAAGTGTTTGCAGATGATTTCCTTAATTACTTGCTCCATTATCTTCCCTGGCACAGAAGTTAAACTAACTGGTCTGTAGTTACCTGGGTTGTTTTTATTTCCCTTTTTATAGATGGGCACTATATTTGCCCTTTTCCAGTCTTCTGGAATCTCTCCCGTCTCCCATGACTTTCCAAAGATAATAGCTAGAGGCTCAGATACCTCCTCTATTAGCTCCTTGAGTATTCTAGGATGCATTTCATCAGGCCCAGGTGACTTGACTTAGCCGTATGAAGTGGA
Organism: Malaclemys terrapin pileata; assembly: GCF_027887155.1. Classification (NCBI taxonomy): domain Eukaryota; kingdom Metazoa; phylum Chordata; order Testudines; family Emydidae; genus Malaclemys; species Malaclemys terrapin. The sequence goes on along the minus strand of NC_071527.1, from coordinate 9,097,842 downwards.
AATCCAGAAACTTCATGGGAAAAACTCGCACAAATACAGACTATGGTGAGAGATTGTGCCACATACACTCAAAGAAACTGAGAAACCACCTGATCAGCATCAGTTATTGGGAGTGGATCACATCCACCCTGATTGACTTAGCCTTTTCAACAGTGGTCTTTAAGATGTCACTGGATTTATGGCTTATTCCAACAATCTGTAACCCACTAACATTTCCCCCCAGCTGCCTTCCGAGGGGTTTTAACAAGTCACTTCACCTTGAATGGTCCTTTAGTATAAGTAGTTAGCACATATTCTAAACAATCTGTTCCACCCTGTGTTTTAGCTGTGATGCTCTGAGTACCTTTCCCAGCCCTGAAGAAGAGTTCTTTGTGGTTCCAAAGCTTGCCTCTCTCTCCAACTGACATTGATCCACTAAAAGATCTCGCCTCGCCTCCCCTCCCCTGTTTCTCTCACATTCTGGGACGGACACTGCTACAACAACACTGCAAACATCTCATGAGTGGTCAGCCTTGTCAGTCTCTTGCAAACAAGTCTATATCCTGCTCCATCCCTCTGTGCCAGGCCCCAGCCCTGTCAATTGCAAGCTTAACTGTTGTGCCGGTATAAAACTTCTCTAGCCTGTTACTGAGGGCCTGAGCATGTAGCCATTTAGGGTGTTGGCAGTGCTCCCAAATCCCAAGAGAACCCCTTCCAACAGACCAGCTAGCACCCCTGGCATTGTGGTTCCCCTACATGCCCATGCCCCTTATAACTCAGGAGGGCAGCAGGAGCAGGGCTAGCACAGTGGGCATTCATAAGAATGGCCATACTGGGTCAGACCAATGGTCCATCTAGTCCAGTATCTGGTCTTCTGACTGTGGTCAGCACCAGCTGCTTCAGAGGGAATGAACAGTACAGGGCAACTTTCAAGTGGTCCAGTCCCAGCTTCTAGCAGTTAGAGGCTTAGGATGCCCAGGGCATAGAGTTGCATCTTCCTTCTGAAACACAGCTCAGGAGAACTGTGGAACACTGTCTGTTCCAAGTAAGTGGGCTGGTGAGAGAGCAGGGCCAATGGCCTCTAGTTCATGTTATCTATAGGTGTAAAGTCATGGTGTATTAAACCTGTCCAGAAGCCTTTCATTGTGCATTCACACTAAGCTTTTCCTCCTCAGACGCAGATGAGTCTGGTGCTACTTCTCCTTTTGTTCTTGGCTCCAAGACAAATCTTACCTTTGACTTGTGCTTAAGGTAAGAGCTAACTCTCCTCTCACGTCTTCTCAGATCAGGCTGGGTCCCTCACAGATGTGAATGTCCCAGCTCTACTAGTGATAAGAGCTATGGCACTGGCAGTGCTGCTAACTGGGATAACTTTATTGCAAGTCTCATGATCCTGGGTGGCTTTTTTTGTAAAGCCCCAGCGGCTGGGAAGCTGAATGATTTACAAGTGTCTAGCCCTGCTGGTTGAGAGGAAAGGTTGAAAACATGGACTGTGTAAGCCTAAATGCTCAGTAACCAGCAGGCAAAAAGAAACCAACTCCTAGGATTTCATGGGATTTTGAGGCCTGACTTTTAGGCTGGTTTGTGTTTACCACTTGGGGCTGGCCACACTGTCTGGCCAGCTGGGCTCTTGGCCCTCTAACAGCTCTGTGCACTCCTGCAATAGTCACTCGTGGATACTGCCATTCTAGGTGGGTGACCAGACATCTAATGGAACTTCCCTAGAAACATCCTTGCAATACCCAAGGCTGTAATGGGCCTGCTTCTGCTCATGTTACACCCATGCAATCTGCAGCCCTTAGGTTGTGCAGGTGTAACTGAGGTCAGAACTGGGCCAGTACATGGTTCTGCTGGGCATAAATGGAGCCACCAAGAGAACTGCTTGGAGACTCCTGCCTGAGTTTGCAGGGGTAGGAAAGAACTGATGTGCCCAGGTCTCACCGATAATGTGAACACTGTCACAAGGCAGCTGGCCCCATAGGTCTTGGCCCCATCTGTGACATGTTTTTCCCCAAGTGGGGAAAATGAAAGTCATGTGACTGGGTCATGTGACCCACCAATCAGGTCTCTGTGATAGGTAAGGAAAAGTCCTGGGGAAGCTGCAGAGAAGAAGGCGGCTCCAGCTGGGTAGGCCTGGGAGCAGCCTGCCAAGGCAAGTAAGGCTCCAGGCAGAAAGGCCTGTGAGTGGTGTGATGAGTGGGAAGGAGGCAGTAATCATGTTTGAAATACAGTGCTCTGTTTCTGTCCACCCCCGCACCCCATGCGTGAGGGAGGAAGCCCAACCCAATTTCTGCTCCTTTGAGTCTATCAGGATCCAAAACATCTGTCAGGGCCAGAGTCTATTAAATTCCATTAGCAATTTCACAGACCTGCATGGAGCTTCTCCTAGCTTATACCCATGTAACTGAGAGCATTGGGGCTCCTTGGTCCTTAACCTTTCTCATGGCTTAGGGCTTGTCTTCACTTAGTGCTACAGCTGTAGTGCTTTAGTGAAGATGGGAGGGTGTCGCTAATCCACCTCCCCGAGAGGCGGTAGCATGTCGATGGCAGAAGCCCTCTTGTCGACACAGCATTGTCTACCTGGGGGGCTAGGGCGGTATAGCTACATGGCTTGGGGGGGGTGGGGTACACCTGGCCTCGGACAATGCAGTGTGGCAAGTGAGCAAGCTCTTGAACCCTGGCAGCACAGGGGCACTAGGGGCAGGGGATCCAGAGTTCAATGGAATGGAAGCCACACTGTAGCTTTGGGGGTCAAACAGCTGAACACCAGAGATGTGGGGGGCTCTGACTGGAAGTGAAATGTCCCTCTAAGGGAACGCAGGCTGAGTTCCAAAGCAAGACTGGATATGCAGGAGCAGTCAGCTGTTGGCTGCTTCACCCTGAAATCCTTGCTTTGTGAGTGGAACATGTCCAGCTCCTTCCCCCCGTTTAAACACATGGCAGCAGGAAATGCTGACTTATGCCAGTTAATGCAAATGTGCTTTCTAAGCAGGGTTCAAGTGGTGGTAGCACCTGGGGACCTCAGATGGGGAGCAGGACCCTGCTGTGCTAGGGGCTGGGCAAACAAGCCAAGACTGCTCATGCCCCAGAGAGCTCATGATCCAGACACTGTGGGCACGTTCTACACAAACCCTCCTGGCCAGGAGTAAAATCCATGCAGGTGTCTGAACAGCTGCTGTTTGCGAAGGTGGGAGGGGGCCATCGTTCACCTGGGCTGAAGGTCCAAGCTCACATGTGGGCTGCATTGGGAAGGTACATGGCAGCTTACAACCAAGGCATTGCCCCTGCTCCTGGGACAAGACTGACTTGTTACCAGGGGTATTGTGGGGGAAACAATCCAGTGCACGCTGACATGGAACAGGATAGAGAGACCCTGCCAGGACTCGCTAAGGGAAAGCCCAGCTGGCAGAAGGGGGAACCCTCAAGCACACACAGGTGGCAGATCCAAGGGAATGCCATGGGGTCCTATTCAGCTCTGAAAAGCCAGTTCTAAATAACCTGGACTAAGGTGCATGTGGCAGTGGGGATGGGGCTTATGGAGGCAGGGTCCCGTGATGCAGGCATGTTCCATGCAGAAAGCATGTGGGAGCTGTCTGCAGGGACTATCTGGCAGCCTGACATGGGCTATGCTAACTCGTCATCCTGGTGTATGTGTACTAACTCCTCTCCATTTCTGTCTCATTGTCCAGTCTTGGTGAGAGAGGCCAGGATGGAAACCAGCAAATGCAGGCCGTGAGCACCTCAGCAGCAGCATGGACTCCAAAGGGTCACTCCTGGAGAAATGGTACGAGGCCAGGACACCATGGGAGTGGGACTAAACTGTTAACTGTCTGGGAGGTAGGGAAGGGTCATGACATAACATCAAGTTTATCACAAGAGCCTGTATGTCCCTGCTGTACTGAGTCAGCCCTGAGTCTTACTGTACTCCTATCTTGGGCATGTCTTGTACTCTAGGACATTTGCTGTCTGGTCTCTGAAGGGACTAGTTACTAAGGTACTTGCTCAAGGCACACTGCTTTCATGAGCAGAACAATCCCATGGAATGAGGGAGCAGTCGAACTAAGATCCCAAATGAGGGTGGACTCCAACAAAGCTGCTCCCTGCCCAAAGTGAATGTTACTGAACTAGTGTCACTTCCTGAAAGCATGGCGTCCTAGAGGACTTTCCTCCACTAGAAACAGGCTGATGTTGCTTTTGAGTCAGAAGCTCTCTGGGGCTATATAGTGCACGCTAAAATAGTGCCCTCTTGCATAAGTAACATGTGACCCTAAGGCCTGGTCTGTGTACAGATCTTGTACTGGGGCAATTGGGTCAGTGAGGGGTGATACTTTTTAGCACTGTAGTCCCCAGTACCACCCCTAGTGTGGTTGTAGTTCTACATGTTTATATCAGTAGAGCTTATTCACCTTCTCATATAGGAATAGCTATCCCAGGACTAGGACTCCGGTACCAGCATAACTGCCTCAACACTAGGGTGCATCACTTTAACTGTACTGGTATAGCCGGTGGTTCAACCCTTCGATTTGATGCCTTGGCTTCTGACTCTGAAAACATGGTCATCTTCTGTAACCTTGACATAACTCAATCATGGCATGTGACATTACAGCAGGACCTGCTGTTTATAAACGTAGTACCTTCCCCCACCTGTTGTCTGTCCTCATTCCTCTCTCTCTCTCTCTCTCTCTCTCTCTGCAGGCTGTCTGTGAGGCTCCTGCTATGGGAAAGAGCAGCCTGGAGAAGAATGGAAGCTTTTAAACTTGTAGATTTCCCCAATAGCCATTTTAGACACGTTCTTAATGTCCAGACTGAGAAATAAAACCTCCCTTTGTATCAACAGTGTGGTGTGTTCTCTGCTTCCTGAAGAGACCATGTCAATAGCCTGACAGGTGCCCTAGTGCCACTTTAACCCTTCTGAAAAGTGCATTTCCCATCTACTCTTCCTTCCCAACAGAGGTGGCTTGGATGAATGAACCCTTCATTGCCTTTGAGGAGCGATTAATAAGACTGGGACTCTTCAGCTTGGAAAAGAGACAACTAAGGGGGCACATGATAGAGGTCTATAAAATGACTGGTGAGGAGAAAGTGAATAAGGGAGTATTATTTACTCCTTCTCCTAACACAAGAACTAAGGGTAACCAAGTGAAATTACTAGGCAGCAGGTTTAAAACAAAAGGAAGCATTTCTTCACATAACGCACAGCCAACGTGTGGAACTCCTTGCCAGAGGATGTTGTGAAGGCCAAGACTATAACAGGGTTCAAAAGAACTAGATAAGTTCATGGAGGATAGTTCCACCAATGACTATTAGCCAGGCTGGGCAGGGATGGCATCCCTAGCTTTTGTTTGCCAGAAGCTGGAAATGGGCAACAGGGGGTGGATCACTTGATTACCTGTTCTGTTCATTCTCTCTGGGACATATGGCATTGGCCATTGTCAGAAGACCGGATACTGGGATAGATGGACTATTGGTCTGACCCAGTATGGCCGTTCTTATGCCTCTTAAGATCTAGTGGCCTCGTATAGCCTGACCTAGTTATCACAGGCCAGGAATTTCATTGTTACCCCCATATCAAGCCTAGTAACCTGTTTGACTAAAGCATCTGCCAAAAGGCCTCCAGCCTGGATTTGAAGACCCCCTCCCCCTCCCCCCCCGCCGAGAAGGAGAATCCATCCGCTTCCCATGGGAGTTTATTCCAAGGGGTAATCATCACCACTATGAGAAATGTGCCTTATTTGTAATTTGAATCTGTCTGGTTGCTTTCACCTTCAGCTACTGCTTCTTGCTCTAACTTTCTCCCCTCGACTGAAGAGCCCTCTAGATCCCAAGGGAGGTATGCTAAGCTGAACAGCCTGAGCTCCCTGGGTCTCACTGCAAGGCATCTTCTCCAGCCCTTGAACCATTTCTGTAGCTCTTTTCTGCACCCTACTCCATTTTTTAACACTTATTTAAATTAGGGCTGTGGATTAATTGCAGTTAACTCATGATTAACTCAAAACAATTAATCATGATTAATCACACTGTTAAACAATAGAATACCAATTGAAACTTATTAAATATTTTGGATGTTTTTCTACACTTTCAAATATATCCATTTCAATTACAACACAATACAAAGTTTCATAGTAGCAGCCATGTTAGTCTGTATCCACAAAAAAGAACAGGAGTACTTGTGGCACCTTAGAGACTAACAAATTTATTAGAGCATAAGCTTTCGTGGACCACAGCCCGCTTCTTCGGATGCATATAGATACAATACAAAGTGTACAGCACTCACTATTATTTTTATTACAATATTTGCACTGTAAAAATGATAAAAATTTTCAATTCACCTCATACAGGTACTGTAGTGCAATCTCTTTATCATGAAAGTGCAACTTACAAATGTAATGGGTTTTTTGTTGCATAACTGCACTCAAACAAAACAATGAAAAACTTTAGACCCTACAAGTCCACTCAGTCCTACTGCTTGTTCAGCCAATCGCTCAGACAAACAAGTATGTTTACATTTGCAGAATATAATGCTGCCTGCTTCTTGTTTACAATGTCACCTGAAAGTGAGAACAGGCATTCACATGGCACTGTTGTAGCTGGCATAGCAAGATATTGCTGTTGGTCCTGCTTTGAGCAGGGGATTGGACTAGATGACCTCCTGAGGTCTCTTCCAACCCTAATATTCTATGATTCTATATTTACAGGCCAGATGCACTAAAAATTCATATGCCCCCTCATGCTTAGGCTATCGTTCCAGAGGACATGCCTCCATGCTGATGACGCTCGTTCAAAAAAATAATGCGTTAATTAAATTTGTCACTGAACTCCTTGGGGGAGAATTGTATGTCACCTGCTCTGTGTGGTTTTTTTGCCCACATTCTGCCATATATTTCATGTTCTAGCAGTCTCAGATGATGACCCAGCACATGTTGTTGTTCATTTTAAGAACACTTTCACTGCAAAATTGACAAAAGGCAAAGACTATATCAATGTGAAATTTCTAAATCTAGCTACAGCACTCGACCCAAGATTTAAGAATCTGAGGTGCCATCCAAAATCTGAGGGGTGAGGTGTGCAGCATGCTTTCAGAAGTCTGAAAAGAGCAACACTCTGATGCGGAAACTACAGAACCCAAACCACCAAAAAAGAAAATCAACCTTCTGCTGGTGGAAACTGACTCAGATGATGAAAATGAACATGTATCGGTCTGCTCTGCTTTGGATTGTTATTGAGCAGAACCCATCATCAGTATGGATGCATGTCCTCTGGAATGGTGGTTGAAGCATCAAGGGACATATGACTCTTTAGTGCATCTGGCATGTAAATATTTTGTGATGCCGTCTACAACAGTGCCATGCAAAGGCCTGTTCTTGCTTTCAGACGACACTGTAAACCAGAAGCAGGCAGCATTATATTCTGCAAATGTAAACAAATTTGTTTGAGTGATTGGCTGAACAAGTAGTAGGACTGAGTGGACTTGTAAGCTCTAAAGTTTTACATTGTTTGTTTTATTTTTTAATGCAGGTTTTTTGGTACATAATTCTACACTTGTAAGTTCAACTTTCATGAGAAAGAGATTGCACTCCAGTACTTGTATTGGGTGAATTGAAAAATACTATTGTTTGTTTTTTACAGTGCAAATATTTGTAATCAAAAATATAGTGAGCACTGTACAATTTGTATTGTGTTGTAATTGAAATAAATATATTTGAAAATGTAGAAAACATCCAAAAATATTCAAATAAATAGTATTCCATTATTGTTTAATTCTTTTAATTGCTTGACAGCCCTAATTTAAGTTTTTAAAAAAAGCCAGCTGGCGGTACTGGATGCAGTATTCCCATATCTGTCTCACCAAGGCCAGTTAAAGAGGTAAAATCATCTCACTACTCCTTTTTAAACAGACATGGATTATATTAGTCCTCTCTGCTGTAGCATCACACTGGGAGTTCACAAGCGGCTTCTTTTCATCTATGACCTGTAAATCCTCTTCGGCCAGTGCTGTCCAGGATCCAGTCCCCAATTCGGTAGGTATGGCCTGCGTTCCTTGTTCTGAAATGGCTGTTCCTTGCATTTGGCGGTAGTAAAATCAATGTTGTTTGAAGGGGCCCAGCTTAGCCTGTATTTTCAGTCTTCTGAACATATTGTCCCATATCTTCTAACAGTGACTTGCTTTCTTCCTTTGAAGCTAGTTGCAACCCTGCAGAGGCTCTCACTTTTGGATGGTGGTATCGAAACTGTGCTAAAGCCTCTTTACAGGTAAAGGGTTCTGTGCTCCCCCCTCCCTGCAACAAGACAGTGGATCTATTAATTGGGCTGCATGCAGCATAGTCTACCCCGGTACAAGGTGCATTTGTCACAGGCTGCTGTCCCTTTGCGTGAGAGCTACCACCAGAGGGTTGCATACATCATAGCTTCTGTAGGCTGAGTTAATTGTGAACAGCAGGGATTCCTTGGGTGCTCCCACTTCTTCCCCTACCAGCTCTGTGTCATCCTCTCATTCCCCTGCACTTTAGCAACTCCCTAAAGCCCCCTTAGACAGGGGCTGTATGTACGTCATACCAAGAGTCCCCCATATCCCCTCCATGCTGGAGTCCTTAATTCTTCCCCCATGGCAGGGGTTGTGTGTGCATGCTCCTCCCCTCCCAATTGCATTCAGAAGTTGTGCTCTCTCCAAACAGAGATGCCATCAAGTTGAGTGCAGTGTTGTAGCCATGTTGGTCCTAGGATATTAGAGAGAAGGTGGGTGAGGTGATCTCTCTTACTGGACCAACTTCTGCTGGGGAAAGCTTGTCTCTGGACTCACCACCTTGCATGTAAGGCCTTGCAAACTGGGCCAAAAATCACTCTGTTGGACTCTTCTGTTGTTTTAGCTATAGGTAAAACTCTAGCCTGTCTACAGGGTGGGTTCCTCTAGCAGTGATCGGCATCACAGGGCTCCCTGTTGCGGGGGCAGATCTCACATAAACAGGGAAGGAAACTGGCTGTAGAAGCAGCCCTGGCTGGGCAGAGCGATGCAATCTTGTTCTGGCATCTCAAGTGGATGGGAGAGTATTGCTGTTTCCTCTAATTTGATTCTTGTCCACACTATCACTATTCCTTTAGCGGATTACTTAGCTGCCCCATGTCAGATCCTGTGGAACCATGTGCTATGCCCTAGGGAACCCCTCAGTGTGCCTGACCCAAAGGGCTCTGTGATGTTCTGTACCTTATGGGAACACCCTACACCCCCAGGTTCATCCTGTTAATATGATTGTGTGATATCTAATGCAAAGTTTGTCGGGTGTCTTCAGAAGGCTCATGATGTACTGAGCATTGTTGTTATGGTAATGTTATAGTAATCATTGTTATAGGTTGTAAGTTCATGTATATAGTTTTGAGCTGAAAATGTGTCCTCATGGCTTAAAGCAAGCCCAGGCAAAAACTCCCAAGAGCAGAGAGGCAGTTCACACCTCATCAGGGTATGTATGGGGCAAATCCAGCCCAGCCTCACAGGAACAAATGACACTGGCCTAGGCAGCAACAAAGGATCTGTTGGACTCTCGCGTGAGTCACCCCTCCTTCCTTTGGTCAGTTTGGCACAGCGATGAGGTAATGCTCACCTGACTCTGAAGGGGACGGGGGGACAAAGCGAAGAGGGAAGAAAGAACATGATAAAAGGGAGAGATGTTTGCCATGCTCTTCCTCTCTTCCACCTCCATCTACAGACATCACCACCAAGCGACTGAAGCACTGATCAAAGAGGAGACCCTGGCTGAAAGGGCAACCAGCCAGCCTGTGGTGAGAAGTTTGTAAGGGCAGTGAAAGTGTTAAGATCAGTTTTGAGTGCATTTTGCTTTTATTTCATTTGACCAAATTTGACTTATGGTTAGATTTTAAGTAATTATAAATCAATCTTTGTAGTTAATAAATCTGTTTGTTTGTTCCACCTGAAGCAGTGCGTTTGGTTTGAAGCGTGTCAGAGACTCCCCTTGCGATAACAAGCCTGGTATATATCAATTTCTTTGTTAAATTGACCAACTCCTATAAGCTTGAAGCATCCAGCGGACATAACTGAGTCTGGGACCGGAGATATTGGCTAGTGTCATTCGGTTGCATAATCCAAGGAGCAGCTTATATGCCAGAGGCTGTGTGTGAACAGTCCAGGATGGGAGGTTCTCACAGCAGAGCTGGGTAAGGCTGGCTCCCAGAGTCAAGTATTGGAGTGACCTAGCAGATCACCGGTCCAGATAACACCAAGGGAACGTCACAGGCTCCCACTCTTCCTCAAAGGTAAGTCCTGTGGCCTCAATGCCTCAGACTGAGCCTCTGGGCTCCAGCACACCTGCTTCCCACCATGAGCGTTGCCCAAGGAATCCAAGTGAGATAGACTCCTGCTCAGACTTTACCCTTGGCAGGGATCATTGCACCTCAGCATGTATTTGTAGTAACACCAGGCAGCCTTTTCAGAAGAGGTTAGAGCTTATTAATCACCTGGAACACAACAGCAGGAAGTCTTATGGTATCACAGTGAAGCAGTGGTAAAGACAGGTCAGAATTCAGGCAGGCTGCTGTCATGGTGGTACCTAGCCAAGCTCCTCTCTCTGTGTCCCTTTGTCCATCCCCTGTGACAGCTAGTGTCTCTCTCCAAAGGCCAGCTTAGATCCTAGCCTGCTGTCACCCCTTTTCCATTGTCTTCCTCCTGCAGCTCACGCTGAGCTCACGTTCCACCCACCACAGGTCCCTGGGGCATCCTATTGTCTGTCTGGGTTTCAGCCGGTCCTTAATCTATTCATGTCACTCCAGGCACTTGTGACCCAAGCACCGCATGTCTCCTGCTCTGCTGCAGGAGCATTTTGACCCTTCTGTACCCACTGGGTAGCAACCCCTACTCAAGGAAGTCCGTACCCTGCCCCTCATTCATAAAAAGATAACCGAAAATTCCCACTTGGCCACACCCTGCAGCGGTGTCTTCTCTAGCTCAATCTTTTGGTTTTTACTGTGTTCAACAGTATCACAAGTGCCTCAAATTGCAATGAGGTGGTAGCCAGTAGGAGCTGAGTCAGCTAAACAAGGACCCTTTGCACTGTGCTGACTGGCTGTTTGCTCCAAACGCTTCCACCCACCTCCCCACTCCACAGCTGCCCACCCCACTTACCCCCTTCTCTTCTGCCCTGTCCTTTCCAGGGAGCTGCTCTCCTCCTCGGTAACTCCCCCATCCCAGGAGAGAAAATATCCTGGCACTAACATGTCATTTGCTCCCATCGCCTTGTTTGTTCTACCCCTTCCCCACCCTGTGTCCTTCTGCTCTGCTTAGAGTGTGAGCTCTTCTGTGTGTGTACAGCACCTTAGGCACTACTGTAATAAACAGGGCAGTTCTCAAACAGAACAGGCCTCAAGGAAATTAACCTGTCTCAGAACGAGGTAGGGAAAGACATAATTTAAGAAAAAAACAGTAGAGGCAGATTTCAGAGTTGTAGCTGTGTTAGTCTGTATATGTAAAACAACGAGGAGTCCTTGTGGCACCTTAGAGATTAACACATTTATTTGGGCATAAGCTTTTGTGGGCTATAACCCACTTCATCAGATGCATGGAGTGGAAAATACAGTAAGCAGGTATAAATATAAGTAGAGGTAGAGAAATCAAATGAAGTGACTGGCATCAAAAGCTCTGTGAAGGCAGCGACAAACCAGGCCTCTAGTGCTCCTTCTAAGGGGTGGATCCTCACCTAGTGTAAATTGAATGGAGGATCTGCCTCGAAGTGGGTGGTGCAAAGATGTATGAGACAAGCACAGCCTCCTTCAGCTGAAAGCTTATAGCAGGGGAAAGGCCTTGAAGGGAAGCTAGCCTCTCAAGCATCCCTGCGAAGAACAGTCATAGGGAGCGCTCAGCTAGGCAGAGGAAGTGGGATTTCAGAGCTGACCCAGCCCCGCCCCCCCCTCCCCTTCACAGCTTTTAAAGGCAGAAGGGACTCAGTTTATGTCATCTAGTCTGACCTCCAGATAACACAGGCTGGGGCATTTCATCCAAGAACCCTGGTACTGAGCCCACCAGTGAGGGTACTATTATGGAACCTTAATATAAAATATGAAGATTCCCCTCTGATGCCCACCAAAAAAATCCCCTTATCTACAACCTAAGCCCCAGTTTTCACCAGGGCTTGCCCCCTTATGGGAAGGGTATGGCACTGGAGACAAGAGATGGGTATATGTGTGACATTTTTTATTAGAAAAATGTTCCCACCAAAAATGGTGTTTTTCGTGGGAAAATGTCACATTTTGACAGCCACTGGAAAATTTTAAAATGAAACCAATATTTGTTCCATTTTTAATTGTATTCCCCCCCCCCCTTATTTTCTCCTTTTTTCTCAACTGGGAGGGGGGGAAAGGAAGGAGGTAAAGAATTTTAAGCTGGGGGAAGTATGATCTTTTCCTTTTCTCCTTTTTTGCCCTCCACTGGAAAAAAATATATACCTTTATTTGTAGTATTGTAGTACCTAGGACCCTTAGTCATAGAATAACAGGGCTGGATGGGACCACAGGAGGTCATCTAGTCCAACCCCTTGCTCAAAGCAGGACCAATCCCCAATTTTTGCCCCAGATCCCTAAATGGTCCCCTCAAGGATTGAACTCACAACCCTGGGTTTTGTAGGCCAATCCACAAACCACTGAGCTATTCCTCATACTGTGCCAAGTGCTGTACAAACGCTACAAAGAGACACTCCCTGACCCAAAGAGCTACATTCTGGTTTGCCAGCATCACAAGGTGCCAGCTCATGCCAAGGCCCCTAAGCATCAAATGCACACCTGGAAACCAGTCTGGCTTATCTGTGTTGGTATTGTTAAAATAGATTTATAGAGATGTGTTTGGACTGTATGAAATGCTTGTAAGTTGCTGCCTGCACTAATTTCACTTATCTGTATCCCATGTTACAAGGTAATATTTAAGTATTTGCGCTGTAACTATGAAAGTGTTTGTTTGCTATGAAACTGGAAACCCTCAGTCAGGAGAGAAGCATTACAAAGTGTGAAATACTAGTTTACCACAAGAGGTGTCATCTCCTGTCCAACAAAAGGTCTACAGCCATCAGACAAGCCATTGTGGAACAGCTGTGGACAAAACTTTGTTGATTGTTCCTCTTACACCCACAAAGAGGAGATATGCACAAACGCTTGTCCCATTAGTTAGAACTCTGGGGAAACGGAATAAAAATGCCTGACCAGAAGGAACTTTATCTCTATGCTGTTTGAACTTGGAGAGGCAAAGACTTCTAAGCATAAGCAAGAGATCCCCAACTGTTTAGCTTCGCTTAACCCTAAAGGATACACAGAAGCTTCTATAATACATAAGCTCTATTATCTTTAGAACCTAAGACTGTAACTCATGTGTGTGTATGTTTACCTTTTTTAAGCCTGAAAATAACTCATTTCTTTTTCTTAACTAATAAATCTTTAGGTTTCAGAGTAGCAGCCGTGTTAGTCTGTATCTGCAAAAAGAACAGGAGTACTTGTGGCACCTTAGAGACTAACAAATTTATTAGAGCATAAGCTTTCGTGGACTACAGCCCACTTCTTCGGATGCATACAGAGTGGAATAAATATTGAGGAGATATATATACACACATACAGAGAGCATGAACAGGTGGGAGTTGTCTTACCAACTCTGAGAGGCCAATTAAGTAACAGAAAAAAACTTTTGAAGTGATAATCAAGCTAGCCCAGTACAGACAGTTTGATAAGAAGTGTGAGAATACTTACAAGGGGAGATAGATTCAATGTTTGTAATGGCTCAGCCATTCCCAGTCCTTATTCAATCCTGAGTTGATTGTGTCTAGTTTGCATATCAATTCCAGCTCAGCAGTCTCTCGTTGGAGTCTGTTTTTGAAGTTTTTCTGTTGTAATATAGCCACCCGCAGGTCTGTCATTGAATGACCAGACAGGTTGAAGTGTTCTCCCACTGGTTTTTGAGTATTATGATTCCTGATGTCAGATTTGTGTCCATTAATTCTTTTGCGGAGAGACTGTCCGGTTTGGCCAATGTACATGGCAGAGGGGCATTGCTGGCACATGATGGCATATATCACATTGGTAGATGTGCAGGTGAACGAGCCCCTGATGGTATGGCTGATGTGATTAGGTCCTATGATGATGTCACTTGGGGTATGTCTACACTACGGGATTAATCCGAATTTAGATAATTCGGATTTGAGAAACAGGTTGTATAAAGTCGAAATGAGTGCGGCCACACTAGCACAGTAATTCGGTGGTGTGCGTCCAAGTACCGGGGCTAGCGTCGATTTCTGCACCGTTGCACTGTGGGTAGCAATTCCATAGCTATCCCATAGTTCCCGCAGTCTCCTGCGCCCATTGGGATTGTGGGTTAAGATCCCAGTGCCTGATGGGACAAAAAACATCGTCGCAGGTGGTTCTGGGTACAGCCTCACTCCCTCCCTCCCTCCCTCCCTGCATGAAAGCAACGGACGGCAGACAACCATTTTCGCGCCTTTTTTCCTGGGTGGGTGAACACTGCAGACTCCATACCACGGCAAGCATGGAGCCCGCTGAGGTCAAGACAGCACTCATGAATATTGCAAACACCTCGCGCGTTCTTGTGGAGTTTATGCTCAGCCAGGACCAGAAAAACGAGGCGAGGAGGCAGCGGCGGCGGCAGCGCAGCGACAAGCATGATGAGGACATGGACACGGACACGGACACAGAATTCAGTGAAACCACAGGCCCCAGTGCTTTGGAGATCATGTTGTTAATGGGGCAGATTCTATCCATGGAACGCCGATTCTGGGCAAGGGAAACAAGCACAGACTGGTGGGACCGCATAGTGTTGCAGGTCTGGGACGATTCCCAGTGGCTGCGGAACTTTCGCATGCGTAAGGGCACTTTCATGGAACTTTGTGACTTGCTTTCCCCTGCCCTGAAATGCCAGAATACCAAGATGAGAGCAGCCCTCACAGTTGAGAAGCGCGTGGCGATAGCCCTGTGGAAGCTTGCAACGCCAGACAGCTACCGGTCAGTCGGGAATCAATTTGGAGTGGGCAAATCTACGGTGGGGGCTGCTGTGATGCAAGTAGCCAAAGCAATCACTCAGGTGCTGCTACGAAAGTTAGTGACTCTGGGAAATGTGCAGGCTATAGTGGATGGTTTTGCTGCAATGGGATTCCCTAACTGTGGTGGGGCAATAGACGGAACCCATATCCCTATCTTGGCACCGGAGCACCAAGCCACCGAGTACATAAACCGCAAGGGGTACTTTTCAATGGTGCTGCAAGCACTTGTGGATCACAAGGGACGTTTCACCAACATCAACGCGGGCTGGGCGGGAAGGGTTCATGACGCTCGCGTCTTCAGGAACACTACTCTGTTTAAAGGGCTGCAGCAAGGGACTTACTTTCCGGACCAGAAAATAACCGTTGGGGATGTTGAAATGCCCATAGTTATTCTTGGGGACCCAGCCTACCCCTTAATGCCATGGCTTATGAAGCCATACACAGGCAGCCTGGACAGGAGTCAGGAGCTGTTTAACTACAGGCTAAGCAAGTGCAGAATGGTGGTAGAATGTGCATTTGGCCGTTTAAAAGGTCGCTGGCGTTCATTATTGACTCGCTCTGACCTCAGCCAAAGAAATCTCCCCATTGTTATTTCTGCTTGCTGTGTGCTCCACAATCTCTGTGAAAGTAAGGGGGAAACCTTTATGGCGGGGTGGGAGGCTGAGGCAAATCGCCTGGCTGCTGATTACGCGCAGCCAGACACCAGGGCGATTAGAAGATCACACCATGAAGCGCTGTGCATCAGAGAAGCTTTGAAAACCAGTTTCATGGCTGGCCAGGCTACCGTGTGAAATATCTGTTTGTTTCTCCTTCATGAAAACCCTCCCCCTTTACTGACTGATTTTCTGTAAGGAACCCACCCTGCCCCTTCCCCCAGCTTTCTTTCAAACCAAATAAAGTCACTATCATTTAAAAATCATTTATTCTTTATTAATAGATTAGAAAAAGAGGGAGGGAACCCGGGTGGTATTTGGGAGGAGGATTGCTGGGAAGGAAAAAGCCACAAAGAAAAGGTTAAAAAAATGACAGCCTTTTGCTTGGGCTGTCTACTGGGGTGGAATGGGAAGGTGTACGGAGCCTCCCCCCCCGCGTTCTTACACGTCTGGGTGAGGAGGATACGGAACATGGGGAGGGGGGAGGGTGGAACAGGGGCTGAAGCGGCAGTCTATTTTCCAGCAGCCGTTCCTGAACCTCCACCAGACGCCGGAGCAGCCCCAGCGTTGCATCCTTCATCCTCTGGTCTTCCTGCCGCCATCTCTCATCTCGATCGTCTCTCCTCTCCTCACGTTGGTCCCTCCTCTCCTCACGTTGGTCCCTCCTCTCCTCACGTTCACTGACTTCTTTCCTATACTTTGAAACTGTTTCCTTCCACTCATTCAGATGAGCTCTGTCACTCCTGCTGGATTGCATAATTTCAGAAAACATGTCCTCCCGCGTCTTCTTCTTACGACGCCTTATCTGTGATAACCTTCGGGATGGAGGAGGGAGGCTTGAGGAATTTGCAGCTGCTGTAGGGAGGGGAAAAAAGAGAGAATTGTTTTAAAAGCTACATTTTGCAGAACAATGCTTATACTCTTTCACGGTGACCAACACTGTTCACATTACATAGCACATGTGATTTCTGTGCAAGGTCGCATTTTGCCTCTTAATGCTGAGTGCTTGTGGCTTTGCTGCTAGAGATCACAGGTCTGGGCAACAGAATTCGGCTTGCATGCGGCCATGGTAAGCCATTGTTTTACAGCTTCTGCACCCTCCTTTCCCACATACCAAGCATAGCCTGTAGAGTGCTGCAGAAGCCTGGCCAATCTCAGCCAGTTGGGGGGGGGGCAGTGTGGGGGGGGCTTGTCTGGGCCCCTTCAGGCAAGTAGAGTGCTGCGGTTTTT
Source organism: Malaclemys terrapin pileata (assembly GCF_027887155.1). Lineage (NCBI taxonomy): Eukaryota > Metazoa > Chordata > Testudines > Emydidae > Malaclemys > Malaclemys terrapin. Next base: position 9,080,948 of record NC_071527.1, on the reverse strand, counting down.
CTGTTAACATTCAGCAGCACCAGAAAACAAACTAACCCCCCCCCCCCCGCCATGAATTCTCTGGGATGATCACGGTACCCCTCCCCCCACCGCATGGCTGGTATCAGGGAAGATCCCTGCAGGCACCAAACTACCCCCCCCCCCGCCGCCGACCCCCCCCCCTCGCCATGAATTCTCTGGGATGATCACGGTACCCTCCCCCCACCGCGTGGCTGGTAACAGGGAAGAACCCTGCTAGCCAAACGCGGAAAACTTCAGGGCCAATTTCCCATCTGCGCTTGGCTAACTGCAGGGAAGGATTTATTTTCCGCCACAGGCAAACAGCCCAGTAGGAACGGCCACCTCTGTCCCCTTAATTAAGTTCCCGTATTTCAACCAGGTTACCAGGAGTGATATCACTCTCCTGAGGATTACACAACAAGATAAAGAACGGATGTTGCTTGAATGCCAGCAAACACCGGGACCATACGCTGCTAGGCTTTGTCAGGCAATGATACCAGATTACTTGCTGCAAGCATGGCGTGGTCAAGTGTCCTACCATGGAGGAGGGAATAAGGATGCACTGCCCAGAAACCTTCTGGCAAGGCTTTCGGAGTACCTCCAGGAGAGCTTCATGGAGATGTCCCTGGAGGATTTCCGCTCCATCCCCAGACACGTTAACAGACTTTTCCAGTAGCTACAGACTTTTCCAGTAGCTGAACTGACCGCGAATGCAAAGTCAGGCAAAGTAATCATTAAAAACCGTTTGCTTTTAAAACAAGTTTTATATTTTAAAAGGTAAACTCACCTGAGGTCCCTTCCATGGGGTCAGAGTCTTGGGTACTGGCTTGGGAGGCTTGGGAGGGTACTTCAGTCAGGGTGAGAAAAAGATCCTGGCTGTTGGGGAGAATGGAGTGCTGTGTGCTCTCTGCAAGCTCATCCTCCTCCTCCTCCTCCTCTACCCCATCGGCAGAATCCTCAGGCGTCGAGACTATCCCCGACCCAGAATCCACGAACAAAGGTGGGGTAGTGGTGGCAGCCCCCCCTAGAATTGCATGCAGCTCGGCGTAGTAGCGGCATGTCCGCGGCTCTGACCCGGAGCGACCGTTTGCCTCCTTTGTTTTTTGATAGGCTTGTCTGAGCTCCTTGACCTTCACGCGGCACTGCTCAGAGTCCCTATTGTGGCCTCTCTCCATCATGCCCTTGGAAATTTTTTCAAAAGTTTTTGCATTTCGTCTTTTAGAACGAAGTTCTGCAAGCACTGAATCCTCTCCCCATACAGCGATCAGATCCAGTACCTCCCTCACGGTCCATGCTGGTGCTCTTTTTCGATTATCAGCCTGCATGGTTACCTGTGCTGATGAGGTATCTGTGGTCACCTGTGCTCTCCACGCTGGGCAAACAGGAAATGAAGTTCAAATGTTCGCGGGGCTTTTCCTGTCTACCTGGCCAGTGCATCCGAGTTCGGATTGCTGTCCAGAGCGGTCACAATGATGCACTGTGGGATAGCTCCCGGAGGCCAATACCATCGAATTGCGGCCACACTAACCCTAATTCGAATTGCTAAAATCGATTTTGGCGCTACTCCGCTCGTTGGGGTGGAGTACAGAAATCGATTTAAAGGGCCCTTTACATCGAATTAAATGGCGTCGTTGTGTGGACGGTTACAGGGTTAATTCGAATTAAAGCTGATAAATCCGAATTAAAGTCGTAGTGTAGACCAGGCCTTGAATAGATATGTGGACAGAGTTGGCATCGGGCTTTGTTACAAGGATAGGTTCCTGGGTCAGTGGTTTTGTTCAGTGATGTGTGGTTGCTGGTGAGTATTTGCTTTAGGTTGGGGGGGTTGTCTGTAAGCGAGGACAGGTCTGTCTCCCAAGATCTGTGAGAGTAAAGGATCATCTTTCAGGATAGGTTGTAGATCTCTGATGATGCGCTGGAGAGGTTTTAGTTGGGGGCTGAAGGTGACAGCTAGTGGTGTTCTGTTATTTTCTTTGTTGGGCCTGTCTTGTAGGAGGTGACTTCTGGGTACTCGTCTGGCTCTGTCAATCTGTTTTTTCACTTCAGCAGGTTGGTATTGTAGTTTTAATAATGCTTGATAGAGCTCTTGTAGGTGCTTGTCTCTATCTGAGGGATTGGAGCAAATGCGGTTATATCTTAGAGCTTGGCTGTAGACAATGGATCGTGTGGTGTGTCCTGGATGGAAGCTGGAGGCATGTAGGTAAGTGTAGCGGTCAGTAGGTTTCCGGTATAGGGTGGTATTTATGTGACCATCGCTTATTAGCACAGTAGTGTCCAGGAAATGGACCGCTTATAGAGACAAGCACCTACAAGGCTTGTTCACCTGCACATCTACCAATGTGATATATGCCATCATGTGCCAGCAATGCCCCTCTGCCACGTACATTGGCCAAACCGGACAGTCTCTCCGCAAAAGAATTAATGGACACAAATCTGACATCAGGAATCATAATACTCAAAAACCAGTGGGAGAACACTTTAACCTGTCTGGTCATTCAATGACAGACCTGCGGGTGGCTATATTACAACAGAAAAACTTCAAAAACAGACTCCAACGAGAGACTGCTGAGCTGGAATTGATATGCAAACTAGACACAATCAACTCAGGATTGAATAAGGACTGGGAATGGCTGAGCCATTACAAACATTGAATCTATCTCCCCTTGTAAGTATTCTCACACTTCTTATCAAACTGTCTGTACTGGGCTAGCTTGATTATCACTTCAAAAGTTTTTTTCTGTTACTTAATTGGCCTCTCAGAGTTGGTAAGACAACTCCCACCTGTTTATGCTCTCTGTATGTGTGTATATATATCTCCTCAATATTTATTCCACTCTGTATGCATCCGAAGAAGTGGGCTGTAGTCCACGAAAGCTTATGCTCTAATAAATTTGTTAGTCTCTAAGGTGCCACAAGTACTCCTGTTCTTTTTTTAATAAAACTTTAGTACATTTATTATAGGATTGGCTACAAGCATTCTTTGATATAGAATTGGAAATGCAGTTGACCTGGGGTAAGTGACTGGTCCTTTGGGACTGGAGTAACCTGAATATTGTTGTGATGTTTTTGGTGTGAGGACCCATCTATCACAAAGGCAAGTTTGCCTGGATGACAAGATAGATCTGAGTACCCCAGGGGACTGTCATGTTAAGGCTGTTGTAGCAGCTGAGGAGTTCACATGTAATACTTGGTTGGTGAAATCTCAGTATAAAACACCCAACTAGTTCGGGTTTGTGCCCTACTTCTTCACAGTCTGCCCAATATCGGAAGAGAGACAAGGTGGGTGAGGTAAGATCTTTTATTGGACCAACTTCTTTTGGTAAGAGAAAGTTATTACCCCGCTTGTGAGCCACTCCAGACAGCTTGACAAATCTAATCATAGAAATGTAGGGCTGGAAAGAACCTCAAGAGGTCATCTAGTCCTTCCCCCATGCGGAGGCAGGATTAAATACACCTAAATCATCCCTGACAGGTGATTGTCTAACCTGTTTTTAAAATCCTCCAATTACCATTTCCCCAGGTAACCTGTTTCAGTGCTTAACTAGCCTTATGGTCAGAGTTTTTCCAACCTCAGTTTCCCCTATTGCAAATTAAGCTCATTACATCTTGTCTTGCCCTTGGTGGACATGGAGAACCATTGATCACCATCCTCTTTAACAACCTTTTACATATTTGAAGACTTATCATGTCCCACCTCAGTGTTCTCTTTGCCTTTGTTTCATACCTTTCCTCCAAGGATCTGAAAATTCTTCAGACTCTAGTGAATGGCCTACCATTCTCCCCAAGTGGTACAGGAGACTTAGTATCCCATTTTACAGAAGGGTAGACATACAGAGAGGCCAGGTGTGTTTTTAACACAAAGACCTCATGAGACAGTACACATGCTGAGCTGCCTGGCACTGTGCTGTAATCACTGGACTAACACTCCCACCATGTGGCAGAAAGAAATGTCTTGATGATGAATTATATTTGAGCAGAGTCCTAGTTCCATATTTAAACATGATTCTTCTTGAAAGTCTTAGCACTTGTTTATCATTTACATTTTTAAATTACTGGAGCAGCAGGTGTCATGGAGTGAGATTGAATATTTTGAAACCCAGTGATGCAAAAAGAGAGAGATTACCATGCTTAGAACAACAGGCCCCTGTAATTTTATTTTGAGACACAACTGTCAGGTTTCTTTTCTCCGGCATTAGGTTTTATTGAATTGCAATGTGTATCAGAGTCTAAATGCAGAACAGCAGAGAGCAAATCTCTTTATGTCAAGGCCAGTTCTTTGTTCATAGCATTTGTCTAGCTCTTGAGGTGTGATGCCTTTGGAAGGTCAAATCAAGGTCAGAAACCATCCAGGATAACCAATTTCACTTGTGTTAGGCTGGCAATTGCAAAACAAATGCAGGATTAGCTGTGTTAAACTGGCAATTTTTTTTAAAGCTCTACCAATATTTGTTTCATTGTTTCCTTGTCCTCCACTGTCAGCATCCATCTGTTGTCTTGTCCTTAGATTGGAAGCTTTTTAGGGCAGGGACTGTCTTTCTGTTCTGGCTTTGTACAGCGGCTAGAACAGTGGGGTCCTGCTTCATGCCTAACGCTCCTGGGTACTACTGCAATACTCTCAAATACTAGTATGATTGTATCGCTGTAGTGCCTTGGGCTCCTGGTCCAAGACTAGAGCTCCTTAGTGCTAGGTGCTGTACAAACACAGAACAAAAAGATGGCCAGTGCCCCATAGAGCTTCCAATCTGGGAAGTTGGCAGTTCTAGGTTCTAAGCATTTTGGCAGGTGTTAATGGCCACAATGTGGACTAATTCACCTGGCCTCTGTGTATATGAGGCACCTTATGGATAGGGTTCACCTGGCAGCTGTCTAGTATAAGCCTTCCTACTACTTGTATTTGCTTATTATTTGTAATGTGGTAGCAAGGAGGAGTCCCAGTCATAGATTTTAAGGTCCAAGGGACCATTGTGACCATTTGGTTTGACCTCCTAGCACAGGTCAGAGAGAACCTCACCCAGTGATTCCTGCATCACACCCATCACTTTTAGATCTTTTAGAAAGATACTCTTAGTCTTGATTTAGTCTTCATAGGGGCCAGGCCTTGGCTTTTCTTTCTTATTAAAGGTAACTAGAAAATAACTTAATTAAAAATTAATTAGGTCCATCAATGGCTATTAGACAGGATGGGCAGGGATGGTGGCCCTAGCCTCTGTTTGCCAGAAGCTGGGAATGGGCGACGGGATGGATCAGTTGGTGATTACCTGTTCTGTTCATTCCCTCTGGGGCACCTGGCATTGGCCACTGTCAGAAGACAGGTTACTGGGCTAGGTGGACCTTTGGTCTGACCCAGTATGACTGTTCTTACGTTAAAAATTAAGTGGGGAACTCAATGAAAACGAGACACTGCATCTAACTCAACTGATTTCAAAGGTGCTAAACTTGATCATACCAGTACAAGTGTGATCAGAATCAGGCCCAATATTTTAACCTCTACTGAAAGTCAAAGCTAACGTCACTCGTTTCTGGGCTGTTGAACACTCATCGGGCTTGTTTGCCAAGTGCACAATGGAGCAGATTTGTCAGGCACCGGCACTGCCGCTTTGAGACAGCCATTACTGAATGTAATGAAGCCTGACATTGGTGTGTTTGTTTAGGAGGCCCTATATCTCCTTCTATAGAAATTCCAATCTGTTTGGGATCGGAACAAATAACATTTATGGGTCAGCGAAGCTCAGTATGAACAATTTCACTGCGATTATCGCAGCTTACAGACTGAAGATGGAACGTCAGTATTTAGATGCTTCTGATGGAGACATGGGGAAGATGCTCCATGCACAGCCTGCATGGAAGGGGTTGTAATAAGCCAGCAGACAGCAGTTTGGGAACTTTAAAGTTGCCCATGGAAAATGTAAACAAAGCTACAGGAAACACAAGCAGAGCCAGCAGAAAGCAACTAATTTGCATCAAATGAACCAAACTGCAGGAACTATTGTCTTCAAAGTGCTTTTGACTCTGAAAAGAGAGACTGTCTAAATTCCATCAAGGGGGATTCATCTCTCTGAGACACCATAGTAAATGTGCTCACCTTGCAAGCAAGCAGAGGTTTTCTTCTACTCACCCTGCAAACTAATGCCAGGATCAAAGAGTTAAGCTGGGCTTTTGTCCTCATGCACCATTGCCTGTAATAACTGTTCTGTGGGTCAATTTAAATGACACATGCACTTAGTTGGCACAGTAGTAACTGATTAAGATTATGAGCAATCAGAACATAAAAACGGCCATACTGGGTCAGACCAATGGTCCATCTAGTCCAGTATCCTGTCTTCTGACGGGGGCCAATACCCAGTGCTTCAGAGGGACTGAACAGAACAGGTAATCATCAAATGATCCATCCTGTTACCCGTTCCCAGCTTCTGGCAAACAGAGGCTAGGGACACTTCAGAGCATGGTTTTGCATCCCTGCTCAGCCTGACTAATAGCCATTCATGAATTTATCTAGTTATTTTTTTAAACCCTGTTATAGTCTTGGCCTTCACAACATCCTCTGGCAAGGAATTCCACAGGTTGACTCTGCATTGTGTGAAGAAATACTTCCTTTTGTTGGTTTTAAACCTGCTGCCTATTAATTTCATTTGGTGACCCCTAGTTCTTGTGTTATGAGAAGGATTAAATAACACTTCCTTATTTACTTTCTCCACATCAGTCATGATTTTATAGACCTCTATCATATCCCCCCTTAGTCGTCTCTTTTCCAAGCTGAAAAGTCCCAGTCTTATTAATCTCTCCTTTTATATGGAAGTCATTCCATACCCCTAATCATTTTTCTTGCCCTTTTTTGTACCTTTCCAATATATCTTTTTTTGAGATGGGGCAAATCTGACAGCCTGCCTTAGACCCGCTGCACCACTGACTGGGAGCCGCCTGAGGTAAACCTGTGCCCTAAGCCCCAACCCCCTGCCCCAGCCCTGAGCACTGCCCACAAATCCAGAGCCCCCTCCTGCACCCCAAACCCCTCATCCCTGGCCCCACCCCAGCTCCTGCACCGCCAGTTGGAGCCCTCATGCCCTCTGCACCCCAACCCCTTGCGTCAAGCTGCAGCCCCCTCCTGCATGCTGAATCCCTCGGCCCCACCCTCTAGCCTGGAGCCCCCTCCTACACCCCAAACCTCTCATCCCCAGCCCCACCCCAGTCAGAACCCTCACTCCTTCCTGCACCCCAACTCCCTGCCCCAGCCTGGAGCCCCCTCCCACACCCTAAACCTGTCATTTCTGGCCCCACCCTGGAGCCTGCACCCCCAGTTAGATTCATAGATTCTAGGACTGGAAGGGACCTCGAGAGGTCATCGAGTCCAGTCCCCTGCCCGCATGGCAGGACCAAATACTGTCTAGACCATCCCCGATGAACATTTATCTAACCTACTCTTAAATATCTCCAGAGATGGAGATTCCACAACCTCCCTAGGCAATTTATTCCAGTGTTTAACCACCCTGACAGTTAGGAACTTTTTCCTAATGTCCAACCTAGACCTCCCTTGCTGCAGTTTAAACCCATTGCTTCTGGTTCTATCCTTAGAGGCTAAGGTGAACAAGTTTTCTCCCTCCTCCTTATGACACCCTTTTAAATACCTGAAAACTGCTATCATGTCCCCTCTCAGTCTTCTCTTTTCCAAACTAAACAAACCCAATTCTTTCAGCCTTCCTTCATAGGTCATGTTCTCAAGACCTTTAATCATTCTTGTTGCTCTTCTCTGGACCCGCTCCAATTTCTCCACATCTTTTTTAAAATGCGGTGCCCAGAACTGGACACAATACTCCGGCTGAGGCCTAACCAGAGCAAAGTAGAGCGGAAGAATGACTTCTCGTGTCTTGCTCACAACACACCTGTTAATACATCCCAGAATCATGTTTGCTTTTTTTTGCAACAGCATCACACTGTTGACTCATATTTAGCTTGTGGTCCACTATAACCCCTAGATCCCTTTCTGCCGTACTCCTTCTTAGACAGTCTCTTCCCATTCTGTATGTGTGAAACTGATTTTTCCTTCCTAGGTGGAGCACTTTGCATTTGTCTTTGTTAAACTTCATCCTGTTTACCTCAGCCCATTTCTCCAATTTGTCCAGATCATTTTGAATTATGACCCTGTCCTCCAAAGCAGTTGCAATCCCTCCCAGTTTGGTATCATCTGCAAACTTAATAAGCGTACTTTCTATGCCAATATCTAAGTCGTTGATGAAGATATTGAACAGCGCCGGTCCCAAAACAGACCCCTGCGGTACCCCACTCATTATGCCTTTCCAGCAGGATTGGGAACCATTAATAACAACTCTCTGAGTACGGTTATCCAGCCAGTTATGCACCCACCTTATAGTAGCCCCATCTAAATTGTATTTGCCTAGTTTATCGATAAAAATGTCATGCGAGACTGTATCAAATGCCTTACTAAAGTCTAGGTATACCACATCCACAGCTTCACCCTTATCCACAAGGCTCGTTATCTATCAGATTGGTTTGACATGATTTGTTCTTCACAAATCCATGCTGGCTGTTCCCTATCACCTTACCACCTTCCAAGTGTTTGCAGATGATTTCCTTAATTACTTGCTCCATTATCTTCCCTGGCACAGAAGTTAAACTAACTGGTCTGTAGTTTCCTGGGTTGTTTTTATTTCCCTTTTTATAGATGGGCACTATATTTGCCCTTTTCCAGTCTTCTGGAATCTCTCCCGTCTCCCATGATTTTCCAAAGATAATAGCTAGAGGCTCAGATACCTCCTCTATTAGCTCCTTGAGTATTCTAGGATGCATTTCATCAGGCCCTGGTGACTTGCAGGCATCTAACTTTTCTAAGTGATTTTTAACTTGTTCTTTTTTTATTTTATCTGCTAAACCTACCCCCTTCCCATTAGCATTCACTATGTTAGGCATTCCTTCAGACTTCTCGGTGAAGACCGAAACAAAGAAGTCATTAAGCATCTCTGCCATTTCCAAGTTTCCTGTTACTGTTTCTCCCTTTTCACTAAGCAGTGGGCCTACCCTGTCTTTGGTCTTCCTCTTGCTTCTAATGTATTGATAAAAAGTCTTCTTGTTTCCCTTTTATTCCCATAGCTAGTTTGAGCTCATTTTGTGCCTTTGCCTTTCTAATCTTGCCCCTGCATTCCTGTGTTGTTTGCCTATATTCATCCTTTGTAATCTGTCCTAGTTTCCATTTTTTATATGACTCCTTTTTATTTTTTAGATCATGCAAGATCTCGTGGTTAAGCCAAGGTGGTCTTTTGCCACATTTTCTATCTTTCCTAACCAGCGGAATAGCTTGCTTTTGGGCCCTTAATAGTGTCCCTTTGAAAAACTGCCAACTCTCCTCAGTTGTTTTTCCCCTCAGTCTTGATTCCCATGGGACCTTACCTATCAGCTCTCTGAGCTTCCCAAAATCTGCCTTCCTGAAATCCATTGTCTCTATTTTGCTGTTCTCCCTTCTACCCTTCCTTAAACTCTATGATTTCATGATCACTTTCACCCAGGCTGCCTTCTACTTTCAAATTCTCAACGAGTTCCTCCCTATTTGTTAAAATCAAGTCTAGAACAGCTTCCCCCCAGTAGCTTTTTCAACCTTTTTCAAGCTTTTTCAGTTAGAGCCCGCACCCCCTCCCACACCCCAACCTCCTGCCACAGCTCAGTGAAAGTGAGTGAGGGTGGGGAAGAGCGAGCCGCCAAGGGAGGGGGAATGTACTGAGTGGGGGGCGGAGTCTCAGGGAAGGGGCAGGGCTAGGGTGTTTGGTTTTGTGTGACTAGAACAGTGGACTCAAACTTTTTTGATCACGCACCCCTATCAGAAAAAAATTTTTTGAGCACGCACTCTCTGCCGCGCCGAAGCAAAAAACAAAAAAAGCCGCTCAGACTCCCGCCTGACGAAGCAAAAAAAAAGTGCTCCTCCTGCCGCACACCCCCAAGGATCCTCTTGCACACCCCCTTGGCTGTAAGCACCACACTTTGGTGACCACTGGATTAGAAAATTGGCAACCCTAAGCATACATAGCTCCCTGGTCTTCAAACTGCACTCCCAGAGTGCACTGCTCGCGCCCCCCCCCCCGCCAGCTGCTGTCCCAGCATACACTGCTCCACCTCTTAGCCATGTTCCCAGCATGCACTGCCCCAATTCAGGGTGCAGTCCCAGCATGCACTGCTCTCCTATCCAGGCTGCATTGCATCCCCTGCTGCCACTGCTGTCCCAGCATGCACCGTGACCCCTTAGCCACACTCGCACCTGCCGTCCGAACACGCCCTGCTCCATTCCAAACCCAACCCCAGTGGGTGCTACTAACCCCAGCGCAGAGTGACCCAGCACCTCCCTCACAGCCCACCCCTCCCTGCGCTGCCCGGCTAGCCCCGCCCCTTCAGCTGGGAGGGATAACTTGAGCAACCTCGTTATGGTGCCCGAAAGGGGGGGGTGGGGGTTAAAGCCTCGCTGTGGTCTCGCGCCGGCGGAGGGAGGAGTTTCGCAGTGGCTACTCCGGAGCTCAAGGAGCCGCCTTCACACTAAGGCCACGCGCTGGTTCAGCGCAAAGTTTGCTGGGTAACGGCTCGTGCCCGGTTCCCCTCAGCACGGCCGGGCCGGGGCCGTGGGGCGTAGCTTCCCCCCCTTTCCTCAGGTGCCCCCAGCCAGGTCGGGGGAGACGCGGGCCGGGTCGTTGGGGGAGCTCGTCTCTCTCGTTAGGTGCCGGTGGTTGGGGGACCACCCCGCTTGTCCCTCCCGTGGGCGGGGCTGGGCTAGGGCCCTGCTGCTGCCGGCTCCGGGGCTGACACCGGCTGCCATGCCCCTGCCTGGTCCCGGCTGTGCGGGGCGCTGCGAGCCTGCGCCGAGCCAGGGGCCGGTGGGATCGTGTTGCCAGCGCCTTGGCTCGCGGTGTGAGTGCCCGGGTCACTGGCTGCCCGCGACTCAGCCTCGCACTGCGCCGCCCCAGACCCCAGGCTATGGTCTGTGCCCCCTTCAGTGTCCTTTGGCTGCCACATGCCCCCCATAGTGCACTGGGGGCAGGTGGGGAAGGACATACCAGTGCCCTCGCTGGGGTGTCCTAGGTCAGACCATGCCAGTTTGTCAAAGGCACCTCCAAAATTATTGGTGCTGGTCAGATCTGCAGTTCACTCTTGAGAGAGGGATACGCAGCTGACACGCTTGGCCCATATGTGCCAATTTTATTAGGCATCTCATTTTGGCTTTTTTTTTTTTTTTTTTAACCAAAGCATTAGCAACAAAGTTCTTCATACAGATCATGAGCCACAAAGTAGGTGTAAAAGTGTTGACCTGTCAGGCAGGTGGAGGGGCTCAAGGATGGAGCACTGAAGTGTGTATAAGAAAAGATAGCTGAGCTCCCAAAATACATGGCTTAATTTTTCTTGTGATCTGGTTCTTTTAACCCTCTTAAATGTATTGGGCAAAGAGGATGTTTCAGACAAAACTCTTTGAATTTTAGCATCTTGGAGGAAACCTTTCTCTATGGAGCAGAAGAATATGAGGTTTCCGGTACCCTATGTTATACGTGGGCCACCAAGAGTAAGCTTGTATCGTATGCATACATAGCATAGATGTAAAGTCTACTGGCTACTGTCCTGCAGTTGATCTTTGACTCTTAGTAGCTGTGATGGATAAATTGAAATAACTTTCAAGTTATTTCCAGTGCCTGGAAATTGAAGCTAGAAAAATTCAGAATGGAAATAAGGTTTATTTTTAACAGTGAGGGTCATTAACCATCGGAAAAATTACCAACCGTTGTGGTAGATTCTCCATCAAATTTTTGAAATCAAGGTTGGATGTCTTTCTAAAAAATCTGCTCTAGGTCAAACGGGAATTAATTCAGGGCAGTACTATGCCTTGTGTTATACAGAAGGTCAGCCTAGATCAGTAGTTTTCATTGTTTTTCATTTGCGGACTCTTAAAAAATTTCAGATGGAGGTGCAGGACCCCTTTGGAAATCCTAGACATAGTCTGTGGACCCCTAGGGGTCTGCGGATCACAGGTTGAAAACTACTCCTAGATTATCATAACTGTCTCTTCTGGCCTTAGAAATCTGTCAATCTCTTCATTTTTGGTCTATAGGGTAGATATGTTGAGGAGGGGAGTAACACTCAGAGACTGGCTCAAAAGGTCCTCCAGCGAAACTTCAGTCAGTGTTCTTTCAGCGTCAGTAAAACGGATTTAGAAGACAACTATGGTAAGTGTTTCTTTGCTGGCTTGTAACATTCATGCAGGGGCCTGGACTAGATGACCTCTGGAGGTCCCTTCCAGTCCTACAATTCTATGATTCTGTTCATGGTTCCTGCAAAGATACAGTGACAGACAGCTTAGATCTTTGAAAGTATTAAAGTATCTTAAACTTGGTTAAAGAAGGGAGTGGCTTGTAGGGAAGTAACTTTCCACTCTAGGCATTAAGTTTGGTGGGTATATGCGTCTGTGTATTAGAGCAGCGGTTCACAAATTCTTTCATTCTGGGACCCAAAATCAGGTGCAGTGGTCTTCTTGCAGTTCAAAACCACACAAACTTTAGAGACAATAAAGGATGATGTGGATCAATATCACAGCAAGAAACCATACCTAGGTTTTGCAAGGTGGGTGTGAGACTGCTTGGGTAAAATGTACTTGCTGGGTGGGTTATTGGGTGTACTGAGACAAATGCTTCTAGGCAGCATATTGGGTGCAGACACACAACACCATGCCCCAACCTTTGTGAGCCAGGAAGGCTGGAGTGGGGGTGTAACTCAGCTGTGTGTGGTTCATTTTATTTATTTAGCGTATGCAATCTGGCCAACCACAGTGTTCTTATCAGTAATGTTCAAGGCATGAAGGCCTCCAGGATGTTGTCATTTTGCAGTCCTCCACCGTGTGTGTCATGGTTTGTGGGTTTCCACATTGACCTAGTGGACTATGTTCCCCAGCTGCAGCATGACTGCGGTCTGGAGAAATGGACGATCCAACTAACAGATCAGATTTGCTGTGTATGGTACAAACTGGTTACAAAACTACAGTCACATCTGGTGCAGACAGGGCCTAAATCAGATTCCTGGGGATCATCCCAGTAAAGTGACTGTTCTTATTAAGGCCCTCTCCGTGCCACAATTCATAATTGACTTTATTAGCAGTGGCTGGCTCCAAAATGTGTTTGGCTACAGACGCAACATGGTTAATATCCTGTTAGTACTAGGCTGTCAAACGATTAAACAGTTTAATTGCACAATTAAACAATAATAGAATACCATTTATTTAAATATTTGTAGATGTTTTCTACATTTTCAAATATATTTACTTCAATTACAACACAGAATACAAAGTGTACAGTGCTCACTTATATTTATTTTTTATTACAAATGTTTACACTGTAAAAAACCCAAAAGAAATAGTATTTTTCAATTCATGTAATACAAATAATATAGTGCAATCTCTTTATCATGAAAGTTGAACTTACAGATGTAGAATTATGTACAAAAAAATTGCATTCTAAAACAAAACAATGTAAAACTTTAGAGCCTACAAGTACAGTCAGTCTTACTTCTTGTTCAGACGATTGCTAAGATAAACAAGTTTGTTTACATTTGAAGGAGATAATGCTGCCCACTTCTTGTTTACAATGTCACCTGAAAGTGAGAACAGGCGTTCACATGGCACTATTGTAGCCAACGTCGCAAGATATTTACGTGCCCGAGGGCCTCTGGACCGGGACTCAGAGTAGTGGGCGGGCCTGAGTCCCCCCCCCCCCTTTTTTCCCCCTTTTGTTTGCTGTGCTACCCCACGCACAGCCACAGGCCGCAGGGAGCGGCCGGTCAGAACCACACCAGGTCCTGGACGGTGAGGATCGGACTCGGAGGTGTGGGGCTGTTGTTTACCCCCCCCCCCCGGAAGGGGGTGTGAAGAGGCAAAAGGGACACTGTCGGAGGACAGTGCTCCGGAAGAGGACTCCGTACATTGAGGGTGACGTAAGTCTGCGCACCCAACGCAGGTGGAACGACAGGCGGGACGCCAACTGAAGGGACGCCCTACTGGTTCGAGCTAGTTTCCCCAAGACGACCAGGAGGAGGCGCCACAGCGGTGAGCTACTACCCTGTCACAGGGCCACTTAGGGATCTAGAGCAAAATCCATATTTGGTCCTGCTAGTGAAGACAAGGGGCTGGACTCAATGACCTTTTAGGGTCCCTTCCAGTTCTATGAGATAGGTATATCTCCATATAGTATATTTAACCTGCCTGGGGAGCAGATTGGCTTTAGTCCCTAGGCATTATGGTTGGTCACAGCTGATTCGGGATTTATTCTCTAGGCTGATGGAAAACAGCTTTTGCCCGTAGGGGGCGGGAAGCTTGTTCAGTGACAATTGTGCCTGGTGGGAAGCTGCCAGGACTTGCTCCATAGAGGTTACACCAGGGAATAACAATAACAATAACAGCAGCATCAACTGTCCTAGCCGTACTTCGCTGGATGAACCTACAGCTGAAAGGTTCCCTCTGCTTGGCTAACGTGCTGCACATCAGACTCACTTCAGACCGATTGCAAATGTAGCCCTTGAAAAGAGAAGCTGCCACTTCAGAGGCCCATTGCAGCCCATTTGCATCGGGCCAGGTGGTATTATTGACTTTCCCTCCTTCAGGGTGTATCTCTGTAATCACAGCCAGGGCAGGCATCACAGGTGTGACCTTTCCCCACTGCCAGCTAATGAGGTTATTCTAGTCAAGAAACAGCGTTGGCAATCCAATCAGTATTGATGCTTGTAAGTAAAAGCTCCCTCCAAATCCCTCACCGAACTCTTTGTCTCTGGCTGCCCAAGGGAGATTAAAGGCTGGAGGATTCCACGCTACACAGTGCAGAGCAAATGAGCTTCTCGGAAACAGACGTTTCTCTTGCTCTCAGCCTGGATGGGTTTGGGGTGAGGTGCACATGCTGCTCCAGCTCCCACCTGAGAAGCCGAGGAGTTTGGCAGAGGTGTCAATCAAAGCATTTTCTCTCCTTCAGCGATCAGTTTCTCCAGCTCAAGGATACTTCCAGGGATTCCGTAGTTTCCTCTGTGGGAGAAGAATGTCCACTGTCTGACCGTGGGCACAGGACAGTGGCAAGGTCCATGCGTTATCTAGGGAGATGGTGGAATCTCCTTCCTTGGAGGTTTTTAAGGCGCGGTTTGACAAAGCTCTGGCTGAGATGATTTAGTTGGGAATTGGTCCTGCTTTGAGCAGGGGGTTGGACTAGATGACCTCCTGAGGTCCCTTCCAACCCTGATATTCTATGATTCTATGATTCTATGCGCTAAAGATTCATATGTCCCTTCATGCTTCAACCACCATTCCAGAGGACGTGTACATGCCGATGACAAGTTGGCTCAATAACGATCCAAAGCAGTGTGGCCCAACGCATGTTCACTTTCATAATCTAAGTCAGATGCCACCAGCAGAAGGTTGATTTTCTTTTTTGGTGGTTCAGGTTCTGTAGTTTACACATTGGAGTATTGTTCTTTTAAGACTTCTGAAAGCATGCTCCACACCTCATCCCTCTCAGATTTTGGAAAGCACTTAAGATTCTTAAACCTTGGGTCGAGTGCTGTAGCTATCTTTAGAAATCTCACATTTGTACCTTCTTTGCATTTTGTCAAATCTGTAATTAAAAAGTGTTCTTAAAATGAACGTGTGTTGGGTCATCATCCTAGACTGCTATAACATGAAATATATGACAAAATGTGGGTAAAACAGAGAAGGAGATATACAATTCTCCCCCAAGGAGTTCAGTCTCAAATTATTTAATACATTATTTTTTTAACGTGTCATCAGCATGGAAGCATGACCTCTGGAATGGTGGCTGAAGTGTGAAGGGGCATATGAATGTTTAGAATATCTGGCATGTAAATACCTTGCGATGCTGGCTACAAATATGCCATACGAACTCCTGTTCTGACTTTCAGGTGACATTGTAAATAAGAAGCGGGCAGCAGTATCTCCCATAAATGTAAACAAACTTGTTTCTCTTAGCGATTGGTTGAACAAGAAGTAGGACTGAGGGGACTTGTGGGCTCTAAAGTTTTACATTGTTTTGTTTTTGAGTGCAGTTATGTAACACAAATCTAAATTTGTAAGTTGCACTTTCACAATAAAGAGATTGCACTACACTATTTGTATGAGGTAAATTGAAAAATACTATTTATCATTTTTACGGTGCAAATATTTGTAATAAAAACAATAGTGAGCACTGTACCTTTTGTATTCTGTTGTAATTGAAATCAATATATTTGAAAATGTAGAAAACATCCAAAAATATTTATTACACTTCAATTGGTATACTATTGTGTAACAGTGTGATTAAAACTGCGATTAATCGTGATTAATTTTTTAATTGTGTGGGTTTTTTATTTTTTTTTTTTTTTAGTTAATCGCATGAGTTAATTGTGATTAATATACAGCCCTAGTTAGTACCATGGTCAGGTAAGGGAACTGTCCTCTTCAGAGGCCTAGCCTAGAATATGGTGCTGGTTTGATGCATTGGGGACTCCCCCCCCACCCCACCCCCCGCCACAGTAATTCATGGGTGCACAGGCTTGGTGCTCTGGAACCACTGAATGAAGTTCAGGGCTTGTCTACACTACCACTTAAGTTAATGTCATTTGTCGGTCACGGATGTGAAAAAGCCACCCCCCTGAGCAACGCACCACCTGAGCTGTCCACACCAGTGCTAAATCAGCGGGGGACACTCTCCTGCTGTCATAGCTTCCGCCTCTTGCTGCGGTGGAGTAATTATGCTGACGGGAGAGTGCTCTCTGGTCAGCATAGTGCGTTTTCACCAGACTCACTACAGCTGTGCAGTAATGTATAGTAGCCTTCGGACAAGACCCTCTTGTACTGTGACTACCCCTCAGGGCGCACACTCACTAGGACGAGCCTCCTGGGCTTCAGCTCCTCCTGGGTCTGATCTCTGAGCATTCAGCATCCCTGTTTCACGTCGTAAGCTCCCTGCAGCAAGTCCACCTGACTAGAACACCTGGGGAAACCTTACATGCCCCCCAAAGGGGCCATGCACCCCCGACTTCGCCAGTCAGGAGTGACTCTCAGCCAGCGGTGTCAAACAGAAGGGTTTATTAGTCATCTGAAACACAGCATCGAGCAGAATCTTGTTAGCACAGAAGTTAAAGCAAAGTCCATCTTGAGGAGACTCAGAGCCCTGGGCTCTCCCCCTGAGTCCCAAACCAGGAGACTGACCAGCTTCCAGCAGCTCACTCTGTCACACCCAGTTGCCCCTCCTCCATCCTGTATGCTGTTGCCCAGGCAAACCGGTCACCTGGCCTCTACCTCTTTGTTCTCTAATTCCTCCGACTGGCTCTTGCAGAGGATTGGCCCTAGCCATCAGTTGCTAGGATACAGAATGTCGAACCATTGTCTGGGCCCAGGTAGCTAGATGGCACTTGTACCTTCCCTCTTGGGGTATCTGCAAAGCTCTCACACCCTTATCCCACCGCCTAGATACTTGTGCAACACATAGGGAAAATGAGGCGCACACAGTATTCATACAAACGTTGACAATTCCCACTTTGTCACAAGTAGCCATTTGTCCCAATTACCTGTGTAAGTCTTTCTCAATGGCCTGTCCCTCTGATCTCCCTGTTTAGAAAGGCTGCAAGCTGGTCCCTGGTATCAGAAAGGTTGGAAATCACTGATTTATGTAATCAGTCTGGCCCGTCCCCCTTACTTCCAGCTCTCTAGAAAATACCCCACAGTCTGCTGTCCCTTGTTTCTTTGTGTGCATGCCCTCTGTACACTGATACAAATGTGGGTAAATAGCTTGGAAGGTGTGAGGGGAGACAGCTGCTGCACGAACACAGACTGAATCCTGAAGAAGAGGTCTGTGTATGCTTGAAAGCTTGTGTCGCTCGCTATCGGAAGTTGGTCCTCACCTACCTTGTCCCTTCTATGTAACTTTTAAGTGATTAAGGTGACTCGTGCTCTCTGAGTCGTAGTGTGGACTAGGAGGGAACATTTTCAAAAAGCATCCAGTTCATATTTAGTAATCCACTTCAGATCAGTGCGTTTACCCCGAAGAAAGGTGAAACAGGTTCTTCAGAATACCTAGGTCAGTGACAGGATCCTATTCTCTTCCAACTGTTCACTCATGGGACAGGGTATTTACTTCCCACTTCAGGCCATGGAGCAAATGCGGCCAGCGTCGTATGGATGCCTTCTGGCTGGCCAAAGCAGAAATGAGCTGATGTTGCAGCTAATTCTTGACTTTGCAATCAAGAGCAATGCAGCTGCTAAGCCATCTTTTTTTATATTGCTAATAAGTCTATTCAGTGTACATCTGTCTGAAACTTTCTCTCTTCTCAGTCTTCTATCCTGGGCTAGAATGCTATATATTTAACAGGAGAAGCTGCCCCTTTCTTTTGTCCTCTCAGTCAGTATCATGTTTTAACCTCTCCAGTGCTAGTGTATCTTAGTTGTGCTGGTATAACTGCATCCACATGTTAAGATGATGTACCGGTATAACTGTATTGGTTAGGAATCGCACCCCTAGCCAACATAGCTATAGTAATATAAAAGCCATGCAGAGCAGGCCTGAGCAGTGTGTGTTCTTCCTCGCTGTCTTCTTGATCTTTTGTAAGGGTAAAGTTTCTTCTTTCAGTGGGGGATAGTAGTGCTCTTCTATGTCCACACTAGTTCACCTCTACTGGCAAAGTGCTCCCAATATAGATGTGACCTCAGCTGGAACATCGAGTAACTTCCCTCCTGTTTCAGGCGGGTTAAATTAACTGCAAAGACTTAAGCTCTAGCGCAGGCAGGAACTTGTTCTCTAGTCTGTCGCTCACTTAATTTAAAAATAAAGTGGCTGAATTATTTAGGGTTTCAAGGCACTTATTCCCCGTGTAGCTTTTTAGGGCAATTTCATCTGTGCATCGATCCATGCCAGTGATGACACTGCAACAGTTTCACTGTGTTTGTTCTGGGGCTGATCTTCAATCAGATAAATTCAGGGTGTTGTTTAAATGTAAAAATGAACAAACATAGCCTGTATCATAAAGGATGCATATGCTTTGCTGTTTCTACACTGCATTTGTGCTCAGGACCTGAGCTGAGTTTTGGCTTTCCTTGTTTACATTTTTTCAACCTATTTCAGGATGCAGATTGCACAAACCCTTCACTAGTGACTAGAAAACACAAGGGTTAGGATGAATTTAGTGAGATAGCACGTACTTTTTTCTGTTTCTCTAGAACCACCCTGATGTTGCAAAGCAGCTAGCCACATGCCCCTTTAATGCCCGCCATCAGGTTCCCAGAGCTGAGATCGGCCATCATATATCAAGCTGTGATGACAAAAGCTGCATTGAGCAAGACATTGGTGAGAAAATATTAGATTCCTTTGGCTCTGTAAAATCACTTCTGGAACTCTTGGGCTAACAGCGTTCTAACTTAATTTTTGCTGTTAAAGATTGTTTTAATACTCTGTTATTCCATAAGCAACCCTTTACCTGTAGTGCTATGTGATACAGAAACAGCAGGAGCCCTTGGAGACTTGAGATTCATTCATTCTGTGTCCATGCAAATTCTCCTAAGCATCTGAGAGGCAACTGGATTGCATTACACGTGTTATCTGCCAGAGATTTTAGCATTAAAATGGGAACTGTACATTGTGCCATAAACTGTGTGTGTTGAAATGAGATCTAGTTGGTAATCTGGACCGCTTAGAGCGGAAAGCTAGTGGCCATGAGAGAGGTGGGTCTCCAATGCAGATCTGACCTGATAGTGACCAAAAATCTTTATAGCCTGTCTAGTGGCATATGTGAAATAAATTGGTCTCAGTCCAGTTCTTAATGGACAAGTGTCTAGATCATAACAATCCTCACTTCTGTTACATCCTACTTGACTATCTTAGCAGAAAAGCCATGACTGGGCCAGGGAGGCTGAATAACGTTTCCCAATTGAAGGTGGGTTCCTCCAGTTCAGAGTGGGGCAAGTTGGGGAAGGGACTATGGGGAAGCTTTCCTACCACTGCCCATGGTGTCAGACCTGGGCAGTGAACTCCTCATCAGAGCCATCACCCCAGCACCTAAATCACTTGGTTATGCAGGTCGTGTTCCAATTTCTCTCCCCACTGATGTCTATGCGGCTATCACTACACTGGAAAACGTACTTGTTCTCTGGCAAAAGTAGAGTTGTACTGAAGCTAGCAATGATATGCATGTTAATGTAGATGGGGCTTAGAGCATGATAGTAGTGAAAAAACCCTGAGCAGTTTTTTGTGACACGACAATAGAAACACACCTGAATCCTCTCCCAATGCGTATGTTGGAGCAGCTGCACCATTGCTGAAAAATGTGTGCAGAATTGTTTAGCTTTAGAAAAGGCTTAAAACAGGGATTGGCAAATGGGGGGCTGTAACCACCCTGCCAGATCGTTTGCTTTGGCCTGCCAAACATTCTGTGTTGTAGCAAACCTTTCAGAGTTAGGCAATATATAGGCTCTTAAGGTATGGCCCACCAAAGGGTTCTCGTGGATTTTGAGTCCCTTTGCTACCTTCAAGGTGCCCATCCCTGGCCTAAAGAGTTTTGCCCCTAAGACTAGGGGAGTACTGATCAGCTTCCAGTGTATGCTGCTCCTCTCCAAAGTCTAGAGCTATTCTGCAGCTAGGTCAAAACATGATTAATGTCCCTAGGGTTACCATATTTCCACAAGCGAAAAAGGGGACATGGGGGGGGGAGGAGCCCCACTCTAGCCCTGCCCACTCCCTCCCACTTCCCACCCCCTGATTGCCCCCCTCAGAACTCCCAACCCCCCCCCCGCTCCTTGTCCCCTGACTGCCCCCTCCTGGGACCCCTGCCACTAACTGCCCCCCAGGATCTCACCCCCTATCTAAGCCGCCCTGCTTCTCGTCCCCTGACTGCCCCCTCCTGAGAACCCACTACGACCCTACCTGTCCCCTGACTGCCCCTACCCTTATCCACATCCCCACCCCATATTCACACCCCTGCCCCCAGACAGACCCCCGGGGACTCCCATGCCCTATCCAACTGCTCCCCGCCCCCTGACAGGACCCCCAGAACTCCTGACCCATCCAACCCCCTCTGCTACCTGCCTGCCTTGACCCCTCTCCACACCTCTGCCCCCCTAATAGCTCCCCTGGAACTCCAGACCCATCTAACCGCCCGCTCCCTGTCCCTGACTGTCCCAACCCCTCTCCACACCCCTGCCCCCCTGACAGCCCCCCCGCAAACTCCCAACCCATCCAACCCCCCTCCCTGTCCCCTGACCAGGACCGGCTTTAAAGAGCCCAGGAATCGGGCTGCGCTCCGGCCGGGGTTGCGGGGCTTGGGGCCAGGCCGGAGGTGCTCGGCCGGGGCTGGGCCGGCGCACTCAGCCGGAACCAGGGCCGGCGCTGCTGGGGCCCGAGCCGGGCCACAACCAGGGTCGGCGCTGCTGGGGCCCGAGCCGGGCTGGAGCCGCCAGAGCCGGGGCCGGCGCTGCTGGGGCCCAGGCCGGGGGTGCTCGGCCACAACCGGGGTCGCCGCCCTGGGGCTGGAACCGGGGCCGGAGCTGCTGGGGCCCGAGCTGGGCCGGAGCTGCTGCGGCCGCCGGGAGCCACTGCGGCCGCCGGGCGCCGTTCGGCCCGGGCCAGAGGGAGCCGCTCAGTCAGGGCCGCGCCTCCCTGGAGCTCTCCTCCTAGCGCTCCCCTGCCCCAGCTTACCTGCTGCTGCTTGCCCCTTCTTCTTTTCAGACTTCCCGCGAAGATCTGATTCGCGGGAAGCAGGGGAGGGAGAGGAGCAGGTGGGCGGAGCGTTTAGGGGAGTGGAGGAGGGGGAAGCAGCTGCGGGGCCGGACAGCATGGTAAGGCTGCAGGGGATGGGGGGAGCCGGGAAGGGGCTTTGGGTGCCCAGCGGCACTTGGCCACTGCTTTTCTGTCTATAAATAGCCAACCGGGGGGAAATCCCAGACATTTTTAGATTTTTAAAAATCCCCCCTGGACGGCTATTTATAGACCGAAAAGCCGGACATGTCCGGGGAAATCCGGACATATGGTAGCCCTAAATGTCCCTAAAATAGGATTGTATTTTATCCAAAAAGATTTTATCACTAAGAATCTTCTTTGCTTTAAGTGAGTCAGTCGAATAACTGCCACAGAGAGAAGATGAGCACTGTCAGTATGTGGCAGCCGTCCCCATGTGACGAAGACTGGGATAAAGGTGAGGAAGTAGGTTGACATAGGGTGGCTGTCAGCCCCTGCTATTCCCTTCTTCTTGCCCCCAAAGAAGTGACATGGACTAAGAGAGAGGTCTCATAGATCCTTCTGCACAGATCATCTGTTGGGACACCCAATTATAATGTCCCTGAACAAATTAAGTTCTCCTGCTTCACAGGCTCTATCACATGCCTGCTATTCTCTACAAAACATCTGTTGTTTTCCATGTAGTCTGTTGCCCCATCTGTGCTTTGATGAAAGTGGAAATTGATGATAACCTTTACATTTTATATTTCTCAATTAAATGTCTGCTTTGCTGTCACTTACGCCAAGCCTTAGCTAAATTCTCATTCCGTTTTGTAAACCTAGCAGCGTCTCTGCCATATTTCTCATTTTATGTTGCTATGACGCTTGCAGAAGTTACTCAGTACTGAGCCACAGTGATGTCTGTTTCCTTTGGCAGATCTACAGGAGCAAACAAATTCTACGTTCGTTTGGGGCACGTTCAATAGCGGCATAAACAACAGGTAACAAAAGGTGTATTTCTTGTGACAGTGCTTTCCATAGAAGATGTGCTTTCAAACTACTTTTAATTCATGCTGCTGTGTTGATGGGCAGATGCAATTTACTTTATGAATCCTATTTTTGGGTGATAGTGGGGGAGTTCCCACCGGCATGAATCAACATTCCTATGCCTCTGGGTCAGTATTTCCTGTCTCCTTTTAGTTGCAGATCCATATGAGAGTATAAGAACATACTATTGCTACCAGCTAATGGTTACTCCTCTAGTTCTACTGTACTACTATTAGTGCTGATGGTCCTGGATTCAATCCCCACTGGTTATATATTTGTTGGGGGGTTAAACACTAAACTGTTATGCTGGGCTTGATAGAAATGCAGACTGATGTCAGCCCTTAGCTAATCTAATCTCTCATGACCTGCTGCAAGTAACTTTTAACAGCCAGGAGATTTTGCAGGCAGTTAGAGCCCTGAGTCAGAAATAATTATTTTATTTGTGAAGTTTAATCACAATGCAAGTTTGGAAAATGAAGCATACTGTGTTTGGTCATTATCTCTGTCTCACCGCTGAACAACCAAATCATTGTACTATGCCTTACCTGTCTAATCAGAGCCTTCTACAGCCCGTAACAGTGACATAGAATCATAGGACTGAAAGGGACCTCGAGAGGTCATCTAGTCCAGTCCCCTGCACCCACGGCAGGACTAAGTATTATCTAGACAAGTGCTTTTCAAACTGTGGGTCATGACCCAGAACTGGGTCACGGAATGAAGGCACTGGGTTGCGGCGGCTTTGGTCAGCTCTACTGACCGGGCCATTAAAAGTCCCGTCGGGGGTGCTGAGCAGCTAAAGCAGGCTAGTCCCTACCTTTTCCGACACTGCGCTGTGCCCTTGAAGCGGCCAGCAGCAGGTCCGGCTCCTAGATTGGGGGTGGGGGAGAGCCACGGGGCTCCATGCGCTGCCCCTGCCCTGAGCCCGGCTCTGATTCCCATTGGCCAATGGGAGCTGGTGGGCGGGGGGCAGTGCCTGTGGGCGAGAGCCATGCGGAGCTGCTTGCACGCCTCTGCCTAGGAGCCGGACCTGCTGATGGCCGCTTCCCTTTTTCTTGTAACAACCTTTTTATCTACTTGAAAACTGTTATCATGTCCCCTCTCAGGGTATGTCTACACTACGAAATTAGGTCGAATTTATAGAAGTCGATTTTTTTAGGAAGCGATTTTATACACTCAATTGTGTGTGTCCCCACTAAGCGCATTAAGTCAGCGGAGTACGTCCACAGTACCGTGGCTAGCGTCGACTTTCGGAGTGTTGCACTGTGGGTAGCTATCCCACAGTTCCTGCCATCTCTGCCGCCCATTGGAATTCTGGGGCAAAAACATTGTCACGGGTGGTTTTGGGTACATGTCATCAGCTGCCCCTCCCTCCGTGAAAGCAATGGCAAACAATCGTTCCGCGCCTTTTCTCTGCGCAGCAGCCATGCCACGGCAAGCGTGCAGCCCGCTCAGCTCAGCTCACCGACACTGCTGCTGTTGTGTACTAGGTGCTGCTGGCAGCAGACGGTGCAGTAGGACTGCTCACCATCGTCATCCACCGTTTCCGCTGCATCTCTGCTCTGCTGCTATTGTGTCAATAGCGAATTTCTCCATGTTGTCTGTCATGGGCTCCGGGTACGCTTCCTCTGCAACTCTGCTCTCCTGCTCTCATGAATCCACCTCACAGGTCCTCTCGTTGTTCTCTATAAATATCTATTCTCATGGCATCCATCATCAGCCACCGCTTCCGTTGCAACTCTGCTCTCCTGCAGACGCCATACCACGGCAAGCCTGGAGCCCGCTCAGATCACCGCGGCAGTTATGAGCATTGTAAACACCTCACGCATTATCCTGCAGTATGTGCAGAACCCAGAACCTGCAAAAGCAGGCGAGGAGGCGGTGACGAGAGTGATGAGGACATGGACACAGACTTCTCTCCAAGTACAGGTCCCAGCAATTTGGACATCCTGGTGGCAGTGGAGCAGGCTCATGCCATGGAATGCCAATTCTGGGCCCGGCAAACAAGCACAGACTGGTGGGACCGCATAATGTTGCAGGTCTGGGATGATTCCCAGTGGTTGTGAAACTTTTGCATGTGTAAGGGCATTTTCATGGAACTTTGTGATTTGCTTTCCCCTGCCCTCAAGCGCAAGAATACCAAGATGAGAGCAGCCCTCACAGTTCAGAAGCAAGTGGCGATAGCCCTCTGGAAGCTTGCAACGCCAGACAGCTACCGGTCAGTCGGAAATCAATTTGGAGTGGGCAAATCTACTGTGGGGGCTGTTGTGATCCAAGTAGCCAACACAATCACTGAGCTGCTGCTATCAAGGGTAATGACTCTGGGAAATGTGCAGGTCATAGTGGATGGCTTTGCTGCAATGGGATTACCTAACTGTGGTGGGGCGATGGAAGGAATGCATATCCCTATCTTGGGACCGGACCACCTTGGCAGGCAGTACCTAAACCGCAAGGGGTACTTTTCAATGGTGCTGCAAGCACTGATGGATCACAAGGGACGTTTCACCAACATCAACGTGGGATGGCCGGGAAAGGTACATGACACTCGCATCTTCAGGAACTCTGGTCTATTT
This sequence comes from Malaclemys terrapin pileata, assembly GCF_027887155.1. Taxonomy (NCBI): domain Eukaryota; kingdom Metazoa; phylum Chordata; order Testudines; family Emydidae; genus Malaclemys; species Malaclemys terrapin. The sequence continues at coordinate 9,055,627 of NC_071527.1, read as the reverse complement.
GAACAGCTGCAGGAAGGGACTTACTTCCCAGACAGAAAATAACCATTGGGGATGTTGAAATGCCTATAGTTATCCTTGGGGACCCAGGCTACCCCTTAATGCCATGGCTTATGAAGCCATACACCGGCACCCTGGACAGTAGTAAGGAGCAGTTCAACTATAGGGTGAGCAAGTGCAGAATGGTGGTAGAATATGCATTTGGACATTTAAAAGCTCGGTTAGACCTCAGTGAAACCAGTATTCCCATTGTTGTTGCTGCTTGCTGTGTGTTCCACAGTCTCTGTGAGAGTAAGGGGGAGACATTTATGCCAGAGTGGGCGGTTGAGGCAAATTGCCTGGCCGCTGATTACACGCAGCCAGACACCAGGGCGATTAGAAGAGCATAGCAGGGTGCGCTGCGCATCACAGAAGCTTTGAAAACCAGTTTTGTGACTGTCCAGAGTATGGTGTGAGAGTTCTGATTGTTTCTCTTTGATAAAACCCGCCCCCTTGGTTCACTCTACTTCGCTGTAAGCCAGCCGACCTCCCCCCTTCAATCACTGCTTGCAGAGGCAATAAAGTCATTGTTGGTTCAAAATCATGCATTCTTTATTAATTTGTCACACAAATAGGGGGATAACTGCCAAAGTAGCCCGGGAGGGGTAGGGGACAAGACCACACTGTATTTCAAAACTTATTGAATGCCAGCTTTCTGTTGCTTGGGCAGTCCTCTGGGGTGGAGTGGTTGGGTGGCCGGGGGGGGGGGGGCGTTCTTAGGCGGCTGGGTGAGGAGGCCATGGAACTTGGGGAGGAGGGCAGTTGGTTACATAAGGGCTGCGCTGGCAGTCTGCGCTCCTGCTGCCTTTCCTGCAGCTCAACCGTACGCCGGAGCATATCAGTTTGATCCTCCAGTAGCCTCAGCATTGCATTCTGCCTCCTCTCATCACGCTGCCACCACCTCTCCTCTTGCTCCCGCCACCTTTCTTCTTGCTCGTCCCTCCTGTTCCCGTGTTCATTTTCGGCTTTCCTGGACTCTGCCATTGTTTGCCTCCACGCATTCTGCTGAGCTCTTTTCGTGTGGGAGGACTGCATGAGCTCAGAGAACATTTTCATCGTGAGGGCGTTTTTTTTCGCCTTCTTATCTGCGCTAGCCTCTGGGACGGAGATGATAGAGGGAGCGTTGAAACATTTGCAGCTGCGGGAGGAAAAAAAGGGAGAGTAGTATTTGAAAAGACACATTTTAGAGAACAATGGGTAGCTCTTTCATGGTGAACCAAGCTGTTAACATTATATAGCACATGTGCTTTCGGTACAAGGTCGCATTTTGCCTCTTCTATTGAGGGCCTGCCGGTTTGGTGTGAGAAGATCACACACGCAGGGCCGGGCAACAGAATTTGGCTTGCAGGCACCCATGGTAAGCCACAGTCTTTCGGCTTCTTCAACCTTCATAACGTGTGGGAATGGTTTCAAACAGCAGCGCCCTCATTTCCCATACCAAGCACCTGTTGGGTTGGCCATTTAAAATGGGTTGGCCATTTAAAAGGAGGAGCTGTGGTTTTAGGGTTAACATGCAGCACAAACCCAACTAACACCCCCATGCATGCAGCTCATCATAGAAGCGGCATGTCTGGGGGTCAGACCCGGAGCTGCCATTTGCCTCTTTGGTTTTTTGGTAGGGGGGAGGGATTGTCCTGCTAAACCCAATCCTTGAGGGAGCCACTTAAGTATCTGGGGCAAAATCAGTACTTGGTCCTGCTAGTGAAGGCAGGGGGCTGGACTCAATGACCTTTCAAGGTCCCTTCCAGTTCTAGGAGATAGGATATCTCTGTTGATTTTATTTTTTTAATTTTCACGTGGCACTGCTGCTGGTCCCTGTTATAGCCTCTGTCCATCTGGCCTTAGAGATTTTTTTCAAATATTTTGACATTTCATCTTTTGGAACGGAGTTCTGATAGCATGGATTCATGTCCCCATACAGCAATCAGATCCAGTACTTCCTGTTCGGTCCATGCTGGAGCTCTTCTGCGATTCTGGGACTGCATGGTCACCTCTGCTGATGAGCTTGCCACGCTGGCCAAACAGGAAACAAAATTCAAAAGTTCCCAGGGCTTTTCCTGTGTACCTGGCTAGTGCATCTGAGTTGAAAGTGCTGTTCAGAGCGGTCACATTGGAGCACTCTGGGATAGCTCCCGGAGGCCAATAATGTCGATTTGCGTCCACACTACCCCAAATTCTACCCAGCAAGGTCGATTTCAGTGCTAATCCCCTCGTCGGGGAAGAGTACAGAAATCTATTTTAAGAGCCCTTTAAGTTGACAAAAATGGCTTCGTCGTGTGGATGGGCGCAGGGTTAAATCAATCTGACGCTGCTAAATTTGACCTAAACTCGTAGTGTAGACCAGGGCTCAGTCTTCTCTTCTCCAAACTAAACAAGCTCAATTTTTTCAATCTTAATAATAGAATATCAGGGTTGGAAGAGATCTCAGGAGCTCATCTAGTCCAACCCCATGCTCAAAGCAGGACCAATCCCCAACTAAATCATCTGACCAGGGCTTTGTCAAGCCTTCCCTCATAGGTCATGTTTTCTAGACCTTTAATCATTTTTGTTGCTCTTCTCTGGACTTTCTTTAATTTGTCCACATCTTACCTGAAAATGTGGCACCCAGAATTAGACATTTAATCAGCATGGAGTGGAGCAGAAGAATTACTTCTCACATCTTGCCTACAACACTCCTGCTAATGCATTTCAGAATGATGTTGACTCATATTTAGCTTGCGATCCACTATGACCCCCAGATCCCTTTCTTCAGTACTTCATCATCCTGGGCAGTCATTTCCCATTTTGTATGTGTGCAACTGATAGTGGAGTACTCTGAATTTGTCCTTATTGAATTTCATCCTGTGATGGGTTCCCCTGGGGGTGCCACCTGGAACTGGGGTTCCACTGAGCCCTATAACTCACCAGCCTGGGCTCCCTCTTAGCACTGTGCTGCTGTGACCAGCTATAGACCACTCCCGATCCTACACTCCCACCAGCATTCACACAGGCAGGGACACATCCAGCTGCAGTTGCAGGCAGGCTTTGGACAGCCACTGCATGAACCAACAATAGAGAGGCTACAGCCAAAATAACCCCCAGGCTGGGACCCCAGAGCTGTACCATCCTGCCCTGATCAAAACCCCGACCAGTATGAATTTATTACCCAGTTCACCACTCCCTCAATGTGGAGAGGACAATGCATACTTGTGTTAACCAGGATGAGATTTTTCCCAAGACACTTTGGTCTCAGGCACACCGGTTTAGATAAAGCAAAAAACAAGTTTATTAACTACAAAAGATAGATTTTAAGTGATTATAAGTGATAAAAAAAGACCAAAGTGGATTACCTAGTAAATAAACAGAACCGCAAACTAAGCCTAAAATTCTAGAAAGATTGGATATGAATTAGAAGCTTCTCACCCTGGCTGGTGATATAAGCAGGCTTGCAGATTCTTAAGGGACAAGCTACATTTGTTTTGCAGCTTGGATCTCGTACCCCGTTCCAAAACTTTTTCTTTCAGAGCTTCTGTCTGTTGTTGAGTTGTGGGGGAATGAAGAACTCCCTGCCTTATATAGTTTTTTAATATGGTGGGAACTCTGTTTCAAACTTGGTTTCCAAACCAGTTTGTGGAAAATTTCAGGTACCTAGAATGGAGTCCAGAGACATGTGATCTGGTCACATGCCCTTGCAGAGTCCTTGCAGCCATAACTTACAGGCTGGCCTTCCACAGGAGTGCTAACCTATTCCACAGCCCATTGTCTCTGTTGATGAGCCATTAGCACTCTGGCTTCGTCATTGTAGTATCTGAAAGTCTGGCTGTGGGTGTCTTCCAGAGTAAGCCCATTTGAAATATAACTTCAGATACAAATATGATACATACATGCAAATCATAATTTTTTCCAATGACACCTTACATGACCCATCTTGTACAAAATGCTTCATAATGATGTCATGATCATATCCTAATAATATTACTATTCATAGATTCTAGGACTGGATGGGACCTCGAGAGGTCATCGAGTCCAGTCCCATGCCCTCATGGCAGGACCAAATACTGTCTAGACCATCCCTGATAGACATTTATCTAACCTACTCTTAAATATCTCCAGAGATGGAGATTCCACAACCTCCCTAGGCAATTTATTCCAGTGTTTAACCACCCTGACAGTTAGGAACTTTTTCCTAATGTCCCACCTAAACCTCCCTTGCTGCAGTTTAAGTCCATTGCTTCTTCTGCTATCCTTAGAGGCTAAGGTGAACAAGTTTTCTCCCTCCTCCTTATGACACCCTTTTAGATACCTGAAAACTGCTATCATGTCCCCTCTCAGTCTTCTCTTTTCCAAACTAAACAAACCCAGTTCTTTCAGCCTTCCTTCATAGGTCATGTTCTAGCTCCCGGAGGCCAATACCATCGAATTCCGGCCACACTAACTCTAATTCGAAATGACAATATCAATTTTGGCACTACTCCCCTTGTCGGGGAGGAGTACAGAAATCGATTTTAAGAGCCCTTTACTTCGAAATAAATGGCTTCATTGTGTGGATGGGTGCAGGGTTAATTCGATTTAACGCTGCTAAATTTGAATTAAATTCATAGTGTAGACCAGGCCTTTTAATAATTCTTGTTGCTCTTCTCTGGACCCTCTCCAATTTCTCCACATCTTTCTTGAAATGCGGTGCCCAGAAATGGTGTCATATACTATGACGAATATGGAGTGTAGTGTTGCACGTCCTATTTACTTCAGACCATTTCTCCAGTTTGTCCAGATAGTTTTGAATTTTAATCCTATCCTCCAAAGCACTTACAATCCCTCGCAGCTTGGTATCGTCTGCAAACTTTATAAATGTGCTCTCTATGCCATTATCTAAATCACTGATGAAGATATTGAACAGAACCGGACCCAAAACTGATTCCTGTGGGATCCCACTCAATATGCCCTTCCAGGTTGACTGTGAACCACCTACTCTCTGTAAACGTTTTTCCATCCAGTTATTCACCCACTTTATAGGAACTCCATCTAGGTTGTATTTCCCTAGTTTGTTTACGAGGAGGTCATGCAAGTCAGTATCAAAAGCCTTATTAAACTTAAGATACACCACATCTACCACTCCCCCTCCCCCATCCACAAGGCTTGTTACTCTGTCAAAGAAAGCTATTAGGTTGGTTTGACACAATTTTGTTCTTGGCAAATCCATGCTGACTGTTACTTATCGCCTTATTATTCTCTAGGATTCTGCAATTTGAGTGCTTAATTATTTTCTCTATCTTCCCGGGAACTGATGTTAAGCTGACTGGTCTGTAATTCCCCAGGTTGCCCTTATTCCCTTTTTTTATAGATTGGTACTATATTTGCCCCTTTTCCAGTCCTCTGGAATCTTTCCTGTCTTCCATGATTTTTCAAAGATAATCTTCCTTTCCAAATGCAAGCAGATGGACATCTTTTCAAAGATAATCGCTTATGGCTCATATATCTCCTCAGTCAGCACCTTGAGTATTTTAGGATGTATTTCATCAGGCCCTGCCCACTTGAAGACCTCTAACTTGTCTAAGTAATTTTTAAAATTTTCTTTCCCTATTCTAGCCTCTGATCCTACCTCATTTTCACTGGCATTCACTATTAGACATCTGCACGTATAGAGACGACTAGGGCTTGTGTGCTGAGATGCCATTTACAGTTGAGGGCAGTGCAATATTTATAATCAAGCTTTAACTCTGATTTTTCTTGCAGTCTTTGTGTTATTTCTTTCTTGTTTGGATGACTGATTAACTGGGGATTTTAGTCAAAAAGTAGATGACATCAACATGTTCTACACTTTTTCTCTAACATTTGCGAGGAGAAGTAACTGTTCTGATTGCATGTTTAAATTAACATACTCTGTCTTCTTCAATGTTAGAAAAATATTCAAATATTTATAGTAAAAGATACTTAGCTAAAAGAAGTACACATGTGTAGGATAATTCTTATTTGATCTCTTTCAGCCCTGGGTCCAGCGTAGTGATGGAACCAAAGAATAAGCTAATGCCAGGCATGAGAGCACCCAAGTCCTTGCCATATAGCCTATCCTGGAAAAGCAGTAAGTGCAAAGGCAGGTGGTCTCCCCCTGCTGTAAGTTGGGACCTACATGTTAGCTCAAAGTGGAACAGGACAACTTTCCTCTGTATTTTGATTCCACGTGTCAGCATTCTCCTGCATAAACTGAAATGCATTTATTCCCACCATCAGCAAGTGGAGATGGAGAGCTCTGTAACACAGTCCTCCCTAGAAGCAGCTGCATTTCTGTGGTGGGTGGAGTGTCTTCTGTGTCCAGGTTTTATTTCGCTGTAGGTGGCATTGTGGCAAAGGTGGTCTGGCTCCATGTATTGCCCCCATTACTATAGCATCTGATATCTAAATGTCAGATTATTATTCACCACTATTGGTTGAACAAAAGTCGAGGCTTACAGACAGGTCTGAGTTTGGCACAGTGAAGCTCAACACAGTTGTAGCTCTTCAGGTATAGCTGCTACTGGAGTCAGTGGAAGCTGTACACATGTGTAGCAGCTGTAGCATTTGGTTTGGTTTTGCAAAACCTGATTGAAATCTCATAGCTAGGGTGTGTCTATCCAAGGAAACCTAACAGTATTACTTCCAAGGGGATGTAACCTAAACTGAAAAGGCCATTGTTATTTGGAATGTAGGAAGCCACTCGCATAGCGGTGTAGTAATGTGTACTCCTGAGGGAATTCTGTGCTAAAAAAGTAAACATTCTGCACACAATATTTTAAAATTCTGCATATTTTATTTGGTGTGAGTATATTGTTATTTTGACAGTTTCAATTATTTTGGTAATTTATTTCAAAATACCTGTCAGCCAGCAAAAAAAATTCCCCCAGGAGTAGAGTCAAAGAAACTCCTATGACAGCCCAGTTCCTGTTTCTTTGTTATGCTTTTGTTGGGCACCTGTCTGAGTGTGTCACATGTGTCAGCTGGGCACATCTTGGGAGAAATCTCTGCCCCTCCAGTCTTAGATACCCACACCCCCAGAGTCCAGCTGTGGGGCACCCCCCTAGCCCAGACACCTGCACCCCCTACCGCCAAGAGCCCAGGGATCCAGAGGGAGAAACAGCCTGATGCTGGGTCCCAGGCTTGTACAGAGTTTCCTGCATGCCATTTCCTTCCTTCAGGACATGCTGGGAACTGCACCTGTGTGGAACAGTCCAGTTCTCCCTCCCCATCCCCCTGACAGTGTCATGTATTTGCAAGCTGGAGAGCCAGGCTCTGGTAGGTCCCGCATGTGCTACTGACAGCCAGCAGCTCTGCAGCACCAATTCTGCTGTGAGAGGGAGGAAATGAAATTCTGCGCAAATTCTGTATTGTGTTGTGGCACAAAATTCCCCCTGAAGTAAATGTTGGAAAATTTCCCCTATATAAATGCCTGGGTCTGTGCACAACCGTATCTATGGATGAGTCTATTGTCATTTTTCAGAGTAGCAGCCGTGTTAGTCTGTATCCGCAAAAAGAACAGGAGTACTTGTGGCACCTTAGAGACTAACAAATTTATTAGAGCATAAGCTTTCGTGGACTACAGCCCACTTCTTCAGATGCATATAGAGTGGAATATATATTGAGGAGATATATATACACACATACAGAGAGCATGAACAGGTGAGAGTTGTCTCACCAACTCTGAGAGGCCAATTAAGTAACAGAAAAAAACTTCTTCTTCGAGTGATTGTTCACGTCCATTACACATTAGGTGTACGCGCGCTGCGTGCACGGACGTCGGAAAGTTTTTCCCTTAGCAGCTCCCGTCGGGCCAGCAGGGCCCCCTCCTTCCCGCCAGAGCGGCGCCCCGCTTCAGGGTATATATATCCCTGCCGACCCGACCCCTCCAGTTCCTTCTTACCGTCCGTGGCGGCGTTGGAACAACTCTGTCTCTCGTCTGAGAGTGTCCCTTAGTAATAGTCATTAGTGTTATCTAGCAGTTATCAGTTAGTTTGTAGTAATGTTGAGCCAGTAGTTAACAGCTCATTAGGGTACTTAAAGTTCCTGCTGTGGTTGTTTGTTCAACCCCGGCACCGGCCCTGGGCGGCAGGGCATGCCGCACGCCCAAGGCTTCAAGGCTTGTGCCATGTGCCGCAGGCCTATGCCATTGAGTGACCCCCACGCCTCGTGTCTCCGTTGCCTGGGGGAGGCTCACCAGAAAGAGCGCTGCAAGATCTGCAAGGCCTTTAAGCCCAGAACTAAGAAAGAAAGAGACTTTTGCCTTAAGCAGCTGCTCATGGAGACGGCATTACAGCCCTCCACTTCAGCAGCACCGTCTGCCTCCGTGCGGAGCGCCCCGGCATCGGTGCGGGAACCGGCGCCGGCGGGTCACCCGAAGCCCATGGCACCGACCCAACGGGGACATATACGACGCCGGTCGTCTTCGCCGACAAAAGCGAAGGGCCAACCTAAGGCCCGAGGACGCTCCCCGCACAAGAGGGCGGCACCGGTGAAGACCTCGAGTGCCCCTAAGGCCGGTACGGCCCCGGCACAGACCCCGGTAGTGGCTCCGGCGCAGAAAGGCCCGTCGAGCCCCGGGATGGGCGCGTCGAGTGAGGATGAAGGGCTGGAGGAGCTCTTGGAACAGCCCTCCACTCCGGACACGTTTGAGGCAGCTAAGGACCTCATCGCATTGTCCGTCGAGGCCCCGGCACGCGCTGAGGACGCTCCGCCGAAGCTGCCGCACAGAGGCAAGCCAGCAATGGTGTGCCCATCACGGTCGCCGTCTCGGCACCGTTCCGGGAACCGGTCCCGGTCGAGCTCCGCCTCGGTGGACTCCCGGTTGCCCCCGGCGCAGGAAGCACTGCAGCAGTCGGGCTTCAACAAGCGGTCGGCACCGACTCAGCAACCCAGCACGAGTCGGCACCGCGAAGTGTCGGCGGTACGTTACCCGATGCTGACCAGCCGTAGCCGTTCCCGGTCCCGCGATCACTGGTACCGTTCCAGGTCCAGGTCGGCGAGACGCTATTCCAGGTCCTGGTCGCGGAGGCGCTACTCCCCAAACCCGGACCGGCACCATCCTACGGCTCCGCCGTGGCCTTCCAGGTCACCGTCCGTGGTCTCGGGGACTGACTCAGACCGGTACGGCGGGTATGCCCATAGGTCACAGGCCAGCAGGGACTACGGCCATTCCCAGTGGGGCCAACCGAACCAATGGCCATTCTGGACACCCTGGGCCTACCACCAGCAAGGGCCCCCATCGAGGGCCTCGAGATCCGGGCCATCGGGGTACCGATCCCGCTCCCCGCGGCACCGCCCACCATCGTATAGGGAGGCAACGGTCTCTAGACCACCGGAGCGGGAAGGAGTGGACTCGGCACCGAGTACGGTGCCGTCCCAGTCCCACGCTGCGGGTCAGGCCCCAGAGGAACAACTGGCTGAGGCCGGGTTGCAGGACAATGAGGATGGGCAGAAGGCCCCGACCTCTTCCTCCTCACCAGACGAGGCAGTAGCGGGCACACTGGTGTCCGGCCCTCCCCCGATTGACCATCGGGCACACCAAGACCTGCTTCGCCGGGTAGCCCTCAATCTGGGCTTGCAAGCGGAGGAGACTGTAGAACAGGACGACCCCATGGTCGACATCCTGAGCCCGGAGGGCCCCTCCAGAGTCGCTCTCACGATTATACGGACAGTCCAGTCCAACTATAAGACGGTGTGGCAAACGCCGGCCTCCAGTGCACCGACTGCAAGAGGCGTGGAGAGGAAATACTTTGCCCCATCTAGAGGGTTTGACTTCCTCTTTTTACACCCGTCCCCCTGTTCGCTGGTGGTCTCGGCGGTCAACGAGAAAGAGCGTCATGGCCAGCAAGCTCCTGCCCCCAAGGGCAAGGAAGCTAAGCGATTGGACTTGTTCGGGAGGAAAGTCTATTCATCTGGGGGCCTTCAACTGAGGATCACCAATCAGCAGGCGATTCTAAACAGGCACAATTTTAACTCTTGGGCATCAGTTGCCAAGTTTAAGGACTCCCTCCCACCTGACGCGCATCAGGAGTTCACGGCCCTGGTTGATGAGGGAATGGCAGTGGCCAAGACCTCATTGCAGGCCTCCCTCGACTCAGCTGACGCTGCGGCTAGAACAATTGCGTCAGGGGTCGTGATGAGGCGTTCAGCGTGGTTGCAGGCTTCAGGTCTCCCGCCAGAGGTGCAGACCACGCTGCAGGACCTCCCGTTTGAAGGTTCGGGCTTGTTTTCCGACCAAACGGACGCCAGGCTACATAGCCTTAAGGACTCGCGAGCAACCCTTAAGTCGTTGGGTATGCACACTCCGGTGACGCAGCGTAAGCCCTTTAAACCCCAGCCACCGCAAAGGCAATACCACCCTCGCCCCCGGCACAAGCCATACCGCCGTCGAGGCAGGGATAACAGGCGGAGACGTAACAATACGCCTAACCAGGGCCAGAGTCACGGCCAGGGCAAGCCGCAGCCAGGGAATAAACCAGGCTTTTGAAGCTACGCCTGAGGACAGCGTACCGCATTCTATACCGGATCCTCCTCTGATTTTCAAAGACCGCCTGTCCCATTTCTACCAGGCATGGTCGCGCATAACATCGGACCGCTGGGTCCTGCGCACAGTGAAGGCGGGCTATACCCTCCAGTTTTCCTCGCCCCCTCCCTGCCATCCCCCTTCCCCGTCCCTCTTCAGGGACCCCTCTCACGAGCAACTTCTCACGCAGGAGGTACAGACCCTTCTCGCTGCTGGAGCAGTAGAAGAGGTCCCACCAGACCTGAGGGAAAAAGGATTCTACTCCAGATACTTCCTGATCCCCAAGGCAAAAGGGGGCCGCCGTCCTATTTTGGACCTGCGCGATCTGAACAAGTTTCTGATCAAAACGCGCTTCCGTATGGTCTCCCTTGGAACTATTATCCTATCCCTGGATCCGGGGGATTGGTACGCTGCCCTCAATATGAAAGATGCCTATTTTCACATCGCAATCAATCCGGCCCACAGGCGGTTCCTGCGCTTCGTTGTCAACCAGCGCCATTTCCAATTTACGGTCCTGCCCTTCGGCCTGGCATCAGCACCACGAGTGTTCACGAAATGCATGTCCGTGGTAGCAGCCTTCCTTCGAAAGAGAAGGATGCGTGTGTTTCCGTACCTGGACGATTGGCTTCTCGCGGGCAGGTCGGAGGCCGAGGTCCGATCTCACGTGACGCTGGCCTTGCAGACGTTCGACAATCTCGGCCTCCGGGTCAATGTGCCCAAGTCCACGTTAGTCCCCACACAGAGATTGGACTTCATAGGTGCGACCCTGGACTCGGTGGCCACGCAGGCAAGCCTACCAGAGGCATGGTTCCTGACAATTCAGAGGGCCGTAAGCTCAGTCCAAAAATTCCCCACGACAACGGCAAGGTGTTGCATGCAGCTCCTGGGGCATATGGCAGCTTGCACACACGTGGTCAGACATGCTCGCCTAAGGCTCCGGCCTTTACAGTTGTGGTTCGCCCAAACGCACCGCCCCAACAGGGACCCGTTGGATCAAGTAGTAACGATCCCAAGCCAGGTGTTGGGCTCGCTCCGCTGGTGGCTCGATCAGCAACAGGTCTGCGAAGGGATCCCCTTCGCTGCCCCACAGCCCACTCTGACGTTGGTAACAGATGCATCGGACCTGGGTTGGGGAACGCACCTGGGGGAACTACGGACCCAAGGGCTGTGGTCCAGAGAAGACAAGCTGCTTCACATCAATCTGAAGGAGCTAAGAGCGGTTCGCCTCGCCTGTCAGACCTTCCACGCCACCATAGAAGGTCACAGCGTGGCAGTCCTGACGGACAACACTACCGCCATGTTCTATATAAACAAGCAGGGCGGGTCCCGGTCTTCTCCCCTCTGTCGCGAGGCACTCCAATTATGGGACTTCTGTATAGCCCATGCGATCCACCTCATCGCGACGTATCTTCCGGGGATCCAAAACGGCTTAGCGGACTGCCTCAGCCGATCCTACCGAATGCACGAATGGACGTTGAGGCGAGACGTCCTGCATTCAATCTTCCGGAGGTGGGGCTTTCCCCGGGTGGACCTATTCGCCACCAGGGACAACAGTCAATGCCCTCAGTTCTGCTCATTCCAGAACCTGAGCCGGGGATCATTAGCAGATGCCTTCACGATCCCGTGGGGAGGGAGCCTGAGATATGCCTTCCCTCCGTTCCCACTCATACACAAGGTTCTCCTCAAGACCTGCAGGGACAGGGCGACGGTCATACTCATAGCCCCAGCCTGGCCACGCCAGCATTGGTTCACGTCCCTGCTGGAATTGTCCATAGCCGACCTGATCACCCTCCCCCTCCATCGCGACCTAGTCACACAAGACAAAGGCCGCCTACTCCACCCGAACCTGTCTTCGCTACATCTCACGGCATGGTATCTCTCTGGCTGAACGATGCAGAACACAGGTGCTCTCACCAAGTTCAACAAATCCTCCTTAATAGTAGGAAGCCCTCTACAAGAGCGACCTACCTGGCAAAATGGAAAAGGTTCTCCCACTGGTGTGAGCCTCAACGCATACAGCCTTTACAAGCCTCAGTTCCGTCGATCTTGGACTACCTACTGCACCTCAAGAATCAAGGGCTTGCGCCCGCCTCGATTAGAGTGCACTTAGCCGCCATTTCGGCTTTCCATCCAGGAGAGTTGGGAGTGTCAGTGTTCTCCAACCCCACAGTGGCCCGATTCCTCAAGGGGCTGGAAAGGGTGTTTCCCTACTCGCGCCCACCTGTCCCGGCGTGGAGTCTGAACCTAGTCCTAACAAGACTCATGAGTCCCCCCTTTGAGCCCCTAGCCACTTGCTCCCTCACGCACCTCTCGTGGAAGGTGGCGTTTCTCGTGGCCATCACGTCGGCCAGAAGGGTATCGGAATTGAGGGCCCTCACTTCGGAACCACCCTATACAGTGTTCCATAAGGATAAGGTGCAACTGAGGCCGCACCCCAAATTCCTTCCAAAAGTGGTATCGCAGTTTCACATGGGGCAGGACATTTGCCTACCGGTGTTCTTTCCTAAACCCCATACGGACCCTCACCACCGCAGCCTACATACCCTGGATGTCCGAAGGGCGTTGGCATTCTACCTGGAACGGACCAGGTCGTTCCGCAGAACACCTCAGCTGTTCATTGCTATTGCAGAACGTATGAAAGGCTTGCCTATCTCGACACAGCGCTTGTCGGCATGGATTGTGCATTGTATACGCACCTGTTATGAGCTCGCCAATGTTCCGGCCCCAGAGATCCGGGCTCACTCGACTAGGGCCCAAGCGTCCTCAACGGCCTTCTTGGCGCAGGTCCCTATCCAGGAGATCTGTAAGGCGGCCACCTGGTCGTCCGTTCATACGTTCACAGCCCACTACGCGATCCATCATCAGACCAGAGAGAACGCGATGGTCGGTCGGGCTGTGCTACAGTCAGTTGTACCTTGACTCCTACCCACCTCCAATGGTAAGCTTGGGAATCACCTAATGTGTAATGGACGTGAACAATCACTCGAAGAAGAAAGAACGGTTACTTACCTTCTGTAACTGTTGTTCTTCGAGATGTGGTGTTCACGTCCATTACACTTCCCACCCTCCTTCCCCTCTGTCGGAGTCTCCGGCAAGAAGGAACCGGAGGGGTCGGGTCGGCAGGGATATATATATACCCTGGAGCGGGGCGCCGCTCTGGCGGGAAGGAGGGGGCCCTGCCGGCCCGACGGGAGCCGCTAAGGGAAAAAGTTTCCGACGTCCATGCACGCGGCGCGCGTACACCTAATGTGTAATGGACATGAACAACACATCTCGAAGAACAACAGTTACAGAAGGTAAGTAACCGTTCTTTTTGAAGTGATAATCAAGCTAGCCCAGTACAGACAGTTTGATAAGAAGTGTGAGAATACTTACAAGGGGAGATAGATTCAATGTTTGTAATGGCTCAGCCATTCCCAGTCCTTATTCAATCCTGAGTTGATTGTGTCTAGTTTGCATATCAATTCCAGCTCAGCAGTCTCTCGTTGGAGTCTGTTTTTGAAGTTTTTCTGTTGTAATATAGCCACCCGCAGGTCTGTCATTGAATGACCAGACAGGTTAAAGTGTTCTCCCACTGTTTTTTGAGTATTATGATTCCTGATGTCAGATTTGTGTCCATTAATTCTTTTGCGGAGAGACTGTCCGGTTTGGCCAATGTACGTGGCAGAGGGGCATTGCTGGCACATGATGGCATATATCACATTGGTAGATGTGCAGGTGAACGAGCCCCTGATGGTATGGCTGATGTGATTAGGTCCTATGATGATGTCACTTGAATAGATATGTGGACAGAGTTGGCATCGGGCTTTGTTACAAGGATAGGTTCCTGGGTCAGTGGTTTTGTTCAGTGATGTGTGGTTGCTGGTGAGTATTTGCTTTAGGTTGGGGGGTTGTCTGTAAGCGAGGACAGGTCTGTCTCCCAAGATCTGTGAGAGTAAAGGATCATCTTTCAGGATAGGTTGTAGATCTCCGATGATGCGCTGGAGAGGTTTCAGTTGGGGGCTGAAGGTGACAGCTAGTGGTGTTCTGTTATTTTCTTTGTTGGGCCTGTCTTGTAGGAGGTGACTTCTGGGTACTCGTCTGGCTCTTTCAATCTGTTTTTTCACTTCAGCAGGTTGGTATTGTAGTTTTAAGAATGCTTGATAGAGATCTTGTAGGTGCTTGTCTCTATCTGAGGGATTGGAGCAAATGCGGTTATATCTTAGAGCTTGTAGCACAAGTAGAGTAGGAGACAGGATACTGGGCAAGATGGAACGTGATCTGACCCAGTATGGCAGCTCTTATGTTCTTATGAACTCTTGCCACATCTAACTCTTCACAAGGTTTTGTTCTTTAAAAACGGATTCAGTTGCCCGGTGTCCTAATAGCCCGATCCCCAAAGCATTGAGTTCAGAATAACTATTATTAAACAGCCTGGTGGGATTCCATGCCATTTGGATCTTAGGAGGGAGTTTCATGTACTTGCACTATACTTACTTGAAAATCTTTTACCCCTTAGACAGCAACAAGCACTAACTGGAAGGAGGGGTGACCCATTGAGTGTTTGTCTTGGTCCCCTTGTCAAACTGTAGCTGTGACAGACTGGCCATAAAGCCGTCCTGTTCTGGGGATGCCTGAGGCTTGAAAAAAAGCAAGATATTGCAAGAGAATTCCTTTAAAGTGCCAATAGTTTAAACATTATAGGGGATTATGGTCTTTTACTTCTGAGCATATGACAGAGTTTCTGTGATCTGGGCATCTGTTCCCAGTGTGAGCCCCACCAACTACAGAGACTGTCTCCTTGATCTTGGACAAGTTACTTAAGCTCCCCGTGCCTCGGTTTCCCCATCTATAGAATGGAGGGATAGTAATACTTACCCTGCAAGCTAAGTATTACTAGCTACCTGAGAAGATAAACATGTAACTTATGAAGCATCCTCAGATGAAAGGTGATGGAGAAGCACAAAATAGCATTATTAGGGTTTACACTTTGAGTAGGAATTTGCCAGTTTAAAAAAAAGCAGGCCTCCACTTTTGCAGGAGATCCCCATTGAAATACACCCATTACTTGACACCAGCTGTAAATTGCCAGGCAAAAGCGTGAATGAACTGAGGATGCAGCATCGTGGACTCAGTTATTTGCAGTGCAAAATACACTCCACATAAATGGGGGCTTGGTGTGAAGCTTATTTCTGTAGTTTTCACACCCTTTAATTTTATCACTGTATTTTGAGCTAGCAGGTCAGGATTCATGTAACTGTAATTCTGAGGTGCGGAGTGATGAATACGTTTCAAAAGCATAATGTCTAAGGGTATGTCTACACTACGAAATTAGTTCGAATTTATAGAAGCCGGTTTTATTGAAATCGGTTGTATATAGCCGATTGTGTGTGTCCACACAATAAAATGCTCTAGGTGCTCTAGTCCACAGTACGAGGCTAGCGTCGACTTCCGGAGCATTGCACTATGGGTAGCTATCCCACAGCTATCCCACAGTTCCCGCAGTCTCCGCCGCCCCTTGGAATTCTGGGTTGAGATCCCAATGCCCGGATGATGCAAAACAGTGTCGCGGGCGGTTCTGGGTACATGTCGTCAGGCCCCTCCCTCCCCCGTCACAGCAACGGCAGACAATAGATTCGCGCCTTTTTATCTGGGTTACCTGGGTTACCTGTGCAGACAACATGGAGCCCGCTCAGCTCAGCTGAGCTCACCGTCACCATATGTCCTCTGGGTGCCGGCAGACGTGGGACTGCATTGCTACACAGCAGCAGCTGCTAACTGCCTTTTGGCGGTAGACGGTGCAGTAGACTGGTAGCCTTCATCGGCGATCTGGGTGCTGGCAGCCGTGGGGCTTGCCTTTTGGCAGTAAATGGTGTATTATGACTGTTAGCCGGCCTATTACAAGTCGGGTCATCGCACGTTAGCAGAGTCTTCCCTGAGCAGCCGATTGTGCAATAGGCCTGAAGACCATCGTCATACACCGCCCCGTATTTGCTGCCAAGCACCCAGAAAGATGCCGAGGGCTATCAGTCACGCTGCACCGTCGTCTTAAGATGTAAAAAATAGATTTGCTCTGTATTCATTTGCTTCCCCCTCCCTCCGTCAAATCAACGGCCTGCTAAGCCCAGGGTTTTCAGTTTAATCTTTGGGGGGACCATTCTGTGTGACAGTTGTTTGTGTTTCTCCCTGATGCACAGCCACCTTTCTTGATTTTAATTCCCTGTACCTGTACCTGTACACCATGTCGTCACTCGGCCCGCCCTCCCTCCTTCCCCTAGTCCGTCAGATACTACGTTTGCGCCACAGCTCATAGAGCCGAGAAGCGCCTTTCGCGCCTTTTCTTTGAATTCTGGGTTGAGATCCCAATGCCCGGATGATGCAAAACAGTGTCGTGGGCGGTTCTGGGTACATGTCGTCAGGCCCCTCCCCCCTCGTCACAGCAACGGCAGACAATAGATTCGCGCCTTTTTACCTGGGTTACCTGTGCAGACAACATACCACGGCAAGCATGGAGCCCGCTCAGCTCAGCTGAGCTCACCGTCACCATATGTCCTCTGGGTGCCGGCAGACGTGGGACTGCATTGCTACACAGCAGCAGCTGCTAACTGCCTTTTGGCAGTAGACGGTGTAGCATGAGTGATAGCCATGGGGCTGGCAGCCGTAGGGCTGCATTGCACCAGCCCCTTGCCAGGAGATGGTATATTGTGACTGGTACCCATCATCGTCGTACTGGTGTGGCTGTCAATCATGGCCACCTGGGCAGACATGCTACTGTTTCGATGTTGATGGTTACCAGTCGTAATATACTATTTTCTGCCAATTGCCCAATATTGTCTGCTAAGCACCCAGAAGAGGCCGAGGGCGATGCTGGGTGCTGGCGGACGTGGGGCTGGCAGACGTGGGGCTGCATTGCTACACAGCAGCAGCCCCTTGCCTTTTGGCAGATGATGGTATATTATGATTGGTACCCATCGTCATCATACTGGAGAGGCTATCACTCATGCTGCACCGTCGGCTGCCACCTTAAGATGTAAAAAATAGATTTGTTCTGTATTCATTTGCTTCCCCTTCCTCCATGAAATCAATGGCCTGCTAAGCCCACGGTTTTCAGTTTAATCTTTGGGGGGACCATTCTGTGTGACAGTTGTTTGTGTTTCTCCCTGTTCCTGTACCTGTACGCCATGTCGTCACTCGGCCCTCCCTCCCTCCCACCCTCCCTCCTTCTCCTGGTCCATCAGATACTACTTTCGCGCCTTTTTTCAGACCAGGCGCCATAGCTAGCACTGGGATCATGGAGCCCGCTCAGATCACCGCGGCAATTATGAGCACTATGAACACCACGTGCATTGTCCTGGAGTATATGCAGAGCCAGGACATGCCAAGGCGAAACCCGGACCAGGCGAGGAGGCGATTGCAGCGCGGCGACGAGAGTGATGAGGAAATTGACATGGACATAGACCTCTCACAAGGCACAGGCCCCAGCAATGTGGAAATCATGGTGTCACTGGGGCAGGTTCATGCCGTGGAACGCCGATTCTGGGCCCGGGAAACAAGCACAGACTGGTGGGATCGCATCGTGCTGCAGGTATGGGACGATTCCCAGTGGCTGCGAAACTTTTGCATGCGTAAGGGCACTTTCATGGAACTTTGTGACTTGCTTTCCCCTGCCCTGAAACGCCAGGATACCAAGATGAGAGCAGCCCTCACAGTTGAGAAGCGAGTGGCGATAGCCCTGTGGAAGCTTGCAACGCCAGACAGCTACCGGTCAGTCGGGAATCAATTTGGAGTGGGCAAATCTACGGTGGGGGCTGCTGTGATCCAATTTGCCAGGGCAATGAAAGACCTGGTGATAGCAAGGGTAGTGACTCTGGGAAACGTGCAGTCAATAGTGGATGGTTTTGCTGAAATGGGATTCCCAAACTGTGGCGGGGCCATAGACGGAACCCATATCCCTATCTTGTCACCGGAGCACCAAGCCACCGACTACGTAAACCGCAAGGGGTACTTTTCAATGCTGCTGCAAGCCCTGGTGGATCACAAGGGACGTTTCACCAACATCAACGTGGGATGGCCGGGAAAGGTACATGATGCTCGCGTCTTCAGGAACTCTGCTCTGTTTCGAAAGCTGGAGGAAGGGACTTTCTTCCCGGACCAGAAAGTGACCATTGGTGATGTTGAAATGCCTATCGTGATCCTTGGGGACCCAGCCTACCCCTTAATGCCATGGCTCATGAAGCCGTACACAGGCAGCCTGGACAGGAGTCAGGACCTGTTCAACTACAGGCTGAGCAAGTGCCGAATGGTGGTGGAATGTGCATTTGGACGTTTAAAAGCGCGCTGGCGCAGCTTACTGACTCGCTCAGACCTCAGCGAAAAGAATATCCCCATTGTTATTGCTGCTTGCTGTGCACTCCACAATATCTGTGAGAGTAAGGGGGAGACATTTATGGCGGGGTGGGAGGTTGAGGCAACTCGCCTGGCCGCTGATTACGCGCAGCCAGACACCAGGGTGGTTAGAGGAGCACAGCAGGGCGCGGTGCGCATCAGAGAAGCTTTGAAAACGAGTTTTGTGACTGGCCAGGCTACTGTGTGAAACTTCTGTTTGTTTCTCCTTGATGAACCCTCCAACCTCCCCCCCCCCCGACCCGGTTCACTCTACTTCCCTGTAAACCAACCACCCCACCCCACCCTCCCCTCCCGCTTGTAGAGGCAATAAAGTCATTGTTTTTTCACATTCATGCATTCTTTATTAGTTCCTTACAGAGGTAGGGGGATAATTGCCAAGGTAGCCTGGGATGGGTGGGGGAGGAGGGATGGAAAAGGACACACTGCATTTTAAAACTTTAACTCTTATTGAAGGCCAGCCTTCTGATGCTTGGGCGATCATCTGGAGTGGAGTGACTGGGTGGACGGAGGCCCCCCCACCGTGTTCTTGGGCGTCTTGGTGAGGAGGCTATGGAACTTGGGGAGGAGGGCTGTTGGTTACACAGGGGCTGTAGCGGCGGTCTCTGCTCCTGCTGCCTTTCCTGCAACTCAACCATACGCTCGAGCATATCAGTTTGATGCTCCAGCAGACGGAGCATTGCCTCTTGCCGTCTGTCTGCAAGCTGACGCCACCTATCGTCTTCAGCCCGCCACTTGCTCTGTTCATCCCGCGATTCAGCCCGCCACCTCTCCTCTCGTTCATATTGGGCTTTTCTCATCTCCGACATTGACTGCCTCCACGCATTCTGCTGTGCTCTATCAGCGTGGGCGGACATCTGCAGCTCCGTGAACATATCGTCCCTCGTCCTACGTTTTCTCTTTCTAATGTTCACGAGCCTCTGCGAAGGAGAAACATTTGCAGCTGGTGGAGGAGAAGGGAGAGGTGGTTAAAAAAGACACGTTTTAGAGAACAATGGGTACACTCTTTCATTACAAGGTTGCATATTTCGGCTTGCAGGCAGCCATTGTAGGCTACAGTGTTTTGGCTTTTTTAACCTTCTTAACATGCGGGAAAGGTTGCAAACAGCAGCGCATTTCCCATATCAAGGATGAATTGGGTTGTCCATTTAAAATGGGGTTTCAATGTAAAAGGAGGGGGCTGCGGTTTCCCGGTTAACATGCGGCACAAACACAAGTAAACCCCACACACACACACGCACACACACACACACACACACACACGCACACACGATTCTCTGGGATGATCACTTCACCCCTCCCCCCACCGCGTGGTTAACAGCGGGGAACATTTCTGGTCAGAAGAGCAGGAACGGGCGCCTATGAATGTCCCCTTAATAAAATCACCCCATTTCAACCAGGAGAGCTTTCTGGAGATGTCCCTGGAGGATTTCCGCTCCATCCCCATACACGTTAACAGACTTTTCCAGTAGATGTACTGGCCGCGATTGCCAGGGCAAAGTAATCATTAAACACGCTTGCTTTTTTTTTGTAATGTTTACAAATATTTACAAAGTTACACTCACCAGAGGTCTCCTGTGTGCCCTGAGGGTCTTGGGTGAGTTCGGGGGTTACTGGTTCCAGGTCCAGGGTCACAAACATATCCTGGCTGTTGGGGAAACCGGTTTCTCTGCTTCCTTGCTGCTGTGAGCTACCTACAGTACCTCCATAGTCATCTTCCTCGTTCCCCGAACCGTCTTCCCTGTGTGTTTCTCCAGTGAGAGAGTCATAGCACACGGTTGGGGTAGTGGTGGCTGCACCCCCTAGGATCGCATGCAGCTCCGCGTAGTAGCGGCAAGTTTGCGGCTCTGCCCCGGACCTTCCGTTTGCTTCTCTGGCTTTGTGGTAAGCTTGCCGTAGCTCCTTAATTTTCACGCGGCACTGCTGTGTGTCCCTGTTATGGCCTCGGTCCTTCATGGCCTTGGAGATCTTTTCTAATACTTTTCCATTTCTTTTACTGCTACGGAGTTCAGCTATCACTGCTTCATCTCCCCATATGGCGAGCAGATCTCGTACCTCCCGTTCGGTCCATGCTGGAGCTCTTTTGCGATCCTGGGAGGACTCCATCACGGTTACCTGTGCTGATGAGCTCTGCGTGGTCACCTGTGCTCTCCACGCTGGGCAAACAGGAAATGAAATTCAAACCTTCGCGGGTCTTTTCCTGTCTACCTGGTCAGTGCATCTGAGTTGAGAGCGCTGTCCAGAGCGGTCACAATGAAGCACTGTGGGATAGCTCCCGGAGGCCAATAACGTCGAATTCCGTCCACACTACCCCAATTCCGACCCGCAAAGGCCGGTTTTATCGCTAATCCCCTCGTCGGAGGTGGTGTAAAGAAACCGGTTTAAAGGGCCCTTTAAGTCGAAAGAAAGGGCTTCGTTGTGTGGACGTGTCCCGGCTTAATTCGGTTTAACGCTGCTAAAGTCGACCTAAACCCGTAGTGTAGACCAGGCCTAACAGTCTGGTTGTAATACTCTGATTTAAGAAAAATCTGAAAATCGTAATACACTATGCCATGGGGGAGGGAAGCTGAGAGAGAGATGATAAATTCCCAAGGAAATGTGTTTTCCTCAGCTGTTAGGCCTGCAAATTCATGATGATATTATTTATATTGTTATTACAACCAGGACCTCATGGTGCTAAGGGTTGTACAAACAGAGAACAAAAAGACAGTCCCTTCCCCAAAGAGCTTAGAATCCAAGTAAGGATCTGAAAGTCACGCTGGCTTGTGCATTGCCAAGAATTAGAGATTCTGCAGCTGGAACTCAGTTTGACTAATCTGGCTATAAACAAGCCAGCTCTCACTCTCAGCTGTTCTGGCTTTGCAGTGCTAACGAAAATAGTTTGGTCAGTAAAGTAAGCAGAAAGATAACAAGCAAATGCACATAAGTAGCAGATCAGAGTAAAGGGAACTGTCTAATATCCTCGCTTTTCAAGCCAGTACTATACTTTAAAAATGCCCCATTAAGTCGATCTACTTAGAGCAGCAGTGAAGTTTGCATTTTGCCTTCAAAACACCCCTCTTTTGGAATCATTTTTAACCAAACCTGTTAGGTATAACCAGATGCTTCATCACCTCCCACATGAAAAAGCCAGCCAGCCCAGGATATTGTACCAATTTCACAATAAAACCTGTTGGGTGCATGTGTCTAGGGAGTACAGGATGCATTGTCGGCAGTCCTCTGCCTTTTTTTTTTTTTTTTTTTTTTTTTTTAATGCAGAGGTGCATGGATGGGAAATTGGTACTTGGAAAAACAACTGCTCATCAGCTTTTGCTACAGTCATCACTGTGGGCTGGTTGGCTGTTTTATGGAATAATAGACAATTTCCAGATGCTGGAAAGTAGGTATCCTGATACATGTGGACTCTCCACCTGGAATCATTGGACAGGTACTGGAACATTTCACAGACAAAACCTGCAATCCGTCTTGTCACTGTATGTGCAGGCCACCTTGGGCGTGTGTGCACCTGTATCTGATTAGATTTTCTAGTCCATTAATCTTGTGAGACGAGGTGTTCTGAGAAGGATACTTGGGAGGACGGGAGAATGGCTTAGCTCAGTGCCTGAAGGTCACAGCATTGATAAAACTCACACTGAAGATGCGTTCAGATGTGTCTGTGTACATTTGGATTGGTTAAGAGTGAGTTAAAGCAGAAGGACTTATTCCAAGTGTGTGATAACGACCCTTAATGTGCCCCAATAGAGCAGCTGGTCATATAAAGCTTTAGCCAGCTTTCTAGCCAAGGTGTGGTGCGGATCCAGTCTAGCAGGGCTTCCCAGAGACCTATAGAATATACCTGTGCTTCATATTTGATCTTTCCTAATGAATCATTGCACTATGGGCTAATGTACAGGATCAGCCTTGTTCTGCTGGGTAAAGTCTCAGCAGTAAGGATGGTTGCTTGGTTTTCATTCCACTGAAGGTGTTGGAGCTCCAGCCAGACAGGCTGGGTCTATTTTTGGGAAGGAACTAATGCTCCCTAGTATGCTTACAACTGGGGGATGAGGTTAGAGCTGCTATTATTGATTATCTAAAATGTCTTGCTTTTTAATCTAATTGCAGGAGCTGGTAACTGAAGGCCAGAGAAGAGGCTGCTATTGAGTGCTCATCTGTTTCCTTTAGAAATGTGAGGTGCTGGTTAAGAGACTCAGACTAAACTCCCTCTGTGTTGGCTGAACCCTTGCAGCCCTAACCTTCCTGCAGAACTGTCCTTCACATATCTGGCTGCTGTCCCAAAATTATCCCAACCAAGGTAATTAGACAGAATGCTGTTAACCTTTGATACCAGAGACTCTCAAAAACTAACTCCATACACGCTGGTGCCAAGGAGCCAGCAGAGTTCAAACAGTCTGGATCAGCATGCTCTACAAGTTACCTCCTGTAGGGTGTTTGCATAAATCATTGCTGGACTCCTGCATGGCTTTGGATTAAAATGTGTTGTGTCTGTTTACCACCGCATGGTGCTGATGGTACGTTTCTCTCATAGGGATTGCAGTGCCAGGTCAGATCATTGGTCCATGTGAGCCCCCTCACACTGGGGGTGAGTTCTCAAAGTGGTACGTCTCTCCCTGATGAGGAGGTAGGCATCTGAATGTTTGGTTCTCTCGAGAGACATTGAATGTGTACTAGTCCTCGTGTGTCCCAGGGTCAGATCAGCCGCAGCCCTAAGGCCTGCCTGTTATGCCCATCCACCTACATGTGAAAAGGAGCTGCCATTCAGACTGTAGATGGTGTATGGGGGAGTCAAAGCAAAAAGCCTTTAAAACAAAATATTTTCATTGCTGTTTTGATTAGGCCTAAAAGTTCATCTGTAAGGGAGCTGGGATGGGGGATTCAGGAAGGTTAGGGCTGCGAGTGCTTAGCCAACACAGAGGGAGTTTAGTCTGAGTCTCTTGAAATAGCTGCCTTATCAATAAAACAGTTGCACTGTGCCCTCCCACCATGGCACCCTAACACCGTCCACACCTCACATACGTGATGCCCAGTGCATGCTGCTGCTTGAGCACCTCTGGCCTGGCACCCCCCTCTAGTCTCACTCAGACTCTCTTGTGCAGTGGGGGCTTGCAAATGATTTTTATACTCAGTGGCATTTAGTTCTGAGCAGGGGCGGGGGTGGGTGTCCTTGTGCTTCATGGGGAAGGTGACGGAATGTTAATTTTTATGAGGACAGGGCTGGGGTGTCAGGAGCATTATGCATGCTAGAACGTCCCCCAGTCCAGCACCTGGTGTCAGGTGAGCTGGATAACATTAAAGCATGAGAATATCCTGCCAGATCCTGGTCTGTAGCTCCGGGCCCCACACTTCCTAAAGCCGGCCCTGATTCGTGGGGCTTGTACTCACCGGGCAGCACTCTGAGTCTTCATGGGCGGGTCCTTCACTTGCTCTGGGTCTTTGGTGGAAGTGCTGCTGAAGACCCGGAGCGCTGCTGGGAGAGTAAAAATTAAAAAGGCCAGTGGGCGCAGCATGGGGCCCGATTCGGGGGAATCTACCTAAAGCTGGCCCTGCGTAGCTCTGTCCCATCTGTGTCTGTCCAGCAGAGCAAAGGGGACAGAGGGCAGCCAGGGATTTCCCTGATATCAAGCTGGCATAACAAGTTTCACACTACCTGCCCCCCTTCTCCTGGGGCAAAGAAGTGCAGGAGTGGGCCTCCCCAAAGCATGGTACACTCCAGCCATTCTTGGCCCAAAGAGCAGTCTCAGGAGAACTGCTGTAGTCAGCATAGTTTCAAGTAGTCCTTAGGCTGCATTAATTACTCTAGAAGATATTTCCGTCCCCGGCTGGCTCAGCATCGGCGTGTCAGCCAGACCTAGGATCTGGCCCATCACATTCTAGTCAAATCTGCCTTGTCCTGTTCCCCTCCACTGCACAAAAGAGAAGATTAGATATTCTGAGTAAAGAGCAAAGGTCCCTCTTCACCCTTAGCCTAGCATCACTACTTGATCCTGCACAGGAAGAATAATCCTGCACTTGACATGCGCTTGTCACCATGGAAACAAATATAGGGCTGGCCCTTTGGGGAAGTGAAGTGTGTTTGGTCAGAAGGCAAAAGTCCCCTTTTGCCACCCTGCCATTCTGACAAGAAATTAAAATGTTCTTTGGTTAGTGAGCTCTTCATGCACCCATTGTTGCATCCACAAGATACTCTCTTGGTAGGGATTTCAGTGTTCCACACCTGGCATTGTGGTTTAGTAGCTCCCACTTGCAAACCCGATGAGAGAAATGTCTGAAAACTTGTGATAACGGGTCAGTAGCACCTTCCCCTCTGTTAGCATCAGCTTTGTTATAAAACTTGTTGGGTAGCTTTTTTAAGTCTTTGCAACTTGAACATACTTCTCTTGAAGGCAGAGTTAAATAGTCAACTTCTTAGCAGCAAAGAAAACTATACATCTTTAATTTGGCCATTAAAACTAGTCTGTGAAAATCCCAGTGCATGCAGAATAACTCTCCCTAACGATTGTATGTAGTGGCAGCATGTCTCTAACCTCCACTCCAGATTGGTACAAAGATTTGTGGAGGCAGGAAGGTGCACAGACCTCAGATACTGAGCATGCCCGTCAGCACCAGGGCAGGAATTGAAACAGCATTGCCTGGAGCTACCTCTGGGATTACCCAAAGGGCTTGATGTTGGCCTTCAGGCTTGTCCACAGTGGAAAAGTTATTGAAATAGCTGCTCCAGATTAACTCCCTGTGTGGACGTTTACTGCTGAATAAGTGTACCCTTTTCTAATTTAGTTTAAAGCTTAATCCACATCCAAAGTGGTTTAAGCTAAATGAGAAAAAGGCACTCTGTATTCTAGAACAGAATGTCTACACAGGGCTTAGACAGATGTAGCTATTCTGGGGAAACTTCCATGTGTAGAGACCCTGACTGCTCCTGGTGATGCTAGTGGGAGGCACTGGCTTCAGTGGAGCAGTTAGGCCAAAGCTGCATGTGTCTCAAACTCCCACTCTCTAGTATTAAAGGGCAAGGAAATTCTCAGTTGGGTTTAGGGCAGAGTACCCCATCCCCCCACTATGTGATCATGGAAATAATCCCCTGTTGTCAGTCAGTGCTGTGTCTTGTCCCAGCCTGTCACCCGCAGCACTCATACTGACAAGCTCTGACCATACCCTGCCTGCCCCACCTTCTGCCCTTTCATCTTAGTAGGGCATTAGCAAAATGTACTTGGGACCTTACAGCTAACTTGTTATCAGAAGCTGGGTTGAGTTTTGATCTAAAAGATCCATGCAATAAATAACCAACATACACCCCCACCCCCTTTCAAAGCATACCCAAAAGGGGTCTGGCAGCGTGGGGGCGCCTAACTGAAATAGAAGTGTAAGCAGAGTCAGGATGAGCTCTACCCTGACATCTGGTGGTGAATTATGGCGAGTGTGGAAAAGAACTCCAGGGGCTGATCTGGTTTGCATAGGCACACCCACTCGCCTGGCATGAAACAACAGCAACTCAAAGTGGTTACTTTGGTTGGTGTGGGATCCCCAGTTTCTCTGTTATTGGGGCAGGAAGAATAAAGTTTTGTTACCCTGATTCTGTGAATCAAGGCCAGTGGAACTGTTGTATGACAGAAGGACTGAGTGCGTCCTTCACCATTACCTAAGTAGCACTTGCTTGACAAGGGGCATGGGTTACAAAACTGAGTGAGGGGAGAGAGGATGTGAACAGGTATTTATGTCTGATGGTATGGGCCTTCTTTGAGGGTTTGAAACACCAATTGCACTACTTCTTCTTCTCTCCACTGTTGAATGTCAGAGCTAACTTTGATTCCATTAGGAGTCTATTTACAGGCTGCTGAGCTGAATTCACTTTGGGCTAATGGTGCACTAGCACTGGGGCTCCCCTACTATGAGCTGAAATTGCTAAGAGCTGAAATCACAAAAGAGCTAAAGTTATTAAGAGCTGAGATCACTGAGACTGTGTTAACTAGTGGGGGAGCTTGAACCTATATTGCTAAGCGGCTGGCAGAGCTGCTAACAGAGTGGAGCCTCACAGGATGGTTGGAGCTGAGCGACTCCCAGGTCGGTGAGTAGGGCAGAGTGGCTGGAGAAGCAGCGAGCAGAGCGGAGCCTTGTGGGAGCGGCCCAAGGAACGGCTGAAGTGGAGCAGAGCTGAGCGGCTCACAGGTTGGTGAGCAGAGCGGAGCAGCTGCCAGAGCAGTTTGTGGACGGTGGGAGCGGCTCACGGGACAGCTGGTGGAGTGGAGCAGCTCGTGGAGAAGGCTGCAGCGGAACCCCATGGAGAGGCAGCCGGTCGGCCTCGGATCACGTAAGGTGCCCCTTAACACCCTGCGTGCCTCCCCCCCCCCCTTGAACTCTGGGCCTCCACTGACCAGGGACAGAGACTTTGGGGGGTTGTTGGACTTTTGGGACTTTGGTGATTCTTGGGTTGCTGGTTTCAAGAACCAAAGGGAAAGGACACAGCCCAATTTGCTGGGGTGGGTTTTTTGCTCATGAAGCCTGTTTGTGGTGTTTTTTTTCCAATTTAATGCTGATGTTGTTTACCTCATGTTATTAAACATTTTCTGTTACACTCAGACTTCGTGCTTGCGAGAGGGGAAGTATTGCCTCTTAGAGGCGCCCAGGGGGTGGTATGTAATTGTCCCAGGTCACTGGGTGGGGGCTCGAGCTGGTTTTGCATTGCGTTATTGAAGCGGAACCCCTAGATACAGAACCCGGCCCTTGTTGCTGCCAACTTAGATGGGCAGAAGGGTTACAGAAGCAAGCTGTTTATTGACCCTGCCAGCAGATAGGGGATCTTGGGGGACAACTACTGCATTGGTGGGGTGCAAAATAAACTTTATTAAGAAAACACAAAAACAGGGAAAATTCAGTAGTGAGGGGTACGGGGTTTGTTAAGGTAGACAATTGGGGAGGGGTTTTTTTTAGTAAATAGGATAGGGGGTTTCAATAGTGGGGTACAATACAGTGGGGTCCAATACAGTTGGTAACCAATTAACACTGAAGTATAAATGTAACAGGTAGCTAACAGTTCCTATGTAAAAGGTGTGTCACAGCAGCATATAACCAACTAACAGTTATGGGCAAAATCTGTTAAATAACCAACAACTCTAGGTAAAAATATGTCACAGTGGTGTAAATGTAAAATGTGAGGTGTGTTAGAGAGCAAAAGGGTAACCAATGGGGTTTTATGCTAGACTTCAGTAATACAATTGAGGTTTGGCAGCAGCAGGAGCGGGGTGAGCACATGGGAGAAGGGATTAAAAGAGAGAGAGAAAGGTAGTGGTAGAGGAGTGAGGTTGGGGGATGGGGAAGAGGAGCATGTGGTGGAGCAGAGACCAAAGGCAGAGGTGCTGCGGAGGGAGATTTAAACTCAGGGAGACACAGAGAGCAGACAGGCTGCAAGTTTAAACACCAGAGAGACTGCAACGAGTGACTGGGGAGCTTGGGGGGAGACACGGGCAAGCTCGGGGTGGGGGGTTAGGGCAGCGGGAAGACAGACTTAACCACAATTATACAGAACACAGTCAAATCTTATCTATGATCTAACTTAACCAAGACTACACAAATTAGCGAGTAACAGAACACAATGCAACAATTTTTTTAAACCTAACTTACAGAGCACAATACAAACAATTCTTTAAACCTAACTTAACCACAGCTATGCAAAACGAAATTGCAACTTATCTAGACTAAGAACCTGATTCTAATAGGTGCACCTTACACTATGCCGCTTCTTTGATCGGGAGGGGGAGCAGTTCCGGAGGGCAGAGTGGTGTGTGCCCAGGGTACAGCCCCGGGGGGGGGGGAGGGGGAGAGGAGTTAACTAGTGGTGGTTGCAGCAGTGGGGTGGCTGCAAGCCGGCAGCCCAGGATACAGTCCAGGAAGGCACAGCCTAGCAGCGGCACAGGCTTATTTCCAGCAGCAAAGGCGCTGCGGAGCAAGAAACAGATTACAGATACAGACCAAGGAGTTAGCTTGGGTCTGTCTGCTGGGGAAACAAGGCCAGCAGCTAGGACAAGGGAAGTTTGCAAGAGGGAGTTCTCACCAATCCCCATGACAGCAGCAAGCGCAGAGACAGGAACGGCAGTAGCATCGGAGGATGGAGAGAGGACTCAATTCGCTTACAATAATCAGGAGATCTCCAGGCACAAATTTGCTGTTTGTGGGAGGGGAGTTTAAAAACAGGGGTATGCTCAAAAACAAATGAGAGCGGGGAGAAGGCCCCCCCCAAAGACCCCTAGCTGATCAGACCAGGTGGCAAAGCAAGGACCTTCTCCGAGGTCTGATCAGAAAATGTCCGGCTTTAAAGGCAAACTGAGGCAGTTTCCCACCAGTACTTTTGATTGGCTCCTCTTGATACAGGGGAGGAGAGAAGGCAGGGAAAGGCTGCAGGTAAGCACAGGCATGCTGGGCATGTTCTGAGCCACAGGTATGACTCATATGCTTAATTAGTTGGCCACTTCAGGTCTTGCATTTCTGGGCAGCTCCCCCCACACCGAGCCCGGGCCTGAACAAAGGAACCAAACAAAGAAGCAAGAAGCCCCCTCCCTAGGCAGAGCAATGGCTCCAGTTAGTCTGTACAAGCCATTCCTATGAATAGGGCTGTGACTTTAGTTAGCACAATGGCCGGGAGGGGCGGCCACACAGGACAAACAGAAAGGAGAGGGGAAAAAGGAATGCAGCAGGGGGACAGCTGTAACAGACATTTATAACCTTTTATCTAGTAGGTTGCAGATAAGTTACTGCAACTGCAGGGGTGTTTTTGTTCTTACCCCTCTGAAAGATAAGACCTTAACTTGAAAGGGGACATCTTGGAGAAGAGGAGACCTATTCTGATGTCCCCTCTGCGCCGCCAGAGTTAGGCAAAGCGCTGCTGAACTCTGCACTCAGCTGCTCTTGTCTCTCGAGGTTACAAACTCTCTGCTGCTCTAACACCCACAGGTTTTTTTATTGCATTTTTTTTATTTGTGGGTTTGGATTGTGAGGAATCAATCCCTTTGATTCTTCTCAACCCACTCTCCATGTTCGTTATCCTTAGTTTGGGAGCAGTCAGTTCATTTGGTCTGTCACCCCCACCAAGTACAGCAGTGCTGGAGAGATCGATCTCTGCTAAAAACAGAGTTTGAGTGTGTATAGTACACAGGACAGCAGCGTATCCCTGAGCTGTGCTGAAGCCTGGTCCTGTTCAAGGCTTTCGAGTCACTTCAGGAAAGTGTGCTCCAGAATGAAACCAGGCCGTAATCCTTTCTAGCAGGGCCTCTAGCAGTACTGGTGTTGTAGGCAGCCCAAAGATATGTCACTCCCCTATGAGGTGTCAATCTCATGTGAACTCAGAAAAATTGTAGCTGCTTTGCTTAGAAAAGCTGTTCTGTTGTATGTCTTCAGAAGCCCCATTGGCATTGGCTGAGGTTGTAGACTAATGGCCTGGGGAATGTCCTAACGAACAGGAGAACCACTTCAAAAAGTGTGGGAAAGTATCTGAAGCTCTTTTGTTTGTCACCCTCAAACTGGCAGCTGGAAGGTGCTTGCCTGTGACCAAGTTTCAGCCTGGACCAAAACTGTGACTGAATCTTAATCCCTTGAAAATAGTGGTTCTTGTTGGCACCCAGATACAGCTGTAACTAGTGGTACGCAGAGGAACTGTGTACAATGGGCCAGATCCTTTTCTAGTGTGAATCAGCTTCAGTGGAGCCATGCCTGTCTACACCAGCTGAGGATCTGGTCCAGAATATGTAACTCTAAAATGCTGTGTTCTTCCTGAAATGGACCCACCAAAGGCACTTGTACCTGAGCTGGCAACCAGGGCTATGCTGTCAGAGACCACCCAGCACCTTCTGCCTTGTGCAGAAATATAGCCCTTTTCCTAAATCGGAGCCAGATCTGGTGTTTGGACAGTGACTCCTGCAGAGAAACACAGGGCCCAGTTCCTTGGTGCCCTTGCACTTGTGGTAGCTTGTCACAGCAGCTTTGCGGTGGTGGGAGTGACTGTCTCAAGGCACAGGACAGCAGTGAGCTGGGGCAGAATGTCTGTATGCAGGATAAATCAGTGGTGGTCTTCCTTACAAGAAAGCTTCACCTGACCACCCAGCAACTTGATGCTCCTCCAGGGTTAGAACCAAGGGGAAGTTTGAGAAGCCTGTTGGCAAAAGTTACTTTCTGGTTTCCTTTTAAAAAAAAAAAATGCATTTGAGCTAAAGTTTTATTTTTGGAAGTGTTCAGGATGGACTGAAAACCTACAATTTGCTAGTCTGATTATGGGTACACGGGGCCATTAGCAACAGTGTAACTAGCTAATAGCCATTGGGCCACCATTCCTGCACTAGTTAGGTGCAGTTTTGAAAATGGGGTCCCACAACTTGGTACCAGATTTTCAAGATTACCCAGGAGCTCCCATTAAGAAGAATGGAGGCTACTGGGAAACCTGGCCAAACGCGCTCAAACCAGCATTGTGGAGGGAGCTGCTTTGGTTGCATTTTAAGTGCTTTTGGGGACACCGCTGTGTGTTTGTGTGTGTTTGCGTTGCACAGGGCAGTAATGTTACACTGCATAGAGCTAAAACAATGAGCCATGTAGAGAAAAGAGACACAGTTAAGAGTTTAGCTCATTTCTCAGAGGTTAAAATAACCCGAGCTTGAGCTTTTGTTTCGTTTCCCATGTTTTGGAAATGCTGTTCCTAAAAGCTGTCTGTGGCTGTAATTTTGTTTGTATTTCAATAAAACCTGCTTTTTGGATTGCTCAGACGGCCTTGTCTTCTTACACCACTTTAGCAGGCCATCTTATTTCCTTTTCCTTTGTCTTCCCACACAAAAAAAGAGAAAAATAACCTTTTTATAGCATCTCTCTCGCTAATCCTATAAGCAGCCCTGTCTGCTCTCAAGAATTCCATCATCTCAGAATGGTAGATTACATTACCTCCAGCACCGACTGGTGAATTCTAGGTTGTAGTGAGATTGGTGTGACTGAGCTGTGTATGCCTTTAACAAGGCTGTGCATTGGAGAATAAAATCTGATTTAAGGAGGTAATTGATCCAGTCTAGCAACAGGAAAATGAGCCCTCAGTACTGGCAACCTAGAACAGCACAAATACATTTTAGGCTATAGGTAACATTTCCAATGCTTAAGTTACTTAAGAGCCTTTGGCCTTGTGGGAAAAGATTTTTTTGGTTAAAGTGAAGGTCTGAATTTTAACCATTCTAGCTGCTTGGATCTGATGCTTGTGGACATTGAGTTCAGTATCCAGAAGGCCTTGGTTTGGTTTGGTTTGAGAAGGGATTTAAGCTAAACCACCCCCAGTAAGCCACTCTTCTACTGGACTAAGAGTGCCCCTGCAGGCGGGTTAAACCACTGGCATCACTGTTCCTAAACAGCTGCATTGACCTGAGTTCCAATCATGCCCATCACTTATTTCTCAGTTTCCAAAGCATACAATGTTAGGAAATATAAAATTAAGATTTAAACGTATATTCCATTGTCTCGTAAAAACAGCAAGACTCCTAATTTGTAACAAAACCAACTCCCTCCCCCCACCCTTCGCTTGAACCAAATTACCAATTCTAATTAACCTACTTTTGAGTCTGAAGTGCAATAGCTACAGTATCTTCATCAGTGTGTATAACTTATGGTAAAGTATAATATTGGTATTTTGTTTACGTGTAAGGTCAGTGTCAATCACAATGACTAACCTAATCTTCAGCCTTGGCAGTCTGTAAACCATATCAGTCAGTTTCATGGTATTCCCCTGATAGTCAAGACCTAACTCCCATTTTCAAAAGTGAATGAGAAACTTGATTCTAAGCTCAGTGAAAATCAAAGACGTTCACCATCCTAAGTCAGTTATTGAAAATATGAACCTGTTACCAGTTTAATGTAAACAGATTGTGATGATCCAAAGTACTGTTCCTTGAATATTTTTCTGTAATTCTTCACACTTCTCTTTTGGAGGCAATTCCTAAAATCTTTCATGAATGAAAGAAAAAATCCTCATAATTTTGAAGCCTGTGATGCAAAATTTAAAACAGAAGGACAACATCAGCTAGGGGAAACTGTCAGAGCTCTACACGGGAGCGATGGCAATCTATACCCGCAGCCAGCCCAGAGCTAACGAAGAAGGTGACTTAAACCTGGTTGTGCAAAGGCTTATCTAAACGTGCTTTTCTGTAGGCATGTGTGGTCCCATTGAATGGGACTCTGCACATAGCGTTAAATACACGTTTGCAGGCTTACGAGTCAGCCGTGCTTGTCTCACGAGTTTGGCTTTCAGAAGCAGAGAACTATGTTGGGATGGGTTTGTTCTGTGGGGGGTTAGTGCTGTGCCCTTAGAACTTGAGCTGAAGCGAAACAAACACTTCAAGCACCTGCCAGAATTAATCCAGGTAAAAATGTCTGATTTGGGGAGGGGGAAAATAACCTTTTAAATAACCCCTCCCAGGTCCCTGCAGTCCTGGGGTTCTCACAACGCATGTGACTCCTTGTTTATCTTTGCTGCCTGTGACTAAATTTTT
This sequence comes from Malaclemys terrapin pileata, assembly GCF_027887155.1. Taxonomy (NCBI): domain Eukaryota; kingdom Metazoa; phylum Chordata; order Testudines; family Emydidae; genus Malaclemys; species Malaclemys terrapin. The sequence goes on along the minus strand of NC_071527.1, from coordinate 9,022,219 downwards.
TAAAGCACAAGCAGTTGCAAGGCCTGCAGCTGTGCTTGTCAGACAGGAGTGTGAAATCCCCTTTATTTATGTGTGGAGTATTTAGAGCAGGCTGGAAGCTGAGCATCCTTCCCACCAGGCTGGAGAAGCATCTCAAACGCCGTTGACCCCTTTATGGCACCTTAAGAAGCAGCATATTTCTGTCAATAGCTTCAGCAAATTGTGTGTTGTCTATTTCATGTGGCTGTGAAATACAGACCGCCTGATGGAAACCTTATTTCAGAATGTCAACGCTGGGCGCTTTGAAGGGCAGGCAGCGTTCGCAGCCCTCACGTTCGCTCCTCTCACACGCGGCAGGCACCCCGCGGGGCCGAGAGTTGCTTTTCTTGCTTTCCGAGGCGCTTTGTGGCTGGAAGGCTGCAATTGAGGCTTTGGCTGTGCAATCTCCTTCTGGGCTTTGCTTGCAGACTTGTTTAAATTGGGTTCTTTGCAGACCTGCTTTTCTCAGCCTCTGTGTTTGTGTTTCAGCCTGAGAGAGGATAAAAGCATATAGCCACTACCTGTTTCACAGTGGAGTGAATAATTCCCACAATGCCCTGCAGGTGCGGGGAGGCTGGCAGGTATACTTCTTAATTGCAAAAATAAAGTATCAACCCAATTGTTAATTTGGCATTTATCCACAAGCGCTAGGGCAGGCCTGTTCCTGAGGTAAGCTGCAGCTGATGGCCGGAGGGCAAGCTAGAGGCCTTATCCTGTTACTGCCAGATACAAGGAGCCAGCAAGGGTGTGGGGGGGACAGAGTTGAGCCCTGGGGTGGATGTTGCCCCGTGAGCTGAGCCGAGGTCGGATTCTAAGGCAGGGTGGCTGGCTGGGGTCACTAGGTTTGGGGCATGGAAGGATGAGCTTTAGAGTGCCTGGTTTGTTTCTGGGTCCCTGGGGGACTCCCCACTGGCTTTGGCTTGGGAGGGAGGCAAGGTGGCAATTACCTCTCAAGATGCTGCCCTGGTAGGCATGGCCCTGTGGCATCGTGGGACAGGAGACGGGAGTGACCTCCGGAGGGAGGGTTTGAGCCCACCAACCCCTTCCCAGCCAGGCAGAGCGCAGCCCATCCTGTGGGCACGAGGGGGAGCTGGGATCTGTGTGCCCCTGCGCAGCAGCCTCCCTCAGGGCAAAGCACCCCTGGCTCCTGAGGAAATGGCCTGGCTCCTCGGCCTCAGGCACTGTGCAGCCTGTCCCACCCCACCCCTTTAACACCAGCCCTGGCTATTGGCCATGGTCCCTGCCCCAAGGACAGCACAGTCTGGCATGGTCAGGAGAGGAGGGAGGGGAGAAGAGGAAGAGCCCCCTACCCTTCCTCCCCCTCCCTCAGTCTCGGGGCTAGTCTACACTGGCAACATTACAGTCTCCCTTGCCGCCCTTGCGGCTGGGAGGATGGGAGGGCGGATGGTCTAGTGGTTAGAGAAGAGGGACAGGGAATCGGGACTCCTGGGTTCTGTTCTCAGTCCTGGGGTGGGAGTAGGGCCTAGTGATTAGAGCAGGAAGGGGGAGGAGCTGAGAGTCAGGACTCCTGGGTTCTATTTCCTGGCTCTGTTGTCTGGGGAGGTGAACACAGCTTCCCACATCAATAACATGGCTCTACAGAGTGCACTGAGCACCCACCACCACCCTGGGATAGGTGCCCGAGGGATTGTCTTCCAGGCTCAGGGGGGCTCCATTCCCCAGTGCCTCCCATCCAGAACCTGCATTTCCAGGTGCCAGGCATGCCTGGAATTCTAACTCTCCCTGGGCCAGGAGCCTCGGACACTGCCAGCAAGAGACGGTGCCCAGGCTATCTGGGAGAGGCTGGAAAAACTGGCTGACTCAGAGAGGAGATGGATGAAATGGGACCTGCACTGACCCAGTCCCTGCCTTGTTCTGCCCCCCACCCCGTAGCAGGGCAGCACGGGGGCTGGCAGGGTAAGGGGGTAGCAATGGGTTGGGGGTAGCAGTAGCAGCGTGCATCGCGCTGTGGAGGGGCTGCAGTGCAGCGGTGACTCCAGGACCAGCCCCTGTCCTGGGCTGGCTCCCGATGGGGACAGCTCTGCAGAGTTCTCTCTGGGCTGCAGGCCATGGGGCCGGGCATCCTGCTGGAGAAGGAGAGGGGGGTTCCCTTGGCATCACTCAGGGTCTCTCCCAGCCCTGCAGGTCGGGGCCATTGTGAGGTGGGCAGCCCAGGGGACCCGCTCCTAGAGACGAGGTGGGAGCCACACAAACCCTGCTTCAGGGCTGGGCACGGCATGCCATGCGTCACAGCAACACACAAGGTGCCGGGATTGCTCAGCGTGAGCAGTTAGCACATGTTGGAAGGGGGCAGGTGAGATAGAGTGGCCCGTTAGCATAGGACAAAAAGGGGGGCTAGTGGGTTACAGGCTCAATTCCTAACTGCTAGACCAGGGGTGGGCAAACTACGGCCCGTGAGCTGGATCTGGCCCGTCAGGGCTTTGGATCCGGCCTGTGGGATTGCTACTGCCGTGGCACTGCAGGCCCCACGCCGCTCCCAGAAGCGGCAGGCACCACGTCCCTGCAGCCCCGGGAGGGGTGGGGGGAGAGGGCTTCGCACGTTGCCCTCGCCTGCAGGGCACCGCCCTTCCCCCCAACTCCCATTGGCCGGGAACGGAGAACCACAGCCAATGGGTGCTTCGGGAGAAGTACCTGCAGGCAACGGCAGCACACGGAGCCTTCTGCCCTCCATCCCCCCCGGGCCGCAGGGATGTGGGAGGCTGCCTAAGCCCCGTTGTGCACCACTGCCACCCCGGAGCCGCTCCACGTAAGCAGCGCCAGGCCAGAGCCTGCACCCCAAACCCTCCTGCACCCTACATCTCAACCCCCTGCCCTGAGCCCCCTGCCGCACCCCTCCTGCACCCCAACTCTCTCCCCTGTTCCCCTCCTGCACCCTAACCCTCTGCCACATCCCTCCTGCACCCCAACCCCCTGCTCCCCAACCCCCTGCCGCACCCCTCCTGCATCCCAACCCCCTGCCCTGAGCCCCCTCCTGCACCCTAATCCTCTGCCACATCCCTCCTGCACCTCAACCCCCTGCCCTGAGCCACATCATAAACCTCAATCCCTTGTCCTGAGCCCCTTCCTGCACACCACACCCCCTTCTAACCCCGCACTCCCTCGCTCCCACACCCCAACCCCCTGCCCCAGCCCTACATGCAATTTCCCCACCCAGATGTGACCCTCGAGCCAAAAAGTTTACCCACCCCTGTGCTAGACACTGAAAATCATGGGCTAAACAGACACCGGCTCTCTGGCTTATTACAACCACCTGTAACCCACCAGCCCCCTTGTTCTCCTGCACCTGCAGCAGTGTTAACGCACCACCTCACCTCACATGGTCACTTACAACACGCGCTAATTCCTTACGCTGAACAATCTGTGCACTCGCCCATTGCCATGACGCTGGGAGAACTTCGGACCTGAAGAAGGGCTTGGTGTGGCTCCAGCAGAAGTTGGTCCAATGAAAGATATCTCCCCTCTTCCCTCCCCCCCACCCCGGTCTATATCCTGGGACCCACTCAGCTACAGCTACACTGCAAACACCAAGCCCCCCGGGCATAGGCAGCTGCTCCTTGCCGAATGGCTGTCTGTGAGGGCGCCATGCGGGGAGAGGTAGTCTCCTCCCACCCATCGGGTTCCACTGCACCATGCACCTACCTAGCCTGGATCGGGGACATCAGCTGTAAGTTCAGCCCTGTGCTTTTCCCTGGCCAAACTGGCTGCAGCTCCATGGAGGCAGGTAGCTTGGTACTGCCAACCCAGTCACCTCTACTGCCCGCACCCTTGATTCTTCCACACAGGCCCACCACACCAACCTGCTACAAGACAATCCTTGAGCAACACTGCGAAGACAACCTCTCTCCTCCACTACAACCCCCAGCTTTGGTACCCACCAAGCATCTCTCCCAGCTCAGCCCAGCCCCACTCTGTCTCCCCGACAGCATCCCTCCCAGCTCAGCCCAGCCAAGACCTGGCAACCCTCCATCACCCACCCAGCTCAGCCCAGCCCGACCCCTCCATCACTCCACAGCATCCTCCCAGCTCAGCCCAGCCCAGCCTCCTCACCCCTCCCCCAACATCCCTCACAGGCTGACCCCTCCATTGCCTGCCTAGAAGCCCCACTCACAGGACCTCTGAGTGCAGGAGGTGCCTCCCCACCAGCGCAGGCACTGAGCCCCGCTGGGGCCGAGGTGTCGCTCAAAGCTGAACAAAGCGCCATGTCCAACTGCTTCATTCGCCCGTTCAGTGCAGCCCATAGCCCCCTGGCCCAGATTCAGATTGTGACCCCCTGACCAAACTGCTTGGCCTACCCCCAGGGGGAAGGGCAGAGGGTAGGGTTACCATACGTCCGGATTTTCCCGGACATGTCCGGCTTTTTGGGCTCCAAATCCCCGTCCGGGGGGAAATCCCAAAAAGCCGGACATGTCCGGGAAAATCGGACATGCGGTCGGCGGCTCGGGTGCCGGGCCGGGGGCTCGGGGGCTCGGCCGGCGGTGCTCGGGGGGCCCGGTGCCAGGCCGGGGGCTCGGGGGGCCTGGCCGGCAGTGCCGGGCCGGGGGCTCGGCCAGCGGTGCTCGGGGGGGCCCGGGGCGGAGGCTCGGGGGGCCTGGCCGGCAGTGCCGGGCCGGGGGCTCGGCCGGCGGTGCTCGGGGGGGCCCGGGGCCGGGCCGGGGGGCTCGGCCGGCGGCTCGGGTGCCGGGCCGGGTGCTGGGCCGGGGGCTCGGCCAGCGGTGCTCGGGGATCCGGGTGCCGGGCCGGGGGCTCGGGTGCCGGGCCGGACCGGGGGGCTCGGCCGGCGGGTCGGGTGCCGGGTTGGGTGCCGGCGGTGCTCGGGGTGGCCGGGTGCCGGGCCGGGTGCTGGGCCGGGGGCTCGGCCGGCGGTGCTCGGGGGGGCCCGGTGCCGGGCCCGGCCGGGGACTGGGTGCCGGGTCGGGGGCTCGGCCGGCGGTGCCGGGCCGGGCCGGGGGCTCGGGGGCCGGGCTGGGGACCTGCGGTGCCGGGGGTGGGCCGCGCCTCCTCCCCCCCCCCCACACTCCCCCTTACCTGCTTCAGGCTTCCCGCGACTCAAATGTTCGCGGGAAGCAGGGGAGGGGGCGGAGACTTTGGGGAGGGGGCGGGGTTGGCGCGGGGGCGGGGCTGGGGGCGGGGCTGGGGCCCCTTTAAAGTGTCCTCCTTTCGGAGGCACTAAATATGGTAACCCTAGCAGAGGGGCGACCCTGCCCCAGTGGAGAGTGACCCCGTTTCCCACAATCCGCTATCACAGCCACACAGGCTGTGGCTCCTCCCCCTGGCTGTGGCTCTGCCCTTCTCGCTGTGACCCAGGGGCTCCTGCTAGCGCAGGGTACTGGGGAGCCCGTCGTAGGAAAGGGGCACACAGGCCTTTCTGCACTGGCAGTTTCAGGCCTCAGTAGCCCAGAGCCCAGTGGTGCTGCTGCCCCAGCACAGACAGGCAGAGCTGCCCTAAGTTGCAGTTGGAGCCGCCTGGCCCGTCTGCACTGGGCCGCGCCCCACTGGCTGCAAAGGGCAGGTCCCCACAGCACACCTAGCTCAGCTGTGCACTAGGCAGCGAGCGGGTTGTTTTGCTGCACGGTGATGCCAGGATGGTGCATTGAAGTGGGTAAAACCCACAGCGATAACAGTCAGCTTGTGGGCTCTGGGGAGGAAGGTAGAGGTGGCTCTTTGAGCCCTGGGTGGGGTGCACCCAAACCCAGCACCACTCCCATCCTGCCAGCTCTGGGTAAGGTGGCCCCCATACCTCCAATGCCTGGGCCCCTCAGGGGCTTCAATGCTTTTATCCTCACAACCCTCCCCCAACTGCAGGGTCACTACCCTCATCGTGTGAGGGAAACTGAGGCACGGGAGACTAAGGGCTGGATTTAGGTACCAAAGGCCCACTGAACCCTTAGGGGTTAGGCACCTACATCCCTGTGGAAGCCTGGCCCGAAGGGCAGTGCCAGGGTGCGGCTCCCCAGGGCCTGCTCAGAGCTCAGCAGGCACAGGCTTCTCCCTGCCCCGTGCACTCACCAGCGAAGCTTTGGGGCAGGTTCTTGTATCCGCACTGGCCAGGCGAGCCCCATGACTCCCTGAACGGGCAGAACCCCCTTGCGGCCAGCAGGAGGCAGCAGCAGGGTCCATGCGCTGCACGGGGGAACAATCCCCTCTGCAGCCAGCCAGGGCAGACAGCGGCCTGGGGGGCAGCTGTAAGGGGGGGTAACCCAGGGGAAGGGGAGGCTCTTGTTATACCAATAAAAACTAGCAGGATTTTATTAAAGGGGACAAGATAAAGATGCCACATTTATTATAACAATTTGATTTATGACCAATAACTAATATCTTAATTCTTATACACACACATTATACCTAATACCCACACACACACACACACACATCCATTAGATGTTCTGCAGCTGCTGCATAGTTACCAGTCCTGCTTGAGTCTGTGGCTTGAGTTTGCAGCTTGGGTTCGTAGCTTGTGGCGGCTAACTGGCCAGGAAAGCCGGGCACGAGGACGAGCTGGGTCTCTGTTGGGCATGCACCGATGCCCTTCCATGTTGGCAGCAGAATGTTACCCTCCTCCAAAGTTTTCCATCTCACCCATCCTTTTTGTAGGCTTTAGTTTGAATCCAGAGTCTATAGGTCTTGCTGTGTCACGCTGCCTTCAGGTTTGGTGATTGATCACCCCGTCAATTGCAGACACGACTTTCAGCCTTGGCCTGGGCTTTGATCTTCCTTCTATTGTACCTTTTCTTTTTAGGGTGGATTCTTTTTACTTTGTTAGGGCTCTTGTCTGCATCTTCAGCCATTGGTGTTTGAACTCTATTTGATTAGGATAGGCTGGGGCTGGAGGTTGATTCCATCATCCATACATACCTTATTCACACATCTAAACTAAACTAAGATTACAGCAGGGTTTGCAAAAATGAAGGTTGCAGCAAGCCCTTATAAAATGGAGTAAGCGTTTTAAAATGGGGTTTGAATTACAATATGGCAAACAGTGAACAGAAGTTACAATATAGACAAGTATAATGGATGGCAAACAGTGAACAGAAGTTACACTGTAGGCAAGTGTAATAAATGGTGAACAGAAGTTACAATACTGAAACAGTGCAAATCTCAGTGATTTAAGCAGGAATTGGATTGATAGTGAAACTTACAAAGGCAGCTGACTGAACAGCTATGGCTCTTAACAAGCATCTTAATTGTTAATTAGCCAGTTATTGGGGTAACCGGTTTTGTGAATGAATATTGTTTCATTCATAAAACTTTACTTATGAAGTTACATTACTAAAGTGAACAATTAAAAACAATTTCATTCATCAGTTCTACATTGTCCCCCTTTTGACCCTTCAGTCCAGGGGTATTGAATGGGTCACACTTTATGTAATTGTTTTAAGGCAGAACCAACATAACAGTTAGGATTACTAATAGGACAATGATGGGATGAAAAATTATATTTAGAACTGCTGACCAGATGGGCTGCTCCTACAACACTTTGCCCCTTTATTTATGATTATTACAGCAGTTGTTGTTATTATAGGGCACAGGTGATTTGTTGCAAACAAACCAAACAATCATAATTATAATAATTGGGAATACAATAAAACTATTACCATTACAATAATTGGGTACATTGACAAACAAGATGAGGCCCAAGTTTGATGCTGCAATAGCCATCAAACAATAAAAGTCACTGAGGTCAGGACCTTCTTAAGCACACACAACAAATAAGATTTTATAGGAGTACCACAGTTGTTATGCAAGGTTAAGCTGATTTGGACTTAAACTAACATTTAGATGCTAAAATGTTGCAGAATTTCCTATTTTTAACAGTTGTTTTCAAGAGGTTTCTGGGGACCTGAAAGATGGGGCCCACAATCATGGGCCAAGGTTTTACAGGTTATGGGGGCCCAAGAACTACCCTTTAGGGCTTGGGAAGTAGAACCAGAGTGCATAGAGGAAAGTGTGGAATTAACAATACAAGCAAATGTAAATAACAATACAAATGTATTAATAACAAAAATTAACAACAAAATGACCACTAGAGAACCTAACAAAAAATAAACCTGATGCATTGGGGACCAAAGTTTTTTGGACACAAGTGGTGATTGATAAATTGGATGGACATGGGGGAAGTAGAGAGAGGAAAAGACATTTGCCCTGTCTAGTGTAGTATTTCCTCTTTTTCTGGACCCAATGCTAGCACGGGACACCACTAGAGACAGACACAGAACATGCAACACAGAACACTGAACACAGACTTTGTTACAACACTATAACCATGGTATTTTATAACTTTCCAGCTGGTACCAGTTCTTTTGATGTTCTGGTTCAGATTCTGAAAGATAGAAGCTTGGAAACAAATTAGCACAGTGCTCCCACCATGGCAGAACCTGCTTAGTCTCTGCCACAGTGTGTTTGGTACTTGGGACTGCACACATGCTAATTAAATGGTGCATTTCTTTTTTACATTGCTGTTTTTACATAGCTGTACATAGATTATATTCCCTTTATACATTTTGGGTTAGTTAAGTTGCAATAGAACCCCTTCATGTTTTTAACAAATTTGACTAAATTGTTTATAGTCAAATGATTTTAAATACCTGGATTATTTACAGACATTCCTTTGGAAAAGGGCCCATTTTTCCTTCAGAATGGCTGCAAAGAAACCAAGAATTTCTTTTTTCTTTAACATGGTACTTTTAAACATTTTTACAAAGTTTAACTGCTTAATTTTCTTTAGCCTCTGTAGAGTTAACTTTTCAGGGTCTTTTTTTTTTTTAATTACTTGTTTATCTGTCAGAATGACACCTTTATTAACTCAGATTTTACCATTCCAAGTATTGTACCAGCATTTGAATTTTCCATGCCTGTACTTACTTACTCTTTTCTGCCACTATACCCTTAGGGCTTCCAACCTGTTTTCCAGTTTCTCTATCTGTTGCTTGCCTGGGCCCAATTCTGCTTTTTCCAATGAACCTTTCCTTTCCATGGGCACAAGCTTTGTTCCACTACCAATTTAGCAAGGAGGGTGGGCTTCTTAACCAGCCCCCACCCTTCCTTGTCCCTTTCCTTAAACATTTTTTTCAAAATTGTGAAATGACCACAATATCACTCACAAAAAAACAAAACAAAACAAAACAAACAAACATAAACCACACTACACTGCCCAAACTCCTATATCCTTCAGAGTTTGGTTTAACAGAACAAGATCTGTATCTTATGTTTTTAACCCACTCTGGGCCAGAGGGAGAGACGCTAAGCTTCCCTCTGTATTGCTCGGCCTTCTACCACTGAGGGTTTATACACCAAAAATAAAAACCCTTTCCAGGGGCAGAGCGAGAAACCCTAAGTTCTCCTATTATGCTCAGCCATGCTACGACTGAGGGTGTGTGACGTTATTGACATAAACTGGGACCGTATAGATCATTGTTGCAACCAAGGTCCTGTAGTGGCACCCAAATCTTGTGTAAAGGGGGTCAAATGGGGTGTCTAAGACAAGGTTATGGTTTACTGGTTATGATTATGCTGTCTATATGTGTGTATCAATTTTGTATTTGAAGTTATGAATATTGGCTCTATACTGTCTGTATTTCAAACTTCTGCTATGCTGCTGGGTGACATCCCAGACAAACTGGTGTTAGCTCTGCCTAACCTGCTTGATGGCCCATTAAGGACCATCAGCTATACAATGGACCCATTGAGAGAAGGCAAATATGCCTTGAGACTCAGCAAAGTATGCAGGAACTTGCCCATGTGACTCCAGACTCCATTTTGCTGTAATTTTCCACAGTAAGAACAAAGAGGTGTTCTTACAACTGGAAAAGACTATATAAGGCTGATGCCTCATCTCCATCTTGTCTTCAATCCTGCTTCTTACCTCTGGAGGAACTTTGCTAAAGCTGAAGCTTTGAACAAAGGACTGAGGACCCATCCCAGCGGGGGATGTATTCCAGAGACTTGATTTGAACCTGCAGTTTATTCCATCGCTGCTGCAAGCCTGAACCAAGAACTTTGCCATTACTGTATGTAATTGATTCCATTTAACCGATTCTAACTCTCATCTCTATCTTTTTCCTTTTATGAATAAACCTTTAGATTTTAGATTCTAAAGGATTGGCAACAGCATGATTTGTGGGTAAGATCTGATTTGTATATTGACCTGGGTCTGGGGCTTGGTCCTTTGGGATCAGGAGAACCTTTTTCTTTTACTGGGGTATTGGTTTTCATAACCATTTGTCCCCATAATGAGTGGCACTGGTGGGAATGCTGAGAAACTGGAGTGTCTAAGGAGATTGCTTGTGAGACTTGCGGTTAGCCAGTGGGGTGAGACCGAAGTCCTCTTAGTCTGGCTGGTTTGGTTTGCCTTAGAGGTGGAAAAAACCCCAGCCTTGGGCTGTAACTGCCCTATTTGAGCAATTTGTCCTGAGTTGGCACTCTCAGTTGGGTTCCGCCAGAACCGCATTGTCACAGGGGGGTGGAGGGAAAGACTCTCAGGGAAGGTAAGAGCCATGGGCGGGGGGGCGGTGTCACCTCCCTGTCTTGGCGAAATGAAGAGAATCGGACCCAGATTAGCCTGGGGGCCAGAAAGACCGTGCCGGCTCCAATGGCTCCTGGCTGGACGTTCCCAGAAGGGAATCAGAGCAGGGCCCCCAGCTCGAGAACACAGGATTGGGAAGGTTTGAGCTGGGGGATAAGTGGGGGAAGCTGGGAGCTCTCACCTGAGAACTGACCAAGGTCAGACCGAGGCCTGGTCTACACGAGGCAATTGGGTCGGTGTAACTGCATTGCTCGGGGGTATGAGAAAGGCAGCATCACTGAAGCGGTGCAGCTGCAGCGGTTTACATGTAGACAGGCCCTGAGCGAGAGACCCGGAGCCGGAAGGTTTCGCCGCAGCTCGGCCGGGCTCTGGGCTGACCAGAACGGCCTCTTGCTTTAACCTTCAGTGGGCTGGGCTGCCCGGGCTGGGGTCCAGGTGCCTAAGAAACCCGACTGTTCTGACAATGCTGGGAGAATGGCCCTGTCACCCAGGCTGAGGGGCGTCAGGCCCTGCGGAGTGGACGGGTCTGTCCCAGGGTCTGTCTCAGCTGGACTCGCTGGGCAGGGCTCACGGAGTGAAGCCCAGCGGTTCAGTCTCAGGAGGTGGAGAGGCTGTGTCCTGTCCTGGAGGAAGAGAGAGACCTGCTGGGGCTTCCTCCCAGAGACTTCCACAGCTGAGGCCCTGGCACCGACCCTGTGGATCCATGAGCGCACCTTTCCTCTCTACTTTCCCATCCACTGAGGCAATGTTGCCTAGTGGATAGAGCCCAGGACTGGTTTGGGAGACCGGGATTCTATTCCCAGCTGGGTGACCTTGGGCAAGTCACCTCCCCTATTTGTGCCTAAGTTTCCCCATCTGTAAAATGGGGATAATGATACCAGTCTCGGGCAGGGGGGCCCCCTCTGGGATAGCTGGTTGCCATGGCACAGATGCTCTGTAACTCACAGCTGGCAGCACAGGCCTGCCTCCAGAGGGGGGCCTGGCACATACCTGGCTGCCCAAACCATCTACCCAGGGAAGGGATTGACAGCATGCTTGTTAACCACCGGAGCTACTTGCTGCAGCAGAGCTGCCTCTAGCCTGCAGCCCCCGTCTGATCTGAGCTGAGAGCGGCACTGGGGAGGGCAAAGTCCTGCTCCGTGCACATCCTGCTCCTCTGAGCCCCCCCAGGGATATTCCTGAGACTCTTGCCAAGCCTCCCTGTCACAGGTGTCATCACTATCCCCATGTTACACGGGGAAACTGAGGCATGGAGCAGCCTGCCAGAAGTAGGTGGCAGAGGCAGGAATAGGAGCCAGGAGTCCTGACTGCCCAGACCCTTCCAGAATCCAGACAGCCTAGAATCCAGACAGCACGCCCACCGCAGGGCCCAGAGTGCTGACTCAAGCCCCTGCTCTCAATGCAGTGCTGGCTCCATGCCGCACAATCCCGGCTGGCCAGTCCAGTGTGCCCCTGCCTTGCCAGCTGGCACAGAACCCCAGGGTCTCTTGTAGCATGGCCTCTAGCAGTCAGGTCTCCAAAGCCACTCAGCCCGCGTGCCCTGGGGCCTTGTCTGCACTAATCCCTCTTGTCTTGATGTTTTCCAGCTGCCAGCCCTGAGGGGTAGCTGGCAGAGGCAGTGCTGTGGCAGCCAACAATGCACTAACCACCCCTCTGCTCTGGGCAGGATAGGGTGACCCGGTGGTTATGCCATCCCCCATCTGCACTCGGGGATCCCTCCAGCCGAGCTGAACTGGCAAAGGTGTGAGCAAAGTCCACGAGGGGCACTGGGCATAGCAACCCCCCCAGTCTGGGTAGGGCTGGAGAGGAATGATGGCGCCAGCTCTGGGTTCATGTCCCTCCTCTGCTTGGCCCCTGCTGACCTGTCCTCCCCCCACTACCCAGGACATCATTGAGGACAAACTGGACAAGGAGCTGTGGCCCTTCGTGTCAGACCCGGTCCCTGCCGCCAGCTCCCAGGCTGCTGTCAGGTAAGGCTGAGCCTGGCTGGGCTGTGGGGGACAGAGCCCAGACAGCCCCCCCACCTCTTCGGGTGTAGGCACCTCCAGCACTCTGCCCTCTACGGGGGAGAGGGTGCCCAAGAGCCTGGAGTCCTGGACCCCTCTCATCATGTCCCCCACACACCAGCAGTCCCTCAGCCCCTGCTTCGGGCAGTGCCCACCCCTCCGCCTGGCATTCCCTCAGCGAGCCCCTGGTATCCACACTGCCCCTCTCTCCTCCCAGCGCCCGCTTCGGGCATTGGCACAAGAACAAGGTAGCGGCCGAGTACTGGATGGGTCCTCACCTCATCATCTACGTGCTGGGTGGGGTGTCCATGTCTGAGATGCGCTGCGCCTACGAAGTGACCCAGGCTATGGAGGGCAAGTGGGAGGTGGTGATCGGTGAGTGGGGTGAGTCCTGGTGGAAGGGTGGCTGGAATGCCCATGTCAGGGACAGTCGAGACCCCCTGGGAGCGGGAGACCCTAGAATCATAGAATCATAGAATATCAGGGTTGGAAGGGACCTCTAGAGGTCATCTAGTCCAACCCCCTGCTCAAAGCAGGACCAATTCCCAACTAAATCATCCCAGCCAGGGCTTTGTCAAGCCGGGCCTTAAAAACCACCAAGGAAGGAGACTCCACCACCTCCCTAGGTAACGCATTCCAGTGTTTCACCACCCTCCTAGTGAAATAGTTTTTCCTAATTGTGACAATGCGGTTCTGGCGGAATCCAACTGAGAGTGCCAACTCAGGACAAATTGCTCAAATAGGGCAGTTGCAGCCCAAGGCTGGGGTGTTTTCCACCTCTAAGGCAAACCAAACCAGCCAGACTAAGGGAACTTCGGTCTCACCCCACTGGCTAACCGCAAGTCTCTCAAGCAATCTCCTTAGACACTCCAGTTTCCCAGTATAACCACCAGTGCCACTCGTACGGGGACAAATGGTTATGAAAACCAGTACCCAAGTAACAGAAAAAGGTTCTCCTGATCCCAAAGGATCAAGCCCCAGACCCAGGTCAATATACAAATCAGATCTTTCCCACAAATCACGCTGTTGCCAATCCTTTAGAATCTAAAATCTAAAGGTTTATTTATAAAAGGAAAAAGATAGAGATGGGAGTTAGAATTGGTTAAATGGAATCAATTACATACAGTAATGGCACAGTTCTTGGTTCAGGCTTGCAGCAGGAATGGAATAAACTGCAGGTTCAAATCAAGTCTCTGGAATACATCCCCCGCTGGGATGGGTCCTCAGTCCTCTGTTCAAAGCTTCAGCTTGTAGCAAAGTTCCTCCAGAGGTAAGAAGCAGGATTGAAGACAAGATGGAGATGAGGCATCAGCCTTATATAGTCTTTTCCAGGTGTAAGAATACCTCTTTGTTCTTACTGTGGAAAATTACAGCAAAATGGAGTCTGGAGTCACATGGGCCAGTCCCTGCATACTTTGCTGAGTTACAAGGCGTATCTGCCTTCTCTCAATGGGTCCATTGTATAGCTGATGGTCCTTAATGGGCCATCAAGCAGGCTGGGCAGTGCTAATCTCAGCTTGTCTGGGATGTCACCCAGAAGCATAGCATAAGTTTGCCATACAGACAGTATAGAGCCAATATTCATAACTTCGACCATAAAACTGATACACACATACAGACAGCATAATCATAACCAGTAAACCATAACCTTGTCCTAGACACCCCATTTGACCCCCTTTATACAAGATTTGGGTGCCACTACAGGACCTTGGTTGCAACAATGATCTATACGGTCCCAGTTTATGTCAATAACGTCACACCCCCAACGCAAAATTGATGCAGGAAGGGATGACACAAACATCACTGACTGCATCCCAAGAGCTCCCCATCCTGGGTTCTGTCTCACTACAGCTAGTATTGGGTTAGAAGCCGTACCAGTGTATAACAGAAATGGTTTATCAAAATCATGTTTAACCACATGATCGAACCTCTTTACAAACCCAAGGTAAAACTTAGTTAGAACAATAGTGGATTGGATCTGCTCTGGCAGCATCGTCCCTGTATGTCTCATGTGATCTTGCCAAGAGCTAAAGAAAACCGCTAATTTATCCCCACAAGCTCGGGCAAATGTTTGGAACCCAATTAACATCAAATAAATGCAGATATTAATGTTCTTCATAGTACAGGAATCTTGGCATTTAGCCATGAAAGCAATATGGTAGTAGTGTGCCTCAGTCTTCCTTTTCATACAGCACATTAGGTCTGGAATGTCTTTTCCCCTGTGAAAAGTTCCCATATTGTTTACAGGCATCAACTGTGAAACATCAATATAGCAAGGCCTTTTAACATAAAGTGTGTTTTCATGTATTCCTTTTAACATGTTCAAGGGATTCTCCAAAAGATTAGGCACATTGTACATTTTTACAGTTTGTGGCAATAGCAACACGTTCATTACAAAATTTAGCTATAACAACAAGTTCATTGCAAGTGTCCATCTACAATCGTTTTTGTCATGCCACACCTTTGGCTCAATACCATTGGAGTTTGGGCATTTTAGGGTTAACCTGTGGCTTTCCTTTGCAAAATTTAGTTTTCTCTTTCCTCCTTGTCCTGCAGGATCAAACCCTGATTTCTCTTGCTTAACAGAATTCACTGGCTGATGGGGTGGGCCCTCTGTGCTAACAGCTATTAGCAAGTCCTTCCCCTCCCAGCCAGGCAAGTAATTTGCACTACCCCAGACCAGAGCCAGTCCACCAGTTTTCATATTCGTAACTGCTATCATTTCCAAGGCTGGACTCTGTCTTAAAGAGATACCACACAAATCCAAAGAGTCTGCGGGTGAGAGTTTGCTTGCTCTCCCCCGCATGCTCAAGCATTTAGCCATAAAACTGCTCTGCTCTGACACCTCAGTAACCCAATCTGTCCTCAAACCCTGAAGCACAAACTGCTCATTTAAAGAATCAGAAAGGAGACATTCCTGTTCCAACACCATTGTCTCCCCAACAAGTTGGCCCCACACAGCCACTTGGTTATAGGGCTGCCTCAATTCCTTAACAACTTTTACTTCCTCTGAGACCTTCTCAAAGCTACCCACACTGGATCTTTTAAAAGAACAGTCAGTGGATCCATTTACAACAGACAATTTTTTGCTGCTAGGAACTGAAACTTCCTTGATTAAATTACTCTCACACCCTTCATTTGCAGGGAACTGCTTGCACCGAGTACCATGAGGATTCCTTTCCCCAGGAGCTTTTCTAAGCAGCAATTCACCCCTCACAGAAATTCTGCCCTTACCCTCTTCACCTAGGGCTTGCTCTAAAGGAACACTTTCCTGAGCAACAACAGCCTCTGTCTGGGTCTTACTTACATTCAGGATCACCTTTGGCCCATCAGGCAGATCTCTACACAATCCCCTTTCAGGCGAACCCATAGACTTCCTAGGTAAAAGGTTAGAAATATTTCCCTTCTCTTTGCCACACACAAGCTTAGGAATGTTTTCCTTTTTGCTACAAGTTGTTAAATTGTCCGTAGGTACCACAACCAAATTACCTTTCTGCTCTCCTTGTGCCCTGTCTAGTAGGGTTACCATATTTAGTGCCTCCGAAAGGAGGACACTTTAAAGGGGCCCCAGCCCCGCCCCCAGCCCCGCCCCCGCGCCCGCCCCAACCCCGCCCCCTCCCCAAAGTCTCCGCCCCCTCCCCTGCTTCCCGCGAACATTTGAGTCGCGGGAAGCCTGAAGCAGGTAAGGGGAGGTGTGGGGGGGGGAGGAGGCGCGGCCCACCCCCGGCACCGCAGGTCCCCAGCCCGTCCCCCGAGCCCCCGGCCCGGCCCGGCCCGGCACCGCCGGCCGAGCCCCCGACCCGGCACCCAGTCCCCGGCCGGGCCTGGCACCGGGCCCCCCCGAGCACCGCCGGCCGAGCCCCCGGCCCAGCACCCGGCCCGGCACCCGGCCACCCCGAGTACCGCCGGCACCCGACCCGCCGGCCGAGCCCCCCGGTCCAGCCCGGCACCCGAGCCCCCGGCCTGGCACCCGGCCCCCCCCCGAGCACCGCCGGCCGAGCCCCCGGCCCAGCACCCGGCCCGGCACCCGAGCCGCCGGCCGAGCCCCCCGGCCCGGCCCGGCCCCGGGTCCCCCCGAGCACCGCCGGCCGAGCCCCCGGCCCGGCCCGGCACTGCCGGCCAGGCCCCCCGAGCCCCCGGCCCGGCCCCGGGCCCCCCCGAGCACCGCCGGCCGAGCCCCCAGCCCAGCACTGCCAGCCAGGCCCCCCGAGCCCCCGGCCCCGCACCGGGCCCCCCCGAGCACCGCCGGCCGAGCCCCCGGCCCGGCCCGGCACCCGAGCCCCCGGCCCGGCCCCCGGCCCCCCCGAGCACCGCCGGCCGAGCCCCCGGCCCAGCACCCGGCCCGGCTCCCGAGCCCCCGCCCCGGGCCCCCCGAGCACCGCTGGCCGAGCCCCCGGCCCGGCACTGCCGGCCAGGCCCCCCGAGCCCCCGGCCCGGCACCGGGCCCCCCCGAGCACTGCCGGCCGAGCTCCCAAGCCCCCGGCCCGGCACCCGCGCCGCCGACCGCATGTCCGATTTTCCCGGACATGTCCGGCTTTTTGGGATTTCCCCCCGGACGGGGATTTGGAGCCCAAAAAGCCGGACATGTCCGGGAAAATCCGGACGTATGGTAACCCTACTGTCTAGGGTATCACCCTGATCAGACAGAGTTGCTACACCCTTCTCCAACCACACATGAGCAACAGGCAAAATACAAGCAGCAGAATTGTCTGATCTCTGGGATTTTGCTAAGACACTAACTGGATGCAACCTAGTTACGGTGCCATTCTCCCCAGCAGATGCAAACTTAGGACCATTCCCTTTCTGGGCTTTAGTTGAATCCAGAACCAACTCTGAGACAACTAAATTACTCTCAACCATCACAGGCCGAAAGGCACCTTCTGTCTGCTCCACAGACAAAAAAGAGTTGGAGACGCATTTTCCTTTACTAGACATACAGCTTGAGATTTCATTTCCCTTGTCCCAGCACTCCGGGCTGTTCACAGACAACTGCTTGGAGACTGGGGTAGCTTCCTCCATAGGCAAGTTAATACCCCTGACAGACACAGGCACATTTCCTTCACTGTTACTATTCTTTGCACAGGAAACAGGTAAGGTATAGGGACACTCATCTTCCACTCTCCTTGCCTCCCCAAACTGCTGACTAGATAAAGCCATCAGCTCACAAGACTGCCTAGGCTCATCCAAAATCTCCTTGTTCTCCTCTCCCTTCGCTTGATCTAATTCCAGATTTACTTCTGAGACATTAGATAGACATTCAGAAACTTCATTCACAGCCAAACAGCTACTTTCTAAAGACAAACTTTTGGAGAAACCCTCCATAGGCACAACCTTAGGATCAATCCTCTCTTGTGCCTGGTTTGTATTAACTTGACTGACCATAGCTTTAATATCATTTCCAATCATAATATCCTTAGGGATTATGTCTTTTACTCCCACAACCATGGTGCCCTCCAATCCCTTCCATTTCAGGTGGATTTTAGCCAAAGGCACCCTGACAAAATACTTAGATAAGGCTACAACAGTTACATCTTCACCTGGCAAATAATCTTCCTTCCTGACCTTGCTTTAACCAGAGTAATATCTGCTGCGGTGTCCCTCCATGCCATACACCTCACTCCATTCACTTCTGCACTGCTAATAAACTCTGCGTTATTTCCCCCATATTTAGCTTTAATGTGAGTTTTAAGGTCAAATTCTTCAGAGACCACAGAAACAGCATTTGCACACAGGTCCCCTACACTTTCCAAAAACTTCCTGGATTGTCTGTATTGCTCTCCCAGCAGATATCAGGGTGATTAAAGTCTCCCATGAGAACCAGGGCCTGCGATCTAGCAACTTTTGCTAGTTGCCAGAAGAAAGCCTCGTCCACCTCATCCCCCTGGTCTGGTGGTCTATAGCAGACTCCAACCACGACATCACCCTTGTTGCTCACACGTCTCAACTTTATCCAGAGACTCTCAGGTCTTTCTGCAGTTTCATACCGGAGCTCTGAGCAGTCATACTCCTCTCTTACATACAACGCAACTCCCCCACCTTTTCTGCCCTGCCTGTCCTTCCTGAACAGTTTATATCCATCCATGACAGTACTCCAGTCATGTGAGTTATCCCACCAAGTCTCTGTTATTCCAATTGCAGCATAGTTCCCTGACTGTGCCAGGACTTCCAGTTCTCCCTGCTTGCTTTCCAGGCCTCTTGCATTTGTGTATAGGCACTTAAGATAACTCATCCCTCTTTCTCAGCATGAGACAGGAGTCCTCCCCTGTTGCGCTCTCCTGCTTGTGCTTCCTCCCAGGATCCCATTTCCCCACTTACCTCAGGGCTTTAGTCTCCTTCCCCCGGTGAACCTAGTTTAAAGCCCTCCTCACTAGGTTAGCCAGCCTGCTGGCGAAGATGCTCTTCCCTCTCTTCGTTAGGTGGAGCCCATCTCTGCCTAGCACTCCTCCTTCTTGGAACACCATCCCATGGTCGAAGAATCCAAAGCCTTCTCTCCGACACCACCTGCGTAGCCATTCATTGACTTCCACGATTCGACGGTCTCTACCCCGGCCTTTTCCTTGCACAGGGAGGATGGACGAGAACACCACTTGCGCCTCAAACTCCTTTATCCTTCTTCCCAGAGCCACGAAGTCTGCAGTGATCCGCTCAAGGTCATTCTTGGCAGTATCATGGGTGCCCACGTGGAGAAGCAGGAAGGGGTAGAACTGCCTGCCTAGCACCCACAGGGCACCCATGCTACCCTCTGTCCTCCCGCACCCGGGGGCCTGGGAACAGATGTGCTTGCCACACCTGCCCACAGCCCCACATGGCCTGTATCTGGCCACCTGATCTCCTGGCCCCTGGCTCCCCAGGGCTCTCCTTGCCCAAGGACCATGTCAGACACCCCCAGTAACACACATAGGGATATGGCTCACCCCCTGCACACACCCCTCTAAGACCCAAGGGTGAGGAACGCTGTCAGCACGTGGATTCTTGCCTGGCTGTGCAGGGTACAGCGGCACTAGGGGTGAGGTGCCAGGCCGTGGAGGGCAGGAGACAGCCCCTCCCCCCCTGCACTAGAGCAGGGTCCAGCTGCAGGATGGGGGAGATGGTGATGCCAGCCTCATGCCTGCCCCACTGTGCCCACCGCTGCCAACTACCTCTCTCTCCCCCAAGTTCCAGTCACATCCTGACCCCCAAGCATTTCCTGGATGATGTCCAAACCCTCGACCATGAGGCCCCCACGGAGGCCTAGAAGCAGCCCCCTCCCCCCAGAGACTCTGCCCCCCACAGCTTGCTGCCCCCAGCTCCACCTGCTCATCTCAACAAGGCACCTTCCCCCCTACTCCTGGCAGCGGTGTCAGTTTTGGGGGGAGGAACGGGAGAGGGGACGGGACCCCCAGGCTGCTTGGCTGTTAGGACAGGGGACAGGCCAGGCTCCCTCCCTCTGGCACAGTGTCTAAGGTTGTCGCCCTCTGTGCCCCGTGGCCACCATGTCCCTGATGGGATAGGGGAAGAGTTAGACAGCCACACACTCTGGACAGAGACACCTGTGTGGGACCCGGGGTGGGACATGCCTCCCCACACTTGGGACAGACAAAGCTAAACATCTCATGGCTCCCCCTGGCGGTGCGTAGGGGGAATGCAGCTCCCAAGCTATGGACACAGAGTCAAGGGAGGCAGTGTGGGCTAGTGGGTAAAGCCCTGAACTGGGATGCAGCAGACTGGGGGTCTATGTCTGGCTCTGCCACTTTGTGACCTGGGGAAAATCCCTTCCCTGCCCCCTGCCTCAGTTTCCCCATGTGCACAGTTGGGATGATGACACTGACCTCCTTTGGGAAGTGTTTTGCTGGACAGTGCTATGTAAGATGAATAATAATATTCTGGGCTGGCCGCGGGGTGGGGTGGGGGTCGTCTCTCCTCTCTGGGGCACGGGTTCAAATCTGTCCCAGGGGAGCAGTGTCTGACAGTGGGTGGTGGCTGTGGAGCGGGGCTCAGTCTAGTTCCTGTTGGGACAGCACCCGCATTGCCTGCCGGCTGTGGGACTGGCACGCTGGGGCTACAGAGCCTGAGCTCCGCTCTGCCCCTAGATGGGTCCCTTCAGGGCAGGGCCATTGGTGTGGGGGATGGGGGTGTGACGCAAGCTGTGGGCTCTGGGGCAGTCGAGCTGGCCCTTTCCCCAGCACTGGACTCCCCTCCGCACGGCCCAAAGCTCCCCAGGCCTAAATCCCAGCCCCACAGAGCCTGGCTTGGGGAGGGTTCCTGCAGCCTCACTTTCTCCGGTACAGCCAGTGGCCTTGGCACTCTTGGGCAAGGCGAGTCCCTTTCCAGCCCCCACCCCTGGTGCAGGGGGCACAGGC
The DNA here is from genome assembly GCF_027887155.1 of Malaclemys terrapin pileata. Classification (NCBI taxonomy): domain Eukaryota; kingdom Metazoa; phylum Chordata; order Testudines; family Emydidae; genus Malaclemys; species Malaclemys terrapin. The sequence goes on along the minus strand of NC_071527.1, from coordinate 9,001,316 downwards.
CAGCCCAGGGCTCTGAGGAAGAGGAAAATGGGGCGCGCCCTCCGCCCCTCTGGTTTAAACATCTCTCTGTCCCATCCCCCTCGCTCCATGGCCCCATGCACAGCTCTCCTCTTTCTGCATCTTTCCCTCCTGCTCTTTAGGCTCTAACTCCCTGGGGTACCCAGGTGCCAAGGAAACCCACTCCTGGCTGGGGAGCCATGGTTGGCATTTGGGCCCCAGGCTTCTGCATGGCCCTGGCTAACGAGCCTCCTGAGAAGGCAGCGCTGCCCCGCATGGGCCCTGGGGCCTTGGCAGGAGTTGCCACAGAGTGTCAGTGGCAAAGCTGCCAGTGGAGGCTTCTCCAGTGCCCTGCAGAGTGGGGGAACTGGACTGAACTGGGGCCAGCGTCAAGGCTGTGGGAGGAACCAGCCAGGTAAGGGGCTGGGTTCCCCACTGTTGGGCCCTATGGAGAAGCTGGCTGAGGGTCCCTGTGCCCACGGGGTTGGAGGGATTGCAGGGACGAGGCCCTGGGGGCTGCTGGGAGCTCAGGGAGGGGTCTGTGTTCAGCTCCCGTCTCCCCACACACGGTTCTGATCCAGAATGGCCTGGGCGCGAGACCTTCCCCTGGCTGGTGCCGAATGGCCGGTGTTTGCTGGGGTGCTACGGACCCGGCAGCTGCTCCCTGCCCCTGGGGGAGGTTCATCGCCGGGGCTGTGCTGCCAGCCCCAGAGACTGAGGGCCTGTGCCCCACAGCCGATCACTCTGCACCCCACCCCTTGCCCTGCCCGAGAAGGCGGTGGGGGGGCACTCTTGCCCAGTCCTTCGCTGCCGATAATGCCAGTCACAGCGCGGACCCATCCCCCTAGGGACGGGGCTGAAACCCCAAACTCATGTCACCCACAGGCCTGCTGGACGCTGGCAGCGGGGCAATCCCTTCCCTGCCAGGGACTGCGGGGGGGAGGCTCTTAGGGGCAGAGACGGGACCAGCGGGGCATCCTTGGCAGAGCAGGAGAGCAGGTCCGTAGTCCTGGCCTGGAGAATCCGTTATCCACCACTCATTACCAGCTGCCCAGTCGAAGGGTTAACATCCGTCCAGCTTTCCTCAGACATGTCCGGCTTTTTTAGCTTTAAATGGCCGTCCGGGGGGGATTTCTAATAAGGTAGAAATGTCCGGGATTTCCCCCTTCCCCTCATGCAGAGTGCGGTGTGGCTTATTGGACGTCTGTGCCTGATTGAAAGCTGCTCTCAGCCACTGGGGCCTCTAGCAGCCAGAGTCCCTCCCCCTCCCCCGCTCCCTCCACCCCCACAGAACAGTGCCTTATTTGTTTGGCTGCACGTGGAGCCCGCAGCTCTCCCTCGGCCTGGGGGGGGGGGGGCAGGCAAGGGACAGGGAACGGGGGGGTTAGATTGGTCAGGGGTTCTGGGGGGCCTGTCAGGAGAAGGGGGTGTAGAGAGCAGTTGGGGCAGGTAAGGGACAGGGAACAGAAGGGGTTAGATTGGTTGGAGGTTCGGGGGGGGAGCTGTCAGGAGAAGGGGCTGTAGAGAGTGGTTGGGGCAGGTAGGGGACAGGGAACAGCAGGGGTTAGATTGCTCGGGGATTCTGGGGGGGGCTGTCGGGAGAAGGGGGTGTAGAGAGCGGTTGGGGCAGGCAGGGGACAGGGAGCAGGGAGACTTAGGCCTTGGCTACACTCGCGGATTCACAGCGCTGCCACGAGAGAGCTCTCGCAGCGCTGCAAATACTCCACCTCTCCGAGGGGAATAGCGTGCAGCGCTGCAGGCGCTGATTACACTGGTGCTTTACAGCACTGCACTCGCTGCGCTCGGGGGGGGGGGGGGGTGTTTTTTCACACCCCTGAGCGCAGCAAGTGCAGCGCTGTGAATTGCCAGTGTAGCCAAGGCCTTAGGGGGTGAGGTCCTGGGGGCAGTTAGGGTCGGGGGGGGGACAGGTAGGGGGATTCTGAGGGGGGCGGGAGGTGGGAGGGGGCGGGCCTAGGGCGGCACCCCGTGTCCTCTTTTTTGATTGTTGAAATATGGTAACCCTACCCAGTCAAGGCACTGAAAAGAAACCGCATGATTGTAGGTGACCTATCGAGCGGCACATAGTGCGACTCAGAGTGACATGGCTGGCACGAAGGGCTCGGTGAATGGGGAGGGCTGGCTGGGAGTGGGGCACTGGCTGAGTCACTGGGCTCCCATGGCCAGAGGAATCTCGGCCGGGCTTTGCACCACCCCAGGGCCCTAATCTCTGGTGAGGCCTTGCCCACCTCCCCGGCAAGGGGCCCAGCAGCCCTGATCACTCCCACAACTAGAGTCACTTGTATTCCAGTCACTGAGTTCATCCCTGGGGTTGAGATGTAGCCACCTCTGGGGTGGGACGGAGCAGCTGTTTAACAGCCACACAGCACAGTAGATTAGGACGAGTGAAGAACCCCACATGTAGTTGCACTGCGCTGCACAGAGTATGGGGAGCTGGGCCTGGCCCAGACACCAGGCTGCGCCGCACATGGGCTCCTTAGTGACAAGTGCTCAGGAGCTTAGATTTACAACCCCCGAAATAGCACAGATTGAGCACTATGCTGGGGCCGGCACAGACTAGAAGGGGTGAGCGCCCCCTACTCCCACCCCACTCCCTGCAGCCCCTAGCACCACACTGGGGCCAGCAATGGCTGTGAGGGGAGAGCACTTCCTGCTGAGCCCCCAGCACAGCCTGTGGAACTGGGCTTTCCCATCCAAATCCTGAGCCAGCCTGGCCCCCATAAGCTCCATCCATGCATAATAAGGGGACTGGCACATGGAATTGCAAGCCCAATAGCAAGGATTTCTGATGACTCTGTATACTCGGGGGTGGGGTGGAGACTTGCTAATATAGTTCCTATTTTTAAGAAACAGAAAAAAAACGTGATCCAAGTATCTACAGGCCTTTTAATTTGACCTCAACTGTCTGCAAAGTCTTGGGGCAAATTTTGAAAGAGAAAGTAATGAAGGACATAGAAGTGAACGGTAATTGGGATGAAATACAACCTGGCTTTACAAACGGTAGGTCCTGCCAGCAGGTCCGGCTCCAGGCACCAGCTTGGCAAGCAGGTGCTTGGGGCAGCCACTCCGGAGAGGGGCGGCAGGTCCAGCTATTCGCTCCGAGCGAAGGACCTTCCACCAAATTGCCGCTGCAGATCGCGATCGCTGCTTTTTTTTTTTTTTTTTTGGCTGCTTGGGGCGGCCAAAACCCTGGAGCCAGCCCTGCCTGCCAGGCCAACCTGATCTGTTTCTCTGCAAAGATAACTGAGGTTTTAGACAAAGAAAATGCAGTAGATCTAATCCAGTGGTTCTCAAACTTTTTGTATTGGTGACCCCTTTCGAACACCAAGCCTCTGAGTGTGACCCCTCCCCCTTAAAAATTAAAAACAAATTTTGATATTTAACACTATGTTAAATACTAAATTTAAACCCTGTTGCTTAAAATGAATTGACCTTTTCTCAACCCGCGCGCTGGGGTTGGGGCTCGTAGCCCCGCAGCTCCACACGGGTCGGGGCTCACAGCCTGGTGCAGAGGTCAGGGCTTGCAACTTGCAGCCACGCGCTGGGGTCAGGGCTCTCGACCCCCCCCCCCCCCATAACCAGGTTGCAACCCCCTGAGGGGTCACAATCCCCAGCTTGAGAACCAATGATCTAATCTACCTGGATGTCAGTGAGGCATTTGATACAATTCCACATGGGAAATTATTAGTTCAATTGGAGAAGATGGTTTAATATGACAATTGAAAGGTGGATAAGGAACTGGTGAAAAGGATCTGCAGAAAAGGACCTGGGGGTTACAGTGGATGAGAAGCTGGATATGAGTCAGCAGTGTGCCCGTGTTGCGAAAAAGGCTAACAGCATATTGGGCTGCATTAGTAGGAGCATTGCCAGCAGATCGAGGGAAGTGATTATTCCCCTCTATTCAGCACTGGTGAGGCCTCATCTGGAGTATTGCATCCAGTTTTGGGCCCCCACTACAGAAAGGACGTGGACAAATTGGAAAGAGTCCAGCGGAGGGCAACAAAAATGATTAGGGAGCTGGGGCACATGATTTATGGGGAGAAGCTAAGGGAACTGTGGGTATTTAGTCTGCAGAAGAGAAGAGTGAGGGGGGATTTGATAGCAGCCTTCAACTACCTGAAGGGGGATTCCAAAGAGAATGGATCTAGACTGTTTCTCAGTGGTGGCAGATGACAGAACAAGAAGCAATGGTCTCAAGTTGCAGTGAGAGAGGTCTAGGTTGGATATTAGGAACCACTATTTCATTAGGAGAGTGGTGAAGCACTGGAATGGGTTACCCAGGGAGGTGGTGGAATCTCCACCCTTATTGGTTTTTAGGGCCCAGCTTGACAAAGCCCTGGCTGGGATGATTTAGTTGGGGTTGGTCCTGCTTTGAGCAGGGGGTTGGACTAGATGACCTCCTAGGGTATCTTCCAACCCTAATCTGCTATGATTCTATGAAAGGGGAGACTGCAACAGGTCATAATGAAAGGTGAACTCTCAGGCTAAAGCGAGGTTGCTAGCAAGTTCCTCAGGGATCAGTCTCAGGATCAATCTCATTTAACATTTTTATTACTGACCTTGGCACAAAAAGTGGGAATGTGCTAATAAAATTTGCAGATGACAGAAAGCTGGGAGGTATTGCCAATACCAAGAAGGACCAGAATATCACACAAGAAGAGCTGGATGACCTTGTAGGGTGACCAGATGTCCTGATTTTATAGGGTCAGTCCCGATTTTGGGGTCTTTCTCTTATACAGGCTCCTATTACCCCTCACCTCCTGTCCTGATTTTTCACCCTTGCTATCTGGTCACCCTATGACCTTGTAAACTGGAGTAATAGAAATGGGATGAAATTGAGTAGTGCAAAGTTCAAGGTCATGTATTTAGGGACTAACAACAAGAATTTTAGCTATAAGCTGGGGACATATCGGTTGGAAGTGACAGAGGAGGAGAAAGACCTGGGTGTGTATTGGCTGATCACCGGATGACTATGAGCTCTCAATATGATGCGGCTGTGAAAAAGCTAATGCAGTCCTAGGATGAGGTATTTCCAGTAGCGACAGGGACATGTTGGTACCATTATACAAGGCACTGGTGAGACCTCACCTGGAACACTGCGAGCAGTTCTGGTCTCCCATGTTTAAGAAAGATGAATTCAAACTGGAACAGGTGCACAGAAGGGTGAGTAGGATGATCCAAGGAATGGAAAACCAACCTTGTGAGAGGAGACTCAAAGAGCTTGGCTTGTGCAGCCTAACCACACAAAGTCTGAAGGGAGATCTGATTGCGCTCTAGGAATACATCAGAGGGATAAATACTGGGAAGGGGGAGGAGTTATTTAAGTTAAGGGCTAATGTGGACCCAAGAACAAATGGATATAAACTGCCCATCAATGAGTTTAGGCTTGAATTAGATGAAGGTTTCTAACCATCTGAGGAGTGAAATTTTGGAGCAGCCTCCCACGGGGAGCCGTGGGGGCAAAAAACCTAACTGGCTTCAAGACTGAGCTTGAGACGTTGCTGGAGGGGGTGAGATGAGGAGTTTGCTAGGATAACATGGAGCTGATCAGTAGGGTGAACATATTTCCTGAAGTAAAAATGAGATGGCTGAGTTAGTACTGAGAATTCTTTCCCAGGGGTCTGGCTGCTGGGTCTTGCCCACGTGCTCAGAGTCTAACTTGCCAGATTTGAGGTTGGGAAGGAATTTCCCCCTAAGTCAGACTGGCAGAGACCCTGGTGGGGCTCTGCAGCAGGGGGCCCAGGTCACTTGTGGCCTGCAAAATGCAAATGGTCCCTTCTGGCCTTACAATCTGTGACCCCATTTAGCCTGTGTGTGCTGAGATCAGCCAGCAAGGGGTGCTAGTCATGCTGCTCTTTGTCCCATGGAGCCTCCCTCAAGATGCCAGCCCCAGAGCCCACCAACCCCCCTTTCTAATCTGACCCTGCCAGCCCAGACTCCCTTCCCCCCAGACCCGCCCCTGGCCCTGGGGGTCTGCCCAGGCTCTCCCTGCTAGAGATCATCCTCAGGGGGCAGATCTGCTGGCACTAGGGCACCTCCCCCTGGGGGAAAATTACCAAGGGAACACCCAGTGCCAGAGAACTTGGTTCTAGCTTCCGCTCTGGTGTTGGCAGCAGATCATTCAGGGTCCCATTGTGTCGGGGCCCTGCAGACCTCGACCCAGATTAGAGCCCCATTGAGCCAGGCCCTACACAGCCAAGACAGATGGAGGCAGGATTGTTATCCACATTGTACAGAGGGGAAACTGAGGCACAGAGCAAGGCAGTGACTTGCCTAGGGTCATCCAGGGAGTCAGTGGCAGAGCCTGGACTAGAACCCAGGTATCCTGAGTCCCCACCCAGCTCGTGAACTACTGGCCTGCCCTCTCTCTTGCAGCTACCCTAAGCAGGAGACCCCTTTGGAGGGGACCACATGTCTGCCGGGGGCACTGGTGCTGGGAGGGATGTATAACAATGGGGTGGGAACCAGGGGAGATTCTCAGCAGGACCAGGCAGTACCTCGCTGTATTCCCCTCACCCCAGGTGGGACCTGCTGTCCGTGGCATCATCCCCCTCTCGTGGCACCGCAGGGCCATGTCTGCCCAGGTAGGAGAAGCGCAGGGTCAAGATGCTGGGGGAAACCAGGGTGGGCAGAAATCCCGGGTAGGGCACCAGGGTTTGAGGACACAGGGTGGGTATAGGGGTGGGGGCAGTGGGGTATGGAGGTACTGGGTTAGGTGGAGGCAACAGGGGGCAGAGTCATGGGAGAGGGGGTTAAGTGGAGAGTGGAGTGCAGTGTCCGAGTGGGATGGGGGCTGGGGCGGGTCATTGTGGCTGGAGGGGCAGGGACTCAGGGTAGGGAGGGGGCAGAGGACAGGGTCACAAGGCTGGGGGCAGGGTTGCAGGGTGGGGAGGGGGAACAGGACAGGGTCCCAGGGGCTGAGGGGCAGGGTGGGAGTGGACTGTGCTCCCCAGCCCTGATGGCCAGGAGCGCCCCCCAACCTCGCTCCCCTGACCCCACTGTTCTCTGTCCCTCCCCAGCAGCTGAAGAGGAGCAGGCCAGGGGGGCTGCGGTGCCCTCGTGGGCAACTCCTGTGCTCGCTCCGTGTCCTCGCCTTGCCGGGCAGGCGCTACCAGAGCCTGCCCACCACCTTCCTGGATGACCAGGATGCCAGCGCCCGGTATGCCAAAGCCAGCACCATCCAGGCGCCTCCCCAGGTGTGTGACCCCCTCCAGACTCCCTCAAAGTGTGACCCCGCCCTGGGCATCTCCCATGTTGTGAGTCTCCTCAGAGCTGTCCCGGGTGTGTGCCCCCCCAGGGCTCCTGGGCACCATGCTGGAGCAGCCGTCCCTCTGCCCCACAGTGCTCTCTGCCTCCCTGGCCTCCTCCCCACTCCCAGCGCCGGCTCCAGGCACTAGCGTAGCAAGCAGGTGCCTGGGGCGGGCAACGAAGAGTGGGGTGGCACGTTCGGCAGCAATTTGGCGGCGGGGCTGTCACTCCCTCTCGGAGCAAAGGACCTACCGCCGAATTGCTGCCATAGAATGAAGTGGCGGTAGAGCTGCCGCTGATCGTGATCGCAGCTTTTTTTTTTTTTTTTTCGTTAAGCTGCTTGGGGCGGCAAACATGCTAGAGCTGGCCCTCCCCACTCCCACCCCCCATATGGGGATTTCCCTTGGAGACAGCCAGCATCCCCCAGCTCCTGGCCTATTCTCGGAGGCCAGGATTCCCAGGAGCCCCCCACCCCTGACCTGCTGTGAAATAGTGCCAGGGCCCCACTCTGAGCCAGGTTAATCTCCTGACATCCCAGGGCCTCAGGGGGACTCATTTCCAGCTGCTACCCCGGCTGCCAGCTAACCCCACAGCCAGAACAAACCAGGTGGGTCCCAATTCCCAGCCAGGCTGGTGGAGGAAGGAGACACCCACACATTCCTGACTCCCACCCACCCTCGCTGTCCTCCAACACCTGGAAGAGTCGCTCCTGTGACCTTCACCCCCCCACCGCAATGCCCCCCATTCTTCCCCACAATGCCACCCCCATTCCCTCTCACAATGCCACCCCCATCCAGCCCCCCGCAATGCCAGTCTGCAGCCCTTCCCCCTTTCACACTCCCGGGACCAAAGGCTCTGGAGTCAGCAATTTGTCTGAAGAAGCAAAGCTGGGAATAGAACCCAGGAGTCCTGACACCCAGTCCCCCCCCCCTCCCCTTCCAGAGCTGGGGCTAGAATTCAGGAGTCCTGGCTTCCAGGCCCACCCCCACGAGACCCCACTCCCCTTCTCACAGGACAATGTCACTCTGCCATGGCTGGGATGGCATGGAGCATGCATGGGCAGGGGTGGAGGTCCAGCTGTGTTCTCAGTGGTGCTGTTTGTAACCTCAGGCTGGCCTTTGGGGGGTACCAGCCATCAGCCCCTGCCCCTTCAGATGGGGAGTAGGGCAGTGTTTCCATCCTGACTCTGCTGGCTGCTGCACTGCCCTGTCATGGGCTACTCCTCTCCTCTTCCCTCCTCTCCTGTTGCTCCCCTCGACCCCCAGGGCAGCAGCTCCCACAGCCTCTCTCCCCAGGGCACGGCCAGTTCTCCCCAGCTGAGGAGGCAGGGGCAGGCTGGGGCTGCCATGATGCTGAGGGGGTGCCCTGAGTGCCACGGGAGGAGAGAGTCTTCCCCGCTCGTCCGGAGCCGGGCCAGGGGCTTGGAGCAGCTGGCTCCGAGCAGGGGGGGGGGCCTGGTGCCACCGCGGTCCCCTCGGCTCTCGGACCCGGTACTGGAACCGAGCGGGGAACCCAGGCCTAGTTCTCAGCAGGGGCCTGATGGTGCCTCACTCTCCCAAGAAGCCACTGCGGTGTCCGGTCAAAGAGGTGGGTCTGGTGCTGGGGCAGAGCGGGGGGTGCTGGTTCTGAGGGTGGGGCCTGGCACCGGCGTGGGGAGGGGCACTGGTTCTGACTGGAGAAGCTAGTCTTCTTCTGGAGGGGTGGGAGGGCTGGGACTGGTTGTGGGGCCTGGGCTGGGTCAGAGGGTGGGAGTGGGGCTGGTTCTGGGGCCTGGGCTGGGTCAGGGTGTGAGGCTGGTTGTGGGGCTGGGTCAGAGCATAGGGCTGGTTGTGGGGCTGGGTCAGAGTGTGTGTTGTGTATTTGGTTGTCATGGTAATAAAATCGTGTGTTGCTATGGCAGCTGAGTTAGATTATTAGGGGATAGCCCAGCCTGTTTTGGCTGGCTGTTGGTTAGTTCTGTATGTAGCAATAAATGGCTGCTCCAGGGTTTACAGCTCTCTGTGTCTCCAATGATTTCTTCCTAAAACTGTTGCCCCCAAGGATATAACTGTGTGGGGCTGATTCTGGGGCCTGGGCTGGGTCAGAGTGTGGGGTTGGTTGTGGGGCTGGGTCAGAGTGGGAGGCATCTCATGCTGGTTCTGCCCAAAGCGGGAGGCTGGTGCCAGTTCTGGACGGGGCGGGGGGTTTGGTGCCCCTCTGGTCTGGGGGCGCAGACCATGGCCAGCCACCCCAGCAGCTGGCTCGCACGTGTGCACACACTGTCCCCTCCATCCCCCCCGCATGCACTCACGCATGCTAACGAAGCGCACAGGTGGCTTTTTTGAGACAATTATACTGGATAATCTTTATGCAAATTACGGGGATCTGATGGACAAGCAGATTGGATGCCCATTTATTAAAATATGGATTTGGATCTGGGTGGGCAGAGCAAGGCTGCGGGGGAGGGAAGGCCGGGGGGTGGCACCGGGCTGTCCGGGGGAGGGGAGCAGGAGCGCTCTATAAATCGCTAACGCCGACGGGCACCTGGAACTGTTGTGGCGGGCACAGGCAGAGGTAGGGCACAGCCCCAAGGAGGGCTCTCTGAACACTTACCTTGGGAGTGAGAAGCAGCTGTCAGCACAGAGTTTGGGGCACTGGTTGGCAGCAGCGCCAGGCTCAAGATGACCATGGTAGAAGCCAAAGCCGAGGAGGAGGAGAAAAAGGAGTCATCACCAGCCTCCAACCCATCCAGCGCAGTGAGTGAGGGACCATCCCTACTCCCCAGGGGGTGATGGCATGGACACCAGCCTCCCTGGGGGGCTTTAGGAGGCACCCAAACCCCCCTCCCACTGTGAGGTTCTGGGCAGTCCAGCACCCCATCCCTCTGGGGGGCTCCAGGGGGCTCGAGCACCCCCTTGGCTTGGGGGTCCAGGAACTAGATTGATCAGCAGAGGAGGCTCCAAGGGTTCGGGTCTGAGCAGGCGGGCTCAGAGGAGAGCCAGGGGGGCGGTTGAGGTCCAGGAGAAGGAGCTGGCTGGAGATGAGGGGAAGGGGTTGGAGGAGAGGATTGTTGGGGAGCATTTGAGAGATTAACAAGGAGAAAATGTTTATAGTGTATGGGACATGTTGCCGCGCCATGCCCAGCTGTGCTGGCCCCATGCCCACCTCTGCCTGCGCTAGGCCCATCTGTGCTGTTACCTGCACACTCTAGGGCCCCCCACCTTTACCCTTCTGTGGGCTCAAGGCATAACCCAGTTCATTTAGGCACCCCCAGCCTTTCCCCATTCCTAGAGCTCCAGCGAAAGGCACCTACCCGTACCCTATTCCTACGGCTCAGGGCATAATCTTCTGCAGGTTTGTGGGGCCTTACACAGTAATATCCTCCTTACCCTCTATGTATTAACAGTCACCAGAACAGAATACACACACTGCGCATACAATGCCCATCACTCCCACTACGGCAGACGAACTTTCCCTGCTGGCCAGTCGGGATCAGGTCGTCCTGGGACTCCAGCTTCTGTCCGGTGTGGTTGGCAGCGTGTTGAGGTCTGGCAGCTCTGGTCTTGGGCTATGTCCTGGAGCTGGTTCCCAAGAACGTCCTTTTGGACCCCAGTTCATATAGTGAAACTTGAGTCCTGCTTAGCTTTACCTGAGCCAATCATTTTACTGAAGTATTACAAAATAATTCTCTGACCAATCCGAACATAGCGTGAAATAATTCTTTACCCAATCGTACCCCACCACCTTATTTGATGTCCACCTTGTGAAATTAGTTATGTAACAGACAGAAAGAAGCAAAGAACGGGACAGAAACCAGACAGACAAACACTAGAGAAGTGGGGACCAGCAAGGCAAAACAATAAAGTAGAGATTTCGCACCCACACTGCTGATGAGTGATTCCTTGCCAGACAGGCTGCTATCAAACAAAGTTTCTGTAACCCCCTTAAGATCAGTTTCTTTGCCTGGTGATGGTGGGCACTAGCAGGACAGAATCGCCTTCTTACCAGCCCAGTATTCCATTGTTCTGATGTAATTTAGATGCAATGTGAGGATGTGACTTTCTGCTTCTTGGCTCATGGCTGCTGCTGTCCTAATATGGCTGCAGAAAAAAGGCCTCAGACCTTACAGTGCTGGTTCTTTGCCCACCTCCACGCACTCCGGGCCCAGCTATTCCGGCCCCATGCTCACCTCCACCCTCATCATGTCCCAGGTGCTCCGTGATGCACTACGGCAGCCCATTCTGCCCACAACCCCACATGTGATTTTTGGCTGGTTTGAGGGCAGGGAATGGGACACGGGGCCTTTTCCTTCTAGGGGGTGCCCGGAACCCATCAGCATCTTAAACTATGTGACTCCTCATCAACCACTCAGCATCCAGCCCCTCCTGCCAGGGCCCTAAAGCCAGGATCCCATTGGCCAAGGTCAAGGCACCTTGTCCATTTTCCACTGGACGATGCTGACTGAGATCAGGGTCCCTGTTGTGCCAGGTGCTGCCCAGACCCCAGCCGAGATCAGGCTCCCGTTGTGCCGGTTACTGCCCAGACCCCAGCCGAGATCAGGGCCCCCGTTGTGTCGGGTGCTGTCCAGACCCCGGCTGAGATCAGGGCCCTTATTGCTGTACAGCTCCTGAGAGAGAGCCCAGGTGAGAACAGCGCACACTGAGAACAGAGAATCCCCAGCCCCCAGGACCAATGGAGCAGCTGGGCACTGAGATCTTTCGACAATCTGTCCATTTCAGAGTATTCAGACAGTTTCAGGTTTTCTACCAAAGCAGGGATGGGGAAGACACTGTGACAATTCTCGGTGTACCCAGGACATGAGTCCACCCCGGCCTCCAGCATGAGAGAGTTTTGCTTGTGCTTAGCTGGGTGGCAGCTCCCTGACACCACCAGCCCATTAGCCACTTGAGCTGTGCAAGTCCTGCCCTGGCAGGTTAATAGCGGGGGCACTCCAGGGCCCAAGTCCCTTGGAAGCATTCCCCTGTGGCACCCAGCCCCAGACACTGGCTACTCCCAGCTCTGCTGCTCCCAAAGGAGCAGCACACACCAGCCTATCAGGTTCAGATCGGGCCCATGCTTGGCTTCACACCACAGCACTGGGATGTTCTGATCCTGAAAACCAGAGTCAGCTGACTGTTGAAACGGATATTTAATGGCCCACAGCTGGGCAGATTGTTACTGGTACCAGTGAAAATTCAGGTTCAGTTTGCTCAATGCACAGCAATTTATTTGAGGAAGAATCATACAAGCAGTGAGAGGCTATATATTACATCTCCCTACTAAGCCTCAATTCCCCAAGCATAAACCCTCAGTAATTATGTTGGCCTTACACAGTAACCTGATTGGCAAACAAAGCAGGGCTAGCTACCAGTCCTAGATGAAGACTTATTTTCCTCTCTTCTCTTCCCCTCTCAAGTACTTGGTCTGACAAATGGCCCCCTGGCAAGGTTCCTTCCCCACTCTGAACTTTAGGGTATAGATGTGGGGACCTGCATGAGAAGCTCTAAGCTTAACTACCAGCTTAGATCTGGTTTTGCTGCTACCACTCCCAAGTGCTAACTCCCTTCCCTGGGTAGCCTTGAGAGACTTCTCCACCAATTTCCTGGTGAACACCTGTCATAACTATAAAGGGAAGGGTAACAGCTGTCCTGTGTACAGTACTATAAAATCCCTCCTGGCCAGAGACTCCAAAATCCTTTTCCCTGTAAAGGGTTAAGAAGCTCAGGTAACCTGGCTGGCATCTGACCTAAAGGACCAATAAGGGGATAAGATACTTTCAAATCTTGGGGGGGGGGGGAAGGCTTTTGTTTGTGTTCTTTGTTTGTGAGTGTGTTCGTTCTTGGGACTGAGAGGGACCAGACATCAATCCAGGTTCTCCACATCTTTCTAAACAAGTCTCTCCTATTTCAAACTTGTAAGTAAATAGCCAGGCAAGGCGTGTTAGTTTTCCTTTGTTTTCTCAACTTGTAAATGTACCTTTTACTAGAGTGTTTATCTTTGTTTGCTGTACTTTGAACCTGAGACTAGAGGGGAGTCCTCTGAGCTCTTTAAGTTTGATTACCCTGTAAGGTTAATTTCCATACTGATTTTACAGAGATGATTTTTACTTTTTTCTTTAATTAAAAGCCTTCTTTTTAAGAACCTGATTGATTTTTCCTTGTTTTAAGATCCAAGGGGTTTGGATCTTGATTCACCAGGAGTTGGTGGGAGGAAGGAGGGGGAATAGTTAATTTCTCCTTGTTTTAGATCCCAGGGGGGTTGGAACTGTATTCACCAGGAGTTGGTGGGAGGAAGGAGGGGGAATAGTTAATTTCTCCTTGTTTTAGATCCCAGGGGGGTTGGAACTGTATTCACCAGGAGTTGGTGGGAGGAAGGAGGGGGAATAGTTAATTTCTCCTTGTTTTAAGATCCAAGGGGTTTGGATCTGTATTCACCAGGGAATTGGTGAAGGTTTTTCAAGGCTTCCCAGGGAGGGAATCCATTGAAATGGTGGCAGCGGAACCAGAGCTAAGCTGGTAGTTAAGCTTAGAAGTTTTCATGCAGGCCCCTACATTTGTACCCTAAAGTTCAAAGTGGGGATACAGCCTTGACAACACCAATCCAAACCCTTGGATCCTAAAACAAGGAGAAATTAACCATTCCCCCTCCACCAATCCTGGTGAGTCCAGATCCAAACCCTTGGATCTTAAAACAAGGAAAAATCAATCAGGTTCTTAAAAAGAAGGCTTTTAATTAAAGAAAGAAAGGTAAAAATCATCTCTGTAAAATCAGGATGGAAAATAACTTTACAGGGTAATCAGATTCAAAGAGCCCAGAGGAACCCCCTCTAGCCTTAAGTTCAAAGTCACAGCAAACAGAGATAAACACTCTAGCAAAAGGTACATTTACAAGTTGAGAAAATAAAGCTAAACCTAACACACCTTGCCTGGCTGTTACTTACAAGTTTGAAATATGAGAGACTTGTTCAGAAGATTTGGAGAGCATGGATTGATGTCTGGTCCCTCTTAGTCCTAAGAGCGAACAACCCCCAAAACAAAGAGCACAAACAAAAGCCTTCCCTCCACCAAGATTTGAAAGTATCTTGTCCTCTTATTGGTCATTTGGGTCAGCTGTCAGCCAGGTTCTTAACCCTTGACAGGTAAAAGGATTTTAGAGTCTCTGGCCAGGAGGGATTTTATAGTATTGTACACAGGAGGGCTGTTACCCTTCCGTTTATAGTTATGACACTCCCAAAGCGGGGTCTTGGTTACCCCCAGGCCCTCTGGTTCAAAAGTCCTACAAAAGTCCCTCGTAGCAGGGTCTTGGCTACCATTAGACCCTCTGTCTTACAGTGTCACAGACCTCTTCAGAGGTTAATTGGGGAACTAACTTGTTTACTCTGCTTAGCATTTATACCTTTTGTTCTCAAAGGAGTCATATGTCCCAGAAATATGGCCTGTGGGTGTTTCATTACTGGTTTTTCTAATTAATATTTTAGAAGGGAGCTGCAAACAAACAGACCAAAGATCAGATGATATTTACCCTCTCATCAGTCATTCACTTGAGCTGTTAGTGTGATGGCATCCAAAAGGGTCATTTTGACCCAGGTCAGTCTGTGCCAAGTTCACTGATGGTGTGTTCTTGCGTTTTCTTTACTTGGTGAGCTGGTCGTCAGCTGACATGTTCCAAAGTTTCCTATTGAAACACACACACGGATAGAGTCTCAATTAACCATCCAAGTGAAATCTCAGCACTCCCAGAAAATTTCCATATCAACGATCTGATACTAAGAGAATCCTGCTCCCAGAATCCTCTAGTAAATTCAGACGTACCAAGCCATGTTCACCACATTCATTCATATCAGTCACAACAATTCATCATAATGATTTGGCACCATCCCAACACTGATCATCAAAGATTCAAGAGAGAGTGAGTGAGGGTACTGGGACCAAACGGTTACACAGAACAGAACGCGCTTTCTAGGCACTGAACTCACAGGCTAACCTATGTGCAGCATCCAAAGTCCTCCACACCGTTTCCAATCCAGATTGGCTGAGATCCCATCTTTCTGAATGTAAACACCCTGTCCACTTAAAAAAGAACAGGAGTACTTGTGGCACCTTAGAGACTAACAAATTTATTAGAGCATAAGCTTTCGTGGACTACAGCCCACTTCTTCGGATGCATATGTGGGCTGTAGTCCACGAAAGCTTATGCTCTAATAAATTTGTTAGTCTCTAAGGTGCCACAAGTACTCCTGTTCTTCTTTTTGCGGATACAGACTAACACGGCTGTTACTCTGAAACCTGTCCACTTACTACCTCCTACAGGTACCCCCCCTCCCACCCCTCTTGTGTTTTCCTCTGTGCTGGTGACTTCACCTTTCTTCATTAACATCTGACTTCCTATGTAAATGGACAGCTATCGGATTAACTTCCCCTGCTTAATTCACATCCCAACAACAATCCCCGTTTCTCCCTTCCGGTCTGTAGAAAAACCTGCCTTTCACCTTTGCTGGTGACTGTCCACTTGCTACGACTTTAACTCATATTTTAAGTGTCTACACCTAACTCCTTACCTGGGAGCTGTATCCACATCTCCTGACAACATTACTGACCAGTGGGATACCTGCTTTCAGGGACTGCCCCCGACCACCCCTGCTAGTTGGGCTCCAGCTCAAGTGGAAGCTCAGGTGGGCATAGGGTGACCAGACAGCAAATGTGAAAAATCGGGACGGGGGGTCAGGGGGGTAATAGGAGCCTATATAAGAAAAAGACCCAAAAATTGGAACTGTCCCTATAAAATCGGGACATCTGGTCACCCTATCTGGGCATGGTGCAGCGTTCACTAGGCAAGGCTCTCTGGCTGGTGGGATGCAGAAGGAAGACGGGGAGACCAAAAAAAGCAAAACCTCCGCAAATGCTGCTTGGTCCTTTCCTCATTCTGCTGTCGCCAGTTCACCTGGCTTTGTCCCGAGTCTCGGGATATTTGGTGTTTCTCTGAAGTCCCCAGCTCCAGGAGGCCTGTAAGTCCATCAAAGGCTCTGCTTTCATTCAAAAAATTATACAGGCCGTTTCTAGCCATCAGTGCTTGCAAATGGGCCTAAAAGCTCAAAACCTGGCAGGAAAGAAACCAGAACCCACCAGTGAGTCCTTTGAGAAACCTTGTAACTCCCAACAGTCCTAGATTCCAAGACCAGAAGGAACCATTGTGATTATCTAGTCTGCCCCCCGCCCTCGTATAGCACAGGCCCTAGGACTTGCCTGCATTAATTAATCAATAGAGCTGGTCTTGGGAGAATCTCACTCACACTATTAACAAATGGTGCCTTGTTTCGTGTCTCAATTTGTCTCGCTTCATCTCCCAGCTGGTTCTGCGTGCCTGTGGCTGGCCAGGGCTGCGTCAGTCTCTAGCGATGGGTGAGGACAGCCAGACAATTAAAATCCCAGCATGGCAACGCACACCCACCTAACAACACCCCAATCAAACCCCAAGGGGTCTCCAGCTTCGTGACTACGTTGCCAAAGAGAATGATAGTGCTGGGAAATGCAGAGCACCAAACGCAAACGCACATTTCTTTGGTGCATCTACACACCAATATCCCCCTA
Organism: Malaclemys terrapin pileata; assembly: GCF_027887155.1. Lineage (NCBI taxonomy): Eukaryota > Metazoa > Chordata > Testudines > Emydidae > Malaclemys > Malaclemys terrapin. The sequence continues at coordinate 8,984,487 of NC_071527.1, read as the reverse complement.
GTGTTTATGCTCAAGAACAGTAAGAAGCCAAAGCAGCAGATACTTTCGCAGAGGTTGAGGCCAGAAGGAATGATTAGATCAGCTACCCTGGCCTCCTGAATAGAACGGGCCACCAGCCCGCCCTCTGTTGAGCCCAACCACTCCAGTTCAGCTAAAGCATTTCAGCCCCCAGGAGACTAAGCTGCTGTGTGCCACAGGCAGAGAACAGGAGAGACCAAGGTGCCACCAATGCCCCGCCGGGCCCCCTGCAACATGATGAGGCGTGCCCAGATGATACCTGCAGGGGAGCCACACCCCTTTGCCAGTCTGCCCTGGGGGAAGGGTTCGTCCTAATCTCAAACCTGGTGATTGGGGAGACCCCGAGCACGGGAGCAAGACCCAAGCAGGCAGCGGTGGGATGTTGAGTGGAAGGGAAAGTGCTGGGGAGCAGTGATGGAAAGGGCAGCAAATAACACTGGGGCAGTATGGGGGTGGGGAGCAGGGTGGAGGCCCCTCTGCCCAGCTGCAGCGTGACCCCCCCTTACAATATTGGATTCCAGGCTGGGCTCCTCGTTACTGGAAAGCTTTGGGTAAAGTGGAGGCAGGTCAAAGGAGAGCTCAAGAGGGAGAGGCCCGTACCTGAGGGGGTTGTGCTGTGCGCCATGCCCTGGCACTGGGGAGGCCACCAGTGCCGGAACTGTGGCCCTGCCCCCTGCTCCTCCTCTTCCCCTCAAGGCCCTGCCCCCTGGCCAGGCCAGAAGCCAGAACTGGGCCATGGTAAGAACCAACCAGGGAGCTTGGGCTGCTGGGGGAACTCCGGACCCTCCATCTGCCTTGGGAGAGGGGGCAGGGTGCCCAAAAGCAGTCCCCAGCCCATGTCCCTGCCCCCTCTGGTGCATTACCCAGGGCAGGTGGAGGGACCAGGGCTCCCCGTCCCCACAGTGGTCTGGGCTCCCAGGGCAGCTCTTACCATGGCCCCGCTCTGGCTTCCGGCCTGGCCAGGGGGCACGGCCTGCAAGGTGTGGGGCCCTGTGGCGAGGAGGAGCTAAGGCCCACCTCAGCCCCCACCTCCACGAAGAGGCTGACGCTTCTAGCAGGGGCTGTGCTGCATAGCGGGGAAGCTGATCACCTTCTCAGCACACCCCCCCCCCCCCGCAAAGTTCAGCCCTGGCCACTGCTCTGCCCCTGCCCATGTTAAAAGGTGTGCAGGCACAGCCCGAGCTCCCCCACCCGGGAAGGGTCCGCCCTGAAGCACTTCCCGCAGCCACCCGGCCTCAGCTGCCGCAGCCTCGCCAGGTCCGGCTGAGAGCGGGATGGAGGCTCCCATGAGCCTGAGGGCAAGGCCCGTGCCATGCACACAACACTTCTCTGCTCCAGCCCGGCCAGAGAGGGAGCCGTGGCTGGGATGCAGCCTCGCAGGTGGGAGCATGCTGGGACTGGAATGCCCAGCTCGGGAGCAGGCCCGGGGCCTGAAGCAACTTCCCGCCCCCCGGCTCCGGCTGCTGCTGCGCCTGGCCGGGGGTGCACGGGCTGGAGAGCGGCAGGAGCCAGGAAAGTTGGAGCCCGGGGAGGAAGTGGCTGTTTCGGGTGGCTGGGAGGGAGCGGGGAGGAGGGGAAATGTGGCAAGCTCAAGGGAGGAGGCAGGGCCGGGATTTGGGGAAGGGGGGCAATAGGGCAGCGTTGGGATGGGCACTTTGGGGAAGGGGTTGGAATGGGGGCGGGGAAGGGGTGGAGTGGGGGGGGGGGGCTGTGGAGGGTCCTCCTTTTTCAATGTACAAATATGGTAACCCTAGCAGTAGTTGGGTGACCTCTCCAAACAAATCACAGCTCCCTGGATGCTGTAGAAGGTGGTGTGAACTCAGTGCTGTGCTGCAAGGAAGGTGGTGTGGACATGGGGCGCTGTGCTGCAGGGAGCAGGGTGGGGGGCTCAGTAGGGGGCGCTCTCCCCATGCGGTCAGTGCTGATCCCAATGCCCCAGCGTCAGGGCCGGCTCTAGGATTTTTGCCACCCCAAGCAAAAACAATTTTGGCCGCGCCCCCCCCCCATTTTTTTCTTACCCCACCCCCGGCCCCTTCCCCAAATCCCCAGCCCCGCCTCCTCCCCCAAGGCTCTCAAGCCTAGGAGGGAGGGAGGGAGAGGGAGAAGCAGCGTGTGCGCTGCGGCCACTCGGGGTCTCCCCCTCCCTCCCAGGCTTTCAAACCTGGAAGGGACGGGGAGATCCAGAGCCGCTGCAGCGCGCGAAACAGCTGATTCGCGCGCCGCTGCTCCCCCTCCCTCCCAGACTCTCAAACCTAGGAGGGAGGGGGAGATACTGAGCGGCCGTGGCGCGCAAAACAGGTTTGAGAGCTTGGGAGGGAGGGTGAGCAGCGGCGCGTGAGCGGCAGCAGCGGAGGTGAGTTAGGGCAGCCGGGGCACATTTTTAGGGGCGGCATGGCACGTGCCAGAATGCCGCCCCTAAAAATATGCCACCCCAAGCACCAGCTTGTTTTGCTCGTGCCTAAAGCCGGCCCTGCCCAGCGTGGCATTAGAGCAGGGATCGGCAACCTTTCAGAAGTGGTGTGCCGAGTCTTCATTAATTCACTCTAATTGGAATAACTGGGAGTTAGGAGCCTCTGTGAATCTGGCCCTTAGGAGTCCAAGCCTCTTTGAAAGTCAGGGGGACTTGCTGATTTACAGAGACTTGGGCTCCTAAGAAGAGCTGGAGGAAATTTTTCATCCAAAATCGTTTTTCAGAGAAAAATGTGGATTTGGCACCACAGAAACATTCCTCAAATTCATGTCAATTTCTCTGAATTGTTTCAGTTGGGAAAAAAGCCTCCAAAAGAAATGGAAAGAATTTGACGTTTTGGTTCCAAACTAGTTTTGGCCTTGAAAGTCTCTCTAATTTAATTTGAAAAAAATCAAAAACATTCAAAAATGCTTGAAATAAAAATGAATCAAATGAAATAAGGGTTTTTTTTACTTTTCAATTCACTGAAAATTAAAAAAAAAAAAAAAGTACTTTCCAATTGAGCCCAACACAATTTTATAAAAACGTTTGCTTTACCTACAAATTTGGAAAATTTCATTTTGGGTTCAACCTGAAACTATTTCCCCCTGTTTTTTTGGGATTGCCAGTGAACTGAGAAACCCATTATTCACACGGCTCTACTCTTAAGTAACTTAAGTGCTTTTGAAAATATTACTTGTAGGCACTTGAAAATCCCACCCCCGGGTGTTAGAAAAAATACAGAGGGCCAATTCTACTCGCTCCATCTGTCCAACCTGTCTGAGAGCATCAGTTTGTTCCACGTGCAGGCTGGTGATAGCTGCACACCAGCTCAACCAGCCCAGGGTAGATCCAGAGTGAAACCACGCTAGATTCACATCTCAGATTGGAACGTGGGTGGCCCTTTGTGTCTCTATCGGACAGTGATGCCAAGAGAGAGGACTGGAGCCTTTCGATTCTACAGCAGGTGAGCACTTCAAAGCTAATGCGGGTTTGTTGCGGCAAAAGGTTGTTGCCCAGCTGCTCAGTGGGAATGCACGGGAGGGTCTCGGCTTAGCTCCACGTAAGTCACACAAACGCCATCTGGCAGAGAAACCAAGGGCTGAGTGGGCTGTGGAGAAGGGGGACCCGCAGTGCAAGGTCCGCAGTACAGTGCTCAGGCAGGCTGCTCCCCCTTAGAGCTCCTCAGGAGCTCGGAGCCTTGGTCGTGGAGGCTGGAAACGAGTCAAAAACATCCCTGCTCAGCCAGGCCCAGTGAGTGGGAGCCAGTTCCCCATCCCCTCCCGGCAGCCAAGCTCACCTCCGCCTGAGCCCTCTTATCGCCCCTCCTCTTGCAACTTACTGCCTCCGTCCTTTGGACCAGCCCAGATCCCTCCGTGTGGGGGATTGGGAAGGGCCCATCACAGCGAACCCATCCACAAGAGGGGCCTGGCCCATGACGGGGGCTCTGAGCAGCTGGTGAGCAGGGACGGGGGGCAGATGAAGGAACCCACCCATGTACCGAGGTCTGGATCTGTGAGAAGTGGAGTTACCTTGGCCAGCAGTGCTGAGCATGGAGAATCTCACCCATTCCTCACAGAGGACTATTGTGCTATGTTCCTGCACAGCCGGGCAGTGATGGGAGAAGGAGCTGTGGGGCAGGACGACCGGGTAACTGACAGCAGCAGTCTCCGAGCCCAGGGACGGGCCCCTCACAACTTTCCAGGTAGACGTCTCCCCAGCAAGACCCTTGCACAGCCTCTCCCACTGGTACAGTGAAGCCCTGTGGGTTGGAGAAGGCAGGGGAGTTGTTGTTTGGCTAAAGTGTCTTTCCCTCCTCCCAACCCCCGTGGACAGGCATCCCATTTTACTGCTTACTCCCTCTTACCCCAGCGTCCAGGCCATATTTCCACTGGAGTAATTCCATTCTGTCATCCTTCCACCTAGATACAGGATTCCTCTTCACTTCCTGTCCTGAACTGTTGTTAAACAGCTGTCTTGCCCCCTCCTCAGAAGTGGCTCATTTCAACACTGTGTGAGTGATCTCCATAGAGCACCGCTATGTAGCAGTTAAAAAGCTGCTACATCCCACCCCAGAAGTGGCTGCATTTCAGCATGGGACAACTGATCCCTTTCTACATAAGCAGTAAAAAGCATTAGAATGCAGCCACTTCTGGGGCTGTGGGTGCCAGTGCCATGCTGGCCACTACAGCTCATGTGGAAGAGGAGCCGGCAGGGTTTTTAAAAAAAAGATGATTTCGAATTGGAACAAACTCAGCCTTTGGCTACTTTAAGAGCTGTGATTAGTAACGTTGAAAATTGAACATTTTTCCATATAAACATGTGTGTGTAATTTTATTTGGTCTATTACAAAACGGACATTTAAAAAAAAAACAATTTTCATCGAAAAACTTGTGGAAAAACCCAAAAATGCTTTGGGGTTTTAGGTTCATTGGAAATATTTATTTTCTGAAGAACCCCAAAATATTAGAAAAAAATGTGATGAAAGAAATCAATATTTTTGCTGAAATTTTTCTACATTGTGAAAAAAAAATCCTGATTTGATCTTGTCACTAGCTGACTGGTGTCTCTGTGCCACGGCTGCCCTCCAGTGGCAGAAACCGCTGACTGCTGTGTCCTCTGTACTTCCCTGCTAACACTGGCTCCAAACTGCTCAGCCGTGGGGCTGGGTACTATAATACGGCCTTCCCTGCTGCGCTATGATCAGCCCCCTTTGGGGTTGAAATTAAATCCTGGCTCAAATCAGCCAGCCCAAATCCTTCTAGTGATCCCAATTTGGCTGCAGTTCTGCTCTGCGGAGCTGCCTAAGCCAGAGGTTCCCATGTTGTGGCCTGTGGACAGCTCGCTGGTGGTCTGAGGACAGCTGGCTCCTCTTCCACATGCGCTGTAGTGGTCACAGGGCTGTTATTGAGGATGGGGTGCTCTAAGGACAGGCTCCGCGCTATTGGAACCCGCTGCTTGGATGCCGCGTGGGTCTGAGCTGGCGACTGGTGTTGGCTTTTACCTCCATGCCCTGCTGGCTTGGGACTGGTTCTTTTCATCCTCCTGCCTGGCGACCTCTCCACAACCATGTGGTTCACATATATGTCGTTCATTTCCATGGCTCCGTCCTGCGACTACGTTCAACCATTCCGTGAGCTGTCTCCAACTCTGATCCCGATCACACAACAGAGCATCTGATTTCAACAACGGGCCCTGTTGTGTAACCCCAGATGGCATCGGAGCCAGATGGGAACCAATGGAGCTGTATTTCTGAGAAGCTGCTGCTGGGCCCAAGAGCAAAGAACTTCCACAGCTTCTCCTGACTACGCTGATCCTTGGAGACCAAGTGCCTGGGGGCTGCTGTTCAGACCAGCGTTGCCTCTAGCTGTGAAGCAACAGGGCAGGAGAGAAAACCACTGCAGATGCGTGGGTGTGGGAAGGGAGGTCCTCTCCAGCCCAGGCAGAGAAATGACCCAAGCAAAGGGTAGGAATTTCAAGACATCATCTGGGGTAAAGTTGGGGGGAGGTGGGAAATCAGATCCTGCGGGGCTCTTCGGATCAGAATCTGTATCTCCATGGCAAACTGGCCCAGTGTGGTCTTGATCATTTATTAGGTGTATCACGGTCAGGGCCAACTCTGGCTTTTTTGCCGCCCCAGGCAAAAAAGCTTCCCGCCGCCCCCATCTCCCCAGCGCAGCAGGGGAGGGCACCGAGCCCGGCTGCAGGCCGCTCTCCCCGACCGGCCAGAGTGCCGGGGGCAGGGCGGCAAGCCTGCCGCGGCTCCGCTGGCGGCCGGAGCCCCGTGAGAAGGGCGGAGAACCCGGCCGCGGCTCCACTCTCCCCGGCGGCCAGAGTGCCGGGTGGAGGGCAGCGAGCCCGCCGTGGCTCCGCTCTCCCCGGCGGCCGGAGCATCAGGAGGAGGGCAGCGAGCCCGCCACGGCTCCGCTCTCCCCGGCGGCCAGAGCGCGGGAGGAGGGCGGAAAGCCTGCCGTGGCTCTGCTCTCCCCCGTGGCCAGAGTGCCGGGGGGGAGGGCGAAGTGGCGGCCAGAGCGCCGGGTGGAGGGCGGAGTGCCAGCCGGGGCTCCGCTCTCCCCGGCGGCCGGAGCCGGAGCACCGCGCCGCCCCCCTCCAGGTGCCGCCCCAAGCACAAGCTTGGTGGGCTGGTGCCTGGAGCCGGCCCTGATCACAGTAGTGCCGGAGCCCAGGTCATGGACTAGGACCCCACTGTATTAGGTGCTGTGCATTATTTATTAGGTGTATTATTGGAGTGCCTAGGTGCCAATGGATCAGGACCCCATTGTGCTGGGTGCTAGGTGCTGCGTGCTGCATGAACATCACGGGGGAGGGATAGCTCAGTGGTTTGAGCATTGGCCTGCTAAACCCAGGGTTTTGAGTTCAATCCTTGAGGGGGCCACTTAGGGGTCTGGGGCAAAATCAGTACTTGGTCCTGTTAGTGAAGGCAGGGGGCTGGACTCAATGACCTTTCAAGGTCCCTTCCAGTTCTAGGAGATGGGATATCTCCATTAATTTTATTTAATTTAACATAGACCAAGGAGACAGCTCCTGCCCTATCTCTGGAACCCTATCCCCAGGTCCTGTCCTCTCTTCCAAGCACCTCCTTGGATCGTGAGCACCCTGGGGCAAGGACTCAGGCCTGCTTCCCTCCTCACTCACACGGAGTGACTCCACTGCAGTCAACAAATGAAACCTGGGTGCAAGCAAAGCTAGTCCCTAGCACCCATACAGCGCTTTCCATCAGATCTCAAAGCACTTCACAAAGGCGGTCAGTATCATTGTCCCCATTTTACAGATGGGGAAACTGAGGCACAGAAGGAGATGTGTCTTTCCTATTGGCAGAACCAGAACTGGAACCCAGCACATCGAGTCCCAGTCCAGTGCTCTAAGCTCTAGGCCACACTGCCTCCCCGTTGGGTGACAGCCTTATGACTGCGACACAGCAGAACAGCAAAACCAGACATGACTGCGCTTCAGGGGTAGCCCTGATCCAGATGGAATCCTTCGGTCCCAGCCTTGTGCCTCACACACCCCGTAATTCACTCTCTATGGTCTCAGTGTGTCTGCTAGTCTTGGTGCCAGGACAGTCCTGCCTCTGGAAGAAGCAGGCCACATTGTGGCATGGGCTGGTGGAGTTGCCCAGTCGGTAGGACATAGGACTCCTGGGATCTATTCCTCATTCGTAACTTGGGAAGCAGATTCATCCACCAGTAGTGCATTGGAATGAGCTGCCAGGTTTATGTCACCACTGCCCTCTGCTGGAGGGAAACAGCTGGTGACTATGGGTCATATGCTCCATACTGTTAACAAGGATTCTCCTTTAGCTCTGGTGGTAGGAGCCTGGGCTTATCAGCGCTATCCTCTCTGCCTCCAGCAAGTTCCAGCCCAGGTGTGCACATGCTGAATAGCAGCATGGTGCTACCTGACACTGGGAAATCCCATCCCTGATTGGCTGGAGCAGTGACATCACTTCCTGAAAAATTCCTGGTAGGGAGTGGGGATTCCAAGTTTAGTGTTGATCCCCTTGTGCCTAGCCCCAAGGCAGAGCCTCATGTCCTGCTTTTGGTGCCATATGAAGCCCCGACTTCCCCTGGGTGAGGATTCCAGCTCCCTGTGCAGGTCAGCAGTTCTCCCAAGCTCTGTTACTATCTGGAAGCAGCTTGCAAGAGCCAGGGCCAATTGCCCCATAGGCTGAGTATGGTGCAAGGGCCCCAGGAAATCGGACGGCACAGAGTTACACAATGAGCTGTGTACTGAGCAAGGGAAGTGACATGGAGGTGGGGGGAACCAGCAGCACTAGTTGTGTTTGTGTTTCTGGAGGCCACCCCTCACCCAACTCGCCCCCCTTGCTCCCCAGCACCCACCTGATCCATCTCTCGTCTCCCACAATCCCCCCAGGCCTGCGCTCCCCATGCAGCCTGTCTCCCCAAGAGTAACCAGTCTGACAACATTGTCATCATATTGTGCTAGTCTCACCAGGCCAGTGACACCGGGGCACTAGCATTCTCCTGAGTGAAGAACAGGCACAAAGTTGCGTAAGTTTTGCCCCCTTTCGAAATGGCTCCTGCCTCCCATTGCTCTAAACTGTACTGAAGCCACGGCTGCCCTCCGTTAAGATAAGAACATAATGGCCAGGCTGGGTCAGCCCAATGGTCCATCCAGCCCGGTATCCCATCTCCTGACAGTGGCCGGTGCCAGAGTTTTCAGAGGGAAGGAACCGAACAGGGCAATTAGAGGGTGATCCATCCCCTGTCATCAAGTACCAGCTTCTGGCAGTCGGAGGTTTAGCGACAAGCAGGGACAAGCAGAGTATGGGACTGGGGCCCTGATCAACTTGGCTAATGGCCATTAATGGACCTTTCCTCCAGGAACTTATCACATTCTTTTTTGAACCCAGTTATACTTTTGGCCTTCACAACTGTGACGAACTGGGCCTGTTCTCACTGTGGTCTGTGAATGCTGACAGGGGAGTGTGACTAGGATGGTCTGCATTGCAGGATGGGATCTGCCCGAGGGCGCATACCTGAGTGTGTAACATGAGAACCCAGGAAGGGGTTGAAGGGGAGGCGACTCCTTAGCCCGGGAAACTGAACAAAGGCTGTGGGAGGGGTCGCTGAAGGAGAGTGCTGGAAGCAGGCAGGGAGAGAGGGCTGGGGGGCAGAGATGGCTCTGACCTCCCAAGGGGGGCTGGGCTGGGATGCCCGGGGACCCCAAGATGGACCTAACTGAGGGGGTCCCTGTTGTCTGTGCCTGCAAGACCTGTCTTGGACTGTATTCCTGTCATCCAAATAAACCTTCTGCTTTACTGGCTGGCTGAGAGTCATGGTGAATCGCAGGAAGCCGGGGGTGCAGGGCCCTGAGTCCCCCAATACTCCGTGACAACTGGTGGCAGCGGTGGGATCTACTGCACCCCGTGGACGGCGCTTCCTGCAGTAAGTGACTGGGGAGCAGTAAAACGAAGGGGGATTGACGGGGACCAGGCGTGCTGAAGAGTGAGAGAGAGACGGTTATTACCCCTGGGAGTGTGTGACCAGCGAGAAGGACTTTTGCAGTAACAGGGTCCCCCGGGGGGATCGCAGCGAGTGGTCCCAGGGGCGGAGGAGTCTGCAGCTCGACCCTGGCAGAGAGGCGGTGACCTCGAGAAGGGCTGGCACACTAGGGGGCCCCCTGGGAACTGTGGGGAGCTGTGAGCACACAGGCCGGTGAGTGGCCAGCAGGAAGATGTATGCCAAGCGGCTTAAGAGCGACCTGGTGGAGCTGTGCAAGCAGAGGCGGCTGCGCATTGGGAGGCTCACCAAAGAACAGCTCATTGCCCAGCTGGAGGCGGAAGATCGCGCGAATGAACTGATCCCTGTGTCTCAGGGAAGCAGCCTGGCAAATGCAGCGCAGGCACCAGTGTCTGTCCCAGCTGGGAGTGGTCAGCCGGCTGCTGAGGGCTTCCCGAGACCCCTCCTTCCTATGCCTAGGGGAAGGGTGGGGAGGAGCCCAGCAAATACCGAGGGCGCCGTGACCCCCCCGGCCAGCAGGGGGTCCCCCCGGCGAAGCTCGCCGGCCAGCAGAGGATCCTCCCGGCGGCGTTCGGCATCCGGGGAGCGGAATTGGCTGGAATGGGAGAAAGAGCTAAAACTGAGGGAGCTGGAGGATCGTGAACAACAGAGACAGCATGAAGAGAGACAGCATCAGCATGAACGGGAGGAGAGAGAGAGACAGCATCAGCGTGAAGAGAGACAGAGACAGCATGAACGGGAGGAGAAAGAGAGACAGAGACAGGAGAATGAGAGACAGCATCAGCGTGAACTGGAACTGGCGAGACTGAGGGGCAGCGAACCCCCGGCTGCGGTGAGTGAGGGGGGACCCAGGACTGCACGGAGCTTTGATAAGTGCATCATGGCCCCATACAAGGAGGGGGAGGACATGGATGACTTCCTGGAGGCCTTTGAGACGGCCTGCGAGCTGCACCAGGTTGATCCCGCGGACAGACTCCGGGTCCTTACCCCCTTACTGGACCCCAAAGCCGTGGCATTGTACCGCCAACTGGAAGAGGCAGAGAAAGGGGACTACGAGCTATTCAAAAAGGCCCTGCTACGGGAGTTTGGGCTGACTCCTGAGATGTACCGGGAAAGATTCCGGAATCAGGATAAAACCCCTGAGATCTCATATCTGCAACTAGCCGCCCGCATGGAAGGATACGCCAGCAAGTGGGCTGATGGGGCCCAGACGAAGGAGGACCTGGTCAAACTGCTGGTACTGGAGCAACTGTATGAGCGGTGCCCATCTGACCTGAGGCTGTGGTTGGTGGACAGAAAGCCAGAGAACCCGCGACAGGCAGGCCGGCTGGCCGATGAGTTCGTAAAGAGCCGGTCAGGAGATAAAAGGGAGGAGTCCCAAAGGAGCAATCCCACCACAACGCAGAGAGAGAGTCACCATGGGACCTCCCCGTGGGAAAATACAGAAAAACCCCATCAGAGGGGAACATTCGGCATCAGGACCATCCGACCCACTCAAGGGGACCCATGGGACATGGGCTGCTACCACTGTGGCCAAAAGGGTCACATACGGGCCCAGTGCCCCAGGCTCAGGGACAGACTGAGCAGGCCGAACCCACAGAGGGTTGACTGGGTAGAGACCCAGCCCGGCGAGAGGCAGCATTCCCAGGGAAGGGGGGCTGGCAGAGTACCACCTGCTAAGGAGGGAGGAGAGCCCCAGGCTAGCTTCTCTGGGGGGCCAGATGCTCCGGATTCAAAGTTCTCCGTTTACAGGGTTGGCGCGGGGCTGTCCCTGCGGAGCGAGTGCCTTGTTCCCCTGGAGGTGGAGGGGAAGAAAGTTTATGGTTACTGGGACACGGGCGCAGAGGTGACACTGGCCCAGCCCGAGGTGGTGGCCCCAGATCGGGTGGTGCCCAACACCTTCCTGACCCTGACCGGGGTGGGCGGGACCCCATTCAAGGTTCCCGTAGCGAGGGTACACCTGAAATGGGGGGCCAAGGAGGGCCCCAAGGACGTGGGAGTGCACCACCATTTGCCCACCGAGGTGTTGATGGGGGGGGACCTAGAGGACTGGCCAAGCAGCCCCCAGACCGCCTTAGTTGTGACCCGCGGTCAGAGCCGGCAAGGGGCACTGCCCCCTGGCCTTGGGGGGGGGTGCTTTGCCTGAGGCGCGGGACCCTAAGCTGGTGGGGAGGGAACGCCCAGGGACGCGGCTCAGGGAGGCTGCAGCTTCGGACCCAGCGGGCGAGAAAGAGCAGGTGGCCATCCCTGTCCCAGCTGCTGAGTTCCAGGCCGAGTTGCAGAGAGATCCCTCCTTGCGGAAGATAAGGGACCTGGCCGACCTCAATGCGGTACAGACCATGGGACGAGATGGCCGGAAAAGGTTCCTGTGGGAGAAGGGGTTCCTGTACCGAGAATGGGCTCCCCCAGGGAAAATGGAGTCAGGGGGGATCAGGAGGCAGCTGGTGGTACCCCAGAAGTATCGCCGCCAGCTGCTGTGCCGGGCCCATGACATTCCCCTCGCAGGGCACCAGGGAACCTGGCGTACCCAGCAGAGGCTGCTACGGAGCTTTTACTGGCCTGGGGTCTTTGTTACTGTCCGACAGTACTGCGGATCCTGTGACCCCTGTCAGAGGGGGAGGAAGGCCTGGGACAAGGGGAAAACAGCTTTAGGACCCTTTCCCAGCATAAAGGATCCTTTCCAGAGGGTGGCCAAGGTTAAAAGGGCGGCTCTGAACCAAGAGAGCCCAAAGCACAGACCTCCAGACTGGAGCGCTGGGAGAAGACCACAGCCCAGTTGGAACCCCAGAGGTATGGGGGTGGGAAAAGGGCGCAGGCCGCATAAACCTTCCCACATGCGAACTGCGAGTGCCATCAAGCACCCCCGACCTAAGGGGGGGCGTGAAACTGGAGGGGCCTGGTGTAATTCTCACCAAGGAATGGGAGGGATGCGGGGGCATCCATGGGAACGGGGGTAGGTTCGAACTTCCCCGGGTCACTGGCTAAAGTGACCCTGCTCAGTTCGGTCTCGAAGGGGGGAGAGATGTGACGAACTGGGCCTGTTCTCACTGTGGTCTGTGAATGCTGACAGGGGAGTGTGACTAGGATGGTCTGCATTGCAGGATGGGATCTGCCCGAGGGCGCATACCTGAGTGTGTAACATGAGAACCCAGGAAGGGGTTGAAGGGGAGGCGACTCCTTAGCCCGGGAAACTGAACAAAGGCTGTGGGAGGGGTCGCTGAAGGAGAGTGCTGGAAGCAGGCAGGGAGAGAGGGCTGGGGGGCAGAGATGGCTCTGACCTCCCAAGGGGGGCTGGGCTGGGATGCCCGGGGACCCCAAGATGGACCTAACTGAGAGGGTCCCTGTTGTCTGTGCCTGCAAGACCTGTCTTGGACTGTATTCCTGTCATCCAAATAAACCTTCTGCTTTACTGGCTGGCTGAGAGTCATGGTGAATCGCAGGAAGCCGGGGGTGCAGGGCCCTGAGTCCCCCAATACTCCGTGACAACAACATCCCCTGGCGATGAGTTCCACAGGCTGACTGTGCGTTGTGTGAAGAAGTACTACCTTAGGTTTGCTTTAAACCTGCTGCCTGTTAATTTCACCAAGTGACCCCTGGTTCTTGTGTTATGAGAAGGAGTAAATAACACTTCCTTAGTCACTTTCTCCGCACCAGTCATGATTGTATAGACCTATATCACATCGCCCTTAACTGTCTCTTTTCCAAGCTGAAAAGTCCATGTTTTTTTAATCTCCTCATACGGAAGCTGTTCCATTTCCCTAATCATTTTTGTTGCCCTTCTCTGCACCTTTCCCAATTCTAATATATCTTCTTTGAGATGGGGTGACCAGAACTGCACGCAGGATTCAAGATGTGGGTGAACTATGGAATTATACAGAGGCATTCTGATATTTTCCGTCTTATCATCTATCCCTTCCTTAAGGGCTCTGGCTCCTAGAATGCTCTTAGAACTGAGCAGCACATCAGCATTTTTCTGCCACATTTTTTTCTTTTTGCACCATCCTGTAGAATTTAAACAGATGCCTGCTGTAGACTTCTACAGTATGCTTCTAAAAACGCCTATAGAAGGCATTTCAATCTATTCGAATCTATAGGTTAGAGTTAGTGTGATTTCTATAGGTCCCTAGGAAATTTCTGTAGTGTCGTATTGGCTGAATGGCTATAGGATTTCCGATTTTCCCATAAGGGGTGGCTTAGCTTGGGATCTGGGAGCTGAAAAGCTGGCATCATGGTTTCGCTGTGCACCTTTGAAGGGACAATGGAATCAGATGGCAAAATATCTCCCCTCAGACCTTTCATTTCTGGGGGTCCCCGAGTGCTCTCCCTGGACTCCATTCTGCCATCCTCACTCAAGCAAAATCCTTACTGGGCAAGCCTGCCTTTCTGGTACTGCTCACTGGGAGGGGGCCTGGCCAGATGCGGGTGAGAGGGCTGGGAACTCCTGACTTGGATCAGATTGAAAGCCACTGGGCTGGGCCTCAAAAGGATCTCTCCCAACTGAGTGACTGGGCAACAAAATGGCAGATGAAATTCAATGCTGATAAATGCCAAGTAACGCACATTGGAAAACATAATCCCAACTATACATACATAATGATGGGGCCTAAATTAGCTGTTACCACTTAAGAAAGAGATCTTGGCGTCATTGTGAATAGTTCTCTGAAAACATCTACTCAATGTGCAACAGCAGTCAAAGAAGCTAACAGAATGTTGGGAACCCTTAGAAAAGGGATAAATAATAAGACAGAAAATATCATATTGTCTCTCTATAAATCCATGGTACACCCACATCTTGAATCCTGCGTGCAGGTGTGGTCGCTCCATCTCAAAAAAGATATACTGGAATTGGAAAGGTTCATAAAAGGGCAACAAAAATTACTAGGGGTTTGGAACAGCTTCCCTATGAGGAGAGACTAATAAAACTGGGATTTTTCAGCTTGGAAAAGAGACGACTAAGGGGGTATGGCCACTGTCGGCAGACAGGACACTGGGCTGGATGGACCATTGGGCTGACCCAGTCTGTCCATTCTTGTGTTGGTGTGGAGCTGGAGCTACTCATGCCATAGTCGTGAGCACCAGCACATGGGTGTGCACAGGATCACACACACACCTTGACATGCACGCACACCTCTCTGCACTTACAACCACGCACCTGCACATATATACACGCATGCACCTGCATGTTCATGCCCACATGTGCCCTCACAAACACACACATACCCACACGCATGTACCTGCATGTTCACTCCCACTCCCACCCATGCTCCATGCATGCATTGCACACACGTGCACACTCTCGTGCCTGCCCAATGTGCACCAGGGAGGTTGGTTCTCGCTGAGCTCCTCAGCTGGCTGTGACCCAGAGGGCTGCTGGGGTCCTGGGCTACGGGATCTCTGCCATGGCTGTCAGGCTCTGAGACGAGTGCCTGTCATCTCAGGGGACGGCTTGCTGCTGAGCAATGGTGCGAAATGGATGCGGCACCGGCGCATGCTGATGCCAGCCTTCCACTTTGACATCCTGAAGCCCTACATGAAGATCTTCAACCAGAGCACTGACATCATGCATGTGAGTACCTCCCCTCCCCCCACTGCACCAAATCCATGCCTGTGCTTCTGGCCCCTCCCACGGCATATACTGCCCTGCAACCCCCAGCCTGCCATGTACCCTCCCCCCACGGAACACACTGCCCTGGCAATCTGCCTCCCGCCAGCCTGCCCATGTACTAGGGTTACCATAATCCAGCAAGCAAAAAAGAGGACGGGAGGAGCCCCGCCCCTGTCCTGCTCTAGCCCCGCCCCATCCTGCCCTAGCCCCGCCCCTGCCCCTCCCACTTCCCCCCCCTCAGAACCCCCAACCCTCCCCCCACTCCTTGTCCCCTGACTGCCCCCTCCTGGGACACCTGCCCCTAACTGCCCCCCAGGACTCCAGCCCCTACCTAAGCCTCCCTACCTCTTGTCCCTGGACTGCCCCCTCCTGAGACCCTCCCCCCATCCTAACTGGCCCCCTAGGACTCTACCCCCTACCTGTACCCTGACTGCCCCAACCCTTATCCACACCCCCACCCCCAGACAGACCCCTGGGATTCCCACACCCCATCCAACCACTCTCCACCCCCTGACAGCCCCACCCAGAACTCCCGACCCATCTAAACCCCTCTGCTCCCTATCCCCTGACAGCTCCGATCCCTCTCCCCACTCCTGCCCCCTGACAGCCTCCCCCCCGCTCCTTGTCCCCTGACTGTCCCCTCCTGGGACCCCTGCTCCTAACTGCCCTCCAGAACCCCACCCCCTATTTATGTACAGGCGTGACTACCTGCCCTTTCCTGGTTATTATACGCGGCCAATCCGCATCCACATCCAGTAGTTAAAAAAAAAAATAAACTAATAATTTAAATTGGAATTTCATCCATTAATAAGTATTTATTATATAGTTAAAACCATTCTATTGAAGGACAGATATTAAATAACACTAAATATGTTAATGTTCAAAACAATATTAAAAATTTGAAAATTTAGAGCATGGAAACCAAAATAGCTAAAATTTAGTTTTGGCAAGATACATGGAATGGAAACTCCGGGATCTTTACCTGTCACTGAATATAGCCATCATACCAATAGTGGAATATAAAACAAGTCTACATATACTCTCCTTAAAATTTTTACTTCTGTCCATTCCCAATAATTGTAACAAATCATTATTACCTTCACTCCACTTGCCACGCGCCCCAAGCACAAAACCAAAGAAGTGAATATTTTTACCTCCCGTTAAGTTTTTAATTTCTTCCTCTAACTCAAGATAATAAGCCACCTTCTCACTGTGGGCTTGTTCCAAACTTCCGGCATTATCCTCCCATCGCACTGTAACATCAACCACCACTGCTGTATCTCCTTTTATAAATATAATATCCGGCTTTCTTAACTCACCCTTACTATTTCTCAAATGGGGCTCTATCATTGCCTTCCACCCTAATTTACCAACCTTATCTACAACTGCAGACACTACTCTATTATGCCTTTTTATCCTAGCATTCTTAGTCTTATAACATTGTCCTGAGATATGGGGAACAGTCTCCCGCACTTTACCGCACCATCTACAAAGAGCATTCACACCTCCTCTTCCTCTTGCTAATGTCTCCCTAGTAGGATAAATATTTGCCCTAAGCTGCAATGCTGCGATATACGCTGACGATTTAACTTTACTAGAGTTTCTAAAAATCGAATTACTAATTAAATCATTTTTAAAATATTTTATCCCTATTCCCTGACATCTCAGTTCCGACCATCTTAAAAATTCCTCTTCCCTCCATTTCTTGGGATGAGATGTTACTGCACTAAATGACAATATTTTATCCACAAGATTTTCTCCTGCATATAGATAAGATAGGTCCATCCAATCATCTCTCGAGACAATATGTTTCCTCCATTTACGAATTAACATATTTGGGATTTGCACACTAAACTTAGTGAGAGCTAAACCACCATCCCTACCTCTAGAATAAAATATCCCATCTGTGGTACACTGAGGTAAATGTAAAATCTCTTTAACTATTTTTCTAACTAACACATCAAGATCGTCTAAAAGATTAAAAGGGGGTTCTATTAAAAGAAGATTATAAAATAGCTTCGGTAAGATGTATGTCTGTAAAATTAATATTTTTTGGGCCGGTTTTAATGGGGCCTTAATTAAATTCTCACTCCAATCTTTCAATTTTTCTTTAAGTACCGGTCCCCCTACACCTATCCAGGGATCTATTCTAGCCCCTAAATATTTTTCAAAATCCCCTGGTTGAACATATTCAATCTCCTCTGACCCTATCTGCCAATTATCCTTAGGATTAACTACATAGGTTTTATGTTTAGTTAAAATATGAAAGCCTTTCGTTTTCTTCACATTAACAGAGAGATTCGTATTTTTACAAAACTCCTCTAAGATACCCAAATTTTTGATCATTCCTTTATATGAGCTACTTAAAATTGCCACATCATCGGCAAAAGCCAATGACGTGACACTATTACCCTTAACATAAAAACCACTTCCTTCTACTTCTAATCTAGTTAAAAGGGGATCCATAGCAATATTAAACAAAATTGGGGACAACGGGTCACCCTGCTTGACCCCCCTCCTAATTAAAATAGACTCAGTAGCTTCATCACCCACCCATGCCCTAGTTGTGCAATTATCATAAAGGTCCCTAATAATATCTATAAAATGTTCATCTATACCAAATCTTCTCAACCCGGCTATTATATGTCCGTGTCCCACAGAATCAAATGCTTTAGCCAGATCTACGAACACTATTGCAATTTCATTCCCATTTCGTTTAGCCCCTTTAATCAAATTATCTAATATAGCAATATTTTCCTCACACCCAGGGGCGGATATAAACCCTTTTTGTCTACTACATATCTTAACTGTTTCCACCAGTCTTTTTGCTAATATTTTGGTATGGATTCTAATCCAAACTGACCCAATTGTCAATGGTCTCCAAGATGTTAACTTCTTCATTTCCTCCTCATCTTGTGTCTTTGGTATTAAAATCGTTCTATTTTTCTTAAATTCATCTGGTACCTGTCTATTTAGAAACCATATATTAAAAATTTTTGTAAGTATTAAGGAGTCTAAATTAAAAATATCCCACAAATTGCTCACTTTTACTTTATCTGGGCCAGGAGCACTATCTTTTCTTATTTCTCTTAAAGCTATTCTAATCTCATCCACAGAGATCGGACTCATTAATATATCATTATCCGCATTCTCTGTGGATGATGGCCACCCTATCATATTACCATGTCCAATTGTTCCCAAAATATTTACATAGTATTCCTCAATTTCTTTCATAGGGATAGCACACTTAGCCTTATCTGGCTCTCCCATTATAATGCAAGTCAATCTTCTTCTATCCTTATCAAATAATTGTTGATAGAATTTATACTTAGCTTTCTTTGTAGCATATCTCCTAATTGCATTAAATTGCTTCCTTCTCCCCTCCTTTCTCATCTTCCCTTTTCCTTTATTCCTCAACTCTATTTGACTTTCATTTCTAGGGTCCTTTCCCTCTACTAATGAATAACATAATTTTTCCAACATTGCCCATCCGAGAGCTTTTGTTAAATCCTCCTTTAATAATCCTTCAATTTCCCCTAAACTATTTATTATTTCTCTTCCCTCCCTACTTTGTTTTCCCCGTTTACATATTTTCTCCACTAAATCCACTTCTGGATGTCCTTTTAGTGGGAAAATCCTCTCTCTTGGGGGCGGAATTTCTAATATATTTACTCTAATGTCCTCTACCTCAGTCACTTCCTCCCTATCTCCTGTTACCACTAACTTCTTCTTTGCTAATTCTCGTCTTTTATCTGATATTTGTTTATTCGTTTTGGTCCTCATCTCGCTCTCAATACATTTATTTATATTCCTTTTCCCAATATATTTCCTTTCCAACTGTATAAGCTGCGCAACCTCATCTTTGGTCCATATACGAGATCTAGTCGATCCCTCTTTGATCTTACTTTTAGCAGCCATATCTTCTTTTCTTTGCTCATTCCTCACAGCAGGGTGTCTATGTCTACAGTGTTGGCTCAATCCAGATCTAGTATGAAAACCAAGCCCACAGACCGAGCACGTATGGCTCTTCATTGGGGTATCCGCCTTCTTGGGTATGCACTTGGGGTAGTGGCAAGCTATATTATGATATTGAGAAGATTTTCCACATTTACTACATACAACTCGTATGGCTTTACTTTTATGAACCTCATTAATGTGTTTGGCCCATTTACCAAATGTTGGTAATATCTGGGGACATATTGGACAATTAAAACTATCAACGGGATACTCTAAATAAAAAACCCCATCCTTCCACGAACTACTTTCTAATATATTTATATTACTACCAGTACTGTTAAGATCCTTACTACGATCCCTATTAAAATCAGTACTTGGTCTAAAACTATTTAATAAACTAGACTCATTAACTAAATGAGCATTAAGATATCCCGATTCCCTAACATATGGATCATCAAATGTACTTAAATACTTAAAATCTGGATTAAAACTGTCCATAGTTAAATCATTAAAAGTGTCCCTTGTAAAAACCATCGGTAAGATAGATAAAATCTCCTCACCATGATCATCACAAACATTCTCCTCTACCTCCTCTCCATGCTCCACTGGGAGGACTTGATTCTCACTCTCATGCTCATGAGACTTCATTATACTCCACACCATTTTATCCATTGGTCCAGCGACCCTGATCACACCCCTAATATATTTAACACTGTCAGCCGGGGCATCAAAGCCAACAGCGGGGGCGTTATTAACCCGGTCCAGCGCCAATAAAAATATAAATTACTTTTTTCCATAGCTAAAAGATTTACCCTTCTCAGGGGGAAACTAACCCTTTCCAGGGGGAAACTAACCCATACCTGGGGGAAACTTACCCTTTCCAGGGGGAAACTAACCCGTGCCTGGGGGAGACTACCCTTACCAGGGGGAATCTAACCCTTACCAGGGGGAGTCAACCCGTACCTGGGGGAGGCTACCATTACCAGGGGGGCATCCATGTGGCACCATATGGGGCTGCCCAACCCCATCCCACACCCCACTGAATGTGGGATGTGGGTTCGTCCTCCGCAATCCGCCTGGCTATCCAAGCCAGTTACCGACTCTCACCACGAGGAGGTAGCGGTTGGACTTGCAATCCAGAGGCTTTCCTCAAAGAGGGGTCCCAAACAGCATAATGTTGAGCTCTAATGGGCGTGTGAGAAAAGGCTCAGATCTTGGTAGGGGTTGCCCCTATTGACCGGGCTCATGCCCACCCCCACCTCACCGATAACCCATTCTCTCACTACCCTCAGGCAATGTTTCCGTCCAAGCCCGACAGCTGAGAGGGTCCAGAGACGCATGGAGAGCCATTAAGAGAGCCATTAAGCCTCCCTGTTCCTTGTCCCCTAACTGCCCCCTCCTAAGACCCCCCCCAAATGTCCCCCAGGACCCTACCCCCTACCTGTACCCTGACTGCCCAAAACCTTATCCACAACCCCAGAAAGCCCCCCCCCGAATTCCCGCCCCCCCCCGGTCTCTTGACTGCCCCCTCCAAAACCTCCCTGCCCCTTCTCCGACCCCCTGGCCCCCTTGTTGTTGGCCTTTCTTCACCTAATGTCTCGGTGAACTTGCTCAGGAACTGCATGAGCCGCTCGTCGGACGCTGGGCAGCAGTGGGGGAGGAGCTCCTGACTGCCGGAGCCAATCTGCGATGCAGGGAGGGAGGGAGGGAGTGATTTCTGCTGCAGGGGGGAGGAGGAGGACGTGCTCTCTCTGGCTGAGTGTCGGAGCCCCATGTAAGTGGCACCATCCGGCCAGCTGCCCTGTTAGCCGCGCGCGCGCTCTGCATGGGGGAGGGGGGGAAGTCCGGACATTTACAAATTGCCCCCGGACGCTATTTTTAGCTTAAAAAGCCGGACATGTCCGGGGGAATCCAGACGAATGGTAACCCTACATGTACCCTCTCCCCATGGTACACACTGCCCTGCAACCCCCAGCCTGCCCGTGACCCTCCCCCCACGGCACACACTGCCTTGGCACAGTGCCACCTTCCAACACGAACAGCAGAGGCTAACAGCGGGAGTTTGCCTGGGAGCTGTCCGAGAGGAGGTACGCTAAGTGCTGCATTAGGGGGGCTGTGTTGGTGAGTATCTGAGTGTCTGCTGCTGGGACAGTTGGTCAGTTTGACCGTGTGCTTGATTGCTTGCTTGTTTGTTTGAAAAGTGTGAATTGGGAGTGCTTTGTTCCAGCTGGGCCTTGAGTGGGCCTGACTGGTATATAAGGGCAGTCAGCAGCGAACCAGCTGAGCGGCGAACAGCAGAGGCTAACAGCGGGAGTTTGCCTGGGAGCTGTCCGAGAGGAGGTACGCTAAGTGCTGCATTAGGGGGGCTGTGTTGGTGAGTATCTGAGTGTCTGCTGCTGGGACAGTTGGTCAGTTTGACCGTGTGCTTGATTGCTTGCTTGTTTGTTTGAAAAGTGTGAATTGGGAGTGCTTTGTTCCAGCTGGGCCTTGAGTGGGCCTGACTGGTATATAAGGGCAGTCAGCAGCGAACCAGCTGAGCGGCGAACAGCAGAGGCTAACAGCGGGAGTTTGCCTGGGAGCTGTCCGAGAGGAGGTACGCTAAGTGCTGCATTAGGGGGGCTGTGTTGGTGAGTATCTGAGTGTCTGCTGCTGGGACAGTTGGTCAGTTTGACCGTGTGCTTGATTGCTTGCTTGTTTGTTTGAAAAGTGTGAATTGGGAGTGCTTTGTTCCAGCTGGGCCTTGAGTGGGCCTGACTGGTATATAAGGGCAGTCAGCAGCAAACCAGCTGAGCGGCGAACAGCAGAGGCTAACAGCGGGAGTTTGCCTGGGAGCTGTCCGAGAGGAGGTACGCTAAGTGCTGCATTAGGGGGGCTGTGTTGGTGAGTATCTGAGTGTCTGCTGCTGGGACAGTTGGTCAGTTTGACCGTGTGCTTGATTGCTTGCTTGTTTGTTTGAAAAGTGTGAATTGGGAGTGCTTTGTTCCAGCTGGGCCTTGAGTGGGCCTGACTGGTATATAAGGGCAGTCAGCAGCGAACCAGCTGAGCGGCGCACAGCAGAGGCTAACAGCGGGAGTTCGCCTAGGGAGAGCGCACTGAGGCTTTCATCTGCAGGTTTCTCTGAGTAGTTCCTGCAACAGTTGAGGAAGCTCCTAAGAGGACGGTGATATGGAAGGTGAGCGATCAGCTGTTGTAACCTGCACAGGTTGTGCCATGTTTGTCTTTCTTCCGCAGGACAGAAGCGACTTTGTCTGCACAAAGTGCAAGCTGGTCTCCATATTGGAGGAGAAGGTTCGAGGGCTGGAGAAACAAGTATCAACTCTGCGTTGCATAAGGGAAAATGAAGATTTCCTGGACAGACGTCAGGAGATGCTTCTACGGCCACAATGTTCTGAAGATTCAGAGCAGGCACAGCAGGGACAGAAGGATTGTGAGGAGGTTTGGCAGCATGTGACCTCCAGAAGAAGAAAGAGGAGCGTCCATGCACCAGCAATGGAGATACAGGTGAGCAATCGTTTCCATGTTCTCTCTACAGGTGCTAATGCGGAGAGTGGACTAGATGGCCCATCTGAGGGAAGGGAGCAGAAGGAGACTCCACCGATTGGAACGCAAAAGATGCACTGTCCTAGGGATGGGGGTTCCACGACCACCACTCCCAAGAGGAGGAGGAGGGTGGTGGTGGTCGGGGACTCCCTCCTCAGGGGGACTGAGTCATCTATCTGCCGCCCTGACCGGGAAAACCGAGAGGTCTGCTGCTTGCCTGGAGCTAGGATACACGATGTGACGGAGAGACTGCCGAGACTCATCAAGCCCTCGGATCGCTACCCCTTCCTGCTTCTCCACGTGGGCACCAATGATACTGCCAAGAATGACCTTGAGCGGATCACTGCAGACTACGTGGCTCTGGGAAGAAGGATAAAGGAGTTTGAGGCGCAAGTGGTGTTCTCGTCCATCCTCCCTGTGCAAGGAAAAGGCCGGGGTAGAGACCGTCGAATCGTGGAAGTCAACGAATGGCTACGCAGGTGGTGTCGGAGAGAAGGCTTTGGATTCTTCGACCATGGGATGGTGTTCCAAGAAGAAGGAGTGCTAGGCAGAGACGGGCTCCACCTAACGAAGAGAGGGAAGAGCATCTTCGCCAGCAGGCTGGCTAACCTAGTGAGGAGGGCTTTAAACTAGATTCACCGGGGGAAGGAGACCAAAGCCCTGAGGTAAGTGGGGAAATGGGATCCTGGGAGGAAGCACAAGCAGGAGAGCGCAACAGGGGAGGACTCCTGTCTCATGCTGAGAAAGAGGGACGATCATTGAGTTATCTTAAGTGCCTATACACAAATGCAAGAAGCCTGGGAAATAAGCAGGGAGAACTGGAAGTCCTGGCACAGTCAGGGAACTATGATGTGATTGGAATAACAGAGACTTGGTGGGATAACTCACATGACTGGAGTACTGTCATGGATGGATATAAACTGTTCAGGAAGGACAGGCAGGGCAGAAAAGGTGGGGGAGTTGCGTTGTATGTAAGAGAGGAGTATGACTGCTCAGAGCTCCGGTATGAAACTGCAGAAAAACCTGAGAGTCTCTGGATAAAGTTGAGAAGTGTGAGCAACAAGGGTGATGTCGTGGTTGGAGTCTGCTATAGACCACCAGACCAGGGGGATGAGGTGGACGAGGCTTTCTTCTGGCAACTAGCAGAAGTTGCTAGATCACAGGCCCTGGTTCTCATGGGAGACTTTAATCACCCTGATATCTGCTGGGAGAGCAATACAGCGGTGCACAGGCAATCCAGGAAATTTTTGGAAAGTGTAGGGGACAATTTCCTGGTGCAAGTGCTGGAGGAACCAACTAGGGGCAAAGCTTTTCTTGACCTGCTGCTCACAAACAGGGAAGAACTAGTAGGGGAAGCAAAAGTGGATGGGAACCTGGGAGGCAGTGACCATGAGATGGTCGAGTTCAGGATCCTGACACAAGGAAGAAAGGAGAGCAGCAGAATACGGACCCTGGACTTCAGAAAAGCAGACTTTGACTCCCTCAGGGAACAGATGGGCAGGATCCCCTGGGAGAATAACATGAAGGGCAAAGGGGTCCAGGAGAGCTGGCTGTATTTTAAAGAATCCTTATTGAGGTTGCAGGAACAAACCATCCCGATGTGTAGAAAGAATAGTAAATATGGCAGGCGACCAGCTTGGCTAAACAGTGAAATCCTTGCTGATCTTAAACGCAAAAAAGAGGCTTATAAGGAGTGGAAGATTGGACAAATGACCAGGGAGGAGTATAAAAATATTGCTCAGGCGTGCAGGAGTGAAATCAGGAAGGCCAAATCACACTTGGAGTTGCAGTTAGCAAGAGATGTTAAGAGTAACAAAAAGGGTTTCTTCGGGTATGTTAGCAACAAGAAGAAAATCAAGGAAAGTGTGGGCCCCTTACTGAATGAGGGAGGCAACCTAGTGACCGAGGATGTGGAAAAAGCTAATGTACTCAATGATTTCTTTGCCTCTGTCGTGAAGCACAAGGTCAGCTCCCAGATTGCTGCACTGGGCAGTACAGCATGGGGAGAAGGTGACCAACCCTCTGTGGAGAAAGAAGTGGTTCGGGACTATTTAGAAAAACTGGACGTGCACAAGTCCATGGGGCCGGATGCGCTGCATCCGAGGGTGCTAAAGGAGTTGGCGGGTGAGATTGCAGAGCCATTAGCCATTATTTTTGAAAACTCATGGCGATCGGGGGAGGTCCCAGATGACTGGAAAAAGGCTAATGTAGTGCCCATCTTTAAAAAAGGGAAGAAGGAGGATCCGGGGAACTACAGGCCAGTCAGCCTCACCTCAGTCCCTGGAAAAATCATGGAGCAGGTCCTCAAGGAATCAATTATGAAACATTTAGAGGACAGGAAAGTGATCAGGAACAGTCAGCATGGATTCACGAAGGGGAAGTCGTGCCTGACTAACCTAATTGCCTTCTATGATGAGATAACTGGCTCTGTGGATGAGGGGAAAGCAGTGGATGTCTTATTTCTTGACTTTAGCAAAGCTTTTGATACTGTTTCCCACAGTATTCTTGCCACCAAGTTAAAGAAGTATGGGCTGGATGAATGGACTGTAAGGTGGATAGAAAGCTGGCTAGATCGTCGGGCTCAACGGGTAGTGATCAATGGCTCCATGTCTAGCTGGCAGCTGGTTTCAAGTGGAGTGCCCCAAGGGTCGGTCCTGGGGCCGGTTTTGTTTAATATCTTTATTAATGATCTGGAGGATGGTGTGGACTGCACTCTCAGCAAGTTTGCAGATGACACTAAACTAGGAGGCGTGGTAGATACACTAGAGGGTAGGGATCGGATACAGAGGGACCTAGACAAATTAGAGGATTGGGCAGAAAAAAACCTGATGAGGTTCAACAAGGACAAGTGCAGAGTCCTGCACTTAGGACGGAAGAATCCCATGCACTGCTACAGACTAGGGACCGAATGGCTAGGTAGCAGTTCTGCTGAAAAGGACCTAGGGGTCACAGTGGACGAGAAGCTGGATATGAGTCAACAGTGTGCTCTTGTTGCCAAGAAGGCTAACGGCATTTTGGGCTGTATAAGTAGGGGCATTGCCAGCAGATCGAGGAACGTGATCGTTCCCCTTTATTCGACATTGGTGAGGCCTCATCTGGAATACTGTGTCCAGTTTTGGTCCCCACACTACAAGAAGGATGTGGAAAAATTGGAAAGAGTCCAGCGGAGGGCAACAAAAATGATTAGGGGTCTGGAGCACATGACTTATGAGGAGAGGCTGAGAGAACTGGGATTGTTTAGTCTCCAGAAGAGAAGAATGAGGGGGGATTTGATAGCAGCCTTCAACTACCTGAAGGGGGGTTCCAAAGAGGATGGAGCTCGGCTGTTCTCAGTGGTGGCAGATGACAGAACAAGGAGCAATGGTCTCAAGTTGCAGTGGGGGAGGTCCAGGTTGGATATCAGGAAAAACTATTTCACTAGGAGGGTGGTGAAACACTGGAATGCGTTACCTAGGGAGGTGGTGGAGTCTCCTTCCTTGGAGGTTTTTAAGGCCCGGCTTGACAAAGCCCTGGCTGGGATGATTTAGCTGGGAATTGGTCCTGCTTTGAGCAGGGGGTTGGACTAGATGACCTCTTGAGGTCCCTTCCAACTCTGATATTCTATGATTCTATGAACACGCCCGGGACCCTCCCCCCCGTGGCACACGCTGCCCTGCCACCTGCCACCCCAGCCTGCTGGTGACCCTCCCCCCCATGACACACGCTGCACTAGTGCCCTCCTCCCTTGGCATATGCTGCAGGGTCCCTCCCTTCCTGGCCTGGCCCCAGCGAGCCCGGATCCCAGGGTGGGGAGGGTGTTACTGCAGGCCTGGGCGGGGACTCTCCAGTGGGGTGTCTGGAGGTGTTTGGGGGGCAGGGGGGGTTGCTGTAGTGGTTGCACCGGGCCCTGGTCAGCACTGGGGGTGGAGCTCCTCAGCTCACTGCACAGAGGCTGGTGCTTGGTGTTTCCACTCGCTGGTTCTGTCTGCTAACGCCTGTGGGGTCGGCATGGCTGTGCTGTGCTTCTCTTGGGGGAATGATCCTGCTGTCGCATGCATCTCGCTGCCAGGAAGCTCCTCACCTCAGTCCTGTCCCCCTAGAACCCTCCTGCCCCCAGTTTATACATGTACTTCAGGGCCTTGTCTGCAGCTTGTACCTGTTTTACTGCACATTAGTGTAAATGGGCCCCGGGCTGGCTGCGGGACCTGCTGGTGCAGACGGGCCCCGGGCTGGCTGCGGGATGTGCTGGGAGCCCAGCATTTCTGCCCACAGCATGTGAGTTCAGAATGGACCCCATTGCCAGAAACAGGATTGAGGGCTGGGCTGGAGCCTCACCTGGCAGCCAGGACCGGCTCTAGGCACCAGCAAAACAAGCTGGTGCTTGGGGCGGCACATTTTTAGGGGCGGCATGGCCGGCGCCAGCATGCCGCCCCTAAAAATGTGCCCTGGCCGCCCTAGCTCACCTCCGCTGCTGCCGCTCGTGCGCCACGGCACACGAAACAGCTGATTCGCGCGCCGCTGCTCCCCGTCCCTCCCAGGTTTGAGAGCCTGGGAGGGAGGGGGAGACTCCGAGTGGCTGCAGTGTGCGCGCCGCTTCTCCCCTCCCTCCTAGGCTTGAGAGCCTGGGGGGAGGAGGCAGGGCTGGGGATTTGGGGAAGGGGCGGAGCTGAGGCGGGGCCGGGGGTGGGGTAAGAAAAAAACGGGTGGCGGGGGCGGCCAAAATTGTTTCTGCTTGGGGTGGCAAAAATCCTAGAGCCAGCCCTGCTGGCAGCGACGGGGGAAGTGGCTGGTTTCCTGGCAGGCCGGGAGTCAGTTCTCACCTATGCTGCAGTGAGGTGACCCGTGACCCTGGGGAGCCCGGGCAGGACTTGCTCACACCAGGATGTCCCGACCCATCAGCCTGCTCTGGGGAGGAGTCCGAGATCGGCTCCTGCCAAACCCACGTTCCTTCTGTCCAGCTGATGGGGAGAGGCACTTCTCCATCCCTGCCAGGCCCAGCTGTGCCCTGAACCCCACCTGGGTCGAGCCCCCGCAGCGCGATGACGGGCAGACGGGGCAGGGGGCGGAAGCGGGGCGGGGCTGCACAGCATAGCGGCCCCGTGCCTGCTCCAGGGCAGCTCTGGGCACACTGCAGCCAGCCCGGTCCGCTCCCCCGGCCCCAGCTGGCTCAGCCTGTGGGGTGGGCAGCAGCCCTCCATCAGCCAGGCCGCTACACGGGGGGTGCAGAGCTGCAGCCCGCAGATCTGCCCCATCCCCCAGCCAGCTGGTTTGGTGTGCTGGTGGGGGAGGGGGGTGTGGGGCGTTGATCGGTGTCTGTGCGGGGGGGGGGGGGCTGCTCTCTGTGCAGAGCTCTGTGTGTGTGCGTGGGGGGGTGACCGGTGTCTGTGCAGGGGGGTTGGCTGCTCTCTGTGCAGGGCGGGTCTGTGTGTGTGCGTGGGGGGGTGGGGAGGTGACTGGTGTCTGTGCAGGAGTGTGTGTGTTTGTGGGGGTGGGGGAATCAGTTTTGGGTTAGGGTTCTGTCTGGTTCTGTTCAATATCTTCATCAATGATTTAGATAATGGCATAGAGAGTACACTTATAAAGTTTGTGAACGATACCAAGCTGGGAGGGGTTGCAAGTGCTTTGGAGGATAGGATTAAAATTCAAAATGATCTGGACAAACTTTCAATACGGACAAATGCAAAGTACTCCACTTAGGAAGGAACAATCAGTTGTACACATACGAACTGGGAAATGACTGCCTAGGAAGGAGTACTGCAGAAAGGGATCTGGGGGTCAGAGTGGATCACAAGCTAAATATGAGTCAACAATGTAACACTGTTGCAAAAAAATCAAAGATCCTTCCAGATGTATTAACAGGAGTGTTGTAAGCAAGACTCGAGAAGTAATTCTTCTGCTCTACTCCACATTGATATGCCCTCAACTGGAGTATTGAGTCCAGTTCTGAGCACCACCTTTCAGGAAAGATGTGGACAAACTGGAGAAAATCCAGAGAGGAGTAACAAAAATGATTAAAGGTCTAAAAAACATGACTTATGAGGGAAGATTGAAAAAACTGGGTTTGTTTAGTCTGGAGAAGAAAAGACTGAGGGGAGACATGCTACCATTTTTCGAGTACATACAAGGCTGTTACCACGAGGAGGGAGGTAAATTGTTTTCTTTAACCTCTGAGGATAAAGACGCCATGGGCTTAAATTGCAGCAAGGGCAGTTTAGGCTGGACATTAGGAAAAATTTCCTGTCAGGGTAGTGAATAAATTGCCTAGGGCGCTTGAGGAATCTCCATCATTGTGTTGCCGGCACAGGGGCCCGAGGACAGCAACAGTGAGGTTCGTTGCCCGGAGTGCTTCACGCCAATAAACATACCGGGGTGGAGAAACAATCAAAGTTTATTTGAGATCTCAAAGTGGTGCAAGGAGACAGGCAAGTCTCAAATCGAGCACACCAGCAAAAACAGTTTCTCTCTTCTTTATACATTTTACAACTAAGCCCCCCCCCTCTCTCCCTTCCTACCACCCCCCCTCTACTCCCCCTCCCCTCTCTACCGAAGGCCTGTTTATACATTTAAGCAACTAAATCATTCTAGGGCTATAAATCTAGCTTGTTAGTAACTTCTCTCTAAACAGTTATTTGGTCCTGTTTACCCTTAGTTTATTACCCCTTCCCCAGCTAGAAACATGCAAACCTCATCATTATTGTTTGGTACCTGAAATGAACAAGGTCGTAATTGCAAACTAGCTGTTTACACATTCCAGTTCCTGTCCTTGGTAGTTGAGGCCGATTAGAGTTAAACATGGAAGGACAGAGTTAAAACATGGAAGAACTCTGGCTTAGGCAGGGATAGTAACCCCAACAATTGGAGGTTTTTAAGAGCAGGTTGGACAAACCCCTGTCAGGGATGGTAGATAATACTTAGTCCTGCCATGAGTGCAGGGGACTGGGCTAGACCTCCCGAGGTCCCTTCCAATTCTATGATTGGGGGCACTCACAGCCACTTGGAGATCAGGCCTTATGGCGCCGGGCCCTGCACAAGCACAGAACGAAGATGCTCCTTGTGCCAAGGAGTTGGGGCGCTGTCCCAGTGGCAGGGGTCCCTGGACGTGCTGTGGAGTGTGGGGGGTTTCCTTGTTAGTGTGAGGTGCTTCCTCCCTAGGTCGAGTCCAGTGGGGTGATGCTGTCAAACGTTTCCAGCAGGAGCACGCTCAGGGCTCTGGCTCAGAAGACCACAGAGCTGTTCCCTGTAGAGCTCTGATGGCCAGGCTGTGAGCTCTGAGCTGCTTTGGGGCTCTTTTGGGAAGGCCGTGGTCGGTTTCCCCTGCAGGACCTGTGTACGCATCTGTTCTGGAAAGCGCAGGAGTCTCTGCCAGCCCCTTGTGAGCGAGGGGATCACTGGCTCTCTGCCCCATGCAGTGGGGTCCCTGGTGGGGCCGTTGGCTCACGGGATGTGGGCTGAGGTAACTGGCGCTTCCCGGGCTTGCTCCTTTGCACGGAGTTGGTGTTCACCACACAGGGTGGCATTAGCCAGGCCAGCCGTTTCCCACCAGTCCCGTTCAGAGGCTCAGTCCTGGCACTGCACCGAGCCAGTTTGGTTCAAGTCTGAAGCTGGCAGTGGGCTTTTATACCCCTGTGTTAGTGAGCAGCTGTGGGACCACACTTGCACTATGGCTCGGGGAGCCCATGGGGTCATCTCCCCTCCACTCTGATTGTTTGTGTCTGAATTGACCCTCTTGTGTTTCCAGGGGCATTTCCTGGCTGTCCCGTCCATGCCAGCGCCAGGTAGCAGATGAACGCCGAGCATGGCGGGTATTTACCTGGATCCCACCTGCTCTGTTCTCACCCAACAGGGCCCCAATCCCAATACTGGATGGAGCGAGGGGAAGAGCTGCAAGTCCCAGATCTCAGCAAAGGCGAGGACGATGAGAGCTGGTCGGGACCCCAACAGGTGAGGGATAAATAAGCCCAGCTGAGAGGGGTGGGGGCAGCGGCAGGACCAGTGCAACCACTAGACGACCTAGGCGGTCGCCTAGGGCACCAGGATTTGTGGGGGCGGCATTTCGGCTCCCTCGGTGGCATTTTGGCGGCGACACTTTGGCTGCCGTGGAATTCAGCGACATTTTGGCGGTGGGATGATCTTCGGCCACCCCAGTCTTCGGAGGCATTTCAGCGGCAGCTTCTCGCGGAACTGCCCCTCTCCTGTCGTCTTCCATCCTTTTTTGCTGCCTGGGGCAGCAAAAAAGCTGGCGCTGGTCCTGGGCAGCGGGGAGCCCCCACATCCACCCCTGCAAGCCCTCCTGGCCCAGCTCCTCTCAGAGGTTGTCACCACCCTCTCCCTGATCTGTCTGCACCACTGCACCCATCCCACCAGAACCATATGAGAGGGCCCCCAGAACCATATGAGAGCCATGTCTTGGTTCTCACTGAAAAAGCAAATAATATTTCCAGCCCACACAGAGGCAAAGAAAGGCTTGTGAACCTGAGCTGTGTGGTGCTGACACCTGCCTGAGTCTGCAGCAGCCTGAAAAAGCTGCAAGAGGTGTGACTTGAGTGGTGCCTCGGGCTCTGACTGCCGTAGTTGGGGCCCGTTCAGCTGAAAAGATGTGCTTGTTAATGTCCTGTGAAAACTCTGGGACATAGGTACAACACTCTTCTCCAATAAGGGCACAGACAATTACAAAAACCCAAATGCCCAGAAGATAAGAAGAATTGTTGACACTAAACAAGGAAAAAAATAACAAGACCAAATATATAGGCCAGGTCGGCCTTCTGTGAGAAAATAAAACCAATGCTCAGGGTTCTTGCGGGGAGTATGCTGTGGCTGTTCAGAAAGATCACAACGCATTCCCAGTGACCCTTACTGTCTTTTGAATAACAGCTCAAGTCCCAAATTGTCGTTAGCAGTCTTCTCCGCAGGCTGGACAGTCCACTGTTTAGGAACGGGTACTGCTTTCAGTCGAGAGTGATGAATCCAGTTCTTGTGTCCTTCAACCTTTGCCGCTGTATGGGTGACAAGC
This sequence comes from Malaclemys terrapin pileata, assembly GCF_027887155.1. NCBI lineage: Eukaryota > Metazoa > Chordata > Testudines > Emydidae > Malaclemys > Malaclemys terrapin. The sequence continues at coordinate 8,952,925 of NC_071527.1, read as the reverse complement.
AGGACGGTGTGGGGTCCCTTCCACTTCTTTTGGAGAGGCTCGTCCTTCCAGGTCCACACGAGAACGGAGTCACCAGGCTGCAGGGAGTGGACCGGAGTATCCAGCAGAAGAGGCTGTGAATCTTTGGTGTACCTGTGAAGAGAAGAAAGAACAGCAGACAGAGAGCACATGTATTGAGACAAGAAACCACACCCCACTTCCCATTCCCCTGCCAGAACTGGGGTACCATTCATAGGTCATGCCCTTCCAAACATAATCTCGAAGGGACTAAGCCCTATCCTACCCTTAGGGAGAGCACGAATGCGAAGTAACACAAGGGGCAAGGCATCAGGCCACTTAAGAGAGGCCTCCTGACAGACCTGACAGAGAGGTGTTGCTTGAGGGTCTGATTTGTGCGTTCCACTACTCCACTGGCTTGTGGTCGCCAGGGTGTGTGGTGTTTCCAGGGGATTTGCAGATCACTTGATATCTTTTGAACAATTTGAGATGTGAAGTGTGTTCCATTATCAGATTCCATCCACTGAGGAAGGCCGAAGCGAGGAATGATTTCCTTGACAAACTTAAGAGCCACTGTTTTGGCAGTGTTGTTGCGACATGGGAAGGCTTCAGGCCATCCGCTGAATCGATCCACTAAGACGAGAAGATACCTGTACCCTTGGGTTCTGGGAAACTCAGTAAAGTCTATTTGCCACACCAATCCTGGGCCTGGGGTAGGTTCCAGGGTGGCCGGTGGCACTGCTGCTCCTGGTCGAGGGTTATTCTTTTGGCAGATTAAACATCCAGCCTGTACCTGTGATGCTAGGGGTTTAAGTCTAGAGGTTAGAAAATATTTATTCATGAGCTGGGTAAGAGCCTCTCTGCCTGCGTGTGTGGTTTGATGCAGTTTCTGCAACACTGGTCGAATCAGGCCCTTGGGCAGGAGGATTTTTCCCTCTGTGGAATAAAGCCATCCCTCCTTTTCCTGGAGACCGAGACTGTCAGCCAGGTTTCTGTCCTCTTGGGAGTACTGAGGGGCTGCAAGCTCACTCACTGATGGGATGAGGGCATGCATTTGGGCATTCTCCTCAGTTGCTGATTTCAGGGTAGCAGCTCGCTTAGCTTCCCTGTCTGCTCTGGCATTGCCCTTGGTTACATCTTGATCTTCCCTTTGATGGGCTTTGCAATGCACCACTGCTACTGCTGAGGGGAGTTGTACTGCTTCTAAAAGCTGGAGAATTTGAGACCCATGCTTGACCGGAGAGCCTTGGGCTGTTAGCATTCTCCTTTGCTTCCACAAACCAGCATGAGCATGCAATACCCCAAAAGCATACTTTGAGTCAGTAAAGATATTAACCCGTTTGTCTTTTGCCAGCTCGAGGGCACGAGTCAGGGCCACTAGTTCAGCAAGCTGGGCAGATGTTCCAGCCGGTAAACTCTCAGCTTCCACGGTATCATGAAGAGACACAATAGCATAACCTGCCCTCCTTTGCCCATCCACAACAGTACTACTTCCATCTGTATACCATTCCAAGTCAGCATTTGGAAGTGGCTGATCTTTTAGATCTGGGCGGCTAGAATGCTGAAAATCTATGATTTCTAAACAGTCATGTTCCTGCTTTTCTGTCTCTGGTAGCAGTGTAGCTGGATTAAGGGAGGGACAGATCTGCAGGGTGACTTCAGGATTCTCTAATAGCTTTGCCTGCTACCGAGCAACCCGAGCCTGTGTGAGCCAAAGACCACCCTTAGTGTCCAGCAAGGCTCGGACCATATGGGGAACATACACTTGCACAGTTCCTCCCAGTGTCAGTTTTTCAGCTTCCCCAAGCACTAGAGCAGTAGCTGCGACCGCCCTCAAACAGGCCGGCCATCCCTTTGAAACTTGATCCAGTTGCTTAGAGAAGTATGCCACGGGTCGTTTCCAGGCACCTAATAGCTGAAATGCCCTGTCCGCTTCTGGGGACCAGTGAAAGGGGTCATGATCTGCTCCCTTAACACATTCATACAGAGGTTTAGCCCACAGTCCACTACCCTGTATCTTCGGAGTCCGATAAAACTCAGGAGACTCACAGTAGCTTTGAGACAAGGGATTAGACCCACAGCAGCAATTAACAAGTCATCTACATATTGCAGCAGGAGGGCTCTGTCTGAATTATCCCACTCCTCCAAGTCTCTGGCCAAAGCCTGGCCGAACAGAGTAGGGGAATTTTTAAATCCTTGAGCCAATACTGTCCAGCAAAGCTGCTTTTTAACCCTTCGTTTGTCTTCCCATTCAAAGGAGAATATCTCCTGAGACTGGGTGTCGACCGGAATCGTGAAGAAAGCATCTTTTAAATCCAGGACTGAGAAATGGGTGTACTGCCCCCCTATAGAGGCCAACAGTGTATACGGGTTTGGAACAAGGGGGTGCAGAGTCTTAACCCACTCATTAACTGCCCTCAGGTCCTGGACCAGCCGGTATGTGCCATTGGGCTTTCGCACGGGCAGAATGGGGGTGTTCCAAGCTGACTGGCATTCTCGTAGTACACCGCACTCTAGGAACCGATCTATAGTCTCTTGTAGTCCCTCTCTGGCTTCCCTTTTAATCGGATATTGCTTGATCCGCACTGGGCTTTTTCCTGGGAGGAGCTGAATATGCACAGGGGTCTGACGGTTTGCTTTCCCTGGGACCCCTGATGCCCAGACTAGAGGAAAACCTGCTTTTCCCACTCACTCCACTCTGGGGCTTGCATAGCTGAGGGTTCAACTGCAAGGGTCATTATCCAAGCATTCTCAGGGGGTAAGGTGAGGGAAATGCAGGGTGGCACCTAAGCGACAAAGCAGGTCCCGTCCTAGTAGTGGTGTTGGACAATCAGGGAAGTAAACCAGTCTGTGAGATAGAGTTCTGTTTCCCAAGGCACATTCCGCTGGGGCATATACTGGGCACTTGGTTCCTTTCCCTGTGGCACCCACCACAGTGAGGGAGCCTGCCACTGGCAACTGTAGGGGTTTGTTTACAGCGGTCCTTGCTGCTCCAGAGTCTATTAAAAAGTTTATATCCGCATCTCCCACCCGCACATTTACTCGGGGTTCCGGGGGAAGGATGGTCCGTCTCCCCTGACACCCCTAATCTCGATCCTTCGCTGCCATCATAGGGGTACCTTCCCTTTCAGGGCATTCATTTTTCCAGTGTCCCTCCTTACGGCATATGGCACACTGGTTGCGACCCAGGCGCCTTTCCTGGGGACCAGGGCGTCCACATCCACGGCCTCTCATTCCCCGGCCCCTTCCACCTTTCTGTGGCCTTTCTTTGCCGCCGGCCTGCACCGCCGCTACCATCATTTTCACTTGCCTTTTTTCCTTCTCTCCCTCTCTAAGGGTATAAGCCCTATTTGCAGTCTCCAAAATCTGAGCCATAGACATTCCCATTAAATCCTCCTTTTTCTGCAATTTCCTTTTAATATCAGGGGCCGCACGGCTGGTGAAGATACCCTTTATAATTGCCTCAATTGCCTGATCATCTGGGTTTGCACTAGTAGTTTGCCTGATGGTATCCCGAATACGCTGCAGGAAAACCCCTGGACTTTCTTGCGAGTCCTGGTTTAGTTCATAAGGCTTAGCCCAATTGTTATGCCTGACAGCTGAGTGTCGGAGACCATGCATAAGCAGTTCCTTATAGGAGTTAAGCAGCCTCAAATCCCCCTCCTCATTCGGATTCCACTGGGGGTTCCCTAGGGGGACAGCGACATCCGGCAAAGGCTTGCCTTCTCTATCCTCATCATGCCTTTTCTGTGCCTCCTCCCTGGCTTTGGCTATGACCTGAATCCGCTCCACTTCAGACAACAGGGTTCTCATAAGTATATTAAATTCATCCCAGTCAGGCTTATGGCTAGCTAGACACCCTTCAAAGATAGAAATGAACTTGGTTGGATTCGTTGAAAATTCTCCTGCCTCTGCCTTAAAAGCAGCTAGATGGACAGGGTTAAAAGGTACATGCGAATATACAGACACTATCTGAGCTGGCCGTTCTTGTGTTCCAGAACGGGCTACCACACTCTCAGTAATCAACGGATACAATCCCACGGGGGGTACTCTCTGAAGCCTGTGGGGGTGGAGGAGCCGAAGGGGACACCGATTCTGGCATTACAACAGTGGGAGGATTCTGGGGTTTAGCAGCCGTTACTACCGAGCCTGTCGGAGTCAAATGGCACTTGAGCAAAATATCAGTCCTATTTCTTAACACCATAAACGTATACGCATAGAGATGTTCATTCCATTTACCTGTTCTCTGACAAAACAAAAGCAACTGAAGGATCATGTTGTAATTGAGTGATCCTTCCGGTGGCCACCTTTCTTGGCACTCCAGCTGGTACTGAGGCCAATCAACTGTACAGAACCTTTTCAATTTACTTTTAATCAACTGATCAGATCCAAACACTTTCCAGTTCACCAGAATGCATTCTAAGGGTGTACACTGTACCCTGCCGACTGTACTCTGTCCCTGCCCCATATTCTAGGGAGACTCTGGGCGTCCCCAGGTCAAAACAGGTAGACACTGGGCGTCCCCACTGGACTGTTCCTACCTTATCCAAGGGTCCGGTTCTGCACCGTCGCCCTATCCACGGGACCGGTTCCCCACCGTCGCCCGCAGCTGCTTCTCCACTGTCTGTGTGCATTGCACCGTTGTGTCCTCCGGGGTCGAGCAAACCACGTCTCCGCCGAGGCCCCCGATGAAGTCACTGGTGCGCGCTGGGCGTCGGTCATCGCTGTAAGCCGTCGGCCGCCAGGAGGGATCCGAGCAAGGCGAAATTTCAGCCTCAAGCCCCACGCTGGGTGCCAAAACTGTTGCCTGCCTAAAAAGGCCTCGAGATGGCAAACAGGGGTTCGTTGCCCGGTGTGCTTGGCACCAATAAAGACACCAAGGGGAGAAAGCAAGCCAAGTTTATTTCAGAGCTCTGAAATGGCACTAGGAGACCAGCATGTCTCAAATCCAGTGCAACAAATACAAACAACTTTTACCTTTTATACTCCAAACTGTTTACATACATCTCTTTGTCTGGCTGTTCCCCCTTACCCCTCCCTTCCAGACAACTGTTACAATAAACTCTACATAAGCTTGTGAGAAAACTTTCTCAGTCTTTGCGACCTTGGATTAGATGCCTGCAAACTAACTACCCCGCTCCTTAGCTCTATTATTTCTGCTAGTGTGAGTGAAACTGCAGCCATCTGCTAAAAAGCTGACATTACATTTCTGCTTCAGCCTACTTCAGAGCATGTCAGCAGTTAGCACAGAAGTAGGTGAGAGTTCCCAAGATGGAGTCACTGTGGTTCAGGTAGGCCCAGAGCAAAAGAGTTTCATCGACACTTTTGGCCTTCTGCTCTCCCGAGTTACCTGGCAGCCATGCCTAGTGGACCCCAACAGGCCCACTCTTGTTATTCCCAAACACCTCCCCTGGAGGAGGCTGAGCCGGGCACCGCCCCAGGGGCCCCAGGGGCTGATCAGAGAGTTGGCAGAGAGTGACGGTCAGCCCGGCCAGTGGAAGCTTTTGTTCTGGCAGGATTGGCAAACCCCACCCCAGCCGGGCAGCCACAAGCTGGTTTCTTTTAAATAAAAAATAAATAACAAAATCCCAGTGTCCAGGCCTCTCTGTGCCAGCCCCTCACCCCCCTGCAGCTCCCACCCTCAGCAATAACTTAACAATAAGTAGCATCTTGGGTTATAGTGCTCCCACCCTGGCTGCAGCTGGGCTGTGGGGGCTCTATGACAGTAATGGGGTGCCTGGAGGGAGGTGCAAACAGCAGCTCAGCCAGGAATGGGGGGTGCCCAGGAGCTATGGTGGGGGGGAGGGTCCATGCCTGCTGAGCCCAGGGTTTGCTTCCCTGCGGAAAGGGGCTGCCCCAGGACTAGCAGACTGAGCTGGCAGAGTTACACGCAGCCAGGGAGCAAGGCTCTGGCCTAAATCACCCACCACCCCCTGGCTGTGGGTCCCCTGGCTTCCCCTACAGGCCAGGCCAGCTGGGGCTAGAGCAGGCCCTGCTGATCCCTGATCCTAAGTGCAGGGCCCAGTCCTGCCTCCCATGGCCCCAGGAAGCCCAGGCCCTCTCTAGGGGTGGCAGGTGGGGCTGGGAAGGAGAAGCAGCTGTAGGAGAGATGCTGGGGCTGGACCTAGAAGGGCTTGGGGGGATCTGCCTCACCCCTCAGACACCTCCTCTTGGGAACCCCCCCTCACCTGAGTGGGTCATGCAGCAGCACCTGGCAAGGAGCTGAGCCCTGGCACCCAGCAAGGAGCGTGCAGGCATAGGGCCATGGGGGAAGGGTATAGGCCCCTGGCAGCCAGCTGCACCCCGTGGCCCTCCATGAGGCAGGCAGAGGGCAAGCGAAGGGAGCAGCAAGGAAGGGCCATGGGCCCTCGTGTGTGTGGCGGGAAGGGGGCCGGGGTAGTCCTGCCCCAGCATCCTGCCCTCATCCCCAACCCCTACCAGCGGAGGCTGCTGGACTGGGGCCTGCTGTCCCTGGAGCAATACAGGGCCTTGGAGTGAGCAGCAGCGGCCTGTAGCTGATACAGCGGGTAGCTGTGGGTGCCCCTGGACCTGCAGCTAGGGTGACCAGATAGCCCAATTTTATAGGGACAGTCCCGATTTTGGGGTCTTTTTCTTATATAGATTTCTATTACCCCCCACCCCGTCCCGATTTTTCACATTTGCTGTCTGGTCACCCTACCTGAAGCAGCACTGGCCTGGGTCAAGTACTGGCTGGTGGAGGGTGCTGGGCCCAGTGGCCGCTACTCCACCCTGAGGTGAGCCCAGGCCAGGTCCCACTGCACACTGGGAGATGTAGAAGGGCTGCTGACCCCAGCAGAACCCTGGCCATTAACCGAGTGGAACCAGGCTTGCCTCAGGACTCCAGCAGTGGATGCAGGCCGGAGGCTCCAGCGCAGGATGGGCTCCAGTGCCCCAGCCACATGCAGGCTGCAGTCTCCTAGTGCCAGCCCTGGGCCTGCAGGCTCCATCTGTCCCAGTCCGGGAGCAGGCGGCTGGGCTCGCTCCGGGGGCGGGGAGTTGCGGTACCGCAGACTCTTCTCCTCATCCGGGAAGGAGAAGACACCATGTGATGGCACAGTCCCAGCCCTCGGGGAGAATAGGGCCCAGCCAGCCACCAAGCGGCAGGAGGGGGCAGCAGTGCTGCTGTCATGATGTGCCCTTGCCCCCAGGCCAGAGAGCTCAGGGCCAGGAAGGACCAGCAGGACGAGTGTGAACTCAGACTAGAGTCCAGTCAGTAGCTGAGTGGAGAACACACACCCCGTCCCTCCATCCAGTCCAGAGTGAGACCCCCGTGCCCCAGGAGAGCTGCTCTCCGGGCAATCGCCCTGCCTCTTCCCAGGCCGAGGCAGGGACGATTCAGGCTTGTTTAGTGAGAGCTGGGTAAGGACAAGCCACGTGGCCAGGAGCCCCTCTCCTCCCGAGCACACCAGGGTCATCTAGGCCATTGGTTCTCAAACTGGTGGTTGCAACCCGGTTATGTGGGGGGTTGCAAGCTCCAACCCCGAGCCCTGCGCCAGGCTGCCAGCCCCAATCTCCTCCAGCCCAGCTCCACCCCCAACTCCACTCCACTCCACCTCCAACGCTGCTCCACCTCCAAAGAAAGGGTGCCAAATAGAAGTTTGCCTAGGGCGCCATTTTTCCTATGGCTGGCCCTGGTACTGAGACAACATTAGAGGGCTTGATTCGCAGCTGAACAAGTACTTTATTAATTAACAGTCAGAAACACAAGTGCAAACTTTTTCCTGAAAATAATGGCCACTTGTACTGCTAACACCGCCAAAAAACGAAAGGATCTCGAGTCTTACATTAAACTTGGCTTTACCAGGATCATCACTTCTGGTATTGAAAAACCGCAATGTGCCATTTGCTGTGAAGTTTTGTCTGCTGAATCAATGCAACCATGCAAACTGCAGTGACATCTTGAAACTAAACAACCTGAGCATAAAAATTGAAACATGGATTTTTTCAAACACAGAGAAGCAACAAAGGTCAATTCATTTTAAGCAATAGGGTTTAAATTTAGTATTTAACATAGTGTTAAATATCAAAAATGTGCTTTTAATTTCTAAGGGGGGGTCGCACTCAGAAGCTTGGTGTTCAAAAGGGGTCACCAATACAAAAAGTTTGAGAACCACTGATCTAGGGCAACATCTGGGTCCAGACAAGCCCCATATTGCGGTGTGTGGTGCTGGTCTCCATACTCAAGAGGGGAAGGTCCATTTCCCACCCTCTCCCACACGACTCTTAGCCCCACCCCCAGGATTTGGCCTCTGGGTTCCAGAGTTGGGCAATGCCAGCCTGAGAGCAAGGAGCCCAGGAGCTGGCATGGAGAGTGTGAACGGGAAACACCCCAGAGGAGTGGGGGAGTGTGGAGAGCACCTCATGGGGAGCCTGCAGTGTTTGTGCAGAGAAGGGGGGCATGGTCCCAGGGGCTGGGGAATCCAGGCCCACCCTTGCTCCCTGAAGCATGGGCAGCAGCATCGGGGACCAGCACTCCCTAGAGCTGCCAAAACAGTGACACAGACGGAGCCCCACCTCGGCCAGCTCCCCCATCTGGAGAGGGCCCCAGGAGAAGCAGCTGGGCCCAGCACACGCCATCCCCAGGGAGCAGAGGCCAGAGCTTACAGTCTCAAATACCTCAGTGTGGGTCCACTCAGCCGGTGCTAACAGCTCCTCCTCTCCCCGCGTGGGGTCCAGCCCTTCCTCCTCGTACTCTGTCAGGTAGTCAGATTCCCCACCTGGGATGGGAGCACACATGGGGCTGGCAGTTGCTCCTGGCCTGGCCCTGGTGCCCCTCAGTCCCGACCCACAGTCCCCCCTTCTAACCCAGCCCTAGCCCGCCTCCCCCAGCCTTGCTGGAGCCCCAGAATCCTACTGGAGTGACATGGGCAGAGAGCCCTGCGTCACGCACCTTGCCCCCACTCACCATCAGTGTAGCCATCGGACAGGTAGCTCTTGGCCGGCTCGATGCAAGACACGATCTTAGCCAGATCAGTGAACCCCGCGCTGGGGCAAGTCAGCAGCTGGGGGGTGAGAGCCAGGCTAGAGATGCCCCCGTCAGGTAGCCTGGGGGGGCTGGGACACAGGGAGCAAGTGCTATGTGGGCTGAGCTAGAGAGCAGGTGGTTCAGGAGGGCTCCAGTGAGTGGGGGGCATTGTGGCAAAGGGTGTGGGTCAGGCTCTCACGCCATGCAGGTGGCTCTGAGTCCAGCCCTGAGGGGATCCCCCACTTCGCCAAGGGGCTGGGGATTCCCGCTCGGCCTAAGGACAAAGGGACCAGAGCCACACGGTGGCCCCTGCTGGAACTGGGGTCTGCACTGATGAGGGAAGGCACTTTCTTGCCAAGCCCCCCCACTCCCCTTGGAGCCCCCAGCCCTACTGCTTGGGGCGCCAGGGCTGAGGTGGTTGTTCCCCTTCCTCAGGCACTGGCGCTGTGCCATGGGGCTGCTACAGCCAGGACCCTGTAGGAACGTCAGCTTGGCACAAAAGGGAGCAAAGTGGCTGGAGTGTGATGAGGCACAAACTGTAGCTACCCATCCCCTGCTGGCCCATGCCCCACTGTTGCCCCCTCACTCACATCCATGCGCTTGCTCTCGTAGAAGTCGGCTGAGCACCGGTCCTTCACCATCTTCTCAATGATGTCGCCGCAGCTCCAGCCGCTGAACATCACCTTGCCGTGCTGGTAGCCACGTCCTGCATGAGATGGATGGGCAGGGTGAGGGGCCCACTCCTACCAGCCAGCTGTGGGGGACTGGCCAGGCCAGGCAGCACCCGCTGCAGAGCAAGACATGGATTTGCCCTGGGTGCTCCAATGCAGCTGGGGGGCTGCTCCCCACAAGGGTGGCCATCAGATTTCCAACCCATCCCCTCAAGCAGGGCCTCTCCCTCCCCAACCTGGGCACAGCCAGTGGCCCAGATCGGGGCCTCCCACCCTCCCCACTGCAGCCAAGTGCAGCCCCCAGTCTCCCACACCATGCTGAGCACTGACCCCCGCCCCCCGAGATCGGGGCCTCCCACCCTCCCCACCCCTGCCAGAGCACAGACACCTCTTCCCCTCCAGATCACGGGCTCTCACCCCCAGTCCAGTGCAGCTCAGGGCCCAGATCAGCGCCTCCCATCTCCCCGTCCCCACCTCCCCTGATTAGGGGGTGGGGGGAGTGTCTGTGCTCGGCTCAGGGTTCACCCAGCCGAGCACAGACACTCCCCCCACCCCTAATCAGGTCCTCCCACATTCCCCACCCCCATGGTCCAGGCCATCTGGACTCAAGTAGATCTCTGCGAACTTGCCAAAGTCCATGGTTTTGAAGCAGTCGATGGGTGGGCGAATGTATTTGCAGTAGGAGCTCGACTTTACTACCTCCAGCTGGCCCACACATGACACATAGGCCAGGGATGACTGGATCTCCGCCATATCGGGCACCTGTTTGTGTGTGGGGAAAAACAGGAGTGTCCTGCAAGGGGGTGGAACAGCCCCACCTGGGACAGCATCCTGGGGCAGGAGGCTGCAAGGGACAGTCTCTCCTACGTTCTGTAGGTCTAACCCCCACCCCCACCCCAGCTGGCTCAGTCCAGCTGAGTGGCCGGATCCGGATCCCAGCAACTGCTACTGGGGCATCAGGAGTGACTGTGCCCAGCCAGCCTGAGGGAAGCCACTGGCTGCCAAGGCAGGCCCGCATGCTCGGGCAGGAGCAGCTCTGGGAGGCAGGGGCTGTGGCAGAAGGGACCCTGCCAGCACCTAGGGCTGTCGCTGCCCTTGAGGTAGGGGGCAGAGGGATGGCAGCAGCAGATAGCATGGGAGGGGGAGAGGTTATGGTGAAGAGTCCTGGGTGGGTGGGGCCCGCCTGCCTCCTCTCACATGCCCCCCAGCCTGCAGCATGGGACGGGTATGGCCCAGGTGGCCGGAGTGATGTGCCCGGAGGCAGCAGGAGAGATGGGGCAGGTTCCCCTTGGAGGGGGCTCTTGGGCACAGAAGCCCCCAGGGCAGGGCAGGGCAGGGCAGGGCTCACCTTAACCTTCTGGGCCCCGGGACTGAGGCGTTTCCACAGCAGCCACCAGCCTGAGAGGCTGTCGCCGTAGTTGCAGAGGTCAGTCTCGTCCTGGCTGCCCATGTCGATGGCGACCACTGTCTTGGCGCCCATGTTCCGGGCAATGTCCGCTAGTGTCAGAGAGAGCGCGTCGGGCTATGGGCACCCGCATGGCCCCACAATATGCCAACATTTTTATGGCTAATCTGGAACAACGCTTCCTCAGCTCTCGTCCACTCACGCCCCTTCTCTACCTACACTACATTGATGACATCTTCATCATCTGGACCCATGGGAGCCAGACGTGTACCCAGAAGCCTCCTGCTACAAGACAGGCCCAAAAAAGAAACCAACAGAACTCCACTGGCCATCACCTACAGTCCTCAGCTTAAACCTCTCCAACGCATCATCAGTGATCTACAACCCATCCTGGACAATGATCCCTCACTTTCACAGACCTTGGGAGGCAGGCCAGTCCTCGCCCACAGACAACCCGCCAACCTTAAGCATATTCTCACCAGCAACCACGCACCGCACCATAACAACTCTAACTCAGGACCAACCCATGCAACAAACCTCGATGCCAACTCTGCCCACATATCTACACCAGCAACACCATCACAGGACCTAACCAGATCAGCTACAATATTGTTAGGTAAAAAAGCAAGTCCTCACTCACCTCTCCAGCACCCGAGTTCGTGCGGAGTTGGTATGGGGCTCACAATCTGTCAGAGACCAGACACCAATTCGTTGATCAACGGGCTCACACTATCCTTAGCTTGAAAGGCTTCAGAGTAAGTGTGGCAAGTTTATTAGAGGTGAGCATCAATATTTATACACAGAAGTAAACAAAGTGATTAACAGATCATAATGGTCATGCATAATCAATCAAGATTCTACAGGATAAAACAGGTTAAAAATATAAATTAAGAAAGAGAAAAGGGGAGATGGCTACTTAAGGGGAGGGGGGTGTCATGAGTAGTTCGCAGGTCAGAGCTTTGATTAAAAGTTCAGACAGAGACATCAAGTCTGGGTTAAGTTTAAGCTCATCAAAAGTTCAGACTCAACATTCCTCCATTTGTAGCTTTGGGATAACTATTTACCAAAAGCTACACCCCATTTTAAGGAGCCAAGGGCCGCTTGGCAATTTCAGCCTGGGCCAACTCGAAGAGAGTAAGGCCCTTGGCTGAAGTAGGAAAAGAATAAACTGACCCACATGAGTCTATGAGGGAGGGGACACACTGAATACAGCAACACAGTATTATAAGGATTACTATGGCCCCAACAATACCCACCAAGAGTTTTTTAACCCGCCCAAATCCAGGCAGCCAATTCCATAAGGCTCCCCACCAATCATAAGGTGGCTGGCCAGAGGAGTAGTTCTTAGCCATTTCCCTTAGATGTTTGGTACGTTGAAAAGAGTCAGAGTAGGTGTCATTTACAAAAACACAGCATTCTTCATTTATGAGGGCGCAAGTTCCTCCCTGGGCTGCTAACATTATGTCTAAAGCCATTCGGTTTTGCAAAGCTAACTGGTGCAGCTGGGACATTTCCCCGGCCTGATTCTCAAATAGGGTCGCAGTTTCATTGGTTAAAGATTCTAGTAGTCCCTGTAGACGGATGACACCACCCCTCAAGCTAATGAGACCAGCCCACCGCTGCCACGACAAACCATCACGGATATTAATATCTCTGAAGGTTTCACGGATGTTACGAACATGGGGAAAATGAGGGGGAGTGAGGGAGATGCGAGAAGGCGGTGTTAGCCACGCTAAATAACATGACCCTGCCCAATCAGGGGAGAGAAAGTAATAAGCTTTGGGCCCGCACGCCCAGTATGTTCCATACAATGCGTTTCGGGTATTCCATTTCTCAAAGTAGGAGGTAACCCACCACCCATTGGACCACTGTTCCCCTGGTAATGCAGAGGGGTCGTTGTGCGAACTGCAGAGGCACAATTTGGTAGTGGTGTTTTCAAAGGGCAGTATAGTACTGCTTGAGCAGTTGTAGAAGGCAATCGTATGTCCCTTAGCAATTAGTTGGACACCCTCGTGATCTGAGCAGGGCTTCTTAAAAGCTGACTCTGAAGGCTTGCCCACCCATGAAAAAGTTGGATCGGGGTGAGGGATCCACATATGGGATAAGTGGGATGCGCAAGGCTTGAAGCCAAGATTTTTACTAAAGGCGGTGCCATTAAAATACATGTTGCATTTACTTGTTCCCACAAAAGTTGACCCCTTTTCTTTAACAAAACACAGTGATCCTGTCTGATTGGTTACCCTGAGATATCTGTTAATTGGCACTCCTGTTTTGTTCCATGTAAGATTGTGTTGGACTGGATCTTTTACTCTAGCCGGTGGCATCCAAGTCATATTAGCAGTGGTCAGGGGAATGGGTGTGAAGGGGAGTCCCTGTTCTGCATTTACTGGAAATTGAGTACATACCCAGCAATTACTTCTATTTCCTAAAATACGAGTTTTAACCTCGTGGGAATATCTAATAAAAGCATTATCTTCATAAGCAGAAAATAAACTAAAAAGGCATAATAAAAAACATACAGTTGTCAGAATAAAAGGTCCTCTCATTTTTTCCGAGTCAATTTAAGTCTGATGTCTGAAAGAGGTAAGCTGGTCCACTGGTCGGAGGCAGTGTCCTCAGTGGTGGCAAGAGCTGCTGGTCCGTCACTGTGGTCCACTACAGCTGGCTTGACATGGGAGTGGTGGATCCAGGATTTGCGTCCTTCCAGGAACACTGCAGTCTGGGTTGTTAAAAGAACCTGGTGGGGTCCAGTAAACCTTGGCTGGAGGGTGTCGCCATGAACGAACTTTTTGGCCCAGACGAAGTCCCCTGGTTGGAACGGGTGGATCTGTTCTTCCAGCGGCACGGTCTGGGAAAACTGCGAGGCTTTCCAAAGGGTACGGAGGCGAGCCTGTAGGGAGGGAAACTGGCACGCGGTCATATGATCCCCTCCCAATAGTGAAACATCAGCACGTGGTAGCGCCCCGCCTTTGAAAGGGGGGTGTCCATAGAGCAGTTTAAAGGGGGATAATCCCAATACACAGGTTGGGCGAGTACGAAGGTGAAACAGGACCAAGGGAAGTACCTGAGGCCACTTTAACCCTGTTTCCTGACAGTATTTAGCCAATGTAAACTTAAGCTCCCTATTCATACGCTTAACTTTCCCGCTAGACTGGGGGTGGTAGGGTGTATGAAAGGAGTGTGAAATGCCCAGTTCTTGTTCTAAATGGCCAAGGACATGACCAGTAAAGTGAGGTCCGCGATCTGAGTCAAGCACGAGAGGGATGCCAAAACGGGGTACAATGTCTCTAAGGAGAATCTTCGCCACTGTGGCAGCAGTACAATTAGCAGTAGGAAAAGCTTCGACCCAGGAAGTCAGAGGGCAAACCAAAACAAGGAGGTGCTTTTTCCCAAAAGCCTTTGGCATATCTGCAAAGTCAATTTGAAGATGTTGAAATGGAGCAGCAGGCGGAGGTCTTCCACCCTTAATTTTTTTAAGAGGCGGAGCAGGTCCATTATGCTGACATGTGCTGCGTGCTTTCACTATTGACAGGCAGTAGGGTTGAATACCTGGAGCATACCAAAAGCGAGCGATGGTGTCCACAAGGGTGTGCGTGCCATAGTGACCCCCCTTATTATGGTGCCAGCGAACTGCCACGGGGTATGTGGAGCGAGGGAGGCAGGCTCGGCCATCCGGCATAAGCCAGGTCCCTTTGACCAGAGTGGCTCCGAGGCTCTCCCACGACTGTAGTTCAGCAGCGGGTACTGGTACGGGGTGCGGTGGAGTAAAGGAGGAGGCTGCAATAGCCAACGTGGGCATGGCTAAGGGTAAGACGGCAGCCGTCTTGGCGGAGGCATCAGCCAGGGCATTCCCACGGGTGACGGGGCTATCATCTTTAGTATGGGCCCGGCAGTGAACTACAGCCAGGACCGAGGGTTCTTGGAGGGCGTCCAAAAGCTTGTGGATGAGGGGGAGGTGCTGAATGGGTTTACCGGCAGCTGTCTGGAAACCTCGAAACTTCCAGAGGTGGATGTGACAATGCACAACTCCAAAAGCATACTTGCTATCAGTAAAAATGGTAACGGTCTTACCAGCGGCCAACTGGCAAGCTCGGGCCAGGGCATAGAGTTCGGCGGCTTGGGCTCCCCAGTTGCCTGGCAGTGAGGCGGCCTCTTGAATGTCCCATTCAGAGGTGACTGCATAACCGGTGAAACGCTTGCCATCAACATAGAAGGAGCTTCCGTCCGAGAAGAGGATGCAATCAGGGTTGTCCAGTGGCACGTCAAACAGGTTGTCCCTTATCTGTAAGATGCTATAAACTACTTCCACACAGTCGTGCTGATCCTGGAGGACTGGCAGGTCAGGAAGCAAGGTAGCTGGATTAGGGGGCCCACACCTTTCAAAAATTAGGTTAGTGTCTTCTAAGAGTTCGGCCTCTAGCTGTTGCTGACGATGGGCCGAAAAGACTTGGGTTGTGCCCCTACGCAGAAGGGCTGACAAGGCATGAGAGGTCCAAACCGTGGTAAAATGACCCAGGGTCAGGCTCTTTGCCTTTGTAATCAGCAGGGCAGCTGCTGCCAGAGTCCGGGTGCAGGATGGGGTTCCCTGAGCGACAGGGTCGATCTGCTGAGAGTAAAAAGCAAGCAGGAAATGGTGGGGCCCGCTCAGCTGGGTAACGACGCCACTAGCAATTCCGCCCCTCTCGTGGACAAAAAGGTGAAAGGGTTTGCTGTAATTGGGGGGGCAGAGAGACATGGAGGAGGCCACACTGTCCTTGAGTAACTGAAAGGCTTGGATTGTGTCCGGGGACCACTGCAAAGGGTCAGGAGCAAGGTTAGCAGTGAGTCGGTGGAGCGGTTTGCTTAACTCCCCGCAGGACCACAACCAGGGGCGACAGAAGCCAATTAATCCTAAGAAACCTCGAAGTTGTTTCTTGGTGTTTGGCAGAGGGCAGTTTTGGATAGTCTTTATGCGGACTGGGTCCATTTGTCTCCCCTCTGGGGTTAACAGGAAGCCCAGATATCGGACCTTCTGTGAGACCCACTGAATCTTGTTAGGGTCTACCTTGTGGCCTCTGGTGTGTAGGTATAATAAAAGTGCCTTACCATCGATGCGGAGGGCAGCTTCTTCGCGGTTACCTAATAGGATGTCATCTACGTATAGGACTAACGTGGATCCCTGCGGACTGGTGAAGCCTTCCAAGTAGTGGCGGAGGCATTGGCTGAAAATCATGGGGCTGTCTCTGTAGCCTTGAGGAAGTCGTTGCCAGACATAACTTTGTCCCTCCCAGGTGAAACCAAAGAGATACTGAGAGTCTGGGTGCACAGGAATGCTGAAAAAGGCTGATTTTAAGTCAATAACAGTGAACCACTTAGCATCCCAGGGGATTTGGCTGATGATAGTAGCTGGATCAGGAACTACTGCATGAAGAGGGACCACCTACTGATTAACAACCCGTAGATCCTGTACAAAGCGCCAACGAATAGGGTCTCCGTTCTTTTTAGGAGGCTTTTTGACAGGCAGTATAGGGGTGTTACAGGGAGTGCGCTGAGGGCGGACTAGCTTTTGTGCAATGAATCCCTCGATAATGGGGCGGATGCCCTCCCGGGCTTCCAGCGACAGGGGGTATTGAGGGACTGACGGGGGGGTTAAGGAGGGCTTCACTTGAATCCTTACTGGCTCTGCCGAAAGGAGCAGGCCAACATCAATGTCAGAAATTCCCCAGAGGGTTAAAGGCAAGTCAGTGAGGTCAGGGGAGAGAGGGGTGGGGTTCCCAATTACCCTGAGTTGGGGCCGAATCTCCTAACACTGTCATCAATAATCCTACCCCTTCAGGAGTGCAGGTTAAAGTAGCCTCAAGCTTACAGAGTAAATCCCGGCCCATCAAAGGGATCGGACAAGCTGGGGAAAAAAGAAAACGGTGAGAAAAACATTTATCAGCATAAATAACATTTAGAGGCAAAGTGAGTCCCAGAGACTGTGGGTTGCCCTCCACCCCAGTTGCAGTTTTAACCTCAGAGGATAGCCAGGGAGAGGGGGCATGATTTAAAAGAGAGAAAGTAGCTCCAGTATCATTGAGGAAGGAGACAGGCAGTCCCTGGACTGAAAGGGTTAGACGAGGCTCTTTGCTGGGAGGGGAGAAAGTGAGGAAGGAGCCGGCTAAAGACATTAAGGAAATAAGACCATCACATTGTTTGCCTTCGCCCCCGGGGTACCGTCATTGAGGAGGCTGAGTTTGGTGCAGCTGCTGCTGTTGCCCGTAGTTGATCCAGGCCTGGGGAACGGGCTGAGCTGGTGGTGCAGGGATGTATTCGTCCCTGGTGTAAGTATCTGCGGATGCGACCGGACCCTCTGGGCGTCCCCAGGGGAGGGGTATGCAACCTGCTGCATCTGCTTGATCTTTTGCCTAGTAATTACTCCTCCCGAGGTGTGCCCTTCCATTTCCCCCTTATCCCACTGCAGAGATTCCGATCTGGAGTCCTGCAGATTCCCCTCTGCGCCCTGGAGAGAGTCCCGCTGCGGAGGAATAGGGGCAGGTGCAGTGGGGACCAACTGACGAATCAAAACACGCCGTGGTTTACACCCTTCATCGAAATAACATGGAGGGGGTTCACTCTCGGGAGAATACCTGACTGCCATAATTTTTAAAGATTTCCACAGCTCTGCTGCTGTGTCCCAACAAAACCAGTAACATAACTGTCCCGGATGGTCTTTTTCGATCTGGCTCCTTACTCCTCTTAAGGCAGCCTGTTCGAAAGAGCCATACGAAGGCCACCTCATCTCCGGGTCGGCCAATACCGCGGTATACCCAGTCCAATTCCTTACACACAGTGTGTACAACTTCTTCCTAGACATTCTTGTCTGTACTGGGAGTTTCCCTTCGTTCCATAACTTATTTACAATCCCCAACGGACTCTCAAGAGGCACGCTAGTCCCTTGACCCATGGTGTCTGACAGGAGCCCTCCAACTGGCGTTTACCCTGCTGTCCAGTACACGACCCCTCAATATTGAATTGGCTGGGAGAAATCTCCTGTGGCGCCTACCAATTCGTATATGAGTGGTCTGACCACTGGACAGAGGCACCGCACCAGAAGGAAATCCCGGACGAGCCCCCAAATTGTTAGGTAAAAAAGCAAGTCCTCACTCACCTCTCCAGCACCCGAGTTCGTGCGGAGTTGGTATGGGGCTCACAATCTGTCAGAGACCAGACACCAATTCGTTGATCAACGGGCTCACACTATCCTTAGCTTGAAAGGCTTCAGAGTAAGTGTGGCAAGTTTATTAGAGGTGAGCATCAATATTTATACACAGAAGTAAACAAAGTGATTAACAGATCATAATGGTCATGCATAATCAATCAAGATTCTACAGGATAAAACAGGTTAAAAATATAAATTAAGAAAGAGAAAAGGGGAGATGGCTACTTAAGGGGAGGGGGGTGTCATGAGTAGTTCGCAGGTCAGAGCTTTGATTAAAAGTTCAGACAGAGATATCAAGTCTGGGTTAAGTTTAAGCTCATCAAAAGTTCAGACTCAACAATATCACCGGCTCATTCACCTGCACATCCACCAATGTTATATATGCCATCATGTGCCAGCAATGCCCCTCTGCTATGTACATTGGCCAAACTGGACAGTCACTACGCAAGAGGATAAATGGACACAAGTCAGATATCAGGAATGGCAATATACAAAAACCTGTAGGAGAACACTTCAACCTCCCTGGCCACACAATAGCAGATGTAAAGGTAGCCATCTTACAGCAAAAAAAACTTCAGGACCAGACTCCAAAGAGAAACGGCTTTTGACACCATCAGATCAGGATTAAACAAAGACTGTGAATGGCTAGCCAACTACAGAAGCAGTTTCTCCTCCCTTGGTATTCACACCTCAACTGCTAGCAGAGCACCTCACCCTCCCTGATTGAACTAACCTCGTTATCTCCATACTGATTTATACCTGCCTCTGGAAATTTCCATTACTTGCGTCTGATGAAGTGAGGTTCTTACCCACGAAAGCTTATGCTCCCAATACTTCTGTTAGTCTTAAAGGTGCCACAGGACCCTCTGTTGCTTTTTAGATTCAGACTAACATGGCTACCCCTCTGATACTTAATTTTTTAATGTATTTCACTAGTTATTTTTTACATTTCCAAATACATGTTACTATAGTATTGCAACTTTTTTTTATGGAAGGGTCCCCCGCAATTGCTTTGCACCAGACCCCCTGAATCCTCTCGGCGGCCCTGCCCAGAGTGTGTGAGGAGCCGGGGAGGGAGGGAACGGGGTCCCCTGGAGCCGAGCCTGGGCTGCGGCAGCGGCGAGAGGGGCTTCCGGAGTGTTTGAAGAGGTGAGCGGCCAGCTGGGTTCGTCGGTGCTAAGCAGGTAGCCCCGCAGCCAGAGATCCTCGCCTTCCCGCCCGCCGGGGCTGGGCCAGGGTGAGGCTGAAGAGCAGCAGGTCCGGGGGGCTCTCCAGGTCCTCAGCTGCCAGCATGTTGGGGGTGAGGGCGGTGAGCATGAACTGATCCACCTTGGCCACCAGCAGCGCCGCGAAGCCCAAGGAAGGGGCCCGTGTTCACTGCGCTGCCCCGCAGCCACACCGCCACCTGGAAGTACTCCTGCTCCGCACCGCCCAGCAGCTCCATCTGCGTGGGGACAGAGTCACGGCTGGGCCAGGGCTCAGCCGCCGTGTGCTGGTAGCGGAGCCCACGTTTTGGGGGGGAGCCCAGTGCTGAGGTGGCAGGGGGTGTATGTGTGGGGATAAGAGAGAGCCCAGTGCTGGGGCGGCAGGGGGTGTGGGTGGGTGGGGCACTGGGGGGCGGGAGGGGAGCTCAGGGCTGGGTGGGGGGGCAGCCAAAAATGTTTTTGCTCAGGGCGGCAAAAAACCTAGAGCTGGCCCTGGCTGCTACCAAGCCGGAAGATTGAGAATGCCGGCGGTTTGGAGCAGAGGCTCTGAGTTCAGACAAACTTGACCTCCTCGGTCCTGGAGTCCAGGTGTCTAATGAGGGCGTGGTCTGAACAGGCTGTGCGGTGTCACTGCCAATCCCTGCTGGCTGCATCACTGCCGAAGGGGGTCGAGTCTCTCACAGGGGTCTACACTCAGCTGGACTCACTGGGGAGCCCCGGCAAGAAGCAGGGGGGGCTAGAGCCTGAAGTCTCAGAGTCGTGGGGCTCGCCCTTGCAAAAAGAGGAGGCCTGGGCGTAGCACAACCATAGGGGCATCCCAAGCATGATGGGCACCCTGGGACACCAGGACAGAGGTGGGACTGATTCAAGCTGGGAGGACCTGAACACGAGCAGTCGGCGGCAGCAGTAGTGGTGGGGGTGGCCATGACGGGGAGCAGAGACAGAGCTCTGGGGGTACGGGACAGGCAGCTGGGAAATCGGGACCAAGGAACGTGCCTGCTGCTGTTTGCTCCTGCTGCTCCCATGGGAAGAAGACTGGGGGCGTTCTCAGCCCACAAACAGAACCACCTGGCTCTCCCTGGAGGAGGAGACCCCGGCAAGGCCTCACTTCACTGGGGCTGAAGGGGGACAGGCACATTCCAGGGCCTGACAGGTCCACGCTCAGCCCAGCTCCTGCATGTAGTGATGAGAACTGCCACTTGTGGAGCCCACCCGGCCCAGACTGGTGCTAAGTTCCAAGCAGCCAGACCCTGCCCCTCCCTGTGGCTGCTGGCCCGCGCTGGCACCATTTGGCTGCAGCATGGATCAGCAGGTGCTGATGCACGAGGCTGAGCTCAGTGCGACTCCACGCAGCTGCAAAGGGAACCTGGTTCCTGGGGACCTGAGGCTGTTTGCTCTGGAGCCTCAGGTACAAGGCTCCCCCGTCCCTGTTCGGGGGCTTGTGGGGCTGGGGCTGAGGGAAAAGCTGACTATCTCCACAGGTAAAGAGCTGGGTGCGGTTCCAGCTGGGGAGCAGCCTGGGGTTCTTCCACGGCCTTTACTCCAGTTTAAGAAGCCCTCACCCAGGCCAGGGCCCAGCACTGCAGTTCCATAATGTCCAGCCCTCAGCCTGACTCCAAGGGGGAGGCAAAGCAGGGACCCCACACCCCCCAAACCCATTCCCCACTTGGGATGCCAGAGACAGCAGACAGCAAGAATGCAAAGCAGTCATTGGAGAAGAGCTGCTCCCCTATACACACATATAATATGAGCCTATCCAGCTGGCCGTGGGCCCAGGTGCTGCACCTGCCCCGCAGGGTGGTGGGAGTGGTGACACTCTGTCTCCCTGGCAACAAATGGCCCCCTCCTTAAGCAGAATCCACACTTCCGGTGAGTTGCTGGTTTTAACAATAACATTCCTCCACACCCACAGAAGGGCAAGAGGCTCGGGCCCCAGGTCAGCCATGAAGAGGCGGAGACACCAGTGGGGATGGCGATGGAGATGCATGCCAGGGCACAGCCAGGCAACGGGGGCAGAAAACGCTGGCAGCAGCAGTGCCTCCCTCGGTGGCCTGCTTCGCGGTCTGTGAGCAGCGTCTCCATCGGCGGCAGGTACTTGCCTGGCAGGTTGTTGATGTAGCCACCGTCCATCAGTAAGTTGCCATCCTTGGGGTCACAGAGTAGCGGCAGGTACCCAGAAAGGGTCATGCTTGCTCGCACATACTGCCACAGTGAGCAGGAACAGAAGCAGTCAGGCCCTGAGCCCCGGGGAAGGGAGGGCGCCCCTGGCACCCAGGCTGGGGGATCTGCACAGCGTGGCAATAGGCATGGCCCTTGGAGCCAGCAAGAGACAAGCCAACTGCCTAGAGCTCAGCCAGGGGGTTGGGGCCCATCCCTGCCCCTTGCTCTGGAACAGGTGGTGCCTTGGATTGACTCCCAAAGGCCTCAGGAGAGACTGAGCACCTGGCCTGGTGGCCGAGGCTCCCAGCACCGGCCCCCGCGAGGTGCAGATTTCTCAGCTCGAGCAGCACATGTCTGGACAGGGTGCTGGGATCCAGCCTGTGCCCTCAGGCCTGTCAGAACCAGCCCTCGCCAGGGAAGGACGAGCTATGGCATGGAAGGAGGCAATGACTGCAGCCCAACTTGGGGCGGCCATGGCAGAGTATGGAGGGCAGGGGTTGCAGCCAGTTGCCACCCCGGCCCAGCCTGGCCCTCCCTTCCAAGCCACGCAGGTCATCCCTGTGGCCCAGGGCCCGAGGAGCGCATGATGCTGACCTGGGACATTGTTAACATAGCAGCCGTCCACAAGCAGGTGGCTGTTGGGGTCGCAGAGAGAAGGCAGGTAGGGGGGATAAGATGCACTGGCTCTGACATAGCGCCACACACTGCCTGCTGGAGGGAGAGGAGACAGTCACAGGGGACGGGGACAGCACAGACGGAGAGAAGACAGGAAACAACATGACAGAAGCTTCAGAAATCCAGATGCCCGCTTTGGAGCAGGGGTACTGGGAGGTCTCCCCAGCCTCACGGGAAGAGGGCACACCAGCTCAAATACGGGGCGGTCTGTGCTAGGAGTCAGGCTGGGTATGGGAACACGTGTCCCCTGCCACCCCCAGCCTAATAGAGGAACAGGTCCTTGTGACATACCCAGAAATCTGCCCCCCCACCAGCAGAGGAGGGACCAATTCCCTGAACACCCATCCCCCTCAGCCCACTCCAGGTAGTGGTGGCTACACTGACAACTGGGCTGGGCTATTCTACCTACCCCAATGCCCTGCTGGCTCTCCCTGCCATAGGGCAGTGCCAGGCCCTGGCCCAATGAAACGCTGCTGTGTGCTTGCTGGCAGAAGGCTGCCCGGCAACAGGCACATGGGCATGTTGTGACCAGCACTCAAGGGGCTGCTGGACTCCTGGGGCCAGGCCAGCTAGGGAATGAGGCTGTGCAGACTATGAATTCAGTTGGCTGTCAGGAGCTCTTTGCACAACTTTGCCTCAGCCTGCAGCCTCCACCGTAGACAGAGCTCTTCACTGCCTGTTGGGCTGACATTCCAGCAGGGCAGTGGTGCAGGGCTGACCACAGAGGGTCGTTAACTGGGATGGATAATACCCAGCCAAGACACTGGCTCCCCCACCCCGTATGCCCCAGGAAATGGTTTGCTTGGTGTGACAAAGTGGGACTGTTCTTAATGTTTCCTCTGAATACTGTGTGGGTGTCTCAGTTTCCCCTATGCATTTCTTAAGTCTCTAGGTGGTGGGGAAAGGCCAGTGCGCATAAATCACTAAAAAAAAGAACAGGAGTACTTGTGGCACCTTAGAGACTAACAAATCACTGACACTCTGTCTCCCTGGCAACAAATGGCCAGGGCCCCTTTGCCCCCTGCAAGGAAATAGCTAAAGGTGAATAAAGAGATCAGGTGACCTCCTGGCCCAGGAAAGAGACAAAGCCGGGAGAAGGAGGGGCTGGAGGGGGTTTCAGAGTTGGAGCTACCTGGGGACTAGGAGTGAGGGCAGACGTGGGTGTCTGGCTCTGTGAACCCCATAATGGTCCCGGCCGAGGGGTCCCGTTTGCCGCTGTACCTACAAGCTCTGTTTTAGACCGTGTTCCTGTCCTCTAATAAACCTGTTTTACTGACTGGCTGAGAGTCACGTCTGACTGAAGTGGGGGGTGCAGAACCCTTTGGCTTCCCCAGGGCCCCGCCTGGGCGGACTCGCTCTCGGAAGCCCACGGAGGGGCATATGCTGAATGCTCCCAGGAGAGACCCAGGAGGTGAAGCCGTGTGAGCTTCTTGCCCTGAAGACAGTCTGCTCCAAGGGAGAGGAGGCTCCCCAAAGTCCTGACTGGCTTTGTGGGGAGCAGTTCCAGAGCATCGCCCGGGGACTCCGTGACACTTGGCAACATCACGAGGGAGGATTCTGGTCACCTGCGGAGGCTGACCAGGGAGTTGCCTGGCAGGGGCTGGAAGCAGCTTTACCGGAACCTCTGTTAAAGCTGCTTCCAGCCCCTGCCAGGCAACTCCCTGGTCAGCCTCCGCAGGTCTTTGTCCCTTTTTCAACTGCTCATGGGAAGGGAAGCTGCTGAGGGAGCCAGATTCGGAGAAGGAACCCCCAAGGACTGCCTGGGACGGGGGAGCAAGTGAGTGGCCCTGTGCTCAGGAGGGTGGTGTTTTCTATAGGATCTGTACCCTCAGGGTGTTTCTCCTTCTTAGGTAAAGAGCACTCGTGTCACACGGCTGTGCAGAGGGCCTATGCTCTATGGTACACCTAGCCCAGGGCCCTGGAAGAGGGGACGCAGCAGCTCACCTTTTCAGAGGGGCTTGGGAGAAGGCATTTAAGTTACTGGGGAATCTGAGGGGTCAGCATTGAGCTCGGGGCTGGTGAGGAGCTATGTAGTCACAGTACGCTCAGGAGAAGGGGCTAGATAGATGGGTGCACCCCAAGGGTATGCCTAAAGGAGCCCAAGATGAGGGCTCAGACCCTGGGGATCCAGCAGCTAGGTGCCCTCACAGCAGCCTGGTGGGGAGCTGGCAGGGTGCACCAGACCGGATCGGTGATAGGAGTGCCCTGCTGCAATGGCAGGGCCAAAGGCAGTGGGGTTGGGCCAAGCTCCCCCGGCAATGGGCTGCCAGGGCTCAGAGCTGGAAGCCCAGCCGAGTGCCCTCCTGTAACCTTGGAGAAACCCAGCCAGCATGGCCAGAACATGGGACAAAGGACGAGTGGGGCAAGCCCAGGGCACAGATGCCAGGACAGGACTGTCCAGGGCCGGAGGCTGCAGCACAGGCTGGGCACTGCTGGTCCAGGAGGAGATTGAGGCACATGCTGAGATGGTGGTGCAGGGAGTCCCCAATCACTGCAGGAGGCAGAGGCCCCATTCCATGGGCTTTGGGGGAAGGGCTTTGGCTGTTGGCTCTGGATGCCAGCTGAAGACCCCTGGGTAGGACAGCAGGGTCCTGGTAGGGAGGAGGCCTTCCCCTGGCACCTCTCCAGGAAGAGAGCACTCTCACACACAGACACACAGCAGAGCCAGCCCTGCCCCTCCCTGACCCATCTCCCTGTCCCCTGGACTCAGTGAGTTAGGGGTGAGTGGGGGTTAGTTGGCGTTAGGACAGACAAGCAGGCAGAGTGAGAGCCAGGCAGTTACAGCTGCCAGGCACCCCGTGGACAGACATAGATGGATCAATGTCCCAGGTGAGATCAGGCGCCTGTGACAGACAAGGCACAAGATGAGGACCAAGGGCAGAGACTGAGTTTGAACCAGCAGCATCCCCCACCTGCCTCCCCCAAGAGCCTCCAACCACCACCATCCTAGTGCAAGGACAGAACACTGCCCCTGTTGGCCCCAGCCCTGCCACACGCACCCCCCTCCACCTGCCTCCCCCAAGAGCCTCCAACCACCACCACCTGAGTGCAGGGACAGAACATTGCCCCTTGTCTGCCTCAGCCCCAGCCTCACCACACCCCTACCCCCACCCACCTCCATAGCAGGCCCTCTCCTCCACCTGCCTCCACCCAGAGCTCCCAACCACCACCACCCAAGTGTAAGGACAGAATGCTGCCCCAGCTCCCCACCTGACCCAGAACAGCCCCTGCTGCCGCTGCTAACATGCCATCCAGCTGGCCCAATGGGGGTGTCAGATGACAGGAGGGCTGCTCAGACCAGCTGTGAGGGGCAGGGGGCAGCAAGGTTAGTGTGTCCCACAGCCCCATCTTGTGTTCTCCCCACACAGTCAGGGCTGGGGGGTGTTACCAGGGGTTAGTGAGTAGCAGAAGTGTTACAAGCAGGGAACGGGGGAGGAGCCAGACAGTGACCAAGTGGGCAGCAGAGTGTGGGGATGGGCGGGGGGGGGGAGGGAGGGACTCGCTGTGGGGACCCAGCTCTGACCAGGAGCAGCGTCAGCAGCTCTTGGGCCTGGGTTCTGCTGGCCCAGGCCGGCCCTTGCTGCCCCCAGAAAGACAGGAATGGTGTCTGGCTGCTTGGGGATTCTGGGCCCTGAGGCCAGGGGCGGCTCTAGCTTTTTTGCCACCCCAAGTAGGGCAGGCAGGCTGCCTTCGGCAGCATGCCTGTGGGAGGTCCCTGGTCCCGCGGACCGGGGACCTCCCGCAGGCATGCCGCCGAATCTGTGGGACCGGGGACCTCCTGCAAGCATGCCGCCGAAGGCTCTCGCAGCGACCGGCAGGGCACCCCCTGCGGCTTGCTGCCCCAGGCACGCGCTTGGAGCGCTGGTGCCTGGAGCCGCCGCTGCCTGAGGCCTGATGATTAGAGGGATCCAGTAGCTCCTCCTGCCCAGGGCAGAGCCATGGATGGGGGAAGCCCCCTGGCCCTGGTGTTTGGCCCCAGTCAATTCGGGCTGAGTGCTCCCTATAGGAGGTGCCCCAGCTCCTGGGAGAGCAGCAGGGGTTGCTGCCCCAGGACAGCACTGCTGCGGAAGGAGGGGGTGTCCCAGAGCCTGGCTTTGCCTCTGGCACACCCCTGGCAGCACAGCCCGAGCGCTCCCTGTGCCACCAATGACAGCTTCTGCCCCGGCTCTCTCGCGGAGGGGGGTGGGGGGGGCAGACAAGGGGAGGTGTTTCTCCTTTATTTCAGCCCATCACTCCTAATTAGACCTCTGGGGCCCTGCCCTGACATCCCCTGCCCTCCTTTCAGCCCTTTCCTGTAACATTATCCTTCTCTGCAGGGCAGGACGCTGAGGGGCCCTGCCAGGTGTGGAGGCAAATGGGGCAAGTGCAAAGACATCGAGATGGCCATGCCCAGCCCAGTCCCTCACTGTGTTAGTGGATGGCTTGGCAGTCGGGTGGCCCATGCCAGTTGATGTGGGCTAGGGGTTACAAGCACTGCTCCCTGGGGGATGGGGGCACTCTCTAGAGCAGGCGATAACCTGCTCCCGTCCTTAGAGACATCAGCTCAGCACCTGAGGGGCAGCACCGCTCAGCTAGGGTTGCCAACCCTCCAGGTTTGGCCTGGAGTCTCCTGGAACTGGCATCGATCTCCCGGTGACTGTTGAAACAATCCAGGAGATTTTGATAGGCTATTTTAAGGAAATGACATTAGGTCATGTTGGGAAAAAAATCTCCCGAAATAGCTTCAGTCAGAGTAGGCAGCCCTCTGCTGAGCCCAGGCCTGGCATGGCCACGTGGCCCCATCGAGCACACACACAGCAGGGCTCTTTGGAGAGAGCCAGCAGGGGCTGAGACAGGCCAGTGGGGCCCATTACTCTCAGCAACCAAGCAGGCTCCACCCCACATGCTGCGCTACTGGCTCAGGGTGGGGGGCAGGGAGAGGCCTCTGGCCCTGGGCCCTCACAGGAGCAGGATGCTGAGGATTTGGGCCCCAACAGCCAGGGCGCCATGCACCTGGTGCAGCCTGGGACACGCCGCGGGGGTGGGGTGCAGGCACTTACCGTCCTTGTGGACCCGCATGGCCGAGGCTGTGATGTCCATCGTCACGTTGAAGTAGGGGAGCCACAGATCCTGCAGGGGCACAAAGGGCTAATCAGAGACATGTTACAGCCCAGGATGCCGCTGCGGGGCTGTGCAAGGCACCACGCCCCTTGGACAAGGCTGGGCTCCAGGGAACACAGCTGCCAGCAGGGGGCGTTGCTCAGGGCTGCCCAGCGAGAGGCTACTTTGAGTGTTCTGCACTAGGACCCCCGCCCAGCTTCCTGGACCCACCTACCTCAATCTGCTTGTCCTGGAAGACCTTGTTGATGCTGGTGTTGAAGGCCGAGCCGGAGAACATGGAGGTGATGGGGTACGTGAGGTCCAGGACTGTCTCAAACACGGAGTTCATGCTCTGCAGGAGGAGGGCGAGGGGTCACTACGCGGGTGGCACGGCCCAGCACAGGCAGCGTTCTGAGTCCAGGCTCATGGAGACAAGCGGGGAGGAATGTCGGGGAGACGGCAGCGAGCCTGAAGGTCCCAGGACACTCACCCGCTGCACGTGGCTCCGAAGCAGGATGGTGCCCTGGCATGCCAGCCCCGGAATCGCTGGTGGGGGTGTGGCATGTCCTCCAGCCAAAGCACCGTATGCCAATTAGCATGACGGGTCGTTACTGGGGATGTTGTGATTCCCACCGGAACCCCCCTGCTGCCCTAACCTGCTGCATGCGCAACAGAGGCTGCCGTGCCTAGCAGCACAATGCTGAGGCACCCCATGGGGCTCTCTGCTCCAAGCCAAGCAGATGTCCCAGGGCCAAAGGGAGGACAAACCCCCACAGCCTGCAAGGGATTTGCCTCTGAACCCACAGGGCAGAGCTGCATAGCATGGGCAGAGGGCAGAGATGCCTGCAGCAGAGAGAGCCTAGCGGTTCTATGGGCCCCCTCAGGCAAACTGATCAGGCCCCAGTGCATGCTGGGACCTCTGTATTGCACTTGCTGGCCGTGAGGGCCAGCTCCCAGTGCAGCCCTGGGCCTCATAGACTCATAGACTCATAGACATTAATGTCAGAAGGGACCATGATGATCATCTGGTCTGACCCCCTGCATGCTGCAGGCCGCAAGACCCTTCCCTGTACTCTACCGTTGAAGTCCCCAGTCCTGTGTTTTAGTGACTTCAATCGGCTGAGACCCTCCTGCTAGTGATCCCTGCCCCATGCTGCGGAGGAAGGCGAAAAACCTCCAGAGGCTCAGCCAATCTACCCTGGAGGAAAATTC
This sequence comes from Malaclemys terrapin pileata, assembly GCF_027887155.1. Taxonomy (NCBI): domain Eukaryota; kingdom Metazoa; phylum Chordata; order Testudines; family Emydidae; genus Malaclemys; species Malaclemys terrapin. The sequence continues at coordinate 8,924,355 of NC_071527.1, read as the reverse complement.
CTTCCCGACCCCAAATATGGCGATCAGTAATACCCCGAGCATATAGGCAAGAGTCTCTAGCCTGACCCTTGTTGGCCATTATGTTGTTCATGTACCATTGCTTGGTTTTCCTTGGCTACTATGTTTTATCATTAAACCATTCCCTCCATAAACTTATCCAACTTAATCTTAAAACCAGACAGGTCCGTCGCCCCCACCGTTTCCCTCGGAAGGCCGTTCCAATATTTCACCCCTCTGACGGTCAGAAACCTTCGTCTAATTTCTAGCCTAAACTTCCCCCCGGCCAGTTTGTATCCATTCGTTCTCGTGTCCACATTAGTACTAAACTGGAATAATTCCTCTCCCTCCCTTGTATTAACCCCTCTGATATATTTAAAGATAGCAATCATATCCCCCCTCAGCCTTCGCTTTGTCAGACTAAACAACCCAAGCTCCTCTAATCTCTTTTCATACGACAGGTTTTCCATTCCTCTGATCATCTTAGTCGCCCTTCTCTGCACCCGTTCCAGTTTGAGTTCATCTTTTTTAAACATTGGAGACCAGAACTGCACACAGTACTCCAAATGAGGTCTCACCAGCGCCTTATACAACGGAAGCAGGACCTCCCTATCTCTACTAGATATACCTCGCCTAATACATCCCAAGACCGCATTGGCTTTTTTCACCGCCACGTCACATTGCCGACTCATAGTCATCCTGCGGTCCACAAGGACCCCTAGGTCCTTCTCCTCTTCCGTTACTTCTAACCAATGCGTCCCCATCTTGTAACTAAAATTGTTATTATTCGTCCCCAAGTGCATAACCTTACACTTTTTACTATTAAATTTCATCCTATTTCTAATACTCCAATTCACAAGCTCATTCAAGTCTCCCTGCAGAGTATCCCTATCCTCCTCCGAGTTTGCAACTCCTCCCACCTTCGTATCATCCGCAAACTTTATCAGCCCACTCTTGCAATCTGTCCCGAGGTCAGTTATAAATAGATTAAATAAGATGGGTCCCAAAACCGAACCTTGAGGCACTCCACTAGTAACCTCCCTCCAACCCGACAATTCACCCTTTAATACGACCCGCTGCATTCTCCCCATTAACCAATTCCTTATCCACCTCTGGATTTTCATATCGATCCCCATGTTTTTCATTTTAACCAATAGTTCCTCATGGGGTACTGTATCAAACGCTTTACTGAAATCCAGGTAAATTAGGTCCACCGCATTTCCCTTATCTAATAAGTCCGTTACTTTCTCAAAGAAGGAGATCAGATTCGTTTGGCACGATCTGCCCTTCGTAAAACCATGCTGTAATTTATCGCATTTGCCATTAACTTCAAGGTCCTCAACTAGTTTCTCTTTCAGAATCTTCTCCAGCACCTTGCACACTACTGATGTTAAACTAACAGGCCTATAGTTACCAGCAGCTGTGGGGAAGGCTGGGTCACGGGGTGGCAGCTCTGGGAGGGGCTGGTTTGGGGAGTTCTCCTGCTCCCACCCTCCCAAGTCTGGCCCTGTCCCACAGCACACCCACCCTGTGTCTGCCCCACCCCACAGCAGGACTTGCCCCTCACCTTGGCCCATTCACGGGCACGCTGCTTGGTGCGCACAGCACTGCGCTCTTCAGCATAGAGAGCCCCGATGAAGGAGCCAATGGATGTGCCCCCGATCAGGTCAATGGGGATCCCAGTTTCCTCCATGGCCTTGATCACCCCGATGTAGGAGCAGCCCCTGGGAGAGAGGGTGGGTCAGAGACCAATGGCAGGCAGGGAGCCTACCCCAGGGGCCATCACATGGCCCCGAACTCTGCAACCTGCCACGCAGCTGCCATGCCTCCAACGGGGCAGGCAGCCAGGATGTCTGCAATGGTGCTCCCAGCATGCACTGCTGCGGGCAGGGTCACTGTCCCAGCCCCACTCCCACGGCCCTTATTGGGAGGCAGTGTTTGTGTACCAGTAGGGACATGGGGCTGGGAGCTAGGACTCCTGGGTTCTATCCCTGGGTTTGTCCCCCCTGCCCATTGTAAAGCTGGGATTGTGGATGCCCATGGCCCCGCATTGGGGCTGGTTTGCGCCTGGGTGCAAAGGAGTGCCATGGGAATTCAGTGCCCCAGCCAGGCTCTGTCTGAGCCCCTACCTGGCCCCTCCTCCTGCCAGCACCAGGGCAATGCTGTTGCCAGCCAGGACCCGTGCCAGTCGCTGTGCCAGTCGGCGTCCTTCTCAAAGACCTTTGCGTACATCTCCCTCTGCAGGGCCAGGAGCGAGAGTCAGACAGGCTGCCACCCCCCAAAGCAACCCCTATACAGCAAGCATGCACCCCCAGAGCCCATTCCCCACCCCACAGCAACTCCTTCCCACACACACAGCACACTCCCACCCCCTTATAACAGGGAACCCCCTGGCTCTGCATCCCGCACTCCAGAGAGGTCTGATGCCATCACAGACCTAGGCCAGGCTGGCATCAGGCTCTGCCCAGGTTAATGCCATGGAAGGCAGCAGAGGGGACCAGACTGGCCTGGGGGTCTTTTCTGAGACAGCAGCTCCATGCCCACCCCCATGGGGTCTTGTCTTCCTTAGCACAGACAGCTTCACCATGCGGCACCATGCTGCACCAGCCCAGAGGGTCCTGGGGACGAGAGGGACAGTACCAGCTTGTTGGGGCTCCGGCGGGAGAGCACTTGATGTGAAGATGTCCTGAGCACCAGCTGCGCATGTTGAGCCACTCAACGGTGCGGGAGGGGCTGGGGCCGTCCTCCCGGTGCAGCAGAATCAGCTGCTTCAGGGCAGGCACGGCTGTGTTCTCCAGCATCTGCTCCAGCTGCAAGGGCAGAACAGGGGCCCCTAGAATGAGCCAACTCCCCGGTGGAATGATCCCCGCCCCGGCACAGCACAGCACACACAGCCCCATCCCAATGCACAGATGCCCTCCCCGCCCCCCACAAGCCTCCATACCTGCACAACATACACAGCCCCCTGCCTCTGCACAGCCCCCTCAGCAGGCAATTCCCCCCCACCCAGCATGAGCCGCTGCAGCCCAGCCCAGCTCCCCCCTCAGGATGAGCCCCAACCCCTGTATGGCTCGCACAGCCCTCCCCAGCAGGAGTCTTGAGGGAAGTTGCAGAAGGGACTTGGAAGCTGGTCATAGATTCCCACACCAGAAAGGCCCTGTGGGATGTGTGTGCTAAGCCCACCTGACCCATCATCCCGTGATGGGTTTGCAGACTGGGTCCCAGGTGGTGACCTGCCACCATCACCCTGCCCCGTGCTTGCCACCTTGCCCCACACGAAGTCTAGAGAAGATGAACCTTTCCTCCACAGGGCCTGGGTCTTGGCCTTGGCTGGCTGCTGGGCTCAGGTGAACATGGCTGTAGGCTGCTCTCTGGACCTTTTGGCCTGAAGCCGTGGGGTACCCCCCAGATTCCTGGCTGTCCTTGGCAGTGCCCGTCACTGGTAGGCTGCTCTACCTGAAGGAGGAGGCAGGGGCACCCCAGCCTTGGTGCAGGAACCCATGGGCAGGGCCGGCTCCAGGCACCAGGCCACCAAGCATGTGCTCCGGTCGGTCGGGGAGAGCAGAGAGCCGCGGCGGACTCGCCGCCCTCCCCCCAGCACTCTGGCCGCCAGGGAGAGCGGAGAGCCCCAGCCGGGCTCTCCGCCCTTCTCCCGGCGCTCTGGCCGCCGGGGGCTCGCTGCCGGGGAGAGCAGAGAGCCCCGGCCGGGCTCTCCACCCTGCTCCCGGCACTCTGGCCGCCGGGGGCTCTCCGCCCTCCTCCCGGCGCTCTGGCCGCCGGGGGTTCGCCACCGGGGAGAGCAGAGAGCCCCGGCCGGGCTCTCCGCCCTCCTCCCGGCGCTCTGGCTGCCGGGGGCTCTCTGCCCTCCCCCCGGTGCTCTGGCCGCCAGGAGAGCAGAGAGCCCCGGCGGGTTCTCAGCCCTGCTCCTGGCACTCTGGCCGCCGGGGAGAGCGGAGAGCCCCGGTTTGGCTCTCCACCGGTTTGGCTCTCCCAGCGCTCTGGCGGCCCTCCTCCCAGCGCTCTGGCCGGTCGGGGATTGCAGGCCTGCGGCCGGGCTTGGGGCCCTCCCCTGCTGTGCTGGGGGGGGGTGGCGGGGGGCTTTTTTGCCTAGGGAGGCAAAAAAGCCAGAGCCGGCCCTGCCCATGGGCACTCGGGTTCTCACACAGGGGCACCAGCGGCCGTATCGGACCATGTCTGCGCAGGTGGGTGAGGACTCCACAATGCTGCGGCTGCTGGTCGAGGCCTTCTCTGCCGTCTTCAAGAAGTACCCCGAGATCCTGGTGCGGGTGGTGCAAGTGAGTGCGGCCTCGGCCCCCATCCAACGTGCTGACGCCCTCCCCACCCCCGCATTGTGCCTCACGCTCAGACTCTCCCCTTCCCTTCCAGATCATTGTGGTGCGTCTGCAGTGGGTCACCTTCCTGGCCCTGCACAATTACCTGGGGCTGACTAATGAACTCTTCAGCCACAGGAGTGATGGGCCCGGCCCTGGAGCTCCTCCCATGGGAGTGGTGGGTCCTGCTCCCTGCACCAGAACCTTCATCCTTCCCATCCCCGGTCCCTCCTGCCCATGGCAGTTTGGGCCAGACTTGGGCCAGTGTCCAAACCCTGGTCCCACTAGCGGGGCTGGAGGCTGGCACCTGGCTGGGGAGGGAACAGAAAGAGCTAGAACCCCCCAAGCAATGCCCCTGTTTCTGCAAGGGGGGGGATCCCTGTGCAGCAGGGATGGAGCAGGGCCTGGCAGGATGCCCCCTGCTGGCAGCAAATCATAGAATCATAGAATATCAGGGTTGGAAGGGACCTCAGGAGGTCATCTAGTCCAACCCCCTGCTCAAAGCAGGACCAATCCCCAACTAAATCATCCCAGCCAGGGATTTGTCAAGCCTGACCTTAAAAACCTCTAAGGAAGGAGATTCCACCACTTCCCTAGGTAACGCATTCCAGTGCTTCACCACCCTCCTAGTGAAAAAGTTTTTCCTAATATCCAACCTAAACCTCCACCACTGCAACTTGAGACCATTGCTCCTTGTTCTGTCATCAGGTACCACTGAGAACAGTCTAGATCCATCCTCTTTGGAACCCCCTTTCAGGTAGTTGAAAGCAGCTATCAAATCCCCCCTCATTCTTCTCTTCTGCAGCCTAAACAATCCCAGTTCCCTCAGCCTCGCCTCATAAGTCACGTGCTCCAGCCCCCTAAACATTTTTGTTGCCCTCTGCTGGACTCTTTCCAATTTTTCCACATCCTTCTTGTAGTGTGGGGCCCAAAACTGGACACAGTATTCCAGATGAGGCCTCACCAATGTCGAATACAGGGGAATGATCAGGTCCCTCGATCTGCTGGCAATGCCTCTACTTATACAGCCCAAAATGCCGTTAGCCTTCTTGGCAACAAGGGCACACTGTTGACTCAAGTCACAGCGAGAGGCCTTAACACCCGGCCTGGCGGCTCTGGAGAGGTGGTGAATCCTGCGCCCAAGCAGCCCCTCCCCCTGGCACAGCCCTGCTCTGCCCTCAGACTTGGCTGCTGGAGCAGCGTTCCCTGCCTTGTTGGGTGGAGCACCTGGCTCTGGGTGGAGCCAAGGCCTGTGGGAACAGCCGGGTCCATCCTCTGATGCCAGAGGAACCAGCCCAGCGTTCAGATGGGTCACTGGGCCAGCGCTGTGACCCCCTCACCCCAGCTGCCAGGGAGCCAGCAGCCCGAGAGCAAGCTTTGCGGGGCCGTCGTGAGGCAGCAGCACCTGGCGCTCTGGGCTCAGCTGGGCTCTGCGTTCTCCTTGTCTACAGTGGCACATCTGACCCCTCCCACATTATGCAGCTCCGTGGACACGGGTCTCCCTCACACAAGCCATGCGGCTGCTGGCATGGAGCATGTTCCCTCCTGGGCCATCAGCCAAGTGAGGGGAGCCAAGCCGTCCCTGTCCCATCCCCATCCCTGTCCTGCCCACTCTGCCTCAGCTCTGCTCTGGGGTGGGGGCGGGACACGCTGGGGGAGGTATTGCCCCCTGCGTGATGGGGGAGGTCCAACGAGATGCTCTGAATGGCCCCTATTGGCCTTGAGTGGTGGGTGTAGCTGGTCCCCAGGCTGGCACTGCCCAGCCTGGCCTGGTGCTGATGCCAGCTGTGTCATGGAGGAGATGCAGCCACTGCGGCTTTTCCCCCAGCCCAGCCATGCCTCGCGCACCAGCCCTGTCAGACACAGCAAACGCGTCATCAGCGTCTCCTCCATTGACCATCACAAGGAGAGCTCTGGGAGCCAGCCAGATGCCAGCGCCAAGCATCTGGGTAAGGGTTGCCCTGGCTCAGGGAGGGGAACGCAGCAGCTGTGCTCCCCCTCAGAGCAACTGAGCTGGGCATGGACCGGACAGGGGTGAAAGAAGTCAAGGGTGCAGAAGGGCTCAGTACAGGGTGCTGTGCTGCAGGGAGTGGGGTGGAGGCCTGGGCACTCCCCTTGCATGGAACTGGTCCACACCTTCCATATGCCACGACAGCTGTGGAGTGGCTTTCGTCACCAATCCTGCCCCTGGAGGTGGCCTGGCTGTAGGATCTGACCCAGGGCAGGGGAGGCTCTGGACTCCGTGTGCTCGCTGTGCCAGTGTAAAGGGATGTGTGTGTCACCCTCACAGCTGATCAGCTCAAGCTGGGGTCCCTGGAGCCCTCTGCAGTGCCACTGCTGAGCCGCTGCATCTAATTTTAATTAATTAATGGAGATATCCCATCTCCTAGAGCTGGAAGGGACCTTGAAAGATTATCGAGTCCAGCCCCCTGCCTTCACTAGCAGGACCAAGTACTGATTTTGCCCCAGATCCCTAAGTGGTCCCTTCAAGGATTGAACTCACAATCCTGGGTTTAGTAGACCAATGCTCAAACCACTGAGCTATCCCTCCCCGCTGGCCATCTCCATGCCAGTTGATAGCTCAGGTAAGTGAGCTATCTCCCAGGATGGGACCAGGTTAATTGATAAGGGGGGTTGCACTGATAGGCTTGCTGTGTGAAAGAGGTCACCAGTACAATCCTCAGGGCTAACCCAAGCTAAGCTGCTTGTGGATCCCTTGCTTATGCTTAGAAATCTTCCCTGAATGCCAACCCCGGCAGTGATACAGATCTTTCCGGTCAGGCCTTATTTCCTTCCCCCAGAGCTCCCACAGATGGAACGAGTGTCGGTCGGTGCTTGGCTCCCCTTCATGGGTGTGTCCGGGGGCAGGGGGTCGTGGAATCAAGGCCGTTGAGTTACACAATAAGAGGTTTACAATGCAAACGCTTGATGTAACTACACCAGGGGCTCCAGTGATGTGATAAGTGAGATCAGCATCCTACAAGCATTTCAGCATTTCTGAACACCAAACACATTCGCATCAACTTCACATCTATTCTAACAGTGCGAACGCACTGGTGAGCCAGCCCGGTTCCCGGCTCTGCGTTTGTCAGGGCTCAGTGAGGCCTGGGGGCCTTGGCATGAGCTGGCACCTGGTCTGCCAGCGTCACAGGGCCGTGCTGCTTCCTCAGCCTCTCATGCTGAGTCCCTCCTTGTGGAGGTCAATGGCACTGTGGCCATAGGTGCTGACTTCTGCTGGCGCCGGTGGGTGCTGCCATCCTCTGCGCCCGGCCCCGCCCTGACTCCACCCCTGACCTGCCCCTAGTCCAACCCCTTCCCCAAATCCCCTGCCAAACCCCGCCTCCTTCCCTGAGCGTGCCATGTTCCTGCTCCTCCCCCTCCCTCCTGCAGCTTGTTACACTGTGAAACAGCTGTTTTGCAGCGGCAAATTGCTGGGAGGTAGGTGGAGGAGCGGAGACCTGGGGCAGGGGGCGGGGAGGGAAGCTTGGCAGCGCCCTCGCCAGAGGTTCCCAGTGCGCTCCCCCCACCCCAGGCTACATGCCTTTTGGGCAGGTGGGATGGCATCCCCCCCATTCCCACCTTCCCGGGTGCTGGGTCTCAGGCCTAGGAAACATTAAACCCCTGCACAGTTGGTTCCCAGGGATCTGAGGGAATTTATGCTGGGCTGTGGCTCTGCCAAGATTAGTGGGGGTGCTCCAGAGCTGTAGGCTGTCCCCCAGGTCTCCTGGCTGCCTATATGTGGGTGCGCACCTTGGGGGCAGGCCTGCCCCTCACCCTGGTGCTGGGGCTGACGTTCCTCTCTATCCTCCGCCCCCACCCCCCAACAGGACGTCAGCCTTCACTTCGTGCTGTGGGGCTGCCTACATGTCTACCAGCGCATGATTGACAAGGCGGAGGATGTGTGCCTCTTCCTGACACAGCCTGGAGAGATGGTGGGCCAGCTGGCTGTGCTGACCGGGGAGCCCCTCATCTTCACCATCAAGGCCAAGCATGACTGCACCTTCTTCAAGATCTCCACGTTGGACTTCTACGAGTTGGTGTCCCCCTTCCCCTCCACATCCTGTGGGCAGGCTCTGCCCACCTCCCACCCAACTTACATCTAGGTTGGTGGCCTGGGTCAGATTGGGGCCAGTGCTCCCTAGAGGGGAAAGGCACCGTGTCCCAGTCCTCCAATCGTGCACCTGTTGCATGGGCCTGGATTCTCCTGCCCTGGGCTGTGATCTGTCCTGGTGCCATGTTTTCTTGGCTGGCTCTGTTCCAGAGGAGGTGGGTGACTCAGGGAGTCAGCAGCGTACTGGCAGCAACGGGGCCACCTGTGCACTGACGAGCTGCCCGCTCTCTCCCCAGAATCATGCGGGAACAGCCCAGTGTGGTGCTGAGTGTTGCCCATACTGTGGCCGCCCGCATGTCCCCATTCGTGCGCCAGATGGACTTTGCCATCGACTGGATGGCAGTGGAGGCTGGACGGGCCTTGTACAGGAGAGTGAGGCCTGTGCTGGGGGGGTGCTTGGAGACCCTGGCTGGGGAACCCCAGCTTCTCCGCCTAGCCCAGGGCACAGCTGGGACCAACTCTCCCTGCTGTGTTTAACCCCTTCCACACCAGGGTAATGGGCACCCCTGTTACTCTCAGCCTCGTCCATGCCCTTCCTGCAGCAAAAATGACTCAGGCATCCCAGCGCTCTGGGCGGGCGCTGTCCAGGCCAGCAGCTGTGCTGTTTCCAGAGGGGCCAGGCAAGACCTGACCAGCTGCCTCTGACTCCTCCATGGGACTCAGGTTTTCACCTGGGCTGACCTGACTTCAACCCCTTTCTGGCTGCAGGTGTTGGATTGAGAGCAGCCCGGGTGCTGTCAAGGCTGGATCCCCACTTTGAACTTTAGGGTACAAATGTAGGGGCCTGCATGAAAACTTCTAAGCTTAACTACCAGCTTAGCTCTGGTTCTGCTGCCACCATTTCAATGGATTCCATTCCTGGGAAACCTTGAAAAACCTTCATCAATTCCCTGGTGAATACAGATCCAAACCCCTTGGATTTTAAAACAAGGAGAAATTAACCATTCCCCCTCCTTCCTCCCACCAACTCCTGGTGAATCAAGATCCAAACCCCTTGGATCTTAAAACAAGGAAAAATCAGTCAGGTTCTAAAAAGAAAGCTTTTAATTAAAGAAAAAAAGGTAAAAATCATCTCTGTAAAATCAGTATGGAAATTAACCTTACAGGGTAATCAAACTTAAAGAGCTTAGAGGACTCCCCTCTAGTCTCAGGTTCAAAGTACAGCAAACAAAGATAAACACTCTAGTAAAAGGTACATTTACAAGTTGAGAAAACAAAGGAAAACTAACACGCCATGCCTGGCTATTTACTTACAAGTTTGAAATAGGAGAGACTTGTTTAGAAAGATGTGGAGAACCTGGATTGATGTCTGGTCCCTCTCAGTCCCGAGAACGAACACACTCCCAAACAAAGAACACAAACAACCACCTTCCCCCCCAAGATTTGAAAGTATCTTGTCCCCTTATTGGTCCTTTTGGTCAGATGCCAGCCAGGTTACCTGAGCTTCTTAACCCTTTACAGGGAAAAGGATTTTGGAATCTCTGGCCAGGAGGGATTTTATAGTACTGTACGTAGGACAGCTATTACCCTTCCCTTTATAGTTATGACAGGTGCTCTGGGGATGGGGGCGTCCCAGCTCAGGGTGGATGCCAGCTGTGGCTTTTCAGACTCACCACTCATTGCATGTGCTCTCACAGCCAATGTGGTAGGGGACGCTCTAGTTCTAGGACTGGAGGAACCCAGCCCTGGGGAACCTAGGTCCTGCAGGGTAGCTCCGTTGGGAGGGGATTTGCAGAAGGAAGTAGAGCTCCATGTGAACACACAAGTGACACAAGCAGCACATTGATAGAATTACAGACCCCCTCCCCCAGAAGAGTAACACTAATCAATGAGCCTACCCCAAAGTAACGGGCATATCTGGTAACAGCATGCAAAAAGCCTGTCTCCTTCCGCAGGAAAGTTGGATCCCATGTTGGTTAATGCTGCTGGGAGATTGCTTTAGGTGAAAAAAAAACGCTGTAATAATTGATTTTAGCCTGTTAATGTTAAATTTAGATTTTCATTTTATATGTAACCAGTTCTGTTTCCATTATCCTGACTCAGTACCTCTTAAATCTTAATCGTGGATAATAAATTTAGGATTGTTCCACTATACATATATCTCATTGCTGCGATGTTATAAAAGGTCTAATCCTGAGTTGTACCACTAAGCTGTTTGGATTCTGTTCCCTGGTAATTTCTGTGAGTGTCCTGTGACAGTAACCCGATGCTACTGGGGGACACTTTCAGAGGGTCTTGGGGGCTGCGGTGCAACTACTGTTACCGTGCAAGGCAGAGCAAGGGCTGGCAGAGCCCTGTGGAGATTGGTAGGATGGCTAACAGACCGGTGATGTTACGCTTGACTAGATATCAGCTCCCTGAGAAAATCTTCCTCTCGCCAGATGGGTAACAAGGTGACTCACAGCCTGGGCACCCCAAGAAAGCTGCACACATACCCCTGTAACTAGCTTCCCCTCCTCCAGGGGCCTCTTTATCTTAGCCAAACCTCAAATATGTTCAAGCCGTGTTCAAATATGTTAAGGACTGTTACAAAGAGGACCTTAATCAACTATTCTCCATGTGCACTAGAAGTAGGAGAAGTAGGAATCAGCTTAATCTGCAGCAAGGGAGATTTAGGTTTGATATTAGGAAAAACTTTCTCACTATAAAGATAGATAAGCTCTGGAATAGGCCTCAAAGAGAGGTTGTGGCATCCCCATCATTGGAGGTTTTTAAGAACCCATTAGACAAAGAGCTGTCAGGGACGGTCTAAGTATAGTGCCAGATGGGATGATCTTTCTAGGACCCTTCCAGCCCTACATTTCTAGGATGCTCTGAACTGTGGAGTTTAACTGGTGAGCCCCACAGCGAACTGACCCTGCAGCATTCACCCAGCTCTAGTCCAATGTGAATTATTAACAAAATGAGCTGGTCCCTGATACAGAGAAGTCACAAGACCAGTGAGCACAGCAGGACATACCCTATCAGAGATACCCAATGACAGTCGTTCCCTTGTAGTGCAGTGGGGGAAGCCAGGGAATCCAATGGTTCCTCTCGGATAAAGTCTTGCAGTACACAAACAGGGACTTGGCTTAGAAAAGCAGAGATGCCTTCCCTCACATACTATTACAGGCAACTATCCTAAGTCTGTAAGTAAACAGACACAGTTCACAGATAGCCTTCTGACCCAGAAATAGACTAGACAGGAGGGAGGATAACTCACCAGAACACAGTCCATTCCACTTACAACCCAGAATTCATCAGCAACACTGAATTTCCAGAAAAACAAAGATGAGAATATGATTAAGAACCAGACCTCAGATCACTAACTGCAGGGATTAGATCTAGCTTTGTGGATGTCACGGACTCACAGATCGTGCCCACTCGTGGCCCTGGGCGGTCCGTGGGGGTTGGGGGGCACCCCTTTCAGTGAGACAGCCCTTCTCGGGGGTCCACTCTCTCTCAGGGTTAGGCCCCTCCACCTCCTGGAGCCGCACCTCTCTGAGCCTTAGCACGTCTGTCTCTTGCCGTGGGCCCCCTCAGGGAGTCCACTCGCTCTGGACCCCCTGGGGCCTCCCTCCCCCCCGAAGGGGTTGATGCAACCCTGTTCTCTAGACCGGAGTGACTCTCAGCCAGCGTAAAACAGGAGGGTTTATTGAGTATTGAACACAACACAGGAAACACGCAGGGCCTCAGGCCTGACCTCCCTCAGCCCAGTACACCCCAGTCTCCTTGCATTCAGGTGGGCTCTGCCTGCCCCTCCTCTCCAGCCCAGAACCCCCCTGCTTCCCAGCTGCATCTGAGATCACCGGCCCCAAGCCCCCCTCTGTCCATTGTCTTCTCTCCAGGTAAATAGGGTCGTCTGGGCCTCCTTTCCTCTCTGCCTTCCTCTGGCTGGAACCGGTTGGTTGGGTCATGGGGGTCCTCTCTTCACAGCCCATTGTCCTCCCACTGGCTAGAACCGGCTGTGACTCCTCATCTGGGTCTCTGGGTCATCAGGTCAGCGGTCGCTGGGGTGTCCATCCTCCAGGCCATCGGCTGGGGTCCCAAGTTCCCTCTCCGGTCCTGTGTAACAACAAACTCCCTCTCCCCTCACCTCGTTAAATCAGTAACACTCAGGGGCACTGAGTCCCACTCCCTCTGCATGCAAACCATTGGAAAACCATGAAAATATAAGAAAATCCCCCATTTCATCACAGTGGGGATCCTGGAAGAGTGGTTAGAAACCCCAGAGAGGCACTGAACTGAGGTCTTCTTCCATCTCTGCAGAGAAAGGGTAAGGGAGGAAGCCCCCACATCATGGTTACAGTGGTTATGCAGGAAGCCCCAATTTCTCTGAAAGAAGAAATCAGGCCTCTGAGCAATTGAAACAGATTCTTCAAACAGTTTAGTAGGAAATGTGTGCACAGTAAATCCAAAATCTGGAGCTGGGTTATTTACATATGACCTTGTTTGTGGGATACTTGGCCAGCACCTGAAAAAGAAATGTGAAGAGTCATGAGTATTTGTCCATTGCTCCTTAATACACATAAACAGAGTGGAGAATACTAGGGAATAACAATCTGATAATATGGACCTTTAATAAGAAGCTGGATACGGTCTAGAAAGCAAACACCAACACAGGAAACACTACAAGATTAGGGGAACCCATATTACATATAGTCGCTTTTGAATGAGCAGAATGGGTCAATTCAGCAGGTTTCACAGTAGCAGCCGTGTTAGTCTATATCCGCAAAAAGAAGAACAGGAGTACTTGTGGCACCTTAGAGACTAACAAATGCTCTAATAAATTTGTTAGTCTCTAAGGTGCCACAAGTACTCCTGTTCTTCAATTCAGCAGGGGTCTCTATTGATTTCCTTCCAATATTCAGCGCTTACAGGAACATTGTCTCCCCATTGAGAGCTATAAGCAATAACATCTCAGACTCCCTCTGCCTTTCGCCCTCCTCTGCTAACTGCTGCCTGGTGAATCCCCACAGGCCCTGAACCCGGGGGACAGTAAACAGGAGAATGAGGTGGTGATGGAGATTAGAAGCCAGACCATTCAGTGACCTTTTTATGTGAGGTGGAGGATTATAGTAGCTAACTTTGGAGGATGTGTTATATCTGCTGAGCGCCTTCTCTGAAGGACAGAGCATCCTTATCTCCCAATAACATCAGTGGGAGTTTGAGAACACTCAGCAACTCATAGGATTGGGCAATACAAATACAAAGGCCTTGGGTGGCTAAAGTTAAGCACGAAAATCTGCAGTTAGATGCCTAAATACTCATTATAGCCACTGCAGAGGTGCTGATTAAATCTCTATCAGCATTGTGGTGTTTAAAATAGATATTTGAAAAACAAGGGGAATAATGTTTAAAGGCATATTTGTCCTTTGGTTTGCATCAGACAACTTTATGCCAGGTGACTGGATTTTCCAAACCGGGATACCTAAACTTTGACTCCTAACAATCACATGTAGGTGTATAAATAGGGGGTGGGGGGGTCAGTTGTAAAGTCACCTTTTTGCTGCCCTATGTTGCAGTGGAGCAGGACAAAGTAGCCATAAAGCTGCCCTAAGAGGTAGCTAGGAATTCCCCAGGATGTGCAAATTCCTAACACAGAGAACTAGCATATATAGTGTACTGCCAGTGTAGCTGGCTGTATGTCACCAGCTCCTAGCTTCCCACCCAAGTATATGAAACAGAAGATGGCACACACAGTGTGCGTTGCGCTATAGCAATCACCAGTGCAGCAATGGCTGTTACAAGACAGCATAATTTAGAACAACCCAGAGTCTAGCTCTCACTTACTCTCACTCATGCTCGTCACCCCAATCGGGGTATGGGCCGCCAACCACAGATCTCCAGAGTCATCTGTCCTGGGCCATTTGCTCTAGCTGGTTCCAGGTATAGCCCATTTTTATGCTATCAGCCTGAAGGTCGCGTCGCCAGGTGTTTCTTGGACGGCCTCTTTTCCGCTTGCCTTGGGGGTTCCACCGCAATGCCTGTCTAGTGATGTTGGTTGGCTGCTTGCGCAGTGTGTGTCTTATCCAGCCCCACCTTCTCCTTCTAATTTCTTCCTCTGCTGGAAGTTGACAGGTGCTCTCCAAGATGTAGATGTTGCTGATGGTGTCTGGCCAGCGGATCTGGAGAATCCTTCTAAGGCAACTATTTATGAAGGTCTGGATCTTCCTGGTGGTTGTTTTAGTTGTCCTCCAGGTTTCAGCTCCATACAATAAAACTGATTTCACGTTGGAGTTAAACAGTCTAATCTTTGTTGCCAAAGACAGCTCTCTGAAGCTCCAGATGTTCTTGAGTTGTAAGAAAGCTGCTCTTGCCTTACCGATCCTTGCTTTGATGTCTGCGTCCGTACCACCCTGTTGGTCGATGATGCTGCCTAGGTAGGCGAAGGACTGCACTTCTTCCGGAGGGCTTCCATTCAGTGTGACTGGGTCATTACTGATGGAGTTAATCTTGAGGATCTTGGTCTTGTCCTTGTGGATGTTGAGGCCAACCTGTGATGACATGGCTGCCACTACATTGGTCTTCTCTTGCATCTGCTGTTTGCTATGCGAAAGGAGTGCTAGGTCATCGGCAAAGTCCAGGTCATCAAGCTGGGTCCACAACGTCCACTGGATTCCGTTCCTGCGCTCATAAGTGGATGTCTTCATAATCCAATCAATGACAAGGAGAAAGAGAAATGGTGACAACAAGCATCCGTGTCTAACTCCGGTTCGCACCTGGAAGCTGTTTGTAAGCTGCCCTCCATGGATCACTCTACAGTGTATGCCGTCATATAAGTTCTTAATCAAGTTGACCACCTTTGCTGGGATGCCATAGTGCCGAAGGAGCTTCCAGAGAGTCTCTCGATCCACGCTATCGAATGCTTTCTCATAGTCAACAAAGTTGATGTACAACAAGGAGTTCCACTCCATAGACTGCTCGACTATGATGCGGAGTCTAGAGCTCAGGTTTATTTCAGGATCTGGGCCGGTACTTGGCTGTTACTACAGTAATGACCCCTGAGCAAACAGTATAATGTACATGCTTATCACTGAGCTTGTCCAGAGACTACATGTCCATCAGAATGACTAGATGTGTAATAAAAACGCTTTGAGTGATAAAAATCAACCCAGGGTACTTTAAAGGGCCTCATCCTTCTCTCACTTACAGCATCTGAGCAGTAGTCCAACGGCTAATACTGCCCAGTATTATAGTTGCCTCTCTCTTCTTCCAATTTTGGGTAGCGGGAGTGAGTAGTATAAGGGCCCTACTGTCAATCAAACATTAACCCCACACCTTGACCCAATAAGCCCTGCCCACCGGTCATTGGAAGTCCCACCCCATGGGGGTATTACTTCCGGGGTCAAGGCGGACACATGACCGGAAACAAGGTGTGTCATGTGACCTCTCTAAGAATCCTCCCACTGTCCTCTACCAATCAGGAGGGGTTTCAGCCACTGGGGACCACCCCGAGAGGAGATTTGACCAATTGGAGGGAATTCTGGGGTGGGGTGACCAGTCCGGAAGTGGTTCATGTGACCCTTCTAAGAACTCCTCCCAACACTCTCTACCAATCGTGATGGCTTTCGGCTGCAGAGGATTGCCCCGAAAGGAGATTTGACCAAAATAGGGCAGGTTCGTGTGACCCCTCTAAGAACTCCTTCCAATGCCCTCTGCCATTCAGAATGCAGCACCATCACCCCATAAGTCCCGGCGCTGGACAGAGGAGGCCATCTCTTACCAAGACAATGTGTTTTAGAAATTATGGCAAGGCTGAGAGGAAACATGGGAGTCCTTTACCACCCCCGTGAGAATTTTGGACTTTGTTTTAGCTCTGAGGACCTTTGGACTTGTGTGGAGAAAGCGCTACAGCAGCGACAATTCCGAAGAGGATGAGGGAGCAGCCGAGGGGATTCCTTTGGCCCAGCCATTGATGAATATGCCAGAAGCCGAACCCAAAGCCCAACCGCTCATGAGACACCACGATGAGCATGGTGGCCTCTCGTCGTCCATCACCCTGAAGGAGGAAGGTGATCATGGCTTTGGGGAGTCACCGGTGGACAAGGAGAATGAAAAAGATGTCGCTCAGGTAAATGAATGATTAAGAAGTGACGGTCGATGATGGGGTGTAATGGGGTTAGGAACCTGGGGTTGTGTAAATCTAAAAACAAGCAGTGGGAACTTACACTTGTTTCTTCTCCGAAAATCTCTCGACAGCGCGACGATGCCTTTCTAGAGGACCGGAAGCCCTGGTCAGCATTGCATCAAGCAGCGAAGATGAACCCCGAGGATGATGGCTATGAGGAGTTTAGGAGGAGGCTTGGGATAGATCTCACTGAGCCAGTGCCACGTCGTGAGCGTGAAAAAGTTATGCGGACTATTGTACGCATTGCTGTTTATGCAATTCTTAACCACTGTCTTAGGGAAAAACTTTTTGAAGATTGTGAGGGCGCATAGATGCGCCAGCCCAACAGCACCATGACCGTGTGACTTGGACTTCAATGAATGTAAACTGCAAACTCCGGGGCGTGTGTGCTGAGCTGTGTTTGGAAAGCTTATTGACATAAGTTATGCTAGGCACAGACATTGCATAACCCAAGAACAGTTAGCGCAAGGGGTGACCTTGATAAATGCTGTGCAATTCAGTGGAGACCCTGGCCACATTTTAAAGAAAATGCCCAAACTGGAAGATGCCTGCTTACAGCGTTATATTGACCGTCTGGTCCGAACTAAAAGTGACAGAGTCCTGCTTAAGAAAAAGACTATTTGTAAGAAATCTAAAAGGATTAAGTTAGAGAATGGTGAGGGGACAAACAGGCAATATCAAACTTGGTAGCTGTAAAATTAAAAAAAAATCTATTGAAAAGGGCTTTGTGACTATCTGTGTTTCTGTTAGAAGGTCTCTGGCCCTTGAGTGAGCTAAAAGTTTAGATGGACCATCTTGGTTTGTTTCCAAGGAGCTGTATGTCTTTTCAATTAAAAAAAAATGGTTTGTGAGAACCTAGCTCTTGTGTCTTTGTGTAAAAGAGACCCATTTACAGCATAAAGCTGAAATGTATGTTGTGGGAAGGGAAAAAAATCCTAAAAATGTATTCCTGAAGTTCTTTTCCACAACTCCCCACCAGATGTCAGGGCAGAACTCATCCTGACTCTGCTTACACCAGTCAAACAAACAGAGATGGTTCAGACATGTGTTTGAGTACAATAGAGTTGACTCATCTTGTTGAACTGAATAGTTTTAACCACACCCCCACTGAATAGCGAAGGTAATTATGATTACATACCCATGTTGCCATAGGGATAAATTTGATTGGGGTGCACCCATAGTAAGGGAGGTGGGTGGGCAAGTTCTGATTAATATGAAATGAAATCAAACTTCAGGAATTCGCAGATGCTATTGGACAGTTTAACTATAACCCCTGGAGTTGGTAGAGCACTATTAGACAGTTTAAATATGACCCCAGGAGTTGTTTGAATGCTATGGGTCACTCTTTCTAGCAATTCAATGCCATTAAATGTTTAAAAATATATTTACCAAAAACAAAAAAACAACCCACACACAAGCATCTAACCCAAAACTGAAATGTTTCAAGGGTTCACAAACCTTCAACATGCTCTAGAACAAGCATTTGTTCTAAAGACAATCAAACATTTAAAAGCTCTGAGTGCTTATTATGGTTGTGATACAACCATTTTATTTCAAACCCCCACCCCAAACTTTAAGCATGAAAGAAACATGTTTAAAAAAAACAAGCCCCAAAGACATGTATTGAGATCTGCAAAGGGTCCCCACTGCAAAGGGTCCCCACAAATGGGGCAGTTACACTAAGGATTGGGGATTTACTGTTTAATACTGTAAGAAGGCCCTACAGAAAAATATATTTTAACTAAAAGGAAAAAAAAATGTAGCCAAAAGCACCTCAGTTGTGCAGACAACTTAATTCCCCCACCCTAGATCACAAAAGGGAATGTTAGGGAGGGGGCCTAAAGTCCTTAAGTATCTATTATTTCAGAGTTGTAGCAATCAAATCAACCTGTTAGCTACTATTTTGAAGTCTGTTTGAAAGAAAGGGCTAGGATGGTATAAAAACCTCAGGTATTTTGGAGACTGTCTTTTTCAACAGAAACTCTCTTGAACGGCTGCTGGACTGCAAAAGGAGGTATGTTCCCGGTTTTTAACTCTGAAAATATATATTATATAATATCACTCGTTGGCCATGTTGTCTTAGTAAATAATGATGCCTATGTTTATTGCAGTGTGATCTGTTTAGCACGGAACCAGTAACTTTAAATTGCATTTCATCACCAGGCCAAGGTAAAAACCATTTTAACTAGTTTTGCTTAATTACTTCAGGTATTACACAGGTTGTATAGAGATTTGGGGGTAATACTAACAAACATTTTTGCTTGTTCTTTAATCCAAAGGACCAAACACACATGGGGGGAAAACAAAACAAGTATGTGCCTGCAACACTTTCTCCTGTAGTAGAAGATAACTTTCTGCAATTGGCTTTAAATGCATGTGGATTTATTGAACAGTATTTTGTTGCAAACTGTGTTTTAAACTGTGTGTGTGTGTAAAACATAGGTGGTTTTTTTTTAAGTATATGGCTGCAAACTGATGGTAATGGTGTGTTTCAAACTAAGAGGGTGGGTTTTTTTCTGTGCAAAATGGTTTTAAACTGGATTTTAAAAGTTGATTTTAAAAGCAGTTTGGTTTTTATTTTGCAAAATGAGGTGTATTAAAAAAAATGTGGGTTTGTTGTTTTAAAGTGGTAGAAATAAAACTCAAAACTCCTGTTTGTTGTACAGCCTGAAAAGGATTGTTTTGTTTTAAAGCTGAGTTTTTAAATAGAAAAACACCCAAATAAATATTTTATTCTTAAGTTTACAAGACAGTTTAATGTGATTTATAATAATAATATTGTCTGCTCCACAGTACAGTCAAAACATGAGAGACCCTTAGACCAGAGGGTAAACAAGCTTAAAAGAAAAAGAAAAGAGACAGCCGAAAAGAAAATGTCACCAGTATCAGTGACTGATGGATGGATGAAGCCCAGTAAATATATTGTGTTTATTAGTTTGGTTTATTTATGAGGTTTTGTATTTTAAGTAAATGCAAAGGTGTGGGTGAGAAAGATGGTAAAGTTAAGTTTTGTAATATGTTCCTTCCCCCTAATCAGGCATGTGCAGCTCTCCTGCCAATGTTATAGTCAGAGCTACAGGGACACCGCCACCAGAACTGCCAAAGAACCAGAAATCTGCTTTGAGACCTTTAACAAGGCAAAACAGCACAAGAGTGCAGATGAAGCATCAGGGCAGTCCAAACCTCATATGCGTCAAATCCAAGGACAAAACAAGAGACTCTGGTAAAAACCAACCATGCAAACAACTCCAGTTCCTCAGTGACCACCACTACACCAAGCCCTGAGAAAACTGAGCGAAAACGCCCACATTCACAAAACCGGAGCATGCGCTCTAGGGGTTGTGAATAAAAAAACCAAGGACTGACAAACCATTCCCCCAACACCATAAGCTCCTCACAGCTCCCCCATAGTCTAGTATTTGGGGAAAGTATGATGGTTCATTCAGAAAACTGATGGACGCAGTATCCTCGGGGGTTCTATCAGAACGGTATTCTAAAAACATTTGGGAAAAATATGACGCTTCGTTCAGAATACTGGTGAACGCTGTATCTTCAGGGGGCCTAAAAGGAAGGAGGGCTGGAAACCACATCAAAAATGCAAATCTTTGGTGGGTGACTTTTTGAAAAATACTTCCATTTTTCCAAAGGGTGGCTCTGAGCAGGCGTGACTAGTCATGGAAAGGGGCCTGGGTAAAAGGGGCATCTTCAAAGCTACACATCAGCTCGGGTGTAAACAAAAGGGGGGACCGTGCTGGGTGGACAAACAAATGGCTGCCAAAAAGTTCCAGGCCAGGATCGCTGTAAAAATTTTAAAAAGGGCTAAAGAGGTAATGAGGGGGAAAAAACAAAAAGAGATGCCCCCTACTGGAGGCTCTCAAACTGGCTTGTCTGAAAATGGGGAGGTGGAATCAGACTCTCACGCAGAGTCTGGTTTAGAAAATTCCCCAGAGGGAATTTCCCCTAGATGGGTCCCCATCTACTCCCGATGACCCTCACGGGGGCACCACGGAGTCTGACTCTCAAATAGCATCTGATGTAGAAAGATGCCACTGATGGTCCCGTAGAGGAACCCCCAAGTAACCCTGAAAATGCAGAGGTGTATATGGAGAGAGTGAGATGTTGGCAACATGAATTACCAAGATTGGGGGGGGAGGGTCAGTGTATTGTGCAGAATTTCATTTTGTCAACCTTGAGCGAATAAATTCAGCTCAGCAGGTTGTTGAAGCCGTACACAGGGGAATACAGTTACTGCTCGATGACGTTAATGGTAGGGTAGACCCTGATGATTATGTTCAGCTACGTTTAGAGATCCGTAATTTAACTAACCCTTTGTTTTTGGTCTGAAGAACTAGAGATGAGCTTTCTGCTGAGGATTTCTTAAATCAGACCTCAAAGCTGCTACAGAGCAATAGAGAGTTGCATGTTGATGGGACATTGCGCCTCGTTGTGACCGTTGTAAAAACCAGGAGTGGGGGCATTCGTAGAGTATCCTCAGTAGTCAAATCATCCATAAAAAGAGACAATGTTCAGTAGACCTGACTTACACGGGTATCAATCTGTGTTTTGCGGGTGGGCTCTTGACCGTCATGTCCAACCGTAAACCTAGGGATGTGGAATTGTTAGCCGGGGGCGAGAAAGTTGCATGAGAAACTGGGGTGGTCAGATCAAACAAAATTATGCTCAGAGATGCAGCAATGTTTGAGCAGCATTTAGGAGTCAACATACAGGTGGTGCAGTATGCGGCGAAAGGTGGATGGGACTTTTTAAAAACGGGGGCCCAGTGTACCCCAAGACTTATTTCATCCTGTTGCATGATGAGCATTACTATGGGTTTCTGGATGTGAAAAAGTTGTTTGGAGCGAAAAATTATTGTGAGTTTTGCCACACGATGTACAGTCACGACCACTCTTGCAGGTATTGTTGCCGCCTCTGCCTGAGCGTAACATGCTCAGACAGCGTGCGCATGCAGCTGAGGTGTCCTAGCTGTAGACTGTATTGTTAGTCCAAAGAGTGTTTAGACAGACACATCGACTGTGCATCAAAAAAACTAGTCAAATGCCTGTCTAAAACTGTGTGTAAGTTTCAGTCTTACGTGGGCAAGCGGCACAGGTATAAAGGGAGGCGCTGTAAGCAGTGTCAGGCTTTGATCGCTGGTGATGTAGAAGTCACCTCTGTTTTATGGACAGCCTTAGAAAGCCTGAATCCTCAGAAAAGTATATTTTTTATGATTTTGAATAGATGGAGGAGACTGGGTTGCACACTCCCAATTACATTTTCACTATGTCCCTAAAGCTGGAAAAGTCCTGGGAATTTAAGGACAATGAGTGTCTTTCTATGGTTGTTAAGACCTTTATTGGCAAAGAGTTCCAGGACTACACATTCCTAGCGCACAATTCCAAAGGTTACGATGCGTACTTCATCGTTAGACAGTTACTGAAGGAAAAGATGTGCCTAGAACTGATCACTCAGGGTAGTAAACTAATGTGTGTGGAAATTAAGGCCCTGGGCATTCGTTTTATAGACTCTCTTTAAACTTCTTGCCCATGAAGCTTAGCAAGCTCCCGCAGGCGATGGGGTTTGAAAGGACTCTTTAGGAGCACGAGTATAAGCTGTCGGGAAGAAAGGCCTGCATGAAAGTCAAAAGGTATTACCCTGAACATAGCAAACTGTGAAAAGACCAACTTTTGACAGTTTGAAAAATCTAGTCCTGGACTATTGCACGAGCCTGCAAGAAAACACCTCAAAAAAGATAGAGGTGCAGCAGCCCTCTATCATAAAGAACAAAAAATCAGTGGCAAATAGAGACAAAAACCATTAAGAAAACACAGAAAGTCGTCTACAACAAGAGGGTCCTAGGAGAAGGGTTTAAAACCTTGCCCTATGGTTTTTAAAATAGATATGAGGTGGAAACACCTCTTTTCTGCAATTCTCGTGGGGCCTAGCAACTGTGGGAAAAGTTACTTTATAAAAAATGTGTTGGATAATGCCAAACAAACATTGTCTGTTATGCCTGAGAATATTGGATAACATGGCTATTAAAATCATTGCAAGATACGCATGTCTGGGCTTGTTGAAACATGTTTTGAGCAAGGCTAGGCATGCCCAAGAATTTAAATTTAGTTTTTACAAAATATATCACCATCCGGTCGTTTTGCACTAAAGTCATTAGAATACAATTTTAAAATCCGGTCAAAAGATAAACCCTTGCTACGATGATGTCAGAAAAACATGCAGCGATAGCCGCAGGCGACAGAGCAGGGGTCTTGTAATTGTCTATTGTGAAACACAATGTCTGTGGCATTTTTGTTTAAAAATTTCATAATGCTTTTAGGAAACAACACACTGTTTGGGGGGGTGCTCGTATGAGTAAAAAAACTCTCCATGGTTACGCTCCGCCAGATACAAGGTGAGCCAGTGTTCACCAGGTTGGTTGTATGGATGTGTGTTGACCACCAAACCTAAGGGTTTCTGAGACAGCTTGCCGCCAGGGAGCCAATCGCAAAGGAACACATCTAAAAAATTCTTTTTCGTGTAAGGGGCCGTTGATAAGACACGTGAGAGCTGCACGGTGTCCATGTTCACATATAGTCAAACAGAACGTTTCTCCTCTGATTTATCTCTATGACGTTGTCAAAAACCCCATACACGATCATACTGACGGTGACGGTTAAAGCCTTTCCAAAACGTATTTCTGCTCTCAGGTTCCCGGTTTTAACCAGGGAATACTGATCGGCGCATTCCTGGTCGGGAGACGGGTCAAAGGCAAATAAGGTGTAAACCTGTGCAAACTCCTCACGGTCGATTAACAGAGAATGACCTTTCATGTGTTTACCAGCTGTCTGTACCAGATTCATGTATTCTCTCATGCAGCGTCCTGCCTCGAAGTCTGGTTGCAGAGGCTTGGTTGGTATCTGTTCACCATCTACATACAAGGCCACAAAATTAATATCATAATGTTTAAAATGAAAGGGATTTGTAGTGTAAGTTCCGCTAAAGGCATCATTATTCACAAACCCTAGGACAAGCATTTTGGGTTACTGTCCCCAAAACAGGTTCTCCTGGTTACTGACCCCGCTGCTCGCGGGGTTGCTAAACACTTTCATTCCCACACGGTCCACGGGATATTTAACATTAGGGGTAAGCAGGGCCTCTGCATGCCCCAGATGAATGCTCGGAGCCACCCGTACTTTTTTCACAAAAAGGGATGCCGATACAATACGCAATTTAAAGCCTTCGCCTGCACTGCCCATTAAACAGAAGACGTCTTTACTGCGCGTCAGTTTAATTTTCACATCCACTCAGTTCAAGAAAAGTTTTTCTTGAAAAAACAGGTCGCTGCGTAGATGACCCAGCAACTCTACCATCCTGCTCTGGGCCATCAGCTTTGCAAGCCTCACAAACCCTAGATTCCCACCATCCAACTCCGTTTCTTCGTGTTGTCTGGTAGCGTCTTTGTAAAACAGGCCAGCAGAAAATTGCGTGTCAAGGGTGGCATCGCTGTAATTCAGCGCCGATTCTATAAAGGCCCTGTAAGGGTAACAGTTGTTGCTTTGGCTTACAAGGCAGTCTCCCAGCGTGACATCCAACTGAAAACAGAGGCCACGGGGTAAATCACCAGGCCCACTTCGGCGTCCAAGGCAAGTTCAGTTCAGTCTCCTTTTACAATCTTGCAACATAGATACAGCAGCGTGTTGTTTAAATCCATATAATCGATGCCATTCCCTGTTATAAAAACATCAATGGGGGCAGACTCCATAACAGCCGATAGAGGTGGCACCTCGATGTAGATGCTTTTCTCAATGCTGGTCTGTGTAGGGGCTGTTTGAAACAAGTCTAGTTCAGATTTGGTGCACTCTTCAGACCCCTAGTGAACAAAAGCCATGTTGATTAAAATATCTCTTTTATACCAGGCGGAGAGTGTTTTCTCTTTCGCCCAGACTTCCTCTTGGACTTTTGCTTATGGCTGGCCCTGCGCATCAAAGCCCTTCTTTTAAAGGGTATTGAGGGACCTGTGCATTGCAGGTATGATACATTTCTCTTTCTCTTCCCCCTTTTAATGTACATCAGCCCCGATCCTTCCTGTGAAAAAGTGTAAGCATTCTGGTCTGAAAGCCAAGCTGTTACCTGTCTTCTAGTTAAAGTTCTACTATGCCTTTTGGCCACTTGAAAAAGAGGATTCACCCCACCAAGCTCCCAACTTCCCGGGTGTAATATATTTTCTTTAACAGAGCCATAGGTGGAGACATGACTGTTCCCGGTACCATCTTTTACTAACACAAGTATGGAGGGGGACACATTCAGATGGACACATTTAAATAAGTTTTATTAATTGCCTGGTTTAACACAACCTTTTACAGCCGCCTGTAAAAATGGATGCCATGACCCCTGCAATGAGGGCGTCTGAGCTGGTTCATTCTTCTATTTTGTCCTTTTCTGGATTTTCCTCTTGAGATCTGTATCTCAGACAGGAGCAAGAACAGCTGATGCATGATATATTTATTCCCACAGGGCTACCGATGTGTAAGTTCTCAAAGGCCTCTAGAAAGACATTGTGGAGCTGTTGAGAGATTTTCAGACAAAAAACAGTGTAAGAACCCCACTGCTTGTTTTTAGATTTATGCAATGCCAGGTCGATTCCTAACCCCATTACACCCCCATGATCAACTGTCGCTTCTTAATCATTCATTTACCTGAGCGATGTCTTTCCCGTTCACCTTGTCCACTGGTGACTCCCCCAGGCCATGATCCTCTTCCAACTTTATGGGGGGTGGACAATGAGAGGCCGACACACTCATTGGGGTGCCTCACGAAGGTTTGGGTTTTGGGATCGGGTTCCAAGGTATCTATCAACAGTTGAGTCAAAGGGCCCTCCTTGGAACTGTCACTACTGTAGCACTTTCTCCATACAAGTCCAAAGGTCCTCGGGGATAAAACAAAGTCTGAAGTTCTCAAGGGGGTGGTAGAGGAGTCCATGTTTCTTCTCAGCCTTTCCACAATTTCAAAACATGTCTTCTTGATAAGAGATGGCTTCCTCTGCCCGGTACTGGGACTTATGGGGTGATGGTTCTGCACTCTAATTGGCAGAGGGCATTGGGAGGAGTCCTTAGAGGGGGTCGCATGACCCTATTCTGGGCGGTTCACCCCATCCAAGAACCTGCCCTATTTTGGCCAAATCTCCTCTTGAGGGCCGTTCTCTGCAGCCAAAGCCCATCGCAATTGGTAAAGGGTGGTGGGAGGAGTTCTTAGAGGGGTCACACGAAGCACTTCTGGATGGGTCACCCCACCCCAGAATTCCCCCTCAATTGGTCAAATCTCTCGGGGTGGTCCCCAGTGGCTGAAACCCCTCCTGATTGGTAGAGGGCAAGGGGAGGAGTTCTTAGAGGGGCCACATGACACACCTTGCTTCTGGTTATGTGTCCGCCTTGACCCGGGAAGTAATACCCCATTGCTCTTGGACTTCTGGTGACCGGTGGGCAAGGGGTGGGGTTAACGTTTGATTGATGGTAGGGCCCTTATACTACTGGAGCGCCTTCTTCTGTTTGTCTCCGTTCCGCTTCATTCCCTAATCACTCGGCCAGAACAGATGTCATTTATGATCTCAGTTGCCACCAGCTGGACAGTGGGTCTTTCTGTAGGATTTGTCCTCTGTAATTTCAGCTTTCCAACACGTTAGTGAACAGACTGTCAAATCACAGCTAAGTGTGATCACAGAACCTTGAGCTACCTAAGCAGAATGATCACATGGAAAAATGTGAAACTGGGCTCAGTCATTCTATTGGGATGGAAAATACATGAGAGATGAATATGCCTCACTTTACATATAGTCACCTGTGCCTGAAATAGCTGGAGATTTATTACCTCCGAATACCACGCTACAGCAGCTCTCCAATACAAACAAAGCTTTACGTTCCTCCACTGGGTCCCTTCCATGCTCCCAACTGCGGGGAGACCCTGACTCTACCAGAAAGTCATCCACTCTGCTGTAAATGGAAGAAGGTCCATTGTTTCAATAGCTTCCACTTTTAAGTTTATTTTCCATCTCTATTCAGGAGACACTGCCTGAGCTCAAATAAACCTGGAATTTAACAGAGGCCAGGACCAAGCAGGTTGATGCATGATACAGGGCACCTACTGGAAGAAAAATTGCTGGTGGGAAATTTGAGGTAGCAGAAAGTGGCTACAACTTCTTCTCATCTAGGAAGTCCACAGAGAGCCAATAAAGCCCAAAGAGTGGATAGCACTGGCTGTGGAGGGGGCATTGCCAGGATAACCAGGAGATACAGCTTCCTCCTTCAGGGAAAATTAAAGCGGACTTTCTACTGGGCAAGAGTGAATTTGTCCTTTGCTGTGTGGCTGATGCACTTTGCACCAGTGGTATTGGTTACTGCTGCTTGTCAGCTAAATTCCTTTGGAACTCACTAATGAACAGGACTTCAGCTGTATTTATTACTTACACATCAGCAGATGTTCCAGGTCCAACCATTCCATACACTGCCTTTCTGTGTGTTCCAGGATGATGCCTAAATACACAATGTAAAATAAATAACAACAACAATAATAAAACCTTCCCTGGTTGAGTGCAAAGTGATATTAGCAGCCCCTAGACACGTCTTTGGCATTTCCTACTGTGGGCCTAAGGGTGAGCTGTGGGCAAGAGGATGCTAGAGCAGTTTAGAGTCCACACTGAAGAGAATGAGAGAGACATTTTTTAAAAAGAATGTTTCCATAAAACCCATTTGTTTGAAACAGTCTGTGTTCCTCTTGCCACTGCTGTCAGTTATTGGAGACATACTAAGATAGTGTCTTGGTCTAGTGGTCTGTGCAAAGGACTGGGGCCAGGAATAAGTGAGTTCTAAGCAGGGATCTCACAAGGTGACTGATAGCTGAGACGTAGGCCACAATGCCTGCCTGTCTCACATGGGTGTGCTAGGGTGAAGAGGGCACAGGGCCAAAGAGGAGGAACCGAATGCTTCCTTGACAAGGTGGTGTGGCCAGGAACCTGAAACAGCAGGCGCTATGGGGAGGTGGGCTGCATGCCTCCCAATGATGAAGTAGCAGTGAGGAGCACTGAACAACACTGTGGGTAGGTCTTCACTTTGATCTAGGGGGTATCACTCCCAGTTCAATGGGACAGGCCCACACTGGCTCTGACAGCGATAGAATGCTAACATTAGAATGTAGCTAAGGCAGCACGAGCAGTGGGAGGAGCTAGCCACCTTGAGAATAGACATTGGGGTTTGGATAGGATCATACTTGGGGTGGTTAAACCTCCTGCTGCTCCTGCCATCGCAACTACTCTCTATTTTTAGCACACAGGACTAGTGCGGGTACGTCTCATCAAGCTGGGAATTATACTCCCAGCTCAAAGTGTAACCATGCCCTACGTGACAATGTCCCTGCCTCTACTACTAAATGACTGCACCGTGTTTTCCCTGCAATGATCCCGAAGCACTTGATAGCAACTAATCCACCACACTGGAGAGGCAGGGATATTAACATCTCCATCTATGGATGGGAAGCTGAGGCACAGAGAGATTAATGGCAGCTCAGCGCTGCACATTGGGATTGTTTCTGTCTCTCTCAATGGAAATACCAAAAGGGACACTGGGCACCAGCTAAGTTGGCTGCAACTGCTCAGATCTCTTCCCAGCTGCTATAGAAATACGTGATGGTGGTTTGGTACATTTTCTCCAGCAGCTCTGCATTCTCTTTGGCCTAGAGGAAATCAGGGACACATGAGCTCTCTCTGGCTAGAAGTGCCCTTTGACTGCCAGCACATGCTTTTACGAACCACAGGTAAATAAGATAGAGAACAGGTGGCTGGGTAGATTTACATTTCCCATCACCCTCAGTCATATATCCCATTCTTACAGTTATTTACATTATCTATCACACATCCCCTCCCCTCCACCTCTACACCTCCACTCCAGTCAATAATCTCAGACAGTTCAACAGCTCACTCACAAGGTGTCTGCAAATGTCCACCTGAAGCTCTTCAGGCTTCAGGCTTCAGCTCGGCTCTGCCACCAAGGTGCTCATTAATTGCACTTTGGAGTCTCTTCAGTCCCAAAAATGGGAAACAGAGGTGAAATGTAGCTCTGCATTCCTGAAAAAGAGCGTCACACCATTGAATTGTTCCCTACCGAGTTCATTCAAAGGGAACTCATCTGCGTGACTGCTCATCTATTCCAGGATCAAAAAAAGGGATTCATCTGGATGTAATTGGCAAAAAACATGCAGGAATGACTAATAGACGGGAGAACTTCAACTGAAACCTGGAGGTAGCATCAATGTCTTTTGGGAACAAAGATACCGATGAAAGCTGCTGCACCAGGCATAGCTGTGGTCTCTCTGTTCTGGGGAGGCCAGGGCAGACAGGACCAGAGACCTGTCAGGGTCAGACACATGACCTCTCCTGGATTCTGGTGAGGAGCAACCTGGCTGGAACTGACTCAGCACGAGGGCAATGAACTGAGGGGAGAATTTGGGCCTCCAAAGCAGGCAGGAATAGCAGAGCTCCCTTGGCATTGGGAGGAAGATTCCTTTTGCTTAGTAAATAAGTCACTGTAGGTCTTACCATTGAAACCTCAGGGTTTGGGTCTTGCAGGTGCAGCAGAAGTGTGACCCAGCTCTGTTTAACCTGGTCGGTGAAATAGGTCTTCCATTTTCTCTTTGTCAGCTGCGCCAGGATGCCAAATAGGACAAAGGCCATTGAGCAAAGAGCATCATCCTCCTACAGCCAAGAAAGCCCAGCAAGTTAGTAACTAAGAGACAATCACATCATGAACTTCGCACAGCCATCTCTTCTACACTAAAGTAGAGTGATTCCAACTACAGCTAGTCAGAAAAACGGTAATTAACCAATTTTTTGTCGAATTTGCTGATTCATCAAAATATTTTAGAGACAGTTCAGTTTTGATGAGATTCCTCCGGACGCCAGGTAGGGGTCCTTAGAAACTTGCCTGGTGTCTTTCCAGTGCACCCATCCAGCTCTGTGGCAGCCGATCTAGCAGGCTGATTGGGATCGTGGGCTTCCAGGCCCCCAGCTTCTGGGACCCTGGGAGTCCTGGCTCTCAAATTTGCAACTCCCTGACACCTCTAGCTCCCAGAGTTTCCTGGGTTCCCAGCACCGGGATAGTCTGAGAGCAGACTGCCCTGGGCCAAGGCTTCCAATAGAGCTAGGTTGAGAATAGTAATTCTGTTTCACAAAGAGTTTTGAACTCTGGCGAGAGAGGTTCCCACAAATAGGAACAAAACCCAAATTTGAAATCTCTAAATTCTGTGCAAAATGGAATTATCATTCCAACCCTCTCACATAAAAATGGTATAGAACAGGCCCAACACTCTCTATTGTTCTCTGTAACCCCCATTTCATGGTTATCTAGCTATCTAATCTAGTATTCAGACTTTCTTTGAGGTTCTCAGTGGCAATAAAGAAGAATAGAAGCGTGAGACTGTGAGAGCAGGGATGTCATCCCCATCCTCCTAATGTTCTCCTCCTCCGTAAAACACCTCTCTTCCCTGGGGCCTAAAAATCTCTTCACTCCTACATGAGCAATGCCCAGGGAGTCCACATCACACATTGTAAATGGAATCTAATCAAGATCGGTTGAACAGGGGTTGGAGAGATCTGTTCACATACATCGTCAAAGTATGTCCGGATCTGTTGGGTGAGGTCTTTGAAGGAAGAACCTATGTCCTTCTCTTTCAGCTCCTTCAGGACTTTGGCCAGTGCTTTCATGCTCTCGCCAATGACTTCCGAACTGAAAATGTCATGTAAGGCCCCGATCAGTATGTCCAGAAGAAACTTCTTGTGCTTTTTCACCTGTACAAGTTTTCTTTAGCAGTTATGAAGCTGTGGGAATTTCATCAACCCCGTCTTCCCGCAGAGACCTATAGTTATATTTCAGACCAGGTGCTAGCTACAATGAGCCAAAATTGGTGCCATAATACACTTGTGTAATCCTATTATTAGGTTCCTAGTTACTTAGATTACAAGGCCAAAAGGGACCATTGCGATTATAAGATCTGACCCCCTGCATAGCATACAACTTCCCCGAAATAGTCTCTGTTTGAACTAGTGTATCTTTTAGAAAAACATACAATCTTGATTTTAAAATTGCTAGTGACAGATAATCCACCACAACCTTTGGTAAATTGTTCCAATGGTTAATTAAAATTACCATTAAAAATCTATGCCTTATTTCCTCTCTGAATTAGCCTAGCTTCATTTTTCCCCATTGTATCT
Source organism: Malaclemys terrapin pileata (assembly GCF_027887155.1). Lineage (NCBI taxonomy): Eukaryota > Metazoa > Chordata > Testudines > Emydidae > Malaclemys > Malaclemys terrapin. Next base: position 8,893,558 of record NC_071527.1, on the reverse strand, counting down.
TGTTATACCTTTGTTTGCTAATGTGAAGAATCCATTATCAAAATTTATTCCCCATGTGAGTAGTTATAGACGGTCATCAAGTCACTCCTTAACCTTCTCTTTGTAAAGCTAAATAGATTGAGCTCTTTGAGTCTATCACTAAAGGTATATTTTCCAATTCTTGCGACTCTTCGCTGAATCCTCTCTAATTTATCAGCATATTTGTTGAATTGTGGATACCTGATCTGGACACAGTATGTCAGCAGAGCTCACATGAGTGTCAGATTCAGAGGGTAAATAACTTCTTTACTCTTCAAGTTTCCTCCATTTATACCTCGAAGGATCATTTCAGCCCTTTTGGCCACAACTTCGTATTTCGAGGTTATGTTCAACTGATTATCTGCCATGACTCAATTTTTTTTTCAGCACCATTGCTTCCTGGGAATTCTCTCATTTATATATGGTCATATTAAAGGGCACATTGTTGAATTATGCCCAGTTTACCAAAGGATTCAGCTTGCTCTATATTTACGGCAAAGAGGTTACTAGGGTATGTAAGAGAGCAGAATTTGGCCTAGTGCATTTTGTGTAGCCTCTGTAAACTCTGAACAACTCTCTCTTGGTTTCTCTAGTTATGCTGCTTTCTATTCAGTAATCTCTCTTACCTTCTCAGGTGCCCCATAGACTAAATTTCCCAAGCCTCTCACAGCCATCTGGCAGACAGTGCTGTTCCTATCCTGTAACCTTTCTTCCAAGACACTCAAGACTTAAGGAACTTCTTCTCTCTAAGCATGGCTGAAATAAAATCAACATGTCCATTAATCCCAATATGATCATTAAGACTGGGAATATGATTTGAGCAGACATGGAATACACTAAAAACAACAAGGAGTCCTCCTACAGCCACAGTCTTGTGGATACAGACTAATATGGCTCCCCCTCTGATACCTGGCACATAAGACACTGTAACTTTATCATTCCATACAAATGAGAAATGGAGCTTTCCTTTTGGACACGAGCATAGGGATCCACTCACCTCTTCAGAGCCTCTTAGTGGCTGGATCTGGTACCACAGTCCTTGTCTCACCCCTGGAGCACCCTGCCAGCCAACCGCAGTGAGTTTTCTGTGGCTCAGGCCTCTGGCTGCGTCGCAAAGTCCAAATGAACCCCTTCTGGGCTAGTCAAGAACAATCCCATTAACCTCACTACGGTTTCCAGCCCCAACCCTGGGTCCTTGAAATTCTGCCCTTTGGTCAAGATCTCCATAAGCATTGTCCCCTCCGTGGGGCTTATGCCACTGTAGATGGTAGGGGAACCAGGGCCTGCCCGTAACTCTGGGTTCCAAACCATCGACCCTGGAAACAGTAGCTAGGCACTGCTTGATTTCAGTTCATTTTTGCTTCTTCCTACCGACCAATTTTAGCTTCACCCTCATCTCTGGGTTAAAGTTCTTAGGGACCCTCTTCCTGCAAAGCCAGCTTAAGCAAATGCTGCCAGAATCAAACTCTGGCTTTCTCCCCTGAATTTCTGTGGCCAGAGAGCAGCCCCCTTTCTTGCCCCTCCAGGTCCTGCCAGGAACTGACCTGCTAAGGCCCTGCAGCTCCTTTCAGCTGAGCCTGAGGGGCTAGCCCAGGACTTAGGAGACCCAGGTTCAATTTCCTGCTCCCTCAAAGACCTTGGGCAAGTCACTTAGCCCTTCCGTGCATCAGCTCCCTGCCTGTAAAATAGGAATCATCGTGCTTCCCTACCTCCCAGGAGCGTCGTGGGGATACAGACATTAAAGGGTTTTGAGGTACTCAGATGCTACAGTAATGAGAACCTAAGATAGATGTGAATGTATTTGTATATTGCTTGTTTTATAGTATTAGGACACTAGGTTCATTCAGAAGATCTGCTGAGCTAAACCAAAATCAGGAGCTGTTGGTTAGTATCAGCACTAGGACTTGGCAGAAGAGGTCCAGGAATTCAAACTCTGTCTGTATCTCTCTCAGCCAGCACCAATGGTTGTGTAGCTAGCATAGGCAATGACAGCAATAAAAATATCAGCGAGCGAATGACTCAGAAAGGTGTAATGAAATTCCTTGTGAGGTTTCCATATAAAGGAGGACCCATTCTACTATCTAAAATGACAATTACTCCTATGAACTGAACTGTACAACTCCCGAAAGAAAGGCAAACATGAGACAACTGTCTAATGGTGAAACTGCTCTTCAGAACCCTGTGTCTTACCTGGGCAAGGAAAGCTGTGCTGATGACTCGGAGGTTTTCTTTTGGGGAATTCACCCAGGGGAGGAAGCTCTGTAAGGTCTGAGGTGTTACTAGTTCAGATCTTAGCAGAACACTGGAAGACAAAATAAACCGCTTATGGGGTAGATTGCACACTTAAAAAATTCAGCTGCTCTGAGCATACAGCACTGATATCTATGAATGGGAGCTGTGTGTTTCCACCCCCACAAAGCTATAAACTGGAGGTTCCCTCTCAGCCACTCTATTTGCTACTGATTCCCAAGGATAAAATGATGCCTCCTAGATCTCTTACCTCACCAGCAGACACACACCCTCATGGTGAGTCTTGGGGTTTTCAAGCAGACTCCATGTTCTCTGAGCCCTGAGCGCTCTCACCAGTCTCTCATTCCAAGCTTTGAAAAGCACAGCCTCTAATGTTTGGATAGAAAGCCTGGGGAAAGAAAGGCAGAGAACTGCAGCTATCAGTAGGAAGGTGCAGCCTGAACAGAACGAGGAAGCCCCGGTTACTTGTCAGGTCTGCTGTTCATCGACAGTTCATCCATTGGCAATATCCTGGACACAAGTGTCCCTGAAAGGACTTGATACCGGGAGGTAAGTTTCAGTCTCATATCTCTCATATGACTAGTTTTGCTAGCGACAAAATGTTGCAGTCATTTTTCCCTTTCTGCAAGGAGTATGGGCACCAGCTGAGTACAATAATATGGAAAAGATACATGATCAGGACCCAAACACTGGGGGCATAGAGTGTGGTGATCACTAATGCACATTTTGCTGTCATATCTCCAGATATGACGTTATGGAGTGCTGAGGGTTTGCACTTGAGTCAGCACTCTGGTCACTATTAGTACTAATTTGTTTCCTCACAGAAGGCCTAATTGGACAGAAGTGTACCTGATTATGAGGTCAGATTGGGGCTAGTGAGTCAAGGAACCAATCATTCAATTAACAGGGAAACTGTATAAAAGGACATGGGCAGGAGCTCTTTGAGGGGAACAGAGAAAGAAACTTGGGTGACCAGATGTCCCGATATTTGGGGCTGTCAAGGCTGGATCCCCACTTTGAACTTTAGGGTACAAATGTAGGGGCCTGCATGAAAACTTCTAAGCTTAACTTCCACCGAAGAAGTTTTTTGTTATTTCCCTTGGCGGTATGAAACCACTGTAGCGCAGCATGGTCTGTTTGTAGTTGGAAACGCCTTCCCCAAACATATGGGCGTAGCTTTTCCAGCGCGTACACAATGGCATAGCATTCCTTTTCGCTGATTGACCAGTGGCTTTCCCTCTCAGACAGTTTCTTGCTGAGAAACACGACAGGATGGAATTCTTGATCCGGTCCTTCCTGCATTAAAACTGCTCCCACGCCTCGCTCGGACGCATCTGTGGTTATTAGGAACGGTTTGTCAAAGTCTGGGGCCCTTAGCACAGTGTCAGACATGAGTGTTGCCTTAAGCTGGTGAAAGGCCTTTTGACACTCATCAGTCCACCGAACTGCATTTGGCTGTTTCTTTCTGGTTAGGTCTGTCAGCAGGGCGGCGATTTGGCTGTAGGGGGGTACAAATCGCCTATAATATCCAGCCAAGCCTAAGAAGGATTGGACCTGTTTCTTAGACTTTGGAACCGGCCACTTTTCGATAGCATCCACTTTGGCCTGTAGGGGATTTATAGTTCCTTGACCCACCTGGTGCCCCAGGTAAGTCACTCTGTTTTGGCCTATCTGACACTTTTTAGCATTAACAGTTAGTCCTGCCTGCTGGATGCACTCGAAAACTTTTTCCAGGTGCTCTGCCCATGAATCAGAAAAAATGGCCACATCATCGAGGTAGGCAACTGCAGATTCTCCCAGACCCGCTAGGAGACCATCTACAAGGTGGCGGGTGCATTTCGCAACCCGAAAGGGAGTACATTGAATTCATACACCCCTGCCTGGGTGACTTAGGCTGACCTTTCCTTAGCGGGTTCATCCAGTGGTACTTGCCAGTACCCCTTGGTTAAGTCCAAAGTAGAGATGAATTGGGCATGTCCCAATTTCTCCAATAGCTCATCTGTGCGTGGCATTGGATAGTTGTCAGGACGAGTTACAGCATTTAGCTTACGGTAGTCCACGCAAAAGCGTATTTCCCCATCTGGTTGGGGAACTAGAACCACTGGAGATGCCCATGCACTCTTAGAGGGGCGGATTATACCCATCTGTAGCATGTCCTGGATCTCCATTTGTATAGCAGTTTTGGCATGAGGTGACTCCCGGTAGGGTGGGGTTCTAATAGGGTGAGCATTACCTGTGTCAATGGAGTGGTATGCCCGTTCGGTCCATCCTGGAGTGGCTGAGAAAATTTGTGCAAAGCTTGTGCACAGCTCCTTGATCTGCTGTCGCTGCAGATGTCCAAGGGTCGTGGAGAGGTTCACCTCTTCCACGCCACCATCCTTTTTTCCTTCGTAGTAGACACCTTCAGGACACTCCGCGTCATCTGTTTCCTGGGCTGTAAACTGGCAAACGTTTAATTCTCTGGAATAAAAGGGCTTAAGAGAATTAACATGGTATACCTTAGGCTTTATGTTGGAGGTGGGGGAGGCTATGAGATAGTTAACAGCTCCTAGGCGCTCCTGGACCGTGAATGGTCCTTCCCACGATGCTTCCATTTTATGGGCCTGGAGCGCCTTTAAGACCATGAGTTGGTCTCCTACTTTGAAGGACCGTTCTCTGGAATGTTTATCATACCAGGCCTTTTGCTCTTCCTGAGCATTCTTTAGGTTTTCTTTAGCAAGGGCTAAAGAGTGTCGGAGGGTGCTTTGTAGGTTGCTTACAAAGTCTAGAATGTTAGTTCCTGGAGAAGGCGTAAATCCCTCCCATTGCTGCTTCACCAACTGTAATGGCCCCTTAACCTCGCGGCCATACACAAGTTCAAATGGTGAAAACCCTAAACTGGGATGTGGTACAGCCCTGTAGGCAAAAAGCAACTGCTGCAACACTAGGTCCCAATCATTGGAGTGTTCATTTACAAATTTACGTATCATGGCCCCCAAAGTTCCATTAAACCTCTCCACCAGGCCATTGGTTTCATGGTGGTAAGGGCTGGCAACCAAGTGATTCACCCCATGAGCTTCCCACAGGTTTTCCATGGTCCCTGCCAGGAAATTAGTTCCCAAATCTGTAAGGATGTCGGAGGGCCAACCTACCCTGGCAAAAATGTCTGTTAATGCCTGGCACACACTTTTAGCCCTGGTGTTGCTTAAGGGTACTGCTTCCGGCCATCGGGTAGCAAAATCCATGAAAGTCAGTACGTACTGCTTTCCTCGTGGGGTCTTCTTTGGGAAAGGACCCAGAATATCCACAGCTACGCGCTGAAATGGGACCTCAATTATGGGTAGTGGCTGGAGAGGGGCTTTAACCTGGTCTTGGGGCTTTCCCACTCGTTGGCACACCTCACAAGACCCGATATATTTAGCAACGTCCTTGCCCATTCCCTCCCAGTGGAAGGACTTCCCCAACCGGTCTTTGGTTCTGTTCACCCCAGAATGGCCACTGGGATGATCATGGGCTAAGCCCAAGAGCTTTACCCGATACTTAGCGGGAATTACCAATTGTCTTTGAGGATGCCAGCCTTCCTGGTGCCCACCAGAAAGAGTCTCCTTGTATAAAAGTCCTTGTTCTACAACAAACCGGGATCGGTTAGAAGAGCTGAGAGGCGGTGGGGTGCTCCGCGCCGCCGCCCAAGCTTTCTGAAGGTTGTCATCTGCTTCCTGCTCGGCCTGGAACTGTTCCCTTGATGCTGGAGACATCAGTTCCTCCTTGGACTGTGGACTGGGGCTTGGTCCCTCTGGAAGCGATGCAGGTGCCGGGGCTGTTTCCATTGACTGTGAACCACTGTCCGCTGGTGCACTATGTGGTATCTCAGGCTCTGGCTGAGCCTCTTGGGTAGGGTTATCTGCTGCGTCCGCCAGATTAGGCTTGCTGGTGCCCTCTGTCATTGGAGTTGTAGACGGGTTTGCAAGCGCTGGACTTAGTGCTGGCAATGGTTCTGGTGCTGGTTGCGTTGCCAGTTCCGGTTCTGGGACTGGCTTTGGCTGGGTCTCTGGGATTGGATCCACTACGGCTTTGCAGTCGTTGGCACGGGATCCTGTTCCACCACCTTTGTCTGG